>NC_080562.1:16366351-16997601 GCF_030253575.1 Rhododendron vialii | reverse complement strand
GGTACCGTAACGAAGTACTCGTACGGTATTGTACCGTTTTGGTGTGGTTTGGTACCGTATGGATATACTCGTACGGTATTGGACTGTTTTGGTGTTGTTTGGTACCGTAACGAAGTACTCGTACGGTATTGTACCGATTTGGTGTGGTTTGGTACCGTAACGAAGTACTCGTACGTTAATGTACCCTTTTGGTGTGGTTTGGTACTGTAACGAAGTACTCGTAAGGTATTGTACCATTTTGCTGTGGTTTGGTACCGTATGGATGTACTCGTATGGTATTGCACTGTTTTGGTGTGGTTTGGTACCGTAACGAAGTACTCGTACGGTATTGCACCGTTTTGGTGTGGTTTGGTACCGTAACAAAGTACTCGAACGGTATTGCACCGTTTTGGTGTGGTTTGGTACCGTATGGATGTACTCGTACGGTATTGCACTGTTTTGGTGTGGTTTGGTACCGTAACGAAGTACTCGTACGGTATTGTACCGATTTTGTGTGGTTTGGTACCGTATGGATGTACTCGTACGGTATTGCACTGTTTTGGTGTGGTTTGGTACCGTAACGAAGTATTCGTACGGTATTGTACTGATTTTGTGTGGTTTGGTACCGTATGGATGTACTCGTACGGTATTGCACCGTTTTTGTGTGGTTTGGTACCGTATGGATGTACTCGTACGGTATTGCACCATTTTGGTGTGGTTTTGTACCGTACGGATGTACTCGTACGGTATTGCACCGTTTTGGTGGGGTTTGTACCGTACGGATGTACCCTTTTGGTGTGGTTTGGTACCGTAACGAAGTACTCATACGGTATTGCATCGTTTTGGTGTGGTTTGGTACCGTACGGATGTACTCGTACGGTATTACACCGTTTTGGTGTGGTTTGGTACTGTATGGATATACTCGTACGATATTGTACTGTTATGGTGTGGTTTAGTATCGTAACGAAGTACTCGTACGGTATTGCACCGTTTTTGTGTGGTTTGGTACCATACGGATGTACTCGTACGGTTTTACACCGTTTTGGTGTGGTTTGGTACTGTATGGATGTACTCGTACGGTATTGCACCGTTTTGGTGTGGTTTGGTTTGGTACCGTTTGGATGTACTCGTACGGTATTGCACCGTTTTGGTGTGCTTTAGTACCGTATGGATGTACTCGTACGGTATTGCACCGTTTTGGTGTGGTTTGGTACCGTATGGATGTACTCGTACGGTATTGTACCGTTTTGGTGTGGTTTGGTACCGTAACGAAGTACTCGTACGGTATTGCACCGTTTTGGTGTGGTTTGGTACCGTATGGATGTACTCGTACGGTATTGCACTGTTTTGGTGTGGTTTGGTACCGTAACGAAGTACTCGTACGGTATTGTACCGTTTTGGAGTGGTTTGGTACCGTAGGGATGTACTCGTACGGTATTGCACCATTTTTGTGTGGTTTGGTACCGTAAGGATGTACTCGTACGGTATTGCACCGTTTTTGTGTGGTTTGTACCGTACGGATGTACTCGTACGGTATTGTACTGTTTTGGTGTGGTTTGGTACCGTAAGGATGTACTCGTACGGTATTGCACCGTTTTGGTGTGGTTTTGTACCGTACAAATGTACTCGTACTGTTTTGCACCGTTTTGGTGTGGTTTGGTACTATATGGATGTACTCGTACGGTATTCCACCGTTTTGGTGTGGTTTGGTTTGGTACCGTTTGGATGTACTCGTACGGTATTGCACCGTTTCGGTGTGCTTTCGTACCGTATGGATGTACTCGTACGGTATTGCACCGTTTTGGTGTGGTTTGGTACCGTATGGATGTACTCGTACGGTATTGTACCGTTTTGGTGTGGTTTGGTACCGTAACGAAGTACTCGTACGGTATTGCACCGTTTTGGTGTGGTTTGGTACCGTATGGATGTACTCGTAAGGTATTGTACCGTTGTGGTGTGGTTTGGTACCGTAACGAAGTACTCGTACGGTATAGTACCCTTTTGTGTTGGTTTGGTACCGTAACGAAGTACTCGTACGGTATTGCACCGTTTTGGTGTGGTTTGGTACCGTATGGATATACTCGTTCGGTATTGGACTGTTTTGGTGTGGTTTGGTACCGTAACGAAGTACTCGTACGGTATTGTACCGTTTTGGTGTGGTTTGGTACCGTAACGAAGTACTCGTACGGTAATGTACCCTTTTGGTGTGGGTTGGTACCGTAACGAAGTACTCGTAAGGTATTGAACCATTTTGCTGTGGTTTGGTACCGTATGGATGTACTCGTACGGTATTGCACTGTTTTTGTGTGGTTTGGTACCGTAACGAAGTACTCGTACGGTATTGTACCGATTTTGTGTGGTTTGGTACCGTATGGATGTACTCGTATGGTTTTGAACCGTTTTTGTGTGGTTTGGTACTGTATGGACGTACTCGTACGGTATTGCACCATTTTGGTGTGGTTTTGTACCGTACGGATGTACTCGTACGGTATTGCAACGTTTTGGTGTGGTTTGTACCGTACGGATGTACCCTTTTGGTGTGGTTTGGTACCGTAACGAAGTACTCGTACGGTATTGCACCGTTTTGGTGTGGTTTGGTACCGTACGGATGTACTCGTACGGTTTGACACCGTTTTGGTGTGGTTTGGTACTGTATGGATGTACTCGTACGTTATTGCACCGTTTTGGTGTAGTTTGGTACTGTATGGATGTACTCGTACGATATTGTATCGTTGTGGTGTGGTTTAGTACCGTAACGAAGTACTCGTACGGTATTGCACCGTTTTGGTGTGGTTTGATACCGTACGGATGTACTCGTACGGTTTTACACCGTTTTGGTGTGGTTTGGTACTGTATGGATGTACTCGTACGTTATTGCACCGTTTTGGTGTAGTTTGGTACTGTATGGATGTACTCGTACGATATTGTACCGTTGTGGTGTGGTTTAGTACCGTAACGAAGTACTCGTACGGTATTGCACCATTTTGGTGTGGTTTGGTTTAGTACGGTTTGGATGTACTCGTACGGTAATGCACCGTTTTGGTGTGGTTAAGTACCGTATGGATGTACTCGTACGGTATTGCACCGTTTTGGTGTGGTTTGGTACCGTATGGATGTACTCGTACGGTATTGCACTGTTTTGGTGTGGTTTGGTACCGTAACGAACTACTCCTACGGTATTGTACCGTTTTGGTGTGGTTTGGTACCGTATGGATGTACTTGTACGGTATTGTACCGTTTTGGTGTGGTTTGGTACCGTAACGAAGTACTCGTACGGTATTGCACCGTTTTGGTGTGGTTTGGTACCGTATGGATGTACTCGTAAGGTATTGTACCGTTGTGGTGTGGTTTGGTACCGTAACGAAGTACTCGTACGGTATTGTACCCTTTTGGTGTGGTTTGGTACTGTAACGAAGTACTCGTACGGTATTGTACCGTTTTGGTGTGGTTTGGTACCGTATGGATGTACTCGTACGGTATTGCACCGTTTTGGTGTGGTTTGGTACCGTAACGAAGTACTCGTACGGTATTGCACCGTTTTGGTGTGGTTTGGTACTGTATGGATGTACTCGTACGGTATTGCACTGTTTTGGTGTGGTTTGGTACCGTAACGAAGTACTCGTACGGTATTGTACAGTTTTGGTGTGGTTTGGTACCGTAGGGATGTACTCGTACGGTATTGCACCTTTTTTGTGTGGTTTGGTACCGTAAGGATGTACTCGTACGGTATTGCACCGTTATTGTGTGGTTCGTACCGTACGGATGTACTCGTACGGTTTTGCACCGTTTCGGTGTGGTTTGGTACCGTACGGATGTACTCGTACGGTTTCACACCGTTTTGCTGTGGTTTGGTACTGTATGGATGTACTCGTACGGTATTGCACCGTTTTGGTGTGGTTTGGTTTGGTACGGTTTGGATGTACTCGTACGGTATTGCACCGTTTTGGTGTGGTTTGGTTTGGTACGGTTTGGATGTTCTCGTACGGTATTGAACCGTTTTGTTGTGGTTAAGTACCGTATGGATGTACTCGTACGGTATTGCACCGTTTTGGTGTGGTTTGGTACCGTATGGATGTACTCGTATGGTATTGTACCGTTTTGGTGTGGTTTGGTACCGTAACGAAGTACTCGTACGGTATTGCACCGTTTTGGTGTGGTTTGGTACCGTATGGATGTACTCGTAAGGTATTGTACCGTTGTGGTGTGGTTTGGTACCGTAACGAAGTACTCGTACGGTATTGTACCCTTTTGGTGTGGTTTGGTACCGTAACGAAGTACTCGTACGGTATTGTACCGTTTTGGTGTGGTTTGGTACCGTATGGATGTACTCGTACGGTATTGCACCATTTTTGCGTAGTTTGGTACCGTAAGGATGTACTCGTACGGTATTGCACCGTTTTGGTGTGGTTTTGTACCGTACGGATGTACTCGTACGGTTTTGCACCGTTTTGGTGAGGTTTGGTACTGTATGGATGTACTCGTACGGTATTGCACCATTTTGGAGTGGCTTGGTTTGGTACCGTTTGGTTGTACTCGTACGGTATTGCACCGTTTTTGTGTGGTTTGGTACCGTAAGGATGTACTCGTACGGTATTGCACCGTTTTGGTGTGGTTTGGTACCGTAACAAAGTACTCGTACGGTATTGCACCATTTTGGTGTGGCTAGGTTTTGTACCGTTTGGATGTACTCGTACGGTATTGCACCGTATTGGTGTGGTTTAGTACCGTATGGATGTACTCGTACAGTATTGCACCGTTTTGGTGTGGTTTGGTACATACTCGTACAGTATTGCACCGTTTTGGTGTGGTTTGGTACCGTAACGAAGTACTCGTACGGTATTGCACCGTTTTGTTGTGGTTTGGTACCGTATGGATGTACTCGTATGGTTTTGCACCGTTTTGGTGTGGTTTGGTACCGTATGGATGTACTCGTAAGGTTTTGCACCGTTTTGGTGTGGTTTGGTACCGTATGGATGTACTCGTACGGTTTTGCACCGTTTTGTTGTGGATTGGTACCGTATGGATATACTCGTACGGTATTGGACCGTTTTTGTGTGATTTGGTACCGTATGGATGTACTCGTACGGTTATGAACCGTTTTGGTTTGGTTTGGTGGCGTATGGATGTACTCTTACGGTATTGTACCCGTTTGGTGTGGTTTGGTACCGTAACGAAGTACTCGTACGGTATTGTACCGTTTTGTTGTGGTTTGGTACTGTATGGATGTGCTCGTACGGTTTTGCACCGTTTTGGTGTGGTTTGGTACCGTAACGAAGTAATCGTACGGTATTGTACCGTTTTGGTTTGGTTTGGTACCGTAACGAAGTACTCGTACGGTATTGCACCGTTTTGGTGTGGTTTGGTACCGTATGGATGTACTCGTAAGGTATTGTACCGTTGTGGTGTGGTTTGGTACCGTAACGAAGTACTCGTACGGTATTGTACCCTTTTGGTGTGGTTTGGTACCGTAACGAAGTACTCGTACGGTATTACACCGTTTTGGTGTGGTTTGGTACCGTATGGATGTACTCGTACGGTATTGCACCATTTTGGTGTGGCTTGGTTTGGTACCGTTTGGATGTACTCGTACGGTATTGCACCGTTTTAGTGTGGTTTAGTACCGTATGGATGTACTCGTACGGTATTGCACCGTTTTGGTGTGGTTTGGTACCGTATGGATGTACTCGTACGGTATTGAACCGTTTTGGTGTGGTTTGGTACCGTAACGAAGTACTCGTACGGTATTGCACCGTTTTGTTGTGGTTTGGTACCGTATGGATGTACTCGTACGGTTTTGCACCGTTTTGGTGTGGTTTGGTACCGTATGGATGTGCTCGTACGGTTTCGCACCGTTTTGTTGTGGTTTGGTACCGTATGGATGTACTCGTACGGTTTTACACCGTTTTGGTGTGGTTTGGAACCGTTTGGATGTACTCGTACGGTATTGGGCCGTTTTTGTGTAATTTGGTACCGTATGGATGTACTCGTACGGTATTGCACCGTTTTGGTGTGGTTTGGTACCGTAACGAAGTACTCGTACGGTATTGCACCGTTTTGTTGTGGTTTGGTACCGTATGGATGTACTTGTACGGTTTTGCACCGTTTTGGTGTGATTTGGTACCGTAACGAAGTACTCGTACGGTATTGTACCGTTTTACTGTGGTTTGGTACCGTATGGATGTACTCGTACGGTTTTGCACCGTTTTGGTGTGGTTTGGTACCGTATGGATGTACTCGTACGGTTTCGCACCGTTTTGTTGTGGTTTGGTACCGTATGGATGTATTCGTACGATTTTGCACCGTTTTTGTGTGGTTTGGTACCGTATGGATGTACTCGTTCGGTATTGTACCATTTTGGTGTGGTTTGGTACCGTAACGAAGTACTCGTTTGGTATTTCACCATTTTGGTGTGGTTTGTTACCGTATGGATGTACTCGTAAGGTATTGTACCGTTGTGGTGTGGTTTGGTACCGTAACGAAGTACTCGTACGGTATTGTACCCTTTTGGTGTGGTTTGGTACCGTAACGAAGTACTCGTACGGTATTGTACCGTTTTGCTGTGGTTTGGTACCGTATGGATGTACTCGTACGGTATTGCACCGTTTTGGTGTGGTTTGGTACCGTAACGAAGTACTTGTACGGTATTGCACTGTTTTGGTGTGGTTTGGTACCGTATGGATGTACTCGTACGGTATTGCACCGTTTTGGTGTGGTTTGGTACCGTATGGATGTACTCGTACGGTATTGGGCCGTTTTTGTGTAATTTGGTACCGTATGGATGTACTCGTACGGTATTGTACCCTTTTGGTGTGGTTTGGTACCGTAACGAAGTACTCGTACGGTATTGTACCGTTTTGTTGTGGTTTGGTACTGTATGGATTTACTCGTTCGGTATTGCACCGTTTTGGAGTGGTTCGGTACCGTAACGAAGTACTCGTATGGTATTGCACCGTTTTGGAGTGGTTTGGTACCGTATGGATGTACTCGTATGGTTTTGCACCGTTTTGGTGTGGTTTGGTACCGTATGGATGTACTCGTACGGTATTGGACCGGTTCTGTGTGATTTTGTACCGTGTGGATGTACTCGTACGGTAATGAACCGATTTGGTTTGGTTTGGTACCGTATGGATGTACTCTTACGGTATTGTACCCGTTTGGTGTGGTTTGGTACCATAACGAAGTACTCGTAAGGTATTGTACCGTTTTCTTGTGGTTTGGTACTGTATGGATGTACTCGTACGGTATTGCACCGTTTTGGTGTGGTTCGGTACCGTAACGAAGTACTCGTACGGTATTGCACCGTTTTGGTGTGGTTTGGTACCGTATGGATGTACTCGTAGGGTTTTGGCACCTTTTTGGTATGCTTTGGTACCGTATGGGTGTACTCGTACGGTTTTGCACCGTTTTGGTGTGGTTTGGTACCGTATAGATGTACTCGTACGGTATTGTACCGTTTTGGTGTGGTTTCGTACCGTAACGAAGTACTCGTACGGTATTGCACCGTTTTGGTGTGGTTTGGTACCGTATGGATGTACTCGTAGGGTTTTGGCACCGTTTTGGTGTGCTTTGGTACCGTATGGATGTACTCGTACGGTTTTGCACCGTTTTGGTGTGGTTTGGTACCGTATGGATGTACTCGTACGGAATTGTACCGTTTTGGTGTGGTTTCGTACCGTAACGAAGTACTCGTACGGTATTGCACCGTTTTGGTGTGGTTTGGTACCGTATGGATGTACTCGTAAGGTATTGTACCGCTGTTGTGTGGTTTGGTACCGTAACGAAGTACTCGTACGGTATTGTACCGTTTTGGTGTGGTTTCGTACCGTAACGAAGTACTCGTACGGTATTGCACCGTTTTGGTGTGGTTTGGTACCGTATGGATGTACTCGTAAGGTATTGTACCGCTGTGGTGTGGTTTGGTACCGTAACGAAGTACTCGTACGGTATTGTACCCTTTTGGTTGTGTTTGGTACCTTAACGAAGTACTCGTACGGTATTTCACCGTTTTGGTGTGGTTTGGTACCGTATGGATGTACTCCTACGGTTTTGCACCGTATTGGTGTGGTTTGGTACCGTATGGATGTACTTGTACGGTTTTGCACCGTTTTGGTGTGGTTTGGTACCGTATGGATGTACTCGTACGGTATTGGACCGTTTTTGTGTGATTTGGTACCGTATGGATGTACTCGTACGGTATTGCACCGTTTAGGTTTGGTTTGGTACCGTATGGATGTACTCGTACGGTATTGTACCCTTTTGGTGTGGTTTGGTACCGTAACGAAGTACTCGTACGGTATTGTACCGTTTTGTTGTGGTTTGGTACTGTATGGATGTACTCGTACGGTATTGCACCGTTTTGGTGTGGTTCGGTACCGTAACGAAGTACTCGTACGGTATTGCACCGTTTTGGAGTGGTTTGGTACCGTATGGATGTACTCGTAAGGTATTGTACCGTTGTGGTGTGGTTTGGTACCGTAACGAAGTACTCGTACGGTATTGTACCCTTTTGGTGTGGTTTGGTACGGTAACGAAGTACTCGTACGGTATTGTACCGTTTTGGTGTGGTTTGGTACCGTATGGATGTACTCGTACGGTATTGCACCGTTTTGGTGTGGTTTGGTACCGTAACGAAGTACTCGTATGGTATTGCACCATTTTGGTGTGGTTTGGTACCGTATGGATGTATTCGTACGGTATTGTACCGTTGTGGTGTGGTTTGGTACCGTAACGAAGTACTCGTACGGTATTGTACCCTTTTGGTGTGGTTTGGTACCGTAACGAAGTACTCGTACGGTATTGTTCCGTTTTGGTGTGGTTTGGTACCGTATGGATGTACTCGTACGGTTTTGCACCGTTTTGGTGTGGTTTGGTACCGTATGGATGTACTCGTACGGTTTCGCACCGTTTTGTTGTGGTTTGGTACCGTATGGATATACTCGTCTGGTTTTGCACCGTTTTGGTGTGGTTTGGTACCGTTTGGATGTACTTGTACGGTATTGGACCGTTTTTGTGTGATTTGGTACCGTATGGATGTACTCGTACGGTATTGCACCGTTTTGGTTTGGTTTGGTACCGTATGGATGTACTCTTACGGTATTGTACCCGTTTGGTGTGGTTTGGTACCGTAACGAAGTACTCGTACGGTATTGTACCGTTTTGTTGTGGTTTGGTACTGTATGGATGTACTCGTTCGGTATTGCACCGTTTTGGAGTGGTTCGGTACCGTAACGAAGTACTCGTACGGTATTGCACCGTTTTGGTTTTGTTTGGTACCGTATGGATGTACTCGTACGGTTTTCCACCGTTTTGGGGTGGTTTGGTACCGTATGGATGTACTCGTACGGTTTTGCACCATTTTGTGTTGTTTGGTACCGTATGGATGTACTCGTACGTATTGTACCGTTTTGATGTGGTTTGGTACCGTAACGAAGTGCTCGTATGGTATTGCACCATTTTGGTGTGGTTTGGTACCGTATGGATGTACTCGTAAGGTATTGTTCCGTTGTGGTGTGGTTTGGTACCGTAACGAAGTACTCGTATGGTATTGTACCCTTTTGGTGTGGTTTGGGACCGTAACGAAGTACTCGTACGGTATTGTACCGTTTTGGTGTGGTTTGGTACCGTATGGATGTACTCGTACGGTATTGCACCGTTTTCGTGTGGTTTGGTACCGTAACGAAGTACTCGTACGGTATTGCACCGTTTTGGTGTGGTTTGGTACCGTATGGATGTACTCGTACGGTATTTCACCGTTTTGGTGTGGTTTGGTACCATAACGAAGTACTCGTACGGTATTGCACCGTTTTCGTGTGGTTTGGTACCGTATGGATGTACTCGTACGGAATTGCATTTTTGGTGTAGTTTCGTACCGTAACGAATTACACGTACGGTATTGTACCGTTTTGGTGTGGTTTGGTACCGTATGGATGTACTCGTACGGTATTGCACCGTTTTTGTGTGGTTTGGTACCGTAAGGATGTACTCGTACGGTATTGCACCATTTTGGTGTGGTTTTGTACCGCACGGATGTACTCGTACGGTTTTGCACCGTTTTGGTGTGGTTTGGTACTGTATGGATGTACTCGTACGGTATTGCACCATTTTGGTGTGCTTTGGTTTGGTACCGTTTGGATGTACTCGTACGGTATTGCACCGTTTTGGTGTGGTTTAGTTCCGTAGTGATGTACTCGTACGGTATTGCACCGTTTTGGTGTGGTTTAGTTCCGTAGTGATGTACTCGTACGGTTTTGCACCATTTTGGTGTGGTTTGGTACCGTATGGATGTACTCATACGTATTGTACCGTTTTGGTGTGGTTTGGTACCATAACGAAGTGCTCGTATGGTATTGCACCATTTTTGTGTGGTTTGGTACCGTATGGATGTACTCGTAAGGTATTGTTCCGTTGTGGTGTGGTTTGGTACCGTAACGAAGTACTCGTATGGTATTGTACCCTTTTGGTGTGGTTTGGTACCGTAACGAAGTACTCGTACGGTATTGTACCGTTTTGGATTGGTTTGGTACCGTATGGATGTACTCGTACGGTATTGCACCGTTTTGGTGTGGTTTTGTACCGTAACGAAGTACTCGTACGGTATTGCACCGTTTTGGTGTGGTTTGGTACCGTATGGATGTACTCGTACGGTATTTCACCGTTTTGGTGTGGTTTGGTACCATAACGAAGTACTCGTACGGTATTGCACCGTTTTCGTGTGGTTTGGTACCGTATGGATGTACTCGTACGGTATTGCACTTTTTGGTGTAGTTTCGTACCGTAACGAATTACACGTACGGTATTGTACCGTTTTGGTGTGGTTTGGTACCGTATGGATGTACTCGTACGGTATTGCACCGTTTTTGTGTGGTTTGGTACCGTAAGGATGTACTCGTACGGTATTGCACCATTTTGGTGTGGTTTTGTACCGCACGGATGTACTTGTACGGTTTTGCACCGTTTTGGTGTGGTTTGGTACTGTATGGATGTACTCGTACGGTATTGCACCATTTTGGTGTGCTTTGGTTTGGTACCGTTTGGATGTACTCGTACGGTATTGCACCGTTTTGGTGTGGTTTAGTTCCGTAGTGATGTACTCGTACGGTATTGCACCGTTTTGGTGTGGTTTAGCACCGTATGGATGTACTCGTACGGTGTTGCATTGTTTTGGTGTGGTTTGGTACCGTAACGAAGTACTCGTACGGTCTTGTACCGTTTTGGTGTGGTTTGGTACCGTATGGATGTACTCGTACGGTATTGCACCGTTTTTGTGTGGTTTGGTACCGTAAGGATGTACTCGTACGGTATTGCACCGTTTTGGTGTGGTTTTGTACCGTACGGATGTACTCGTACGGTATTGCACCGTTTTGGTGTGGTTTGTTACCATATGGATATATTCGTACGGTATTGTACCGTTTTCGTTTGTATTGTACCGTTTTGGTGTGGTTTGGTACTGTAACGAAGTACTCGTACGGTATTGCAACGTTTTGGTGTGGTTTGGTACCGTATTGATGTACTCGTACGGTTTCGCACCGTTTTGTTGTGGTTTGGTACCGTATGGATGTATTCGTACGATTTTGCACCGTTTTGGTGTGGTTTGGTACCGTATGGATGTACTCGTTCGGTATTGTACCATTTTGGTGTGGTTTGGTACCGTAACGAAGTACTCGTTTGGTATTTCACCATTTTGGTGTGGTTTGTTACCGTATGGATGTACTCGTAAGGTATTGTACCGTTGTGGTGTGGTTTGGTACCGTAACGAAGTACTCGTACGGTATTGTACCGTTTTGCTGTGGTTTGGTACCGTATGGATGTACTCGTACGGTATTGCACCGTTTTGGTGTGGTTTGGTACCGTAACGAAGTACTTGTACGGTATTGCACTGTTTTGGTGTGGTTTGGTACCGTATGGATGTACTCGTACGGTATTGCACCGTTTTGGTGTGGTTTGGTACCGTATGGATGTACTCGTACGGTATTGGGCCGTTTTTGTGTAATTTGGTACCGTATGGATGTACTCGTACGGTATTGTACCCTTTTGGTGTGGTTTGGTACCGTAACGAAGTACTCGTACGGTATTGTACCGTTTTGTTGTGGTTTGGTACTGTATGGATTTACTCGTTCGGTATTGCACCGTTTTGGAGTGGTTCGGTACCGTAACGAAGTACTCGTATGGTATTGCACCGTTTTGGAGTGGTTTGGTACCGTATGGATGTACTCGTACGGTTTTGCACCGTTTTGGTGTGGTTTGGTACCGTATGGATGTACTCGTACGGTATTGGACCGTTTCTGTGTGATTTTGTACCGTGTGGATGTACTCGTACGGTAATGAACCGATTTGGTTTGGTTTGGTACCGTATGGATGTACTCTTACGGTATTGTACCCGTTTGGTGTGGTTTGGTACCATAACGAAGTACTCGTAAGGTATTGTACCGTTTTCTTGTGGTTTGGTACTGTATGGATGTACTCGTACGGTATTGCACCGTTTTGGTGTGGTTCGGTACCGTAACGAAGTACTCGTACGGTATTGCACCGTTTTGGTGTGGTTTGGTACCGTATGGATGTACTCGTAGGGTTTTGGCACCTTTTTGGTATGCTTTGGTACCGTATGGGTGTACTCGTACGGTTTTGCACCGTTTTGGTGTGGTTTGGTACCGTATAGATGTACTCGTACGGTATTGTACCGTTTTGGTGTGGTTTCGTACCGTAACGAAGTACTCGAACGGTATTGCACCGTTTTGGTGTGGTTTGGTACCGTATGGATGTACTCGTAGGGTTTTGGCACCGTTTTGGTGTGCTTTGGTACCGTATGGATGTACTCGTACGGTTTTGCACCGTTTTGGTGTGGTTTGGTACCGTATGGATGTACTCGTACGGAATTGTACCGTTTTGGTGTGGTTTCGTACCGTAACGAAGTACTCGTACGGTATTGCACCGTTTTGGTGTGGTTTGGTACCGTATGGATGTACTCGTAAGGTATTGTACCGCTGTGGTGTGGTTTGGTACCGTAACGAAGTACTCGTACGGTATTGTACCCTTTTGGTTGTGTTTGGTACCTTAACGAAGTACTCGTACGGTATTTCACCGTTTTGGTGTGGTTTGGTACCGTATGGATGTACTCCTACGGTTTTGCACCGTATTGGTGTGGTTTGGTACTGTATGGATGTACTTGTACGATTTTGCACCGTTTTGGTGTGGTTTGGTACCGTATGGATGTACTCGTACGGTATTGGACTGTTTTTGTGTGATTTGGTACCGTATGGATGTACTCGTACGGTATTGCACCGTTTAGGTTTGGTTTGGTACCGTATGGATGTACTCGTACGGTATTGTACCCTTTTGGTGTGGTTTGGTACCGTAACGAAGTACTCGTACGGTATTGTACCGTTTTGTTGTGGTTTGGTACTGTATGGATGTACTCGTACGGTATTGCACCGTTTTGGTGTGGTTCGGTACCGTAACGAAGTACTCGTACGGTATTGCACCGTTTTGGAGTGGTTTGGTACCGTATGGATGTACTCGTAAGGTATTGTACCGTTGTGGTGTGGTTTTGCACCGTTTTCGTGTGGTTTGGTACCGTATGGATGTACTCGTACGGTATTGCACTTTTTGGTGTAGTTTCGTACCGTAACGAATTACCCGTACGGTATTGTACCGTTTTGGTGTGGTTTGGTACCGTATGGATGTACTCGTACGGTATTGCACCGTTTTTGTGTGGTTTGGTACCGTAAGGATGTACTCGTACGGTATTGCACCATTTTGGTGTGGTTTTGTACCGCACGGATGTACTCGTACGGTTTTGCACCGTTTTGGTGTGGTTTGGTACTGTATGGATGTACTCGTACGGTATTGCACCATTTTGGTGTGCTTTGGTTTGGTACCGTTTGGATGTACTCGTACGGTATTGCACCGTTTTGGTGTGGTTTAGTTCCGTAGTGATGTACTCGTACGGTATTGCACCGTTTTGGTGTGGTTTAGTTCCGTAGTGATGTACTCGTACGGTTTTGCACCATTTTGGTGTGGTTTGGTACCGTATGGATGTACTCATACGTATTGTACCGTTTTGGTGTGGTTTGGTACCATAACGAAGTGCTCGTATGGTATTGCACCATTTTGGTGTGGTTTGGTACCGTATGGATGTACTCGTAAGGTATTGTTCCGTTGTGGTGTGGTTTGGTACCGTAACGAAGTACTCGTATGGTATTGTACCCTTTTGGTGTGGTTTGGTACCGTAACGAAGTAATCGTACGGTATTGTACCGTTTTGGTGTGGTTTGGTACCGTATGGATGTACTCGTACGGTATTGCACCGTTTTGGTGTGGTTTGGTACCGTAACGAAGTACTCGTACGGTATTGCACCGTTTTGGTGTGGTTTGGTACCGTATGGATGTACTCGTACGGTATTTCACCGTTTTGGTGTGGTTTGGTACCATAACGAAGTACTCGTACGGTATTGCACCGTTTTTGTGTGGTTTGGTACCGTATGGATGTACTCGTACGGTATTGCACTTTTTGGTGTAGTTTCGTACCGTAACGAATTACACGTACGGTATTGTACCGTTTTGGTGTGGTTTGGTACCGTATGGATGTACTCGTACGGTATTGCACCGTTTTTGTGTGGTTTGGTACCGTAAGGATGTACTCGTACGGTATTGCACCATTTTGGTGTGGTTTTGTACCGCACGGATGTACTTGTACGGTTTTGCACCGTTTTGGTGTGGTTTGGTACTGTATGGATGTACTCGTACGGTATTGCACCATTTTGGTGTGCTTTGGTTTGGTACCGTTTGGATGTACTCGTACGGTATTGCACCGTTTTGGTGTGGTTTAGTTCCGTAGTGATGTACTCGTACGGTATTGCACCGTTTTGGTGTGGTTTGGCACCGTATGGATGTACTCGTACGGTGTTGCATTGTTTTGGTGTGGTTTGGTACCGTAACGAAGTACTCGTACGGTCTTGTACCGTTTTGGTGTGGTTTGGTACCGTATGGATGTACTCGTACGGTATTGCACCGTTTTTGTGTGGTTTGGTACCGTAAAGATGTACTCGTACGGTATTGCACCGTTTTGGTGTGGTTTTGTACCGTACGGATGTACTCGTACGGTATTGCACCGTTTTGGTGTGGTTTGTTACCATATGGATATATTCGTACGGTATTGTACCGTTTTCGTTTGTATTGTACCGTTTTGGTGTGGTTTGGTACCGTAACGAAGTACTCGTACGGTATTGCAACGTTTTGGTGTGGTTTGGTACCGTATGGATGTACTCATAAGGTATTGTACCGTTGTGGTGTGGTTTTGTACCGTAACGAAATACTCGTACGGTATTGTACCTTTTTGGTGTGGTTTGGTACCGTAACAAAGTACTCGTACGGTATTGTACCGTTTTGGTGTGGTTTGGTACCTTATGGATGTACTTGTACGGTATTGCACCGTTTTGGTTTTGTTTGGTACCGTACGGATGTACTCGTATGGTTTTACACCGTTTTGGTGTGGTTGGGTACTGTATGGTGTGGTTTGTACCGTTGTGGTGTGGTTTTGTACCGTAACGAAATACTCGTACGGTATTGTACCCTTTTGGTGTGGTTTGGTACCGTAACAAAGTACTCGTACGGTATTGTACCGTTTTGGTGTGGTTTGGTACCGTATGGATGTACTTGTACGGTATTGCACCGTTTTGGTTTTGTTTGGTACCGTACGGATGTACTTGTACGGTTTTACACCGTTTTGGTGTGGCTTGGTACTGTATGGATGTACTCGTACGTTATTGCACCGTTTTGGTGTGGTTTCTTACCGTATGGATGTACTCGTACGGTATTGTACCGTTGTGGTGTGGTTTAGTACCGTAACGAAGTACTCGTACGGTATTGCACCGTTTTTGTGTGGTTTGGTACCGTACGGATGTACTCGTACAGTTTTACACTGTTTTGGTGTTGTTTGGTTTTTGTATGGATGTACTCGTACAGTATTGCACCGTTTTGGTGTGGTTTGGTTCGGTACCGTTTGGATGTACTCGCACGGTATTGCACCGTTTTCGTGTGCTTTAGTGCCGTATGGATGTACTCGTACGGTATTGCACCGTTTTGGTGTGGTTTGGTACCATATGGATGTACTCGTACGGTATTGTACCGTTTTGGTGTGGTTTGGTACCGTATGGATGTACTCGTACGGTATTGCACTGTTTTGGTGTGATTTGGTACCGTAACGAAGTACTCGTACGGTATTGTACCGTTTTGGTGTGGTTTGGTACCGTAGGGAAGTACTCGTACGATATTGCACCGTTTTTGTGTTGTTTGGTACCGTAAGGATGTACTCGTACGGTATTGCATTGTTTTGGTGTGGTTTTGTACCGTACGGATGTACCCGTACGGTTTTGCACCGTTTTGGTGTGGTTTGGTACTGTATGGATGTACTCGTACGGTATTGCATCGTTTTGATGTGGTTTGGTTTGGTACCGTTTGGATGTACTCGTACGGTATTGCACCGTTTTGGTGTGGTTTAGTACCGTATGGATGTACTCGTACGGTATTGCATCGTTTTGGTGTGGTTTGGTACCGTATGGATGTACTCGTACGGTGTTGCATTGTTTTGGTGTGGTTTTGTTTGGTACCGTATGGATGTACTCGTAAGGTATTGTACCGTTGTGGTGTGGTTTGGTACCGTAACGAAGTACTCGTACGGTATTGTACCCTTTTGGTGTGGTTTGGTACCGTAACGAAGTACTCGTACGGTATTGCACCGTTTTGGTGTGGTTTGGTACCGTATGGATGTACTCGTACGGTATTGCACCGTTTTGGTGTGGTTTGGTACCGTAACGAAGTACTCGTATGGTATTGCACCGTTTTGGTGTGGTTTGGTACCGTATGGATGTACTCGTACGGTTTTGCACCGTTTTGGTGTGGTTTGGTACCGTATGGATGTACTCGTACGGTTTTGCACCGTTTTAGAGTGGTTTGGTACCGTATGGATATACTCGTACGGTATTGGACCGTTTTTGTGTGATTTGGTACCGTATGGATGTACTCGTACGGTATTGCACCATTTTTGTTTGGTTTGGTACCGTAACGAAGTACTCGTACGGTATTGTACCCTTTTGGTGTGGTTTGGTACCATAACGAAGTACTCGTACAGTATTGTACGGTTTTGTTGTGGTTTGGTACGGTATGGATGTACTCGTACGGTATTGCACCGTTTTGGTGTGGTTTGGTACCGTATGGATGTACTCGTACGGTTTTGCACCGTTTTGGTGTGGTTTGGTACCGTTTGGATATACTCGTACGGTTTTGCACCGTTTTGGTGTGGTTTGGTACCGTATGGATGTACTCGTACGGTATTGGACCGTTTTTGTGTGATTTGGTACCGTATGGATGTACTCGTACGGTATTGCACCGTTTTGGTTTGGTTCGGTACCGTAACGAAGTACTCGTACGGTATTGTACCCTTTTGTTGTGGTTTGGTACCGTAACGAAGTACCCGTACGGTATTGTACCGTTTTGTTGTGGTTTGGTACTGTATGGATGTACTCGTACGGTATTGCACCATTTTGGTGTTGTTTGGTACCGTATGGATGTACTCGTACGGTATTGTACCGTTTTGGTGTGGTTTCGTACCGTAACGAAGTACTCGTACGGTGTTGCACCGTTTTGGTGTGGTTTGGTACCGTATGGATGTACTCGTAAGGTATTGTACCATTGTGCTGTGGTTTGGTACCGTAACGAAGTACTCGTACGGTTTTGTACCCTTTTGGTATGGTTTGGTACCGTAACGAAGTACTCGTACGGTATTGTACCGTTTTGGTGTGGTTTGGTACCGTAGGGATGTACTCGTACGGTATAGCACCGTTTTGCTGTGGTTCGGTACCGTAACGAAGTACTCGTACGGTATTGTACCCTTTTGTTGTGGTTTGGTACCGTAACGAGGTACTCGTACGGTATTGTACCGTTTTGTTGTGGTTTGGTACTGTATGGATGTACTCGTACGGTATTGCACCATTTTGGTGTGGTTTGGTACCGTATGGATGTACTCGTACGGTATTGTACCGTTTTGGTGTGGTTTCGTACCGTAACGAAGTACTCGTACGGTGTTGCACCGTTTTGGTGTGGTTTGGTACCGTATGGATGTACTCGTAAGGTATTGTACCATTGTGCTGTGGTTTGGTACCGTAACGAAGTACTCGTACGGTTTTGTACCCTTTTGGTATGGTTTGGTACCGTAACGAAGTACTCGTACGGTATTGCACCGTTTTGGTGTGGTTTGGTACCGTAACGAAGTACTTGTACGGTATTGCACCGTTTTGGTGTGGTTTGGTACCGTATGGATGTACTCGTACGGTATTTCACCGTTTTGGTGTGGTTTGGTACCATAACGAAGTACTCGTACGGTATTGCACCGTTTTCGTGTGGTTTGGTACCGTATGGATGTACTCGTACGGTATTGCACTTTTTGGTGTAGTTTCGTACCGTAACGAATTACACGTACGGTATTGTACCGTTTTGGTGTGGTTTGGTACCGTATGGATGTACTCGTACGGTATTGCACCGTTTTTGTGTGGTTTGGTACCGTAAGGATGTACTCGTACGGTATTGCACCATTTTGGTGTGGTTTTGTACCACACGGATGTACTTGTACGGTTTTGCACCGTTTTGGTGTGGTTTGGTACTGTATGGATGTACTCGTACGGTATTGCACCATTTTGGTGTGCTTTGGTTTGGTACCGTTTGGATGTACTCGTACGGTATTGCACCGTTTTGGTGTGGTTTGGTACCATATGGATGTACTCGTACGGTATTGTACCGTTTTGGTGTGGTTTGGTACCGTATGGATGTACTCGTACGGTATTGCACTGTTTTGGTGTGATTTGGTACCGTAACGAAGTACTCGTACGGTATTGTACCGTTTTGGTGTGGTTTGGTACCGTAGGGAAGTACTCGTACGGTATTGCACCGTTTTTGTGTTGTTTGGTACCGTAAGGATGTACTCGTACGGTATTGCATTGTTTTGGTGTGGTTTTGTACCGTACGGATGTACCCGTACGGTTTTGCACCGTTTTGGTGTGGTTTGGTACTGTATGGATGTACTCGTACGGTATTGCATCGTTTTGATGTGGTTTGGTTTGGTACCGTTTGGATGTACTCGTACGGTATTGCACCGTTTTGGTGTGGTTTAGTACCTTATGGATGTACTCGTACGGTATTGCATCGTTTTGGTGTGGTTTGGTACCGTATGGATGTACTCGTACGGTGTTGCATTGTTTTGGTGTGGTTTTGTTTGGTACCGTATGGATGTACTCGTAAGGTATTGTACCGTTGTGGTGTGGTTTGGTACCGTAACGAAGTACTCGTACGGTATTGTACCCTTTTGGTGTGGTTTGGTACCGTAACGAAGTACTCGTACGGTATTGCACCGTTTTGGTGTGGTTTGGTACCGTATGGATGTACTCATACGGTATTGCACCGTTTTGGTGTGGTTTGGTACCGTAACGAAGTACTCGTATGGTATTGCACCGTTTTGGTGTGGTTTGGTACCGTATGGATGTACTCGTACGGTTTTGCACCGTTTTGGTGTGGTTTGGTACCGTATGGATGTACTCGTACGGTTTTGCACCGTTTTAGTGTGGTTTGGTACCGTATGGATGTACTCGTACGGTATTGGACCGTTTTTGTGTGATTTGGTACCGTATGGATGTACTCGTACGGTATTGCACCATTTTTGTTTGGTTTGGTACCGTAACGAAGTACTCGTACGGTATTGTACCCTTTTGGTGTGGTTTGGTACCATAACGAAGTACTCGTACAGTATTGTACGGTTTTGTTGTGGTTTGGTACGGTATGGATGTACTCGTACGGTATTGCACCGTTTTGGTGTGGTTTGGTACCGTATGGATGTACTCGTACGGTTTTGCACCGTTTTGGTGTGGTTTGGTACCGTATGGATATACTCGTACGGTTTTGCACCGTTTTGGTGTGGTTTGGTACCGTATGGATGTACTCGTACGGTATTGGACCGTTTTTGTGTGATTTGGTACCGTATGGATGTACTCGTACGGTATTGCACCGTTTTGGTTTGGTTCGGTACCGTAACGAAGTACTCGTTCGGTATTGTACCCTTTTGTTGTGGTTTGGTACCGTAACGAAGTACTCGTACGGTATTGTACCGTTTTGTTGTGGTTTGGTACTGTATGGATGTACTCGTACGGTATTGCACCATTTTGGTGTGGTTTGGTACCGTATGGATGTACTCGTACGGTATTGTACCGTTTTGGTGTGGTTTCGTACCGTAACGAAGTACTCGTACGGTGTTGCACCGTTTTGGTGTGGTTTGGTACCGTATGGATGTACTCGTAAGGTATTGTACCATTGTGCTGTGGTTTGGTACCGTAACGAAGTACTCGTACGGTTTTGTACCCTTTTGGTATGGTTTGGTACCGTAACGAAGTACTCGTACGGTATTGTACCGTTTTGGTGTGGTTTGGTACCGTAGGGATGTACTCGTACGGTATAGCACCGTTTTGCTGTGGTTTGGTACCGTACGGATGTACTCGTACGGTTTTACACCGTTTTGGTGTGGTTTGGAACTGTATGGATGTACTCGTACGGTATTGCACCGTTTTGGTTTGGTTTGGTACCGTAACGAAGTACTCGTACGGTATTGTTCCCTTTTGTTGTGGTTTGGTAACGTAACGAAGTACTCGTTCGGTATTGCACCGTTTTGTTGTGGTTTGGTACTGTATGGATGTACTCGTACGGTATTGCACCATTTTTCTGTGGTTTTGTACCGTAACGAAGTACTCGTACGGTATTGCACCGTTTTATTGTGCTTTGGTACCGTATGGATGTACTCGTACGGTTTTGCACCGTTTTAGTGTGGTTTGGTACCGTATGGATGTACTCGTACGGTTTTGCACCGTTTTTGTGTGGTTTGGTACCGTATGGATGTACACGTACGGTATTGCACCGTTTTTGTGTGGTTTGGTACCGTATGGATGTACTCGTACGGTATTGCACCGTTTTCGTGTGGTTTGGTACCGTATGGATGTACTCATACGGTATTGCACCGTTTTTTTGTGGTTTGGTACCGTATGGATGTACTCGTACGGTATTGCACCGTTTTGGTTTGGTTTGGTACCGTAACGAAGTACTCGTACGGTATTGTACCCTTTTGGTGTGGTTTGGTACCGTAACGAAGTACTCGTACGGTATTGTACCATTTTGGTGTGGTTTGGTACTGTATGGATGTACTAGTACGAAATTACACTGTTTTGGTGTTGTTTGGTACCGTATGGATGTACTCGTACGGTTTTCCACCGTTTCGGTGTGGTTTGGTACCGTATGGATGTACTCGTACGGTTTTGCACCGTTTTGGTGTGGTTTGGTACCGTATGGATGAACTCGTACGGTATTGGACCGTTTTTGTGTGATTTGGTACCGTATGGATGTACTCGTACGGTATTGCACCGTTTTGGTTTGGTTTGGAACCGTAACGAAGTACTCGTACGGTATTGTACCCTTTTGGTATGGTTCCCTTTTTGTATGGTTTGGTACCGTAACGAAGTACTCGTACGGTATTGTACCGTTTTGGTGTGGTTTGGTACCGTAGGGATGTACTCGTACGGTATTGCACCGTTTTGGTGTGGTTTGGTACCGTACGGATGTACTCGTACGGTTTTACACCGTTTTGGTGTGGTTTGGTACTGTATGGATGTACTCGTACGGTATTGCACCGTTTTGGTTTGGTTTGGTTTTGTACCGTTTTGATATAATCGTACGGTATTGCACCGTTTTAGTGTGGTTTAGTACCGTATGGATGTACTCGTACGGTATTGCACCGTTTTGGTGTAGTTTGGTACCGTATGGATGTACTCGTACGGTATTGCACCGTTTCGGTGTGGTTTGGTACCGTAACGAAGTACTCGTACGGTATTGCACCGTTTTGGTGTGGTTTGGTACCGTATGGATGTACTCGTACGGTATTGCACCGTTTTGGTGTGGTTTGGTACCGTATGGATGTACTCGTACGGTTTTGCACCGTTTTGGTATGGTTTGGTACCGTGTGGATGTACTCGTACGGTATTGCACCGTTTTGGTGTGGTTTGGGTTCTTATGGATGTACTCGTACGGTATTGCACCGTTTTGGTGTGGTTTGGTACCGTATGGATGTACTCGTACGGTATTGCACTGTTTTGGTGTGGTTTGGTACCGTATGGATGTACTCTTATGGTATTGTACCGTTTTGGTGTGGTTTGGTACCGTAACGAAGTACTCGTACGGTATTTCACCGTTTTGGTGTGGTTTCGTAGGGTATTGCACCGTTTTGGTGTGTTTTGGTACCGTAACGAAGTACTCGTACGGTATTGCACCGTTTTGGTGAGGTTTGGTACCGTAACGAAGTACTCAGACGGTATTGCACCATTTTAGTGTGGTTTGGTACGGTATTGATGTACTCGTACGGTATTGCCCCGTTTTGGTGTGGTTTGGTAGCGTAACGAAGAACTCGTACGGTATTGTACCATTTTGGTGTGGTTTGGTACCGTAACGAAGTACTCGTACGGTTTTGCACCGTTTTGGTGTGGTTTGGTACCGTATGGATGTACTCGTACGGTATTGCACCGTTTTGGTGTTGCACCGTTTTTGTGTGGTTTGGTACCGTTTGGATGTACTCGTACGGTATTGCACCATTTTGGTGTTGTTTGGTACCGTAACGATGTACTCGTACTGTATTGCACCGTTTTGGTGTGGTTTCGTACGGTATTGCACCAATTTGGTGTGGTTTGGATTGGTACCGTTTGGATGTACTCGTACGGTATTGCACCGTTTTGGTGTGCTTTAGTACCGTATGGATGTACTCGTACGGTATTGCTCTTTGTTTGGTGTGGTTTGGTACCGTATGGATGTACTCGTACGGTATTGTACCGTTTTGGTGTGGTTTGGAACCGTAACGAAGTACTCGTACGGTATTGTACCCATTTGGTGTGGTTTGGTTCCGTATGGATATACTCGTACGGTATTGCACCGTTTGGGTTTGGTTTGGTACCGTAACGAAGTACTCATACGGTATTGCAACGTTTTGGTGTGGTTTCGTACGGTAATGCACCGTTTTGGTGTGGTTTGGTAGCGTAACGAAGTACTCGTACGGTATTGCACCGTTTTGGTGAGGTTTCGTCCCGTAACGAAGTACTCGTACGGTATTGCACCGTTTTAGTGTGGATTGGTACCGTATGGATGTACTCGTACGGTATTGCACCGTTTTGGTGTGGTTTGGTACCGTAACGAAGTACTCGTACGGTATTGCGCCGTTTTGGTGTGGTTTGGTACTGTATGGATGTACTCGAACGGTATTGCACCGTTTTTGTGTGGTTTGGTACCATATGGATGTACTCGTACGGTATTGCACCGTTTTGGTGTGGTTTGGTACCGTAACGAAGTACTCGTACGGTATTGCGCCGTTTTGGTGTGGTTTGGTACTGTATGGATGTACTCGAACGGTATTGCACCGTTTTGGTGTGGTTTGGTACCATATGGATGTACTCGTACGGTATTGTACCGTTTTGGTGTGGTTTGGTATCGTAACGAAGTACTCGTACGGTATTGCACCGTTTTGGTGTGGTTTGGAACAATAACGATGTACTCGTACGGTATTGCACCGTTTTGGTGTGGTTTCTTACGGTATTGCACCAATTTGGTGTGGTTGTGTTTGGTACCGTTTGGATGTACTCGTACGGTAGTGCACCGTTTTGGTGTTGTTTAGTACCGTATGGATGTACTCGTACGGTATTGCACCGTGTTTGGTGTGGTTTGGTACTGTATGGATGTACTCGTACGGTAATTTACCGTTTTGGTGTGGTTTGGAACCGTAACGAAGTACTCGTACGGTATCGTACCCGTTTGGTGTGGTTTGGTACCGTAACGAAGTACTCGTACGGTATTGCACCAATTTGTTGTGGTTTGGTACCGTATGGATGTACTCGTACGGTATTGCACCGTTTTGGTTTGGTTTGGTAGCGTAACGCAGTACTCGTACGGTATTGTACCGTTTTGGTGTGGTTTGGCACCGCAACGATGTACTCGTACGGTATTGCACCATTTTGGTGTGGTTTGGTACCGTACGGATGTACTCGTACGGTTTTGCACCGTTTTGGTGTGGTTTGGTACCGTGTGGAAGTACTCGTACGGTATTGCACCGTTTTGGTGTGGTTTCGTACGGTATTGCACCAATTTGTTGTGGTTTGGTTTGGTACCGTTTGGATGTACTCGTACGGTATTGCACCGAGTTTGGTGTGGTTTGGTACCGTATGGATGTACTCGTACGCTATTGTACCGTTTTGGTGTGGTTTGGAACCGTAACGAAGTACTCGTACGGTATTGTACCCTTTTGGTGTGGTTTGGTACCGTAACGAAGTACTCGTATGGTATTGCACCATTTTGGTGTGGTTTGGTACCGTATGGATGTACTCGTACGGTATTGCTCCGTTTTGGTTTGGTTTGGTAGCGTAAAAAAGTACTCGTACGGTATTGTACTGTTTTGGTGTGGTTTGGTACCGTAACGAAGTACTCGTACGGTATTGCACCATTTTGGTGTGGTTTGTTACCGTATAGATGTACTCGTACGGTATTGCACCGTTTTGGTGTGGTTTGTTACCGTATGGATACACTCATACGGTTTTGCACCGTTTTGGTGTGGTTTCGTACCGTGTGGATGTACTCGTACGGTATTGTACCGTTTTGGTGCGGTTTGGAACCGTAACGAAGTACTCGTACGGTATTGTACCCTTTTGGTGTGGTTTGGTACCGTAACGAAGTACTCGTATGGTATTGCACCAATTTGGTGTGGTTTGGTACCGTATGGATGTACTCGTACGGTATTGCTCCGTTTTGGTTTGGTTTGGTAGCGTAACAAAGTACTCGTACGGTATTGTACCGTTTTGTTTTGGTTTGGTACCGTAACGAAGTACTCGTACGGTATTGCACCGTTTTGGTGTGGTTTGTTACCGTATGGATGTACTCGTACTGTATTGCACCATTTTGGTGTGGTTTGTTACCGTATGAATGCACTCGTACGGTTTTGCACCGTTTTGGTGTGGTTTGGTACCGTGTGGATGTACTCGTACGGTATTGCACCGTTTTGGTGTGGTTTGGGTTCGTATGGATGAACTCGTACGGTATTGCACCAATTTGGTGTGGTTTGGTACCGTATGGATGTACTCGTACGGTATTGGACCGTTTTTGTGTGATTTGGTACCGTATGGATGTACTCGTACGGTATTGCACCGTTTTGGTTTGGTTTGATACCGTAACGAAGTACTCGTACGGTATTGTACCCTTTTGGTGTGGTTTGGTACCGCAACGAAATACTCGTACGGTATTGTACCGTTTTGTTGTGGTTTGGTACTGTATGGATGTACTCGTACGGTATTGCACCATTTTGGTGTGGTTTCGTACCGTAACGAAGTACTCGTACGGTATTGCACCGTTTTATTGTGCTTTGGTACCGTATGGATGTACTCGTACGGTTTTGCACCGTTTTTGTGTGGTTTGGTACCGTATGGATGTACTCGTACGGTTTTGCACCGTTTTGGTGTGGTTTGGTACCGTATGGATGTACACGTACGGTATTGCACCGTTTTTGTGTGGTTTGGTGCCGTATGGATGTACTCGTACGGTATCGCACCGTTTTCGTGTGGTTTGGTACCGTATGGATGTACTCGTACGGTATTGGACCGTTTTTGTGTGATTTGGTACCGTATGGATGTACTCGTACGGTATTGCACCGTTTTGGTTTGGTTTGGTGCCGTAACGAAGTACTCGTACGGTATTGTACCCTTTTGGTGTGGTTTGGTACCGTAACGAAGTACTCGTACGGTATTGTACCGTTTTCTTGTGGTTTGGTACTGTATGGATGTACTCGTACGGTATTGCACCATTTTGGTGTGGTTTGGTACCGTAACGAAGTACTCGTACGGTATTGCACCGTTTTATTGTGCTTTGGTACCGTATGGATGTACTCGTACGGTTTTGCACCGTTTTAGTGTGGTTTGGTACCGTATGGATGTACACGTACGGTATTGCACCGTTTTTGTGTGGTTTGGTGCCGTATGGATGTACTCGTACGGTATCGCACCGTTTTCGTGTGGTTTCGTACCGTATGGATGTACTCGTACGGTATTGGACCATTTTTGTGTGATTTGGTACCGTATGGATGTACTCATACGGTATTGCACCGTTTTGTTTGGTTTGGTACCGTAACGAAGTACTCGTACGGTATTGTACCCTTTTGGTGTGGTTTGGTACCGTAACGAAGTACTCGTACGGTATTGTACCATTTTGGTGTGGTTTGGTACCGTATGGATGTACTCGTACGGTATTGCACCGTTTTGGTGTGGTTTGGTACCGTACGGATGTACTCGTACGGTTTTTCACCGTTTTGGTGTTGTTTGGTACTGTATGGATGTACTCGTACGGTATTGCACCGTTTTGGTTTGGCTTGGTTTTGTACCGTTTTGATATAATCGTACGGTATTGCACCGTTTTGGTGTGGTTTAGTACCGTATGGATGTACTCGTACGGTATTGCACCGTTTTTGTGTGGTTTGGTACCGTATGGATGTACTCGTACGGTTTTGCACCGTTTTGGTGTGGTTTGGTACCGTAGGATGTACTCGTACGGTATTGGACCGTTTTTGTGTGATTTGGTACCGTATGGATATACTCGTACGCTATTGCATCATTTTGGTTTGGTTTGGTACCGTAACGAAGTACTCGTACGGTATTGCACCGTTTCATTGTGCTTTGGTACCGTATGGATGTACTCGTACGGTTTTGCACCGTTTTAGTGTGGTTTGGTACCGTATGGATGTGATCGTACGGTTTTGCACCGTTTTGGTGTGGTTATGTACCGTATGGATGTACACGTACGGTATTGCACCGTTTTTGTGTGGTTTGGTGCCGTATGGATGTACTCGTACGGTATCCCACCGTTTTCGTGTGGTTTAGTACCGTATGGATGTACTCGTACGGTGTTGGACCGTTTTTGTGTGATTTGGTACCGTATGGATGTACTCGTACGGTATTGCACCGTTTTGGTTTGGTTTGGTATCGTAACGAAGTACTCGTACGGTATTGTACCCTTTTGGTGTGGTTTGGTACCGTAACGAAGTACTCGTACGGTATTGTACCGTTTTGGTGTGGTTTGGTACCGTATGGATGTACTCGTACGGTATTGCACCGTTTTGTTGTGGTTTGGTACCGTACGGATGTACTCGTACGGTTTTTCACCGTTTTGGTGTTGTTTGGTACTGTATGGATGTACTCGTACGGTATTGCACCGTTTTGGTTTGGTTTGGTTTTGTACCGTTTTGATGTAATCGTACGGTATTGCACCGTTTTTGTGTGGTTTAGTACCGTATGGATGTACTCGTACGGTATTGCACCGTTTTGGTGTGGTTTGGTACCGTATGGATGTACTCGTACGGTTTTGCACCGTTTTGGTGTGGTTTGGTACCGTATGGATGTACTCGTACGGTATTGTACCGTTCTGGTGCGGTTTGGTACCGTAACGAAGTACTCGTATGGTATTGTACCCTTTTGGTGCGGTTTGGTACCGTAAAGAAGTACTCGTACGGTATTGTACCCTTTTGGTGTGGTTTGAGACCGTAACGAAGTACTCGTACGGTATTTTACCGTTTTGGTGTGGTTTGGTACTGTATGTATGTACTCGTACGGTATTGCACCGTTTCGGTGTGGTTTGGTACCGTATGGATGTACTCGTACGGTTTTGCACCGTTTTTGTACCGTATGGATGTACTCGTACGGTATTATTCCGTTTTGGTGTGGTTTGGTACCGTAACGAAGTACTCGTACGGTATTGCACCGTTTTGGTGCGGTTTGTTACCGTATGGATGTACTCGTACGGTATTGGACCGTTGTGGTGTGGTTTGGTACCGTAACGAAGTACTCGTATGTTATTGTACCCTGTTGGTGTGGTTTGGTTTCGTAACGAAGTACTCGTACGGTATTGAACCGTTTTGGTGTGGTTTGGTGCCCTATGGATGTACTCGTACGGTTTTGCACCGTTTTGTTGTGGTTTGGTACCGTATGGATATACTCGTACGGTTTTGCACCGTTTTGGTGTGGTTTGGTACCGTATGGATGTACTCGTACGGTATTGGACCGTTTTTGTGTGATTTGGTACCGTATGGATGTACTCATACGGTATTGCACTGTTTTGGTTTGGTTAGGTTTGGTACCGTAACGAAGTACTCGTACGGTATTGTACCCTTTTGGTGTGGTTTGGTACCGTAACGAAGTACTCGTACGGTATTGTACCATTTTGGTGTGGTTTGGTACCGTATGGATGTACTCGTACGGTATTGCACCGTTTTGGTGTGGTTTGGTACCGTACGGATGTACTCGTACGGTTTTTCACCGTTTTGGTGTTTTTTGGTACTGTATGGATGTACTCGTACGGTATTGCACCGTTTTGGTTTGGTTTGGTTTTGTACCGTTTTGATATAATCGTACGGTATTGCACCGTTTTGGTGTGGTTTAGTACCGTATGGATGTACTCGTACGGTATTGCACCGTTTTGGTGTGGTTTGGTACCGTATGGATGTACTCGTACGGTTTTGCACCGTTTTGGTGTGGTTTGGTACCGTAGGATGTACTCGTACGGTATTGGACCGTTTTTGTGTGATTTGGTACCGTATGGATATACTCGTACGCTATTGCATCATTTTGGTTTGGTTTGGTACCGTAACGAAGTACTCGTACGGTATTGCACCGTTTCATTGTGCTTTGGTACCGTATGGATGTACTCGTACGGTTTTGCACCGTTTTAGTGTGGTTTGGTACCGTATGGATGTGATCGTACGGTTTTTCACCGTTTTGGTGTGGTTATGTACCGTATGGATGTACACGTACGGTATTGCACCGTTTTTGTGTGGTTTGGTGCCGTATGGATGTACTCGTACGGTATCCCACCGTTTTCGTGTGGTTTGGTACCGTATGGATGTACTCGTACGGTGTTGGACCGTTTTTGTGTGATTTGGTACCGTATGGATGTACTCGTACGGTATTGCACCGTTTTGGTTTGGTTTGGTATCGTAACGAAGTACTCGTACGGTATTGTACCCTTTTGGTGTGGTTTGGTACCGTAACGAAGTACTCGTACGGTATTGTACCGTTTTGGTGTGGTTTGGTACCGTATGGATGTACTCGTACGGTATTGCACCGTTTTGGTGTGGTTTGGTACCGTACGGATGTACTCGTACGGTTTTTCACCGTTTTGGTGTTGTTTGGTACTGTATGGATGTACTCGTACGGTATTGCACCGTTTTGGTTTGGTTTGGTTTTGTACCGTTTTGATGTAATCGTACGGTATTGCACCGTTTTGGTGTGGTTTAGTACCGTATGGATGTACTCGTACGGTATTGCACCGTTTTGGTGTGGTTTGGTACCGTATGGATGTACTCGTACGGTTTTGCACCATTTTGGTGTGGTTTGGTACCGTATGGATGTACTCGTACGGTTTTGCACCGTTTTGGTGTGGTTTGGTACCGTATGGATGTACTCGTACGGTTTTGCACCGTTTTGGTGTGGTTTGGTACCGTATGGATGTACTCGTACGGTATTGTACCGTTCTGGTGTGGTTTGGTACCGTAACGAAGTACTCGTATGGTATTGTACCCTTTTGGTGCGGTTTGGTACCGTAAAGAAGTACTCGTACGGTATTGTACCCTTTTGGTGTGGTTTGAGACCGTAACGAAGTACTCGTACGGTATTTTACCGTTTTGGTGTGGTTTGGTACTGTATGGATGTACTCGTACGGTATTGCACCGTTTCGGTGTGGTTTGGTACCGTATGGATGTACTCGTACGGTTTTGCACCGTTTTTGTACCGTATGGATGTACTCGTACGGTATTATTCCGTTTTGGTGTGGTTTGGTACCGTAACGAAGTACTCGTACGGTATTGCACCGTTTTGGTGCGGTTTGTTACCGTATGGATGTACTCGTACGGTATTGGACCGTTGTGGTGTGGTTTGGTACCGTAACGAAGTACTCGTATGTTATTGTACCCTGTTGGTGTGGTTTGGTTTCGTAACGAAGTACTCGTACGGTATTGAACCGTTTTGGTGTGGTTTGGTGCCGTATGGATGTACTCGTACGGTTTTGCACCGTTTTGTTGTGGTTTGGTACCGTATGGATATACTCGTACGGTTTTGCACCGTTTTGGTGTGGTTTGGTACCGTATGGATGTACTCGTACGGTATTGGACCGTTTTTGTGTGATTTGGTACCGTATGGATGTACTCATACGGTATTGCACTGTTTTGGTTTGGTTAGGTTTGGTACCGTAACGAAGTACTCGTACGGTATTGTTCCCTTTTGGTGTGGTTTGGTACTGTAACGAAGTACTCGTACGGTATTGTACCGTTTTGTTGTGGTTTGGTACTGTATGGATGTACTCGTACGGTATTACACCATTTTGGTGTGATTTGGTACCGTAACGAAGTACTCGTACGGTATTGCACCGGTTTATTGTGGTTTGGTACCGTATGGATGTACTCGTACGGTTTTGCACCGTTTTGGTGTGGTTTGGTACCGTATGGATGTACTCGTACGGTTTTGCACCGTTTTGGTGTGGTTTGGTACCGTATGGATGTACTCGTACGGTATTGCACCGTTTTTGTGTGGTTAGGTACCGTATTGATATACTCGTACGGTATTGCACCGTTTTTTTTGTGGTTTGGTACCGTATGGATGTACTCGTACGGTATTGCACCGTTTTGGTTTGGTTTGGTACCGTAACGAAGTACTCGTACGGTATTGTACCCTTTTGGTGTGGTTTTGTACCGTAACGAAGTACTCGTACGGTTTTGCACCGTTTTGGTGTGGTTTGGTACCGTATGGATGTACTCGTACGGTTTTGCACCGTTTTGGTGTGGTTTGGTACCGTATGGATGTACTCGTACGGTTTTGCACCGTTTTGGTGTTGTTTGGTACCGTATGGATGTACTCGTACGGTTTTGCACCGTTTTGGTGGGGTTTGGTACCGTATAGATGTACTCGTAGGGTATTGCACCGTTTTTGTGTGGTTTGGTACCGTATGGATGTACTCGTACGGTATTGCACCATTTTGGTGCGGTTTGGTACCGTATGGATGTATTCGTACGGTATTGCACCGTTTTTGTGTGGTTTGGTACCGTATGGATGTACTCGTACGGTATTGCACCGTTTTGGTGTGGTTTGGTACCGTATGGATGTACTCGTACGGTATTGTACCGTTCTGGTGTGGTTTGGTACCGTAACGAAGTACTCGTATGGTATTGTACCCTTTTGGTGTGGTTTGGTACCGTAAAGAAGTACTCGTACGGTATTGTACCCTTTTGGTGTGGTTTGGGACCTTAACGAAGTACTCGTACGGTATTTTACCGTTTTGGTGTGGTTTGGTACTGTATGGATGTACTCGTACGGTATTGCACCGTTTTGGTGTGGTTTGGTACCGTATGGACATACTCATACGGTTTTGCACCGTTTTGATGTGGTTTGGTACCGTATGGATGTACTCGTACGGTATTGCACCGTTTTTGTGTGGTTTGGTACCGTATGGATGTACTCGTACGGTATTGCACCGTTTTGGTGTGGTTCGTACCGTATGGATGTATTCGTACGGTATTGCACCGTTTTTTTGTGGTTTGGTACCGTATGGATGTACTCGTACGGTATTGCACCGTTTTTGTTTGGTTTGGTACCGTAACGAAGTACTCGTACGGTATTGTACCCTTTTGGTGTGGTTTGGTACCGTAACGAAGTACTCGTACGGTATTGTACCGTTTTGGTGTGGTTTCGTACGGTATGGATGTATTTGTACGGTATTGCACCGTTTTGGTGTTGTTTGGTACCGTATGGATGTACTCGTACGGTTTTGCACCGTTTTGGTGTGGTTTGGTACTGTACGGATGTACTCGTACGGTATTGCACCGTTTTGGTGTGGTTTCGTACCGTATGGATGTACTCGTACGGTTTTGCACCGTTTTGGTGTGGTTTGGTACCGTATGGATGTACTCGTACGGTATTGGACCGTTTTTGTGTGATTTGGTACCGTATGGATGTACTCGTACGGTATTGCACCGTTTTGGTTTGGTTTGGTACCGTAACGAAGTACTCGTACGGTATTGTACCCTTTTGGTGTGGTTTGGTACTGTAACGAAGTACTCGTACGGTATTGTACCATTTTGTTGTGGTTTGGTACTGTATGGATGTACTCGTACGGTATAGCACCATTTTGGTGTGGTTTGATACCGTAACGAAGTACTCGTACGGTGTTGCACCGTTTTATTGTGCTTTGGTACCGTATGGATGTACTCGTACGGTTTTGCACCGTTTTAGTGTGGTTTGGTACCGTATGGATGTACTAGTACGATTTTGCACCGTTTTCGTGTGGTTTGGTACCGTATGGATGTACACATACGGTATTGCACCGTTTTTGTGTGGTTTGTTACCATATGGATTTACTCGTACGGTATTGCACCGTTTTGGTGTGGTTTGGTACCGTATGGATGTACTCGTACGGTATTGCACCGTTTTTTTGTGGTGTGGTACCGTATGGATGTACTCGTACGGTATTGCACCGTTTTGGTTTGGTTTGGTACCGTAACGAAGTACTCGTACGGTATTGTACCCTTTTGGTGTGGTTTGGTACCGTAACGAATACTCGGAGGGTATTGTAACGTTTTGGAGTGGTTTGGTACTGTATGGATGTACTAGTACGGTATTACACTGTTTTGGTGTGGTTTGGTACCGTATGGATGTACTCGTCCGGTTTTGCACCGTTTTGGTGTGGTTTGGTACCGTATGGATGTACTCGTACGGTTTTGCACCGTTTTGGTGTGGTTTGGTACGGTATGGATGTACTCGTACGGTATTGCACCGTTTTTGTGTGGTTTGGTACCGTTTTGGTGTGGTTTGGTACCGTATGGATGTACTCGTACGGAATTGCACCGTTTTTGTGTGGTTTGGTACCGTATGGATGTAATCGTACGGTATTGCACCGTTTTGGTGTGGTTTGGTACCGTATGGATGTACTCGTACGGTATTGTACCGTTCTGGTGTGGTTTGGTACCGTAACGAAGTACTCGTACGGTATTGTACCCTTTTGGTGTGGTTTGGTACCGTAAAGAAGTACTCGTACGGTATTGTACCCTTTTGGTGTGGTTTGGGACCGTAACGAAGTACTCGTACGGTATTTTACCGTTTTGGTGTGGTTTGGTACTGTATGGATGTACTCGTACGGTGTTGCACCGTTTTGGTGTGGTTTGGTACCGTATGGACATACTCATACGGTTTTGCACCGTTTTGATGTGGTTTGGTACCGTATGGATGTACTCGTACGGTATTGCACCGTTTTTGTGTGGTTTGGTACCGTATGGATGTACTCGTACGGTATTGCACCGTTTTGGCGTGGTTCGTACCGTATGGATGTATTCGTACGGTATTGCACCGTTTTTTTGTGGTTTGGTACCGTATGGATGTACTCGTACGGTATTGCACCGTTTTGGTTTGGTTTTGGTACCGTAACGAAGTACTCGTACGGTATTGTACCCTTTTGGTGTGGTTTGGTACCGTAACGAAGTACTCGTACGGTATTGTACCGTTTTGGTGTGGTTTGGTACGGTATGGATGTATTTGTACGGTATTGCACCGTTTTGGTGTGGTTTGGTACCGTATGTATGTACTCGTACGGTATTGTACCGTTTTGGTGTGGTTTGGTACCGTAACGAAGTACTCGTACAGTATTGCACCGTTTTGGTGTGGTTTGGTACCGTATGGATGTACTCGTAAGGTATTGTACCATTGTGGTGGGGTTTGGTACCGTAACGAAGTACTCGTACGGTATTGTACCCTTTTGGTGTGGTTTGGTACCGTAAGGATGTAATCGTACGGTATTGCACCGTTTTAGTGTGGTTTGGTACCGTAAGGATGTACTCGTACGGTTTTGCACCGTTTTGGTGTGGTTTGGTACTGTATGGATGTACTCGTACGGTATTGCACCGTTTTGGTTTGGTTTGGTTTTGTACCGTTTTCATGTAATCGTACGGTATTGCACCGTTTTGGTGTGGTTTCGTACCGTATGGATGTACTCGTACGGTTTTGCACCGTTTTGGTGTGGTTTGGTACCGTATGGATGTACTCGTACGGTATTGGACCGTTTTTGTGTGATTTGGTACCGTATGGATGTACTCGTACGGTATTGCACCGTTTTGGTTTGGTTTGGTACCGTAACGAAGTACTCGTACGATATTGTACCCTTTTGTTGTGGTTTGGTACCGTAACGAAGTACTCGTACGGTATTGTACCGTTTTGTTGTGGTTTGGTACTGTATGGATGTACTCGTACGGTATAGCACCATTTTGGTGTGGTTTGATACCGTAACGAAGTACTCGTACGGTGTTGCACCGTTTTATTGTGCTTTGGTACCGTATGGATGTACTCGTACGGTATTACACCGTTTTGGTGTGGTTTGGTACCGTATGGATGTACTCGTACGGTATTGTACCGTTCTGGTGTGGTTTGGTACCGTAACGAAGTACTCGTACGGTATTGTACCCTTTTGGTGTGGTTTGGTACCGTAAAGAAGTACTCGTACGGTATTGTACCCTTTTGGTGTGGTTTGGGACCGTAACGAAGTACTCGTACGGTATTTTACCGTTTTGGTGTGGTTTGGTACTGTATGGATGTACTCGTACGGTATTGCCCCGTTTTGGTGTGGTTTGGTACCGTATGGATGTACTCGTACGGTTTTGCACCGTTTTGGTACCGTATGGATGTACTCGTACGGTATTATTCTGTTTTGGTGTGGTTTGGTACCGTAACGAAGTACTCGTACGGTATTGCACCATTTTGGTGTGGTTTGGTACCGTATGGATGTACTCGTACGGTATTGGACCGTTGTGGTGTGGTTTGGTACCGTAACGAAGTACTCATATGTTATTGTACCCTGTTGGTGTGGTTTGGTTTCGTAACGAAGTACTCGTACGGTATTGCACCGTTTTGGTGTGGTTTGGTGCCGTATGGATGTACTCGTACGGTTTTGCACCGTTTTGGTGTGGTTTGGTACCGTATGGATGTACTCGTACGGTTTTGCACCGTTTTGGTGTGGTTTGGTACGGTATGGATGTACTCGTACGGTATTGCACCGTTTTTGTGTGGTTTGGTACCGTTTTGGTGTGGTTTGGTACCGTATGGATGTACTCGTACGGAATTGCACCGTTTTTGTGTGGTTTGGTACCGTATGGATGTAATCGTACGGTATTGCACCGTTTTGGTGTGGTTTGGTACCGTATGGATGTACTCGTACGGTATTGTACCGTTCTGGTGTGGTTTGGTACCGTAACGAAGTACTCGTACGGTATTGTACCCTTTTGGTGTGGTTTGGTACCGTAAAGAAGTACTCGTACGGTATTGTACCCTTTTGGTGTGGTTTGGGACCGTAACGAAGTACTCGTACGGTATTTTACCGTTTTGGTGTGGTTTGGTACTGTATGGATGTACTCGTACGGTGTTGCACCGTTTTGGTGTGGTTTGGTACCGTATGGACATACTCATACGGTTTTGCACCGTTTTGATGTGGTTTGGTACCGTATGGATGTACTCGTACGGTATTGCACCGTTTTTGTGTGGTTTGGTACCGTATGGATGTACTCGTACGGTATTGCACCGTTTTGGCGTGGTTCGTACCGTATGGATGTATTCGTACGGTATTGCACCGTTTTTTTGTGGTTTGGTACCGTATGGATGTACTCGTACGGTATTGCACCGTTTTGGTTTGGTTTTGGTACCGTAACGAAGTACTCGTACGGTATTGTACCCTTTTGGTGTGGTTTGGTACCGTAACGAAGTACTCGTACGGTATTGTACCGTTTTGGTGTGGTTTGGTACGGTATGGATGTATTTGTACGGTATTGCACCGTTTTGGTGTGGTTTGGTACCGTATGTATGTACTCGTACGGTATTGTACCGTTTTGGTGTGGTTTGGTACCGTAACGAAGTACTCGTACAGTATTGCACCGTTTTGGTGTGGTTTGGTACCGTATGGATGTACTCGTAAGGTATTGTACCATTGTGGTGGGGTTTGGTACCGTAACGAAGTACTCGTACGGTATTGTACCCTTTTGGTGTGGTTTGGTACCGTAAGGATGTAATCGTACGGTATTGCACCGTTTTAGTGTGGTTTGGTACCGTAAGGATGTACTCGTACGGTTTTGCACCGTTTTGGTGTGGTTTGGTACTGTATGGATGTACTCGTACGGTATTGCACCGTTTTGGTTTGGTTTGGTTTTGTACCGTTTTCATGTAATCGTACGGTATTGCACCGTTTTGGTGTGGTTTCGTACCGTATGGATGTACTCGTACGGTTTTGCACCGTTTTGGTGTGGTTTGGTACCGTATGGATGTACTCGTACGGTATTGGACCGTTTTTGTGTGATTTGGTACCGTATGGATGTACTCGTACGGTATTGCACCGTTTTGGTTTGGTTTGGTACCGTAACGAAGTACTCGTACGATATTGTACCCTTTTGTTGTGGTTTGGTACCGTAACGAAGTACTCGTACGGTATTGTACCGTTTTGTTGTGGTTTGGTACTGTATGGATGTACTCGTACGGTATAGCACCATTTTGGTGTGGTTTGATACCGTAACGAAGTACTCGTACGGTGTTGCACCGTTTTATTGTGCTTTGGTACCGTATGGATGTACTCGTACGGTATTACACCGTTTTGGTGTGGTTTGGTACCGTATGGATGTACTCGTACGGTATTGTACCGTTCTGGTGTGGTTTGGTACCGTAACGAAGTACTCGTACGGTATTGTACCCTTTTGGTGTGGTTTGGTACCGTAAAGAAGTACTCGTACGGTATTGTACCCTTTTGGTGTGGTTTGGGACCGTAACGAAGTACTCGTACGGTATTTTACCGTTTTGGTGTGGTTTGGTACTGTATGGATGTACTCGTACGGTATTGCCCCGTTTTGGTGTGGTTTGGTACCGTATGGATGTACTCGTACGGTTTTGCACCGTTTTGGTACCGTATGGATGTACTCGTACGGTATTATTCTGTTTTGGTGTGGTTTGGTACCGTAACGAAGTACTCGTACGGTATTGCACCATTTTGGTGTGGTTTGGTACCGTATGGATGTACTCGTACGGTATTGGACCGTTGTGGTGTGGTTTGGTACCGTAACGAAGTACTCATATGTTATTGTACCCTGTTGGTGTGGTTTGGTTTCGTAACGAAGTACTCGTACGGTATTGCACCGTTTTGGTGTGGTTTGGTGCCGTATGGATGTACTCGTACGGTTTTGCACCGTTTTGGTGTGGTTTGGTACCGTATGGATATACTCGTACGGTTTTGCACCGTTTTGGTGTGGTTTGGTACGGTATGGATGTACTCGTACGGTATTGCACCGTTTTTGTGTGATTTGGTACCGTATGGATGTACTCGTACGGTATTGCACCGTTTTGGTTTGGTTAGGTTTGGTACCGTAACGAAGTACTCGTGCAGTATTGTTCCCTTTTGGTGTGGTTTGGTACCGTAACGAAGTACTCGTACGGTATTTTACCGTTTTGTTGTGGTTTGGTACTGTATGGATGTACTCGTACGGTATTATACCATTTTCGTGTGATTTGGTACCGTAACGAAATACTCGTACGGTATTGCACCGTTTTATTGTGGTTTGGTACCGTATGGATGTACTCGTACAGTTTTGCACCGTTTTGGTGTGGTTTGGTACCGTATGGATGTACTCGTACGGTTTTGCACCGTTTTGGTGTGGTTTGGTACCGTATGGATGTTCTCGTACGGTATTGCACCGTTTTTGTGTGGTTAGGTACCGTATTGATGTACTCGTACGGTATTGCACCGTTTTTTTGTGGTTTGGTACCGTATGGATGTACTCGTACGGTATTGCACCGTTTTGGTTTGGTTTGGTACCGTAACGAAGTACTCGTACGGTATTGTACCCTTTTGGTGTGGTTTAGTACCGTAACGAAGTACTCGTACGGTATTGCACCGTTTTGGTGTGGTTTGGTACCGTAACGAAGTACTCGTACGGTATTGCACCGTTTTGGGGTGGTTTGGTACCATATGGATGTACTCGTACGGTTTTGCACCGTTTTGGTGTTGTTTGGTACCGTATGGATGTACTCGTACGGTTTTGCACCGTTTTCGTGTGGTTTGGTACCGTATGGATGTACTCGTACGGTTTTGCAACGTTTTGGTGTGGTTTGGTACGGTATAGATGTACTCGTACGGTATTGCACCGTTTTTGTGTTGTTTGGTACCGTATGGATGTAATCGTACGGTATTGCACCGTTTTGATGTGGTTTGGTACCGTATGGATGTACTCGTACGGTATTGTACCTTTCTGTGTGGTTTGGTACCATAACGAAGTACTCGTATGGTATTGTACCTTTTTGGTGTAGTTTGGTACCGTAACGAAGTACTCGCACGGTATTGTACCCTTTTGGTGTGGTTTGGGACCGTAACGAAGTGCTCGTACGGTATTGTACCTTTTTGGTGTGGTTTGGTACCGTAACGAAGTACTCGCACGGTATTGTACCCTTTCGGTGTGGTTTGGTACTGTATGGATGTACTTCTACGGTATTGTACCGTTTTGGTGTGGTTTGGTACTGTATGGATGTACTCGTACTATATTGCACCAATTTGGTGTGGTTTGGTTTGGTACCGTTTGGATGTACTCGTACGGTATTGCACCGTTTTGGTGTGGTTTAGTACCGTATGGATGTACTCGTACGGTATTGCACCGTTTTGTTGTGGTTTGGTACCGTATGGATGTACTCGTACGGTATTGTACCGTTTTTGTGTGATTTGGTACCGTATGGATGTACTCGTACGGTATTGCACCGTTTTGATGTGGTTTGTACCATATAACTCCAAAACGGTACAATACCGTACGAGAGTTTCTGTACGGTACCATACCACACCAAAACGGTACAATACCATACGAGTACATCCATACTATACCAAACCACTCCAAATTTGTACAAAACCGTACGAGCACTTTTGTACTTCACCATACTAAACCAAAAAGGTAAAATACCGTACCAGGTCATCCATACGGTACCATACAACTCCAAAACGGTACAATACCGTACGAGTACTACCCTTCGGTACCATACCAAACCAAAACGGTACAATACCGTACGAGTACATCCATATTGTACCAAAACGGTACAATACCGTACGAGAGTTTCTGTACGGAACCATACCACACCAAAACGGAACAATACCATACGAGTACATCGATACTGTACGAAACCACTCGAAAGTGGTACAAAACCGTACGAGTACTTCCGTATGGCACCATACTACACCAAAAAGGTAAAATACCGTAACGCACATCCATACGGTACCATAACACTCCAAAACGGTACAATACCGTACGAGTACTATCCTACGATACCACACCAAACCAAAACAGTACAATAACATACTAGTACATCCATACGGTACCATACCACACCAAAACGGTACAAATACCGTACGAGTACTTCCGTACGGCACCATACTAAACCAAAAAGGCAAAATACCGTACCAGCACATTCATATGGTACCATACCACACCAAAATGGTACAATTCCGTACGAGTACTACCTTACGGTACCATACCAAACCCAATCGGTACAATACCGTACGAGTACATCCCTACGGTACCCTACCACACCAAAATAGTACGAATAGCGGACGAGTACTTCCGTACGGCACCATACTAAACTAAAAAGGTAAAATACCGTACCAGCACATCCATATGGTACCATACAACTCCAAAACGGTACAATACGATACGAGAGTTTCTGTACGGTGCCATACCACACCAAAACGGTACAATACCATACGAGTACATCCATACTATACTAAACCACTCCAAATTTGTACAAAACCGTACGAGCACTTTCTTAGGGCACCATGCAAGACCAAAAAGGTAAAATACCGTACCAGCACATCCAAACGGTACCATACAACTCCAAAACGGTACAATACCGTACGAGTACTACCCTTCGCTACCGTACGAGTACTTCCGTACGGCACCATACTAAACTAAAATGGTAAAATACCGTACCAACACATCCATACGGTACCATACAACTCCAAAACGGTACAATACCATACGAGAGTTTCTGTACGGTACCATACAACACCAAAACGGTACAATACCATACGAGTACATCCATACTATACGAAACCTCTCCAAATTTGTATAAAACCGTACGAGCACTTCCGTACGGCACCATACTATACCAAAAAGTTAAAATACCATACCAGCTCATCCATACGGTACCATACAACTCCAAATTGGTACAATACCGTACGAGTACTACCCTTCGGTACCATACCACACCAAAACGGTATAATACCGTACGAGTACATCCATATTGTACCAAACCACACCAAAATTGTACAATTCCGTAGGAGAGTTTCTGTACGGTATCATACCACACTAAAACAATACAATACCATACGAGTACATCCATACTGTACCAAACCACTCCAAATTGGTACAAAATCGTACGAGTACTTTCGTACGGCACAATACTACACCAAAAAGGTAAAATATCGTACCCGTACATCATACGGTACCATAACACATCAAAACGGTACGATACCGTACGAGTACTACCCTACGATACCACACCAAACCAAAACGGTAAAATAACATACGAGTACATCCCTACGGTACCATACCACACCAAAACGGTACAAATACAGTACGAGTACTTCCATACGGCACCATACTAAACCAAAATGGTAAATTACCGTACCAGCATATTCATATGGTACCATACCACACCACAACGATACAATTTCTTACGAGTAATTTCGTACGGCACCATACTAAACTAAAAAGGTAAAATACCGTACAACCACATCCATACTGTACCATAAAATTCCAAAACGATATAATACCATTCGAGAGTTTCTGTACGGTTCCATACCACACCAAAACGGTACAATACCATACGAGTACATACATACTGTACCAAACCACCCCAAATTGGTACAAAACCGTACGAGTACTTCCGTACAGCACCATACTACACCAAAAAGGTAAAATACCGTACCCGCGCATCCATACGGTACCCTACCACTCCAAAACGGTACAATACCATACGAGAGTTTCTGTACGGTACCATACCACACCAAAACGGAACAATACCATACGAGTACATCTGTACTATACTAAATCACTCCAAATTTGTACAAAACCGTACGAGCACTTCCGTACGGCACCATACAAAACCAAAAGGTTAAAATACCGTACCAGCTCATCCATACGGTACTATACAACTCGAAAACGGTACAATACCGTACGAGTACTACCCTTCGGTACCGTACCACACCAAAACGGTACAATACCGTACAAGTACATCCATATTGTACCAAACTACACCAAAACCGTACAATATCGTAGGAGAGTTTCTGTACGGTACCATACCACACCAAAACGGTACAATACCTTATGAGTACTACCCTTCGGTACCATAACACACCAAAACGGTACAATACAGTACGAGTACATCCATATTGTACCAAACCAGACCAAAACAGTACATTACCGTACGAGAGTTTCTGTACGGTACCATACCACACCAAAACGGTACAATACCATACGAGTACATCCATACTGTACCAAACCACTCCAAATTGGTACAAAACCGTACGAGTACTTCCGCACGGCACCATACTACACCAAAAAGGTAAAATACTGTACCCGCACATCCATACGGTACCATAACACACCAAAACGGTACAATACCGTACGAGTACTACCCTACGATACCACACCAAACCAAAACGGTACAATAACGTACGAGTACATCCCTACGGTACCAAACCACCCCAAAAGGGTACAAATACCGTACGAGTACTTCTGTACGGCACCATACTAAACCGAAAAGGTAAAATACCGTACCAGCACATTCATATGGTACCATACCACACTAAAACGGTACAATTCCGTACGAGTACTACCCTACAGTACCATACCAAACCCAAAAGGTACAATACCGTACGAGTACATCCCTACGGTACCATACCACACCAAAACGGTACGAATACCGTACGAGTACTTTCGTACGGCACCATACTAAACTAAAAAGGTAAAATACCGTATAAGCACATCCATACTGTACCATATAACTCCAATACGGTATAATACCGTACGAGTACTACCCATCGGTACCATACCACACCAAAACGGTACAATACCGTACGAGTACATAAATATTGTACTAAACCACACGAAAATTGTACAATTTCGTACGAGAGTTTCTGTACGGTACCATGCCACACCAAAACGGTACAATACCATACGAGTACATCCATACTGTACCAAACCACTCCAAATTGGTACAAAACCGTATGAGCACTTCCGTACGGCACCATACTAAACCAAAAAGGTAAAATACCGTACCAGTACATCCATACGGTACCATACAACTCCAAAATGGTACAATACCGTACGGGTACTACCTGTAGGTGGACAAATTCAAGTAGTGCTTTTGAACAGCACTGGAATGCTACGGCTTCACGTGCCTCTTGAACGTAACCTTAATTTGTCAATGGAACCCCTGTCCTACAAAACAGACAAGGAGTGAGTGCACCTTTGCCTCTCGTGGCAAAGGCCCTCCGATGCCTTTGTTAGTATCACGTACTAGCAATCAAACCCTAATTATCAGTAGGAAAGCAATAGAATGCAGTGTATTGCGTACCTTTTTTCCTCTAAGTTTACCTCATATTTATAGATTTTTCGTATGCTTGCTGGCCAAGCATCCCTGTTGCCCTAGGATTCCTAACTCGTATAGGAAACCTAGGATATCAAGGATTCTCGTTTCCTTTATCAGTTTATGGAAAAGAGTCCTTTTAGGATTCTTTTCCTTTAAGAGCCGAACATCCCATATTCGTTAGGTATCTTTCTCAGATCCTATATTCTTGGGATCTTTATCCCTTTATGGGACATGACTACTCTGGAATCTTCCAGAGTATTCCCTCTGCTACTACTCTCGATCAGAGCTCCTTCCTTGTTCGGCTGTCTCATAGCCGAACAGACTACCTGAACCAAGGACTTCGGATGTAACTTGGTTCAAATGTAATCAAAATGTCTCCTATCTGCCGAACAGATAGTTTACTCCAGTGACTTGTCGTGTCATTGACCTTTATTCAGCCGAACAGATTGCATGGACCAAGGACTTCACATGTCATTGTTCCATATCGCTGTTCTTCATACTTGCCTGGTGATAAGTCCAGTCGTATTTACCACGTGTTCCCAAACATCACGTGTTTGGTAACGAAATGTATCTGCTCGGGAATACCTCCCTACAATTGCTCCCCAGCTTCATGTATTTACCACTGTTCGGGGGAAATATATGATGCTTAGAAACAGAGTTCTATCTAGACCAAACTCTTTTGATCCCGTGCAGTCTATAATTTCAATATCTCATTGATGCCTTTTGGCGCCTCTATCGTTATACCATCTCGAGGTAATGACTCCACGTGGCACGTTTCATATGCCTAGCATTAACTTCGAACTGACGTTCTATGAAACGGCGTCAGAACGGTTTCTGCTTTCCGTTACTTTTTCCTGTAACGGCGTGAGAGGAGACGTTTCGTCTCTGTCTCTCACCTTTAAACCGCTGAAAGGGCTCTTTTTGGTTTTTTATCCAAAACATTCGAACTTTCAGTCCTAAGCTTTCCGCCATCGCTGCCATCTGCAAATTCGATTGCTCTCCAAGAAATCATCACGGTATCGTTGTAAGACTCTCGTTCTAACTCCATTTCTTCTGCTTAGGTTTTCATCTGAGATTTCATTCTCAGATTGTGGTCATTTCTAGGGTTTCAATCACGCCCATTCTTTCATTTACGTTTTCTTCGAGTATATCCATGGCGGATGAACATGACACCCCTCCTAGATCCAGTAAGTTTAGGAAATTCTGTGATACTCCCGCCGCAATGGCGACGTTTAGGACGGATTACAATGTTCCTGATAACGTAGGTCTCGAACTTGCCCCTCTAGGAGCAGATAGGGATAGTGGCTCATGGGACAGAATGTGTATCCCTATCGTAGCAATTGTCGAAGGAGGAGTCCGTTTTCCCCTACATCCACTCCTACGTCAGATCCTAAATTGGTACCGCCTTACTCCTATGCAAGTATCAACAAATGTTTTTAGGCTGATAAATGGAGTAATTGCTTTAAATAGAATTCTAGGGACCCAGCTAGGGATCTGGGACATTCAGTGGTGGTACAGTATTGTACTAAACCCTGAATATAACACCTTTTATTTCAAAGTAAGAAGGGCAGAAAAGCGTCTCGTGCTCAACCTGCCGGATTCTGCTCGGGATCATGAGATTGACTTCTTATACGTTACTGGAGCTTTCGAGCCATTAGGAGAGGATGGTCAAGTGGTGGGACTCCACTGCCCCCACATATGGGGATACCCACGTAATACTCCTCTTTCAATAAGTTTGTAATATTTTCGTTTACCGCTTTCTCATAGCCTTTACATGTGTCTAACCTTGCTGTTACAATTGTGATCTGACAGCTGAAAACGCTAACTATCGTCCCAGACGCGTTCCGAGCAACATCCGAACAGAGGACATCAACAAGGTTCTAAAATATACAGGCGAACCTGGCACTTCTACAGCTGGTCGGGGTCGCAACGCAGAAGTTCTTCTGGGATACGACCCTTCATATAGAGGGGTTATAGACAGAAGGCTCGCTCACCCCAGCACCAGTACCGCTTCCACCTCCACTGCTTCCCAGCTTAGGAGTACCAGAGCTAACATTGGAGTGACAGTAGCCGGCCAACCGGGTGAAGTCCCAATTTCCGAGGGAATTCCGTTACCACGAATAAGAGTTCGAAGATCCTCACGGAGTCAGGCCTCCTCTCTACCATTACCCGAACAGCCAGCTCCCATCTCTGTAACCAGCCAATCCTCATCCTCAGGTTATTCTCTATCTCCTCCTATCTCGAGCACTATGACACGCCAGCCCATAAATCTCAGCTCCCTCGTCACCGTCTCTTCTCGGGGACGTGGGACTGGGCGGGTGGCCTCAACTGGAGCCCCTCCCCCACGATCTCGTCGTAACAGGGGGGGATCCGCACGGTCATCATCTTCGCCTCGAGAAGTGGACACCACCACAGAGGCTGCTGACCTTCATAGAGACAAACGCCCAAGGGTAGATGATCAAGATGGTACTGCTTCTCAAGCAGATACCGAAACCCATCATCCCATCTCACCAACCACTCAAGTCCTCCCTCAGACGTGGACTCCTCCTTTCACTAGGGGGGACCGTCCCGTTCACGTCGGGGATAGTGCTGGTTCATCTGAAACCGCACTTGCTCTAGCTCAAGGATTGCTGCTCCCAGTAGATATGCAAAAAGAAAATGCATCTGTACCTGATCGGCTCGTTTCTACTGGACTTGTCAGCGGCATCAAGGTATTTGGTACTTGTTTTTTTTCCTTGTAAGGTCGATATGTGTATTTGCTATCGAACTTGTATTGTTACAACTGTTTCTGACTATTTAAATCTTTTGTCAGTTTATTCAAAAGATGGTTACTCTGGGTAAGAAATACCAAGAAGCTGATGCTGAAAGAGTCAGGCTGATGAATGACAACACCCGAATGCTCAGAACAATCGCCAGGTTGGAAAGAGAAAGAGACAAAGCCAAGTCTGATTTCAACCAAACCAAAGAAAAACTTGAGGTTGCCGAAGAGAGCCTCAACCATGCTCTATCAGAAATTGACAATGCCAAGAAAGCTGCATATGAAGAAGGGTACCAGAAGGGATTCCATACCACAACTGCTAACTATGTTGAACAGATTCCTGCTATCCAAGATCAGATTTGGATTGCTTGCTAGGAAACTTGTTTAACGAAAGTTGGCGTTTCTGAGGACTCTCCTCTCTGGATTGACAATGAACTACCGAGCAGCCGTGCTGCAGCTTCCCAAGAGCAAGAAGTTCCTCTGGAAGATGATGTTGAACAACAAATTGAAGACTTTACTGGAATAGAAGAAGATATTCCCTCTGGATCTCAGACTGTCCAGTCTCCTGTTCGAGATTCAAATCCTGAACCTATCAACTTGGAGGAGAATGTGACTGTAGGAGATGTCACGACTGAAGAACCTGTCAGGGCAAACTCAGATGTCCAAAACCTAGACTAAACCTTTGGTAAGTTTTGAAAAAAGACTTTCTTTGAAACAGTTGAGCTGGTCCTGCGTGACCGTAGCTTTTAAACCCTGCGTGGTACCAGTACGTTTTTTCGGTAATGCTTTGGATAATATAGGTTTTTGGCCCTTCGTGGCATAACCTTAATGTTTTGCTCGGCTTCCCTGTTTGCTGCATCTGTTCGGATGCAATTAAGTATTTCGTACTGTTAACCATCATTCGTTTGCATAAGTATTTCGTACTTACACATGTTTTCCTGTTTTAAGTGTCAGTCACGTACTTTAAAAACATTTGTTTCCCAGTATCTCGTACTGTTGTTTAGTACATACAAGTGTTTCATACTTGTTAAGTATCACGTACTCACATAAAAACGCCTAAGTATCACGTACTTAGAACATCACACAAGTGTTTGTGTTTAAGTTTCACATACTTAAAATAAATGTGGCTTACATTTAAAACAAGCCAATATAGTTTCTCAAGTATCACGTTCTTAAAATACCATATAAGTATCTCGTACTTTTGAACGTCCACACAAGTATTTTCATACTTGCTAAGTATCACGTACTTTTAAGAAAATACATACAAGTGTCTTCATACTTGCGTTCAAATGTATACCCAGGTGTCACATACGTGGGATTCTATACAAGTGTTTCGTACTTGTATTCGTTAAGTGTCACGTACTTAAAAATGTATAAAACTTTTAAGTTTCACATACTCAAAAGGTATACCCTGCTCCCCAATACGAATAAGGAGAACCAAACTCGTAGTTCGTATTTAAATACCACAACAGTTATTCGAAAGAAGTGATTGTATTCATAATCTGTAAAACGCAAGAGGGCGTTACTCGTACCCTTTGCAAAAACAATCAAAACTAGAACAAAGGAATTATATTCGTAATTCCCACACAATCACGTAGTGTAAATCCAAAACAGAATTTAATACTTCTAAACAAAGAACTTTCGTAAATTATGAACATTCCAAGGCCTCGGAATTGGATCACCATCCAGATCTGCCAGTCTATAGGCTCCAATGCCCACAATCTCAGTTACTCTATACGGGCCTTCCCAGTTGGCCCCCAGCTTGCCTTCATTTGCCACCTTGGTGTTGCCGAGCACTTTTCGTAGCACAAGGTCCCCAACACCAAATTCTCTAGGATGAACATGTTTGTTGTAGCTTTTCATCAGCTGTTCTTGGTAAGAAGCAAGATGTACCAAGGCCTTTTCTCTCTTCTCCTCGGCAAGATCAAGCTCGATTTCAAGGGCCCTATCATTGCCTCCACTTTCAACCAAAGCTGTCCTGTTGGTCGGCAGACCCACTTCCAGAGGTATGACAGCCTCTGTTCCAAATGCCAACGAATAGGGGGTCTCTCCCGTAGACCTCCTGGGCGTTGTTCGGTGAGCCCACAAAACTAACGGTAACTCATCAGGCCATTTTCCCTTTGCTTTGTCCAACCTCTTCTTTATCCCATCTAGGATAGTTTTATTGGATGCCTCTGCTTGCCCATTACTCTGTGGGGAGGCTGGGGTGGAATAAAAATTTCTTATTCCATATTGGGCACAAAAAGCCTTGAATTTCTTTTGGAATTGGGATCCATTGTCTGTGATCAATGAATAAGGGACCCCAAAACGAGTGATGATGCTTTTCCACACGAACCTTTCTATCATAGGCTCAGTGATTTTGGCCAGTGGTTCTGCCTCAATCCACTTTGTAAAATAGTCAGTTGCAACAAGCAGGAACTTTCGATTCCCAGTTGCTTTGTGCAATGGACCCACGATATCCATCCCCCATTGAGCAAAAGGCCAGGGACTTGTCAATGGCACCAGATCTTCGGCGGGCGTTCGAATCATTGGTGAGAACTTTTGACACTTCTCACAAATCTTTACATACACCTTTGCATCTTCTTGCATGTGTGGCCACCAATAGCCTTGCGTAATTGCTCGGTGGGCAATAGATCTGCCTCCAGCATGGCTCCCACACGTTCCCTCGTGGATTTCATGAAGGAACTTCTGTACCATCTCAGGATGTACGCATAGCAAATAGGGACCCGTAAAGGATTTCCTATACAACTTACCCTCTGGGGACAGCCAAAACCTAGCAGATTTGACCCTTATCTTGTGGGCCTCCTTTTTATCAGAAGGGAGTATCTCGTCTCGTAAGAACTCCATGATTGGGTCCATCCAACTTGGTCCTTGGTTCACGTCCAAGACCAAATCTACACTCTTCCCAATGCTAGGCTCAGCCAAATACTCTACGGCTATTTTTCTTTTAAACTCAGATGGCACAGCTGCGGCTAACCATGCCAATGAATCTGCATGAGCATTCTTCCCAGAACTTATCTGTTCAATATACACCCTTTCGAAGGTATCAAGTAGATCTCTGGTCACCTGTACATATGCCGCCATCTTCTCGCTCCGGGTTTCATATTGCCCGGATAGTTGATGGACCACGAGCTGTGAATCAGAATACACCCTAACTCGTTCAGCTTTTAGGGTTTTTGCACTTCTCAAACCAGCTAAGAGTGCCTCATACTCTGCCACATTATTTGATGCATTGAACCCTAGCCGAACAGATAATTCTAACACTGACCCTTCAGGGGGAAAAAGCACAACTCCAATACCTGAACCGGTGTTGCAAGCTGACCCATCAACAAACAGCTTCCATTCCAGGGGATCTTGTTCGGCTAACGCCTGTTTCTTCGTTACAGGAGACTTTGCTTCACACTCCTTTCTCGTAGGAGGCAGAGGTGCAACCGTAGGTGAGAACTCTGCCACAAAATTTGCCAACACCTGGCCTTTGATTGCTGTGCGCGGCTGATAGTCGATTTCATATTGGCTCAACTCAACGGACCAAGTTGAGATCCTTCCCGAGAAATCTGCCTTTCGGAGCAGTGATTTTAATGGGAACTCGGTGTAGACCACAACTTTATGGCTCTGGAAATAATGTGGCAATTTTCTAGTTGCTGTCCTTAGTGCTAGGACCAATTTCTCGAGGGGCAAATACCTTGTTTCGGCATCTAACAAAGTTTTGCTCACATAATAAACTGGGATTTGCTTGGACCCCTTATCCCTTAAAAGTACTGCACTTACAGCATGCTCAGAAACAGCTAGATATAAAATCAGAGACTCACCTGTTTCTGGAGTCGAAAGAAGGGGAGGAGAGGCCAAATATCCCTTTAGATCCTGAAAGGCTTGTTTACATTCTGCTCCCCATTCGAACCCTTCCCTTTTCTTTAATAGCTGAAAGAAAGGTCTGCACTTGTCACTTGATCGGCTAATAAATCGATTAAGAGCTGCTGCCATCCCAGTTAATCGTTGGACTTCTTTCGTTGTCCGAGGACTTTCCAGATTTTGTAAGGCCTTTATCTGGTCGGGATTTGCCTCTATTCCCCTTAGAGTTACAAGATGGCCCAAAAACTTTCCAGAGCCGACTCCAAACGCACACTTCGAGGCGTTGAGTTTCAACTTGTACTTCCTCAAAATCTCGAAAGCTTCTCTTAAATCTGCAATATGGCCTTGCCCAGATTTACTCTTTACCACCATGTCATCTATGTAGACCTCCATAGTTTTGCCGAGCAATTTTCTAAACATGATGGTCGCCAGTCTCTGAAGCAATCTCACCTCATTTCTCGTATAAGGTTCGGCCAATCCATGTATCATATGGATTATCCCTTTTGGATTTTGTTCGTAATCCAATTCCATTGCCTTGTCTTTATCCTTGGAATCCTCTTGGATAAATTCTTTGAGGTAACCTCGTGAGACCAAATCATCAAGATGTCGTTTAAACATCTCACAGTCCTCTGTCATGTGACCCCAATCCTTATGGTAACTGCAGTGTTGGTTCGTAGCACGTTTTGCATCTTTATTCCCACCAAGAGTTGGGGGCCATTTGAAGTATGGTTGATTCTTTATTCGATAAAGAATCCTGTAAATGGGCTCTTTCCAAACCGTGTTTATTGAAAAGAATGACTTGGGATCCGGGGCTTGTTTATCCTTGTACTGCTCTTTCTTCGCCTGCCCATAATCTTTCCTTTCATGATAGGTTTTGGGCTCTGGCTTGTCAGCTTTCTTTGTAGGCCCCTTTACTTGCTCGGCGGCCAACTTTCCATCCTCTCGTAGGATGTCATCCTCGTTCCTGGCATGCTGCTCAATCCTCTCCATTAATTTTGCCAATGTCTGCACGGGACTCATGTTTAGAGACTTACGCAGTTCCCCCCGAACAGGTAAACCCGTTTTGAACGTGGCTATTGCGTACTCTTCACTACATCCTTCAATTTCGTTGAAGGTTTCCCAGTACTTCTTTGCATAAGTCCTGATCGGTTCGTCCTCTCCTTGTTTCATAAAAGAAAGACTCTCAAAGGTTTTGGGAGCTTTCCTGCTCGTCAAGAACCGTGCAGTGAATTCCTCGGCCAATTGCACCCATGTTCGGATGGAGCGCGAGCCCAGTTTGTGGAACCAGGACAGAGCAACCTTCCCCAAACTCGACGGGAACATCTTGCACATGATTGCATCATCCCCTTCATGCATAAACATCGCTTGCTGGTAATGCTGTATATGGGCCACGGGATCAGCATCTGTCTCGTAGAGGATGAATGTCCCGTGCTTTACCCTGGTCGGCAATCTAGCCTCCTGTAACTTTCTTGCAAAAAGGGGAAGATGCTATATTCTGCAGTGCTTTCCGTGCTGCTTCCCGTGCAGTCATGGCTTCATCCTCTGGTCCTTTCTTGGACCTAATTCGTTCCCAATCGGAATCAGGTCTCTCGTACCTGTCCCTATGATGTTTTCTACTCCCTTCTTCTTCGGGGGTAGAACTCCGACCTCTGCTTCTCCTCTTTCTTGGAGATACCCTCCTTCGCTCGGGTGTTCGGATCCTGCTCCTCCCTTTTCGTGGAGAAGTTTTACGTCGCCTCGGGGTCAGACTTCTGCTTCTGCTCCTTCTTCCTCGTGAAGGAGCCTTTTGGTACTGTACCAAAGCGTATTCACTGCCTCTAGAATTTCTTCGAGATAGTCCAGAGTCCTCCGGATGTTCTCTGATTCTCTCTAGTTCTCTGATTTCATGTTCTCGTTTTTTGATCAAACGAGCATACTCCTCGATCTCTTGTCTCTTCTTATCAAGAACGTCTTCGCTACGGTATATACTCCTGGAGTGTGCAATCGATTCATCCCCTCGATGGGATTTAGTCCTTCTCGTGGACTTCGATGCCGTCTCTCCATCTCTATTTCTGGAGTTGCCATGGATAGTAAGGGGGTGGCCCTTACTCGTGGTCCTTCTGTGTCCTCCTTCGGGCTTTCTCGGAGCCCCGGGTGGAGACTTATCCCCTCCTCCAATTAGCACATCCTTCGGGTCGTGTGGCGTTACTGGCTCTACTTCCACCATGGTCGTATTTCAAAGGGAACTCTTTCGTTTCCCACAGACGGCGCCAATTGTAGGTGGACAAATTCAAGTAGTGCTTTTGAACAGCACTGGAATGCTACGGCTTCACGTGCCTCTTGAACGTAACCTTAATTTGTCAATGGAACCCCTGTCCTGCAAAACAGACAAGGAGTGAGTGCACCTTTGCCTCTCGTGGCAAAGGCCCTCCGATGCCTTTGTTAGTATCACGTACTAGCAATCAAACCCTAATTATCAGTAAGAAAGCAATAGAATGCAGTGTATTGCGTACCTTTTTTCCTCTAAGTTTACCTCATATTTATAGATTTTTCGTATGCTTGCTGGCCAAGCATCCCTGTTGCCCTAGGATTCCTAACTCGTATAGGAAACCTAGGATATCAAGGATTCTCGTTTCCTTTATCAGTTTATGGAAAAGAGTCCTTTTAGGATTCTTTTCCTTTAAGAGCCGAACATCCCATATTCGTTAGGTATCTTTCTCAGATCCTATATTCTTGGGATCTTTATCCCTTTATGGGACATGACTACTCTGGAATCTTCCAGAGTATTCCCTCTGCTTCTACTCTCGATCAGAGCTCCTTCCTTGTTCGGCTGTCTCATAGCCGAACAGACTACCTGAACCAAGGACTTCGGATGTAACTTGGTTCAAATGTAATCAAAATGTCTCCTATCTGCCGAACAGATAGTTTACTCCAGTGACTTGTCGTGTCATTGACCTTTATTCAGCCGAACAGATTGCATGGACCAAGGACTTCACATGTCATTGTTCCATATCGCTGTTCTTCATACTTGCCTGGTGATAAGTCCAGTCGTATTTACCACGTGTTTCCAAACATCACGTGTTTGGTAACGAAATGTATCTGCTCGGGAATACCTTCCTACACTACCCATCGGTTCCATACCACACCAAAACTGTACAATACCGTACGAGTACATCCATATTGTACCAAACCATACCAAAACGGTACAATACCGTACGTGTATTTCTGTACGGTACCATACCACACCAAAATGGTACAATACCATACGGGTACATCCATAGTGTACAAAACAACTCCAAACTGGAACAAAATCGTAGGAGCACTTCCGTACGGCACCATACTAAACCAAAAAGGTAAAATACCGTACCAGCACATCCATATGGTACCATACCACACCAAAACGGTATAATTCCATACGAGTACTACCCTACAGTACCATACCAAACCCAAATGGTACAATACCGTAAGAGTACATCCCTACGGTACCATACCACATTAAAATGGTACGAACACCGTACCACACCAAAACGGTACAATACCATACGAGAGTTTCTGTACGGTACCATACCACACCAAAACGGTACAATACCATACGAGTACATCCATACTGTACCAAACCACTCCGAATTGGTATAAAACCGTAAGAGCACTTTCGTACGGCACCATACTAAACCAAAAAGGTAAAATATCGTACCAGCACATCCATACGGTACCATACGATACGAGTACATCCAGACTGTACCAAACCACTCCAAATTGGTACAAAATCGTACGAGCAGTTCCGTACGGCACCATACTAAACCAAAAAGGTAAAATACCGTACCAGGAAATCCATATGGTACCATACCACACCAAAACGGTACAATTCCGTACAAGTACTACCCTACAGTACCATAGCAAACCCAAACGGCACAATACTGTTCGAGTACATCCCTACGGAACCATACCACACCAAAATGGTACGAATACCGTACGAGTACTTCCGTACGGCACCATACTAAACTAAAAAGGTAAAATACCGTACCAGCACATCTATATTGTACCATAAAACTCCAAAACGGTACAATACCACTCGAGAGTTTCTGTACAGTACCATACCACACAAAAACGGTACAATACCATACGATTACATCCATACTATACAAAACCACACCAAATTGGTACAAAACCATACGAGCACTACCGTACGGCTCCATACTAAACAAAAAAAGTAAAATACCGTACCAGCACATCCATACAGTACCATATAACTCCAATACGGTATAATACCGTACGAGTACTACCCTTCGGTACCATACCACACCAAAACGGTACAATACCTTACGAGTACATCCATATTGTACCAAAACACACCAAAATGGAACAATACCGTACGAGAGTTTCTGTACGGTACCATGCCACACCAAAACGGTACAATACCATACGAGTACATCCATACTGTACCAAACCACTCCAAATTGGTACAAAACCATATGAGCACTTCCGTACAGCACCATACAAAACCAAAAAGGTAAAATACCGTACCAGTACATCCATACGGTACCATACAACTCCAAAACGGTACAATACCGTACGGGTACTACCCATCGGTTCCATACCACACCAAAACGGTACAATACCGTACGAGTACATCTATATTGTACCAAACCATACCAAAATGGTACAATATCGTACGTGTATTTCTGTACGGTACCATACCACACCAAAATGATACAATACCATACGGGTACATCCATACTGTACCAAACAACTCCAAATTGGTACAAAATCGTAGGAGCACTTCCGTACGGCACCATACTAAACCAAAAAGGTAAAATACCGTACCAGCATATCCATATGATACCATACCACACCAAAACGGTATAATTCCGTACGAGTACTACCCTACAGTACAATACCAAACCCATAAGAGTATATCCCTACGGTACCATACCACATTAAAATGGTACGAAAACCGTACGAATACTTCCGTACGGCACCATACTAAACTAAAAAGGTAAAATACCGTACCAGCACATCCAGATGGTACCATACCACTCCAAAACGGTACATTACCATACGAGAGTTTCTGTACGGTACCATACTACACCAAAACGGTACAATACCATACGAGTACATCCATACTGTACCAAACCACTCCGAATTGGTAGAAAACCGTAAGAGCACTTTCGTACGGCACCTTACTAAACCAAAAAGGTAAAATATCGTACCAGCACATCCATACGGTACCATACAACTCCAAAACGGTACAATACCGTACGAGTACTCATACCACACCAAAACGGTACAATACCGTACGAGTACATCCATATTGTACCAAACCACACCAAAACGGTACATTACGTACTTGTATTTCTGTACAGTACCATACCACACCAAAACGGTACAATACCATACGAGTACATCCATACTGTACCAAACCACTCCAAATTTACAAAATCGTACGAGCACTTCCGTACGGCACCATACTAAACCAAAAAGGTAAAATACCGTACCAGCACATCCATATGGTACCATACCACACCAAAACGGTACAATTCCGTACGAGTACTACCCTACAGTACCATACAAAACCCAAATGGTACAATACCATACGAGTACATCCCTACGATACCATACCACTCCAAAACAGTACGAATACCGTACGAGTACTTCCGTACGGCACCTTACTAAACTAAAAAGGTAAAATACGGTACCAGCACATCCATACTGTACCATAAAACTCCAAAACGGTACAATACCATTCGAGAGTTTCTGTACGATACCATACAACACCAAAACGGTACAATACCATACGATTACATCCATACTGTACCAAACCACTCCAAATTGGAACAAAACCGTACGAGCACTTCCGTACGGCACCATACTAAATAAAAAAGGTAAAATACTGTACCCGCACATCCATACGGTACCATACCACACCAAAATGGTACAATACCGTACGAGTACTACCCTTCGGTACCATACAACTCCAAAACGGTATAATACCGTACGAGTACTACCCTTCGGTACCATACCACACCAAAACGGTACAATACCTTACGAGTACATCCATATTGTACCAAAACACACCAAAATGGAACAATACCGTACGAGAGTTTCTGTACGGTACCATGCCACACCAAAACGGTACAATACCATACGAGTACATCCATACTGTACCAAACCACTCCAAATTGGTACAAAACCATATGAGCACTTCCGTACAGCACCATACAAAACCAAAAAGGTAAAATACCGTACCAGTACATCCATACGGTACCATACAACTCCAAAACGGTACAATACCGTACGGGTACTACCCATCGGTTCCATACCACACCAAAACGGTACAATACCGTACGAGTACATCTATATTGTACCAAACCATACCAAAATGGTACAATATCGTACGTGTATTTCTGTACGGTACCATACCACACCAAAATGATACAATACCATACGGGTACATCCATACTGTACCAAACAACTCCAAATTGGTACAAAATCGTAGGAGCACTTCCGTACGGCACCATACTAAACCAAAAAGGTAAAATACCGTACCAGCATATCCATATGATACCATACCACACCAAAACGGTATAATTCCGTACGAGTACTACCCTACAGTACAATACCAAACCCATAAGAGTATATCCCTACGGTACCATACCACATTAAAATGGTACGAAAACCGTACGAATACTTCCGTACGGCACCATACTAAACTAAAAAGGTAAAATACCGTACCAGCACATCCAGATGGTACCATACCACTCCAAAACGGTACATTACCATACGAGAGTTTCTGTACGGTACCATACTACACCAAAACGGTACAATACCATACGATTACATCCATACTGTACCAAACCACTCCGAATTGGTAGAAAACCGTAAGAGCACTTTCGTACGGCACCTTACTAAACCAAAAAGGTAAAATATCGTACCAGCACATCCATACGGTACCATACAACTCCAAAACGGTACAATACCGTACGAGTACTCATACCACACCAAAACGGTACAATACCGTACGAGTACATCCATATTGTACCAAACCACACCAAAACGGTACATTACGTACTTGTATTTCTGTACAGTACCATACCACACCAAAACGGTACAATACCATACGAGTACATCCATACTGTACCAAACCACTCCAAATTTACAAAATCGTACGAGCACTTCCGTACGGCACCATACTAAACCAAAAAGGTAAAATACCGTACCAGCACATCCATATGGTACCATACCACACCAAAACGGTACAATTCCGTACGAGTACTACCCTACAGTACCATACAAAACCCAAATGGTACAATACCATACGAGTACATCCCTACGATACCATACCACTCCAAAACAGTACGAATACCGTACGAGTACTTCCGTACGGCACCTTACTAAACTAAAAAGGTAAAATACGGTACCAGCACATCCATACTGTACCATAAAACTCCAAAACGGTACAATACCATTCGAGAGTTTCTGTACGATACCATACAACACCAAAACGGTACAATACCATACGATTACATCCATACTGTACCAAACCACTCCAAATTGGAACAAAACCGTACGAGCACTTCCGTACGGCACCATACTAAATAAAAAAGGTAAAATACTGTACCCGCACATCCATACGGTACCATACCACACCAAAATGGTACAATACCGTACGAGTACTACCCTTCGGTACCATACAACTCCAAAACGGTATAATACCGTACGAGTACTACCCTTCGGTACCATACCACACCAAAACGGTACAATACCGTATGAGTACATCCATATTGCACCAAACCACACCAAAATGGTACAATACAGTACTAGAGTTTCTGAACGGTACCATACCACACCAAAATGGTACAATACCATACGAGTACATCCATACTGTACCAAACCACTCCAAATTAGAACAAAACCGTACGAGTACTTCCGTACGGCACCATACTATACCAAAAAGGTAAAATATTGTGCCCGCACATCCATACGGTACCATACCACACCAAAATGGTACAATACCGTACGAGTACTACCCTCCAGTACCATTCCACAACCAAATTGTACAATACCGTACAATTATGTTCCTACGGTTCCAAAACACACCAAAACGGTACGAATACCATACGAGTACTTCCGTACGGCACCATACTGAACTAAAAAGGTAAAATACCGTACCCGGACATCCATACGGTACCATACAACTCCAAAATGGTACAATACCATTCGAGAGTTTCTGAACGGTACCATACCAAACCAAAACAGTACAATACCATACGAGTACATCCATACTGTAACAAACCACTCCAAATATGTACAAAACCGTACGAGCACTTCCGTACGGCACCATACTTAACCAAAAAGGTAAAATACCATACCAGTACATCCATATGGAACCATACAACTCAAAAATGGTACAATACCGTACGAGTACTACCCTTCGGTACCATACCACATCAAAACGGTACAATACCGTACGAGTACATTTATATTCTACCAAACTACACCAAAATGGTACAATACCGTACGAGTACATCCATACTGTACCAAACCACTCCAAATTGGTACAAAACCGTACGAGTACTTTCGTACGGCACCATACTACACCAAAAAGGTAATATACCGTACCCGCACATCCATACGGTACCATAACACACCAAAACGGTACAATACCGTACGAGTACTACCCTACGATACCACACCAAACCAAAACAGTACAATAACATACGTGTACATCCCTACGGTACCATACCACACCAAAACGGTACGAATACCATACGAGTACTTTCGTACGGCACCATACTAAACCAAAAAGGTAAAATACCGTACCAGCACATCCATATGGTACCATACCAAACCAAAATGGTACAATTCCGTACGAGTACTACCCTACGGTACCATACCAAACCCAATCGGTACAATACCGTACGAGTACATCCCTACGGTACTATACCACACCAAAATAGTACAAATACCATACGAGTACTTCCGTACGGCACCATACTAAACTAAAAAGGTAAAATACCGTACCAGCACATCCATACGGTACCATACCACTCCAAAATGGTACAATACCATACGAGAGTTTCTGTTCGGTACCATACAAAACCAAAACGGTACATTACCATACGAGTACATCCATACTGTACCAAACCACTCCAAATTGGTACAAAACCTTACGAGCACTTCCGTACGGCACCATACTTAACCAAAAAGGTAAAATACCCTACCAGTACATCCATATGGTACCATACTTCTCCAAAATGGTACAATACCGTACGAGTACTACCCTTCGGTACCATACTACACCAAAACGGTACAATACCGTACGAGTACATCCATATTGTACCAAACCACACCAGATCGGTACAATACTGTACATGTATTTATGTACGGTACCATACAACACCAAAACGGTACAATACCATACGAGTACATCCATACTGTACCAAACCACTCCAAATTGGTACAAAACCGTACGAGCACTTCCGTACGGCACGATACTAAACCAAAAAGGTAAAATACCGTACCAGCACATCCATATGGTATCATACCACAGCAAAACGGTACAATTCCGTACGAGTACTACCCTACAGTACCATACAAAACCCAAACGGTACAATACCGTACGAGTACATCCCTACGGTACCATACCACACCAAAACAGTACGAATACCGTACGAGTACTTCCGTACGGCACCTTACTAAACTAAAAAGGTAAAATACCGTACCAGCACATCCATACTGTAGCATAAAACTCCAAAAAGGTACAATACCATTCGAGAGTTTCTGTACGATACCATACCACACCAAAACGGTACAATACCATACGATTACATCCATACTGTACGAAACCACTCCAAATTGGAACAAAACCGTACGAGCACTTCCGTACGGCACCATACTAAACAAAAAAGGTAAAATACTGTACCCGCACATCCATACGGTACCATAGCACACCAAAATGGTACAATACCGTACTAGTACTACCCTTCGGTACCATACAACTCCAAAACGGTATAATACCATATGAGTACTACCCTTCGGTACCATACAACTCCAAAACGGTACAATACCGTACGAGTACTACCCTTCGGTACCATACCACACCAACATGGTACAATACCGTACGAGTACATCCATATTGTACCAAACCACACCAAAATGGTACAATACAGTACTAGAGTTTCTGTACGGTACCATACCACACCAAAATGGTACAATACCATACGAGTACATCCATACTGTACCAAACCACTCCAAATTAGAACAAAACCGTACGAGTACTTCCGTACGGCACCATACTATACCATAAAGGTAAAATACTGTACCCGCACATCCATACGGTACCATACCACACCAAAATGGTACAATACCGTACGAGTACTACCCTCCGGTACCATTCCACAACGAAACTGTACAATACCATACGATTATGTCCCTACGGTTCCAAAACACACCAAAACGGTACGAATACCATACGACTACTTCGTACGGCACCATACTGAACTAAAAAGGTAAAATACCGTACCTGGACATCCATACGGTACCATACAACTCCAAAATGGTACAATACCATTCGAGAGTTTCTGAACGGTACCATACCACACCAAAACGGTACAATACTATACGAGTACATCCATACTGTACCAAACCACTCCAAATATGTACAAAACCGTACGAGCACTTCCGTACGGCACCATACTAAACCAAAAAGGTAAAATACCGTACCAGCTCATCCATACGGTACCATACAACTCCAAAATGGTACAATACCGTACGAGTACTACCCTTCAGAACCATACCACACCAAAACGGTACAATACCGTACGAGTACATTTATATTGTACCAAACCACACCAAAATGTTACAATACCGTACGAGAGTTTCTATACGGTACCATACCAAACCAAAACGGTACAATACCATACGAGTACATCCATACTGTACCAAACCACTCCAAATTGGTACAAAACCGTACGAGTACTTTCGTACGGCACTATACTACACCAAAAAGGTAAAATACCGTACCCGCACATCCATACGGTACCATAACACACCAAAACGGTACAATACCGTACGAGTACTACCCTACGATATTACACCAAACCAAAATGGTACAATAACGTACGTGTACATCCCTACGGTACCATACCACACCAAAACGGTACGAATACCGTACGAGTACTTTCGTACGGCACCATACTAAACCAAAAAGGTAAAATACCGTACCAGCACATCCATATGGTACCATACCACACAAAAATGGTACAATTCCGTACGAGTACTACCCTACGGTACCATACCAAACTCACTCGGTACAATACCGTATGAGTACATCCCTACGGTACCATACCCCACCATAATAGTACAAATACCGTACGGGCACTTCCTCACGGCACCATACTAACCTAAAAAGGTAAAATACCGTACCAGCACATCCATACTGTACCATAAAACTCAAAAATGGTACAATACCGTTCAAGAGTTTCTGTACGGTACCATACCACACCAAACCGGTACAATACCATACGATTACATCCATACTGTACCAAACCACTCCAAATTGGTAAAAAACAGTACGAGCACTTCCGTACGGCACCATACCAAACAAAAAAGGTAAAATACCGTACCAGCACATCCATACAGTACCATACATCTCCAAAACGGTACAATACCGTACGAATACTACCCTTCGGTACCATACCACATCAAAATGGTACAATACCGTACGAGTACATCCATATTGTACCAAACCACACCAAAATGGTACAATACAGTACTAGAGTTTCTGTACGATACCATACCACACCAAAATGGTACAATACCATACGAGTACATCCATACTGTACCAAACCACTCCAAATTAGAACAAAACCGTACGAGTACTTCCGTACGGCACCATACTATACCATAAAGGTAAAATACTGTACCCGCACATCCATACGGTACCATATCACACTAAAATGGTACAATACCGTACGAGTACTACCCTCCGGTACCATTCCACAACCAAACTGTACAATACCGTACGATTATGTCCCTATGGTTCCAAAACACACCAAAACGGTACGAATACCATACGAGTACTTCCATACGGCACCATACTGAACTAAAAAGGTAAAATACCGTACCTGGACATCCATACGGTACCATACAACTCCAAAATGGTACAATACCATTCGAGAATTTCTGAACGGTACCATACCACACCAAAACGGTACAATACCATACGAGTACATCCATACTGTACCAAACCACTCCAAATATGTACAAAACCGTACGAGCACTTCCGTACGGCACCATACTTAACCAAAAAGGTAAAATACCGTACCAGCTCATCCATACGGTACCATACAACTCCAAAATGGTACAATACCGTACGAGTACTACCCTTCAGAACCATACCACACCAAAACGGTACAATACCGTACGAGTACATTTATATTGTACCAAACCACACCAAAATGGTACAATACCGTACGAGAGTTTCTGTATGGTACCATACCAAACCAAAACGGTACAATACCATACGAGTACATCCATATTGTACCAAACCACTCCAAATTGGTACAAAACCGTACGAGTACTTTCGTACGGCACTATACTACACCAAAAAGGTAAAATACCGTACCCGCACATCCATACGGTACCATAACACACCAAAACGGTACAATACCGTACGAGTACTACCCTACGATACCACACCAAACCAAAACGGTACAATAACGTACGTGTACATCCCTACGGTACCATACCATACCAAAACGGTACGAATACCGTACGAGTACTTTCGTACGGCACCATACTAAACCAAAAAGGTAAAATATCGTACCAGCACATCCATATGGTACCATACCACACAAAAATGGTACAATTCCGTACGAGTACTACCCTACGGTACCATACTAAACCCACTCGGTACAATACCGTACGAGTACATCCCTACGGTACCATACCCCACCATAATAGTACAAATACCGTACGGGCACTTCCTTACGGCACCATACTAACCTAAAAAGGTAAAATACCGTACCAGCACATCCATACTGTATCATAAAACTCAAAAACGGTACAATACCATTCAAGAGTTTCTGTACGGTACCATACCACACCAAAACGGTACAATACCATACGATTACATCCATACTGTACCAAACCACTCCAAATTGGTACAAAACAATACGAGCACTTCCGTACGGCACCATACCAAACAAAAAAGGTAAAATACCGTACCAGCACATCCATACAGTTCCATACAACTCCAAAACGGTATAATACCGTACGAGTACTACCCTTCGGTACCATACCACACCAAAACGGTACAATACCGTACGAGTACATCCATATTGTACCAAACCACACCAAAATGGTACAATACCGTACTAGAGTTTTTGTACGGTCCCATAACACACCAAAATGGTACAATACCATACGAGTACATCCATACTGTACCAAACCACTCCAAATTGGTACAAAACCGTACGAGTACTTTTGTACGGCACCATACTACACCAAAAAGGTAAAATACTATACCCGCATATCCATACGGTACCATACCACACCAAAATGGTACAATACCGTACGAGTACTACCCTCCGGTACCATACCACAACCAAACGGTACAATACCGTACGATTATATCCCTACGGTTCCATACCACACCAAAACGGTAGGAATACCATATGAGTATTTCCGTACGGCACCATACTAAACTAAAAAGGTAAAATACCGTACTTGCACATCCATACGGTACCATTTGTAGACACCCCGATCTGACTTCCCGATCGTTTTACTTTGTTCTTTGGTTTCTTGATTCCCCGATGATGAATCAGGTCGAAAACAGTCTCGAGAACTTAGAATGGCTTGAGTCTGGCATGTGAGGAACCCATTCTTAGCCCTTAAACCCTTGAATCAGAACCTGGACCTTGGGTTTGAATGTCGCGCGACACACTGGGATGCTCGCGCGATGGTCCATTTGCCAGGTGGTGGTCAAAGTCAAAGCTTTGACCATTGACCCTCGCGGGGTTGGCTAGACCCTCGCGCGATGCTCTCACTTCATCGCGCGATGGTCAACACCTGTCATTTTCACCCAGATTGCATGGTGGTCAGGGAGCTACAGGCCTATGTGACCCCATTTTCTCGGCTGAACAGCGTTCTGGGGGGGCTCCCCTTGCACCACCTCACCCCCCATTCTCCCATCACCTTTGCCACCCTACTCCTCCACCAAGCAATTGTAACCAGCATTGTTGGCTGGTTACAAGGCCTTGGCTAGCCACCAACTAACCCCTTTTTCTATAAATACCCCCCCCCATGCTTCCTTGCAAAGGGTTACCAATCTCTCTCTAAGAAAGAAGAAGGCAAACTCAAGCACAAACATCTCACACCCCACTCACTCCCACATAATCACCCTCCAAATCTCACCATCTCATCATTCAAGCCATCTCCAAGACACTCAAGCAAAGGTATAATATCTTTCTGCTCACTATTCGAACCCCTGAGGGGGGCTGGCAGGGCCAAGGCTGGTAATCGATACTAGTTCTGGCCCTAAAGCTAGCAGGGTTTCAAGAGCTGTTACCTGGGAAACCCTCACGCGATGGTCCCATATACTCGCGCGACAATTCTGTCTGCGTGAGATTGGACCACGTGGGGAAGGGACCCTGGTCTTTAAGTTTATTATTGTGTTTGTAGTCTTTTTAAAGTCTTTTAAGGAGCTTTAGCTCACTGCTTTGCTGTTTTGCATGTTGAAAATCATTGTTTAGCTTAGTTTATAACACCTCTTGGTTTGGAATGCTCTTGGGATGCTCCTGAACATGTCTCAGAGCCCTAAGTATGCAAAGCAATTCCTGGAAGTCCAGTCTGAACAATCGCGCGCCTGTGTCACTCTGTCGCGCGATGGTTCTTTGTCTTCCAGGGACTGCCCTTGCATGAGCAGTTTGGCCTTGGCCTCTGTTTAGACACCCCCACTGTTTAGGGGTTGCATTTTTATAATATTTCCATCTGTTTGTTGTAATACTGTTTACTTTCAAGTACCTATAAACTGCTTGGTTTGCACCTGGGTGAGCACTGGTCCTTCCAGAGCCCAGAAGGGGGTGAAATTCAAACCATTGGTGAAGCGTCAATACTCACGCGAGTATATGGTTATGTCGCGCGATGGTTTGCTTGCATGCGGATGAACTCACGCATGCAAGCTGGCTGTTTGTTTGTGCCAAAATCATACACAGCGCTGTCTTGATGTATGATCGACGTTTTGAACTTCATTCCATTTATTACTTGTCATCTCACTCATCCATCCTATCTATCACATCTTGCAAACTGTTACAGTTTTAATCCCTTAAACTGTTCCCCCGCCCTAAATGGCTAAAGAATTGACTAATCAAACAGAATCGCAAACAAACATTTTTCGCAAATGCCTAAGTAGAGACCGATCTCCGGATTGGGCGAGAGGGGTGCCATAAAACCCTTCCCCTCTCGTAACCTGGCTCCCGAACCCAGATATGGTTATGACGGACTGGTTCCTTAACTTTTTCAAATCAAACAGCGCAGCAAGTGCTTCGAAATACGGTTCCTTGGGTGTCGGACCTTCAAACCCGAGTGGCGACTCTGTATTTTTGGCGAGCGCTTGCTTCCCCGCTCGCGCTCCCTCGACCCGGGCATCTCACGTCTCGGAATTCAAAAATTCTGAAGGGCACGCTGCCCACAGTGGCGACTCTGCTGGGGATCGAACCAATATTTGTCTATGTTTAGATTTCAATACACTTGAAGAACGATCCCACAAAAGTTTGTCAAAACGGTGAGCTTTGCGCTGCCGAAGGTTGGAGTGGTGATTTAACGGGACCTTGTGTCCGGCCAAATCAATCTGGAACTTTTCCGTTTGTTCTCTTGTGTAGTTTCTTCTAAGCATTGACTAAATAAAGTGAGCCGAATTTGAAAAGGGCATTTGCGAATTTGCGATTCTATTTTCATTAATCAACTTCTTTAGCATCTTCATTTGCATCGATGTGGGATAAAGCCTCGTTGGATCGTTTTGGCAATCCGGCACGGTTTACCGGAGCTCGGGGACCCCAAATGACCAACAACCTTCGACGATGATAAGTCATTCTACCGTTTGACTGTTGCTCTGCGATTACGCGGGCAGCGGGAGGTATATCTTGGCTCTAGTCCGAGGAACCCGTTACAAACCAAAACCAGCCTTTGCATATACAAAGCATTAGAACTCTCCAAACTAGGACAGGTATCTACAGGTTAAGATCTACTTGCATCTAACCCCCATATATACTGTCTACGTGTTACTGCTTTCCCTATCGCATGCACTGTACATACATACCGCTTTGCGTAGGGGCATGTTTAGGGTGGCTTCTAGGTTGTCTCTCTTTCGAGTCTGTTTTATGTTTATTAGGACGCTGCTAGGTCCGATGAAGAGTCATGCATCTTCGCGGTGCATGTTGTCAGATTTTCAAAAGTCCTAGGATCAACAAGACTTTGGGAAATCAAAACTTTCTAAGTCCTTGTCTATATCCCGATTGAAGTCTCAAACAAAAAACAAGGAACGACGAAGAGAATGCCGTGATGCTCACACCACCCTGGTTATCGTGCGCAGCACGTACACCGCTCAGGCTATGGCACTGTGTTGCCTACGTCGCCCCGGTTAAGGTATCACGTCATCCACCCCGAGTTATTCCAAGTTCAAAGTTGAAACTTCAAGAACGGAAAAGTCAAAGGCTTAGACTATTTTTGACATCTCTTAGTATTATTCGATTCAAACGAGGATACACTCTCGAAAAGAAATCCGAGGATTTTGGCAGCGTCCGAACATCATGAGACAGACTCGTCTGTAGTCTTAGAGTCTAAGGGCGACCCTGACGACGATGGCTGCATTATCACTTTAAAGTCTTTTGTTTAGAGTAAGGTTGCTGCAGGGCCCTTATCGAACCTTTTCTTACAGCAAAGCAAAGCAGAATTCTGAACCATTGCGCCGCCAAGGAAAGTATCGAGGCAGAAAGCCAAACCCACTTGGGAACGTCTGCATCAGAATTCCGTTCAAAGGCTAGTCAGGTTGCAAGCTCAGTCAGTCACAACGGAAGACTCTCCGGGCTCCCTTTTGGCCGCTTTACGATCAGGATCACCGTCAGTCATCCAGGAAATTGAGTCTCCGGCATCGCCAACCTCCTCGTCCTCGTCAAGTTCATCCGGAACCTCCATTATGGCAGATCATCCGCAACCACCGAGTCTCGAAACCATACTCATGAACATCCAGAACAGCATCGCCACCATGCAGCAAAGGGGTGCTCAGACTGATGCGAATCTCACTAGGCTCAATGACCTTATCAACACTCGTCTTCCGCCAGCTGCAGAAGTGGGAGGCGAGGTCGATGAGGATGACCATGCGGAACCAATCTTTGTTGAAAACCCTAACCATGCAGGGCGGATCATAATTCAGCCTAACCCGAGAGAGGCTCACCTGGAGGTAGCGAATCTGAATCTCGCTGTGGCAAGACCCGTTCTGGATCCTAACATGACTGCTCTCAAGGCGAAGATTGTCAAGCTGGAGGAATCTGTGTCCAAGTCTGAAAAGATCAGCGCCGGGGGAATTGACTTAGATCGCCTTTGCTTGTATCCCAATGCTAAGCTCCCCGACAAGTTCAAAATGCCTGATCTCGCCAAGTTTGATGGGAGTGGCGACCCGAAGACTCATCTCTATGGCTACCATGCCGCCATGAAACTCTTGGCTGTTGAACCCGAGGCCATGTCCCAGCTGTTCCCTCAGACTCTCTCAGGACCCGCTTTTCACTGGTTTTTGTCGCTCGACATCGCTAAAAGGAGGACGTGGGAGGATATCGGTGCTGCGTTTATTTCGCAGTATAGTTACAACTCCCAGCTCAAGATGACAACCCGAGAGCTTGAGTCCACGAAAATGGAAGCTAAGGAATCCTTCGCGGATTTTGTCAAAAGATGGAGAACGAAGGCTGCTCAGATGACCGATCGCCCGAGTGAGAGAGATCAGCTCCGAATCATCTCTCGCAATCTTCAACCTGATTACGCTAGGCATTTGGTTCTTGTCCAAGCTTACTCCAACTTCGATACTTTCTTCGAATCTGGGTTGGCCATCGAGGATGCGCTACAAAGCGGGATTCTGTCAAGAGGGGAGTCTTCTAACCCTTCGAAACCAAAGCCTCGGGTCTACTCAGGAAACACCAATGCGTTGTTTGGCAATGGGACATCTTCCAACACAGCAACTAGCGGCACTAATGCTTCCTCTTCCAATACAACCAATCGCGTCGCTGAGATTAACCAGGTGCAAACCCCAAAAAATAACCGGCCCCGCGGTCAGTCCCGCAGTTTCTCTGCGTTTGAAGCTCCACTGTCATCTGTCATGGAGAAGTTAATCCAGTCAGGGCATCTGAAACCCCTTGACCCGACTCCTCTGTCTAAGAACCCTTCACCCAACTTCAAAGCTAACCTTTATTGTGCCTACCACCAAGGGGCTGGTCATCTTACGGACTCCTGTTTTCGTCTCCGACATGCGATCCAGGATCTCATAGATGAAGGAACTCTCCACGCTCCACCTCCACCAACCCAAAAACCAAACATCCTCTCCAACTCCCTGCCAAAGCACAATGCTGCTCCCCGCATCAACCAAATATCCATCAGCTCCACTTATATCAACCCTAGCTCCACTATATTCAACCCCACTGACCATATAACCTCAACAAACCAAACCAGGCCGGTCGTGCCCATCCCTTCTCAGCCCGAAGCCGAGATTTTCTACATCCATCTTGAAGAAGGACAGTCGTCCAATCCCGATGTGCCTCTCGCACGCCTGCAGAATGGAACGTTTGTGTTCAATGCCTCCATCAGCGACCTGTTTCATCGGTCCATCCCCTCCGTGCAGCTCAACTCTGCTTCTTCCTTGGACAGCCCGTATTTTGACGTGACGGATCCAAACTCCTCTCTGAATTTGATAAGCCGCTTTAGGTCTGCTGCCCCTTTTCTACCAGAACGGCAGGTTGATATGCAAGCGGTAGGATGGGCTATCGCCGATAATGATGATTATGCAGCCCCCATAATCAATGAATGGACGGAGCTAGAGTTAGACGGTTTCCCCCAGAACCCCGAATATGTCCCATTTAACCATGCTTGGTATGACGCCTGGATGGCTAATTATGAGGCAGACATGCTTGACCCTTTGGATGGATTCTCTTTGAACATGCTTTTTCAACAGCCTGAACCCGTTCTGCCTGAGGAGGAGTACTATTGGGATCCCGAGCCCGCGTGGCAGTTTCCATTGGAGTTTGACCTCAATCCTCTTCAAGGATACGCTCTGCCCAGTCATGAGATTCAATTCCTGGAAGAGAGTCTCGTTCAGGAGGAAACTCGCGTCTTGGGGGAATGCTTTCTCCCTTCTACTCTTGACAGGTTGGTTGACTCTGTGACTAACACTGAGTACGACCCTACATTCTATATCATTAGCGAGGAACTCTCGCGCCCCGCACTGCCGTGTCCGACCGAGGAAGATCGCAGCATTATGGTTACAGACCTTGTTCCGCCGGCCGACCTCTGGGACGTTGATGATGTGGTTAACATCCAAGTTGGGTCCGAGGTTTGGACTGTCAACCACTCTCTTGCCGATGGAGGACTCTGGGATGTCCCGTTTATTGCTAACACGGAGCCTGTTGAGGAGGCTGTAGCTGTTGAGGATCCAGATTTCTGGGAGTCGCTGCTGTGGAACGATTTAGCTGAAGACCTCGATCTAAGCATGGAAGCACCTATAGTCCCACCACCAGCTGACAAAGGGAAACGCAAATTGGGGGAAGTCCCTGCTGATCTTTGGGATGACCGTCAAGACCTTCAAGCGGTACCCTCTTTAGAGAACGTTCTCAACGTTACGAGGAGTGGACGAATTTTTCAGCCTTCCAATCTTCAGGCTGGGAGCTCGTCCAACTCTTCTAACAAAAGGAACGAACCTTCTGCATTCTCAAGGTCTGCGTTGTTTGAGGTACCTTCTAGCCCCCCGAATGAGGACATGATTCAGAGGCAACTGGAGCGGATTCCTGCTGCTATATCACTCTGGGGACTAATCTGTTCCTCCCGCGAACATCGTCAGAAGTTCTGCCTCACTCTCTCTCGCCTTGAGATCCAACCGGATGTCACGCCTGAAGCAATGATATCTATAATTCTCCCACCTACTTCTAGGCACACCGTGGTCTTCACCGACAAGGATCTACCGATCGAAGGGGTTGATCGCAATCGCCCCTTGCACATCACTGTTAAGTGTAAAGGACTCTGGATTCCCACTGTTCTGATCGACAACGGATCGGCAATCAATGTTTGCCCGTTGAGAGTGGCTTACCGTTTGGGACTGGCCAAGAAAGACCAATCTGGCTGTTAAGGCATACGACAGCACTCGTCGCGTGGTCGAGGGCACGCTCGTGCTCAAACTTGACGCTGAGGGATTTGAGATGGATGTTGAATTCCATGTGGTCGACATCCCCGCCACCTTTAATCTTCTGCTGGGAAGGCCGTGGCTTCACAGATCTGACATCATGGCTGTACCATCTACTCTTCATCAGAAAGTTATGTTGGGACTCCCTACCGGTACTTTGACTATCTGCGGGGACTCGAGCATTCGCCCGCTTAAGGAAGATGGCACACCTGTTTTGGGGATTGCACACGGCGAGGAAGACGTTGATCTCGGGGGTTTTTCTTTCGACACTTCCGGTTCGGTTTTGGCTATCAACGTGGATGGGGACTTCATCATAAGCTCTGTTGCCTTAGACATCATGAGGAGGATGTCCTATTTACCTGGTCTTGGTCTTGGGATTCACCAACAAGGGATCCCGGAGTTCCCTGCCTTTCCTTCCTGCGAGGGCCGCTTTGGTTTGGGGTACTCCTCCTCTACCAAGGATGCCAAAAGAAGGAAATGCACAGGAAAACCTCGATCTCTTTATGGTGAGCCCGACAGCTACTTTGTGCGCGAAGTCGGGAATGACGTCTACACCGGGCAGCCTGAGCCTTTTATCGATTCAGTCACTGGGGAATTGCTGCCAGGATTCGAGGTTTTCGCTGATGACACTTGGTCCTCTAGTGATGAGGAACCAGCCAGGATGAAGTTCAAAAGGAAGCTCAGCCAGCCTAAACTGAAGACTGATTGGCTGATGTCTTTTGATCAAGGGAGCTTGGAGCAGCTGTTTTATGAGTTCTCCCAGGTGGGTTTGGCCAAGGAAGCTGAAGAGGCCGAAGTGTTCATGCTCGGTTCCGACGATCTCAATGATCCCCTCTCCCTCATCACAGAAGCAAAGGGTAGCCTTAAAAATTGCATTTTCAAACCGCGCCTTACTTGCATTGATGATGTATCAGAGTCTGACACTGAGTCTGTTGAGTTGTCTGAGTCTAAGTCTAGCTCTGAGTCGGAGTTTGTACCGCTTGGCCCTCCACGTCATGGCTTTTATTTTGAGTTTGATTCCCTTGTACTTGGCGACCCTGCAGGGTCTTATGAAATGAAGGAATCCTCTTCTGGCTACTTGAATGATCTTTATATAAACTGTGTCGACCCCGACGATGAGGGGATAGATTTCGATGGGGATATTCCCAAGGAAATCCGTGCCCTCATCGAAAGGGAAGACGAAAGGCATGCTCAGCCGTTAAAAGAAGAAATAGTTTTAATAAACTTGAAAGATGAGAATGATCCCCGAATGGTTCAGGTGGGCTCCACTTTATCTCCAGAGGAACATCACGATTTCAAAGAGCTGCTCTCAGAATTCAGTGACATCTTCGCGTGGTCTCATCAAGACATGCCCGGCATCGACCCAGAAATAGTGGAGCATCGGATCCCCTTGCTACCAAATGCCAAACCTGTGAAGCAGAAGTTGAGGCGGATGAGGCCAGATTGGGTGCAGAGGATCAAGGAAGAGGTCACTAAGCAGATCGACGCCGGTTTTCTCATGGTTTCTCAATACCCTACATGGGTTGCCAACATTGTTCCAGTTCCTAAAAAGAATGGGCAAATTCGAGTGTGCGTGGATTTCAGGGATTTGAATACGGTAAGCCCCAAGGACGATTTTCCCCTGCCACATATCGATGTACTGGTTGATAATACGGCGGGCCATGCCCTGGTTTCATTCATGGATGGTTTCTCCGGATATAACCAGATTCTTATGGCGCCAGAAGACCGTGAGAAGACGACTTTCATCACTGAATGGGGGACTTATTGTTACTTGGTCATGCCGTTTGGTTTGAAAAATGCTGGTCCAACCTACCAGAGAGCCGCTACGACCATTCTGCACGACATGATGCACAAAGAGGTTGAGGTCTACGTAGACGACATGATTGCTAAGTCAAAAACTCGGGAAGGGCATGTTCCTGTACTGAGGAAGTTTTTCGAGAGGCTCCGAAAGTTCCGCATGCGTCTCAATCCACAGAAATGCACCTTTGGGGTCACAGCGGGTAAGATGCTCGGTTTCATGATCACTTCGCGTGGGATTGAGGTCGATCTGTCCAAGATCAAAGCGGTGCTTGAAATGAAGCCACCAGAGACTGAAAAGGGAGTGCGAAGCTTTTTGGGAAAAGTTCAGTTCATCAGCAGATTCATCGCCAAGTTAACCTTAACTTGCGAGCCGATGTTTCGTCTACTCAAGAAGGACACCCCGTTTGTATGGTCGGACAGATGTCAGGCGGCCTTTATGTCCATTCAGAGCTATCTGCAAAACCCGCCTGTCTTGATGCCACCAGTGCCCGGAAAGCCCTTGATTCTATACTTATATGTGAGTTCAACATCCATGGGATGCTTGCTAGCTCAAGAGGGTGACCAGGGAGTGGAGAAGGCCGTTTACTACTTAAGTAAGAAAATGGTTGGGTCCGAAGAACGCTACACCGCCTTGGAAAAAACGTGTTGGGCTTCGGTTTGGGCTTCTAAGAAGTTGAGACACTACATGCTGGCTTACCCAGTGAAGTTGATTTCTCGAATGGATCCACTCAAGTATCTATTTGAGAAACCGGCTCTCACTGGTAAGTTAGCACGCTGGTTGCTCCTCTTGGCAGAATTCGATCTCGAATACGTCACGAGAAAGTCGGTAAAGGGGCGGGCCATCGCTGAGTTTTTGGCTGATCACCCTGTGGATGGACCGGAAGATGCAGATTTCGTGTTCCCAGATGAGGAGGTGCTAACAGTTGTCGAGGACGTCTGGACTCTGTACTTCGATGGGGCGGCCAATCAGAAAGGATTTGGGATCGGGGTTTTGCTAGTCGCCCCCGATGGTTCTCATATTCCGCTTGCATTCAAGCTTAACTTCGATGTTACAAACAACCAGGCTGAATATGAGGCCTGTATTGTGGGTATGGAGGCTGCACTCACACTCGGCGTTGAACGACTCGAAGTCATCGGAGACTCCAATCTTGTTGTATCTCAGGCCAATAGGGACTGGAAAGTACGTGAAGAGGGGTTGAAACCTTATCATCAGGATTTGGAGGGGCTAATTCCTCGCTTTAACAAAGTGACTTTCACCCACGTCACTCGTTTGAAGAACCGATTTGCCGATGCACTCGCAACTTTGGCTTCCATGGTCGAATTACCTTTGGGAGTCAAACTCCGCCCAGTCTTAATCGAACAGCGGGACCGCCCCGCTTATCAATACGTCAACGCCATCGATGATGTCGATGATGGCCTACCCTGGTACCATGACATATGGAATTTCGTCGAGAATGGCACGTATCCGGCTGAGGCCTCCAAGAAGGATCAGACTGCATTGCGAAGGATAGCCGCCCAGTACATCATTTGTGGGGGAAAGTTATATAGGAGGTCTCATTGCGGAATGCACAAGCTCTGTGTCAACGGGACCGAGGCCGTCAGAATCATGAAAGAGATCCACGAGGGGGTCTGTGGTCCCCATATGAGCGGCGTCATGCTGGCCAGGAAAATCTTGCGTCAAGGTTATTTCTGGTCTACTATGGAATCTCAGTGCGTGGATTATGTGCGGCGATGTCACAAATGCCAAATTCATGCTAATCTAATGCATGTTCCACCCTCTAACCTGTTTGGCATGGCTTCGCCTTGGCCTTTCTCTGTATGGGGCATCGATGTCATCGGCATGGTCAGACCATCCGCATCAAATGGTCATAGGTTCATCCTCGTGGCCATAGATTATTTTACCAAATGGGTGGAGGCCGAATCTTATAAAACCCTAACGGCGGTTCAAGTCGCTCACTTCATCAGGAAAAACATCATCTACCGATATGGGGTTCCGCAAGCGTTTGAATCAGACAATGGGAGTCATTTCAAAGGCAGGGTCCTGGAGCTCTTCGAAGAATTCAAGATCCAAGTCCATCACTCAACGGTCTATCGTCCCCAAACAAATGGTGCGGTTGAAGCGGCCAACAAGAATGTCGAGACAACCATCAAAAAATCTGCGGAGTCCGCCAGGGACTGGCACGAGCAACTGCCATTAGCTCTTTGGGGTTATCGAACGTCGATTCGAACATCAACGGGGGCAGCCCCATATTCCTTGGTCTACGGGATGGAAGCAGTTCTCCCCATAGAGCTTGAGGTGCCATCTTTGAGGATCATGGTAGAATCGGAACTCTCGGAATCTGAATGGCTCAGTGGGAGATTCGTTGAACTCATGCTTTTTGATGAGAGGAGGCTCCGGGCTTTATATCACGTTCAGGGGTATCAGCGGAGAATCGCCCGGGCGTTCAACAAAAAAGTGAAGTCTAGAGACTTGGTCGAAGGAGACATGGTTACAAAAGAGATTCGGGCACCAGTTTTTGACCCCCGTGGCAAGTTTCGACCCAAGCGTTCTGGACCTTACATCATCAAGACCATCCTTTCTGGGGGAGCGGCTCAGCTCATCGATCTTGACGGCAACGAATTCAGCTCTCTGGTTAACCTGGATCAACTCAAACGATACTATCCCTGAGAGAAGCTCGTTGGGCCGAAAACCACAAGGGTGGGCGGTTCCAAGCAAAAATTAGAGCAAGCCTGCTAGACCGAAAACCTGAGAAGGCGGTTTAGGCAAAAATAAATAGGCATCAATCAAAGCTCGCTAGGCTAAAAACCCGAAGTGGCAGCACTAGGCAAAATTTAGAGCGTAAAAGGAGAGCTAAAATACTCGAGTGAACCCTAGCCTGAACTACGTGCTGACCTGATTCTCTGAAAAGGGATACGTAGGCAATCTCTCTGTGAGATTCGGTCACAATCCATCAACTTGATCCACGGTTTCCCATTACCCGGGGGTTGGCTCGATACTTGGTTGACACGGCGGTTCAACACTTGGATCAAAAGGGGAAAACTCTCGGAACTTTCATTTTTATTCAGATTATAGCTTCTATTACATAGGCTGAGCAGTCTTAAAAAGAGTAAGCATAAAAACAGAATAAAGTGCTCGAGGCCTTAGCAGGCTCACGGTTTATTCTAGATCATCAAGGTCCGTCAGGAGTCAGTCGTTGTTTTGCCTGCTTGCGATTTCCCTTCTTAGCCATGTTTGATATCGATGCGTAAGTTCCGTACTGAAGTCTGGGTCAGCTCCTCCGAGTTGCCGCAGGCCCCAGTCGTGCTCATACCCCCTCAGATTCTGGGCAGTGAAAGCAGGGACTTGGAAATCTTCGATCCCAACTCGGTGGAGTCCTTGGCTCATCCCTAGTTGACGAAGGATACGTCCAGGGATGTAGAACGTGAAAGCGGACAGCCCAGCTATCACTACTCTCTCGAAACCTGCAGAACTCAAGGTCATGTCTGGAATGTTTAAAACTTCATGTCGCCATATGATCTCGTTCGGTAGCATTTCTCTCATAAATGCACCCCATTGATGCACAGTCATTTCCGGATAGATCATACCCCGCTGATGCATTCGACCGGGCAGATGACGCCAATTTGCTTCCGGTGCTGTGAGCAATCCCAATTTGTCAGATAACCAGAGCTGCATGAGTGGAAAAACAAGTGAGAAGTTACATAAAGCTTGAGAGAAAAGACAAGTAAGAAGCTTCGATATAGCCTTAGCCGAGAGATGAGGTAAAAACAGAACGTGCGAAATCCGGAAAAAGGTGAGCTAAGTGAGAACTAAGCTAACCTGCAGTAGTAGTGGACTACCGCCGAACACGTCTGTTTGGCCGGAAGAAACCAAATCCAAACCTATGAGTGTCTCTGCCAGAACTAGTGGTACCACATTTCTCCGGGCGCCCATTTGAGCGGCGATGCTCACCAGCATGGGGTTGACTTGCCCATTTGGAGATACCAGTAAATAAGCAGCCAACACACTGATCGCCAGGGCAAATCGACGTCGAGCCTGTACGGCTATATTCTCTACGTCCCCTTCTGGCCCATACCACTCCATCAGGCGCATGATGTTGATTTGCTCTCCAGTTAGCAAACTTTCGGCCGCTCCTCTAGTAATATCAAGACTTGACTGTAACAGCTTTGGCATGCTCTTCCTATAAGGCGGCATGACAATCACGCTCGAGGCAACTCCTTGGAGGTATGCTTGGAATTCCTCCACGGTTGGGCAAAGCTCGTTAATCCCAAACCTGAATACGTGAACCTCTGGATCCCAGAATTGTAGGGCTGCCCTCAGAAACTCGGGACGGACCCTCACATTGCGAAGGAAACGGAATGCGGCCAGCCCGTGAAACCGGAATGACAGCCAATCTCCAGCAACAAAGGCCATGAGCCAGGGGCTAATTAAGGCAGGAAGATTATTTGCCATTCTGCTTCCTCGTGGGACTTTCAAACTATGGGAGGAATGCCTTTCATTTGCAGAATATTGGCCTCCTTATAGGCAGAATGCATAGAGTGTCGTCCCTTCCCAGTACAAACATCCATGCCATGTGGCGTTTTCTTCTCCAAAGTGAGGGCATCTCTGCACTCCCCCCCCCCCCCCCCCCCCCTGAAGTACTCTGAGCAGTTAAAGGTTGATGACGAGGCTTGGACGTCCAAAAATCTGAGATGGTCAAAATAAGGTGGCCTGACACGGCCCAACCATCGCGCAATGGTCTCAGTCCATCGCGCGAGTGAGAACCATCCACTCCATCGCGTGATATTCTCACTCCCTCGCGCGATGGTTCAGCCTGCATTTTGACAGATTGCACCAGCTACTGTCCAATTTTGGTCATTTCCTATTCCAAGGGTACTTTTGCAACTTTTATGGATCCAGCAAGTCACTATGAGCATATGCTACCATATCCAAGCATCGGATTCGAGATATCGCGTTTAACGAGGTTTTTGAACCCTCGGTGGCTCGTTTCAAGGCCAAATGTGTGTTTCGGAAGGTCGAAACTCGTTCCGGAGGGTCGTGTCCTTTTCTCTTAGGCTGTACAGGTCATGGTGACCTATTGTGACTGTACGGAGGTGTCGGTTTCAGTCCGGGACATAATAGAGTCGCGTTTTTCCATTTCGTGTCCCTTTTGTGTCCTTCGTAAGGATTTTGGACAATTTTGCGTTTCGGGAGGTATTCCTCGAGTCCGTCGGCTCTCTTGAGTCATTTTGTGTATTCATGACCTCACGAAAGCATCCCTTTTATCCAAGTTTGGGGTATTTCTTCGGTTTTGACTTGTGAATGTCCAATATTTCGTATCCTCGTATCCTGATCGTATCCCGGGGTACATTTCTGCTTTTCCACCGAGTCAATTATGTATGTGCGTATGTGTGCGTTTGTGAGTAGTCTCGGTACATTATCAATGCAAGCATGGTATTAGTGGCAGGCGTTTATTTATTCTAAGTTCATTGCAAGAGTAAAATGAATTGAAAATGCAAATTTTATAACTACTCCATATTCTATCCATGCCAAAACGAGGAATACTACTGTGCATGCGGCGCTTCGGCCGGTCAAAAGTCATCATGTCAGCTCGGGCACACTCGCCCATCAAATCAAAAAGGCACACAGGCCCCAAAAACATGTATCAAGTATCAACTAAGGCACTCCGGCCTTCCATCTATCTACGCGGGCGCGCAGGCCCAAAAGTAAAATCAAAAGATGTGGAAAGACAAGTGAGGCTTCTTAGTAGCCCTCACTCCTCTCCGAACCAATCACCATCTCTGTCGTCGTTGTCATCGTCGTCTCCCTCTCTAGGATCCTGTCTAAAACCAGGATCGTCGGCTGAGTCGTCCGAGCCGCTGCTGTCAGGCGCCTCCTCGTCCTCCTCTTCTTCTTCTCCCTCCTCTTCCTCTTCTTCCTCAGAATCCTCGGGCAGGATCAGCCGCTTCTTGCGGACCGGCTTGTCTTGCGAGGGCCTTTGGCGCATCTTCAAATGATATCTCTCCTCTGCGCGCGCCACGGCCTCTCGGGCCGCCTCCTCACTCGCAACGGGTGGCTGTACGCCCCGCGTCTGTGGTCTAGTAGTAGGTGGAGGAGCAGGAGTCCTGCTTGCTAGCTTCTTCTGTGGAGGCTCTCTCGCGCTCTTCCTCCTAGGAGCCGCCCGTCCCTGTGTCTGCATTGTAAAATTTTGCACATTTAGTATACATTCTATGTGTTGTATGTTTGCAAGCAGGTACAATCTATTTCAAAGTTGACGGCAATTAAAGTACACTATGTATCGAGCAAAGCATGCATATGTCAAGTATCGAATGCAGGAATGTATCGTTTCTCTGAAGGGTATATACCTGAGATCTCTGAGCTGCCGGTGGTGGGTAGCGCAAATCCAAAGGCAGGCCACTTACCGCCCGCCTTATCACGTTCTCCAATGCGAGCATACGCCGAACGGCTTCGTTCGCCCATTCATTGGGCACCTGCAAGGATAACTTGAACATAAGTAATGGAGCAATATTTCAAGACTTTATGGAAGTACAACAATGAAAGCTACAATGTCTTATCGGCACGGTGACAGGCGTTGGCTCAACTCTGGCAGGAACTAAGTGTAGCTCGGCCGGATTACCCTGAGAATCCGCCACGGCTATATGCCATGTCAACTCTGGTGGCCCACCCCTCACAAGTCCACTCGGACCCCGCCTCGCGCGATTCTCACCACTGCTCTGCCTCGCAGTGACGGCTCTCCTCTCCTCAGCAGCTCCGCGGGCCTGACTCCGGACCTCCCTGAACTCTCGTACTCTCAATGGCCCCGCCAGACGCTCCCTCTGGTAGACTGCATAGTCCATACCGGGACGCAGATAGCGTGTCAAGTCGGTGTCAGGCCGCGTGAAGATCTCTAGCTCGGCCAACGTGTACTCCCCTGTGTGTGAGGCCCGTGGTGGAAGCGGTCTGGGCACCTGGAACCCTGCATGGCCCAGTGATTGGCGTGTCACTCGGTCACCCAAGTACCACTGCCAACCAAAGGCCGACTCCAGCAGCACTCTGCTCGCCGTCACGGCCCTGCTCCTGGCCAAGTACTCAGGCTCTGACTCTGCCACTTTCCAAGGATCCCACTCTACCTGCGCAAGCAAGCAATGCAAACATCGGTCAGCGACAACATTAAAGCAATAAAAGGGACACATATTTATATTTGATGAAGTCATGTCATACCTGTGAGGGTCGGAGCTCGTCTAGGTATACCCTGAAGCCGTTCAGGTCGCCTCGCCCTCTTTTCTCTCCCATATTCTTCTTGCTCCAGATATGAGCACGTGGGAGGATCCCCAAGTCCAGGCTCTTTGTCACTGGACGGCACATGTTCAGAACTTCATAGGCCCAGAGCTGCACAGTGATCAAAGTTCAAATCATTGGTACAATGCAGGAACATATTTGAGCAGTTTATGTATTCAAACAAGATAAGTACATAATGGAAAATGTACTTTACTCTATTATGATCATACCTCCCAAATCCGCCAGTAGCCAGCAGTGCTCATCTCAGTCCTCGACGAGTCCCCCATGAAACCATAAGCCGCACCAAGCGCAGCTCCTCCCCAGTCAAAACGTGAGGCCGTCCTCAGATCCCTCAGTGCAGGCAAGTACGATAGGTGGACCTTACTACGCCTGTTCGGGTACAAGGTAGCACCAAAGAGATACAGCAAGTACGCCCGGGCCATCTGCTCCGTCTCTTGCTCAGTCGCCACCTCCTTTGCAAGGTATCTCGTGAACTGGCCATATCTCGCCATCCCTTCCTCAACCTTGGGCACCTCTCCCAAGAACCACTCCAGGGCCGCCTCGTCCTCCTGAATGCCCAAGTCAAAAGGGATAGGGTCGCCTCCAACCCTCAAACCAGTAATCGCCGCGAAGTCAGTAGGCGTCACTGTTATCTCCCCGAGCTGTAGGTGGAAAGTGTTGGTGGTATCCCTCCACCTCTCTGCGAGTGCAACCAAGACCGCGTGGTCATTCCTGGCCCGAGTCTTGGTCTGTATGAACTCCCCAAAACCTTCCATGTCCACCAACTGCCTCACCCCCTCCGGCAAACCCTGGTACAACGCCAAAGAGCTACAGGCGCCCCCGAAACCCCGGATGTCCCTTTGTCTCGCTCTCTCCTGCATTAGACACGGAAACAAGCAACAGGAGATATATCAGCATGTGAGGCTTTCATTCTCAAGTTCTAGGTAATCAATACAACTTGGCAGTAGATGGTTGGTTCAAGTTATTATGTCTCATGCATGGCATTCAACGTGAAACTATAGTGTCACTATTCGTATCTACTTCAAAGGATCATCCTGTGTTTTTCGGTACGTAAGCAGCATGCATTGTATTAAAATGGCAATCACAAAAGTAAATGAGGGATTATCAAAAATTTACCTCAGCCCAGCTGCTCGAAATGTGGGTATCGGGGTCTCTCAGAACAAGCTCGGGGTCGTACTCCGCTTGCCGTGGCCTGTATGCCGCAAAACCTGACGGTACAAACAGGTGTGGAACTGGTGGCCTGTATCCCACTGCTGAAAATGGAGCGCGAGTCAAGCCCTCCGCCTCTGACACTGCTGTCACTCTGGGTCCTTGCCCCCTCGCTCCAACCCGCTCCTCGGCCTCCGCGTCCCTCAAAGCCTCCTCCTCAGTGGCCCTCGCCCTCTCGGCCCTCGCCGTAGCCTCTGAAGCGGCTATCTCCCGCTCTCGCTCCTCTCGAGCCTCCAACACGGCAGCCCCAATCATGGGATCCTCTTCCAGAAGCCGGGCTAATCTCTCGTCACTCAGGAACTCCGCAAGATCCTGTCTCGTGATCGGCCTGTGGCCCGATGACGTGGCCCCCGGCCGAAACAGCACCTCCTCCTCAGAAACCCCCGTGGTCCCCTCCTCCTCGGCCGCCACACCCTTGCCCTTCGCCGGATCCCTCGGCGGGGTCTCGCTCGGCCCAATACCATCACCACTAATGCCGTCACCACTAGCGCCACTACTGCCGGCATCTCTGCCAGAACCACTACCAATCACCACCGAGCCTTCTACTGCCATGCTCGGATCCAATGGCTGAACGACGAGCCCCGTCGCCCCGGCCTCCATTGTCGCGCGATGATCTGACACCGTCGCGCGATGATCTCCTCCGCCACCCACCTCCTGCTCGTGGCCCAGAACGCCATCACCACCGCCTGCTACCGCAGCGCCGACACCCAGGGTGGGCTCCGCCGGCTCTTGAACCGCCGTTTCAACTTCCATTGGCCCTCTCACGTCCTCCGGACGATCAAGAACCTCTACTCTACCGCCACCATTGTCGTGTTCCGCCATGGACGTTCACGCATGTGTAGGTTTGTCGGCCTTGTGAAGGAAACGAGGTTTGGGTTGAGATTTGGAGAGTCTGAGAATTGAGAGGAGTTTTGAAGTTTCGAAAACCGCTGAATGTCAGTTTCTGTAACGTCCCCGGGAAGAAAAGAGAAGAAAATGGGTTCGGGCCGGACCTGGACTGGTTTCAGACCCAGGCCCTGCCGAAGAACCATCGCGCGATGATGTGAGTGCATCGCGCGATTTTCCTACTGGGCCGATCGCCAGGTTCAGCCCATGGATCAGGCCCAATCGTATGTGTTGCTTTAATGAAGTCCAAGAGTCTTACTCGGGCTTTGCGATTGCATCGATCAGCGACGATCCATCCGTCCAATTTCGATCAGCGACGATCCATTCGTCCAATTTCGATCAGCGACGATCCATCCGTCTGATTTCCATCGGCGACGATCCATTCGTCCGATTATCAATCAGCGACGATCCATCCGTCCAATTCCAATCAGCGACGATCCATCCGTCCAATTTCAATCAGCGACGATCGATCCGTCCAATTATCAATCAGCGACGATCCATCCGTCCAATTCCAATCAGCGACGATCCATCCGTCCAATTTCAATCAGCGACGATCCATCCGTCCAATTTCGATCAGCGACGATCCATCCGTCCAACATCGATCAGCGACGATCCATCCGTCCCAATTTCAATCAGCGACGATCCATCCATCCAATTATCAATCAGCAACGATCCATCCGTCCAATTATCAATCAGCGACGATCCATCCGTCCGATTATCAATCAGCGACGATCCATCCGTCCAATTCCAATCAGCGACGATCCATCTGTCCAATTTCGATCAGCGACGATCCATCCGTCCGATTATTAATCCGCGACGATCCATCCGTCCAATTATCAATCAACGACGATCTATCCGTCCAAATTCAGATCAGCAATCAATCTGCTCACCGATCCGTTGGTGCACGGTATTTGTATATACTTGCTAGCACTTTTCTTTTAAATCGGCTTTTGGGTGGATTGGATGGGTGTCTAGAAATCTTTGACGTTACCCGTACCAGCCAATGGTGCTCCGCGCGCCGTCAAAGAGGGACTACTGTAGACACCCCGATCTGACTTCCCGATCGTTTTACTTTGTTCTTCGGTTTCTTGATTCCCTGATGATGAATCAGCTCGAAAACAGTCTCGAGAACTTGGAATGGCTTGAGTCTGGCATGTGAGGAACCCATTCTTAGCCCTTAAACCCTTGAATCAGAACCTGGACCTTGGGTTTGAATGTCGCGCGACACACTGGGATCCTCGCGCGATGGTCCATTTGCCAGGTGGTGGTCAAAGTCAAAGCTTTGACCATTGACCCTCGCGGGGTTGGCTAGACCCTCGCGCGATGCTCTCACTTCATCGCGCGATGGTCAACACCTGTCATTTTCACCCAGATTGCGTGGTGGTCAGGGGGCTACAGGCCTATGTGACCCCGTTTTCTCGGCTGAACAGCGTTCTGGGGGGGCTCCCCTTGCACCACCTCACCCCCCATTCTCCCATCACCTTTGCCACCCTACTCCTCCACCAAGCAATTGTAACCAGCATTGTTGGCTGGTTACAAGGCCTTGGCTAGCCACCAACTAACCCCTTTTTCTATAAATACCCCCCCCCCCCCCCCCCATGCTTCCTTGCAAAGGGTTACCAATCTCTCTCCAAGAAAGAAGAAGGCAAACTCAAGCACAAACATCTCACACCCCACTCACTCCCACATAATCACCCTCCAAATCTCACCATCTCATCATTCAAGCCATCTCCAAGACACTCAAGCAAAGGTATAATATCTTTCTGCTCACTGTTCGAACCCCTGAGGGGGGCTGGCAGGGCCAAGGCTGGTAATCGATACCAGTTCTGGCCCTAAAGCTAGCAGGGTTTCAAGAGCTGTTACCTGGGAAACCCTCGCGCGATGGTCCCATATACTCGCGCGACAATTCTGTCTGCGTGAGATTGGACCACGTGGGGAAGGGACCCTGGTCTTTAAGTTTATTATTGTGTTTGTAGTCTTTTTAAAGTCTTTTAAGGAGCTTTAGCTCACTGCTTTGCTGTTTTGCATGTTGAAAATCATTGTTTAGCTTAGTTTATAACACCTCTTGGTTTGGAATGCTCTTGGGATGCTCCTGAACATGTCTCAGAGCCCTAAGTATGCAAAGCAATTCCTAGAAGTCCAGTCTGAACAATCGCGCGCCTGTGTCACTCTGTCGCGCGATGGTTCTTTGTCTTCCAGGGACTGCCCTTGCATGAGCAGTTTGGCCTTGGCCTCTGTTTAGACACCCCCACTGTTTAGGGGTTGCATTTTTATAATATTTCCATCTGCTTGTTGTAATACTCTTTACTTTCAAGTACCTATAAACTGCTTGGTTTGCACCTGGGTGAGCACTGGTCCTTCCAGAGCCCAGAAGGGGGTGAAATTCAAACCATTGGTGAAGCGTCAATACTCACGCGAGTATATGGTTATGTCGCGCGATGGTTTGCTTGCATGCGGATGAACTCACGCATGCAAGCTGGCTGTTTGTTTGTGCCAAAATCATACACAGCGCTGTCTTGATGTATGATCGACGTTTTGAACTTCATTCCATTTATTACTTGTCATCTCACTCATCCATCCTATCTATCACATCTTGCAAACTGTTACAGTTTTAATCCCTTAAACTGTTCCCCCGCCCTAAATGGCTAAAGAATTGACTAATCAAACAGAATCGCAAACAAACATTTTTCACAAATGCCTAAGTAGAGACCGATCTCCGGATTGGGCGAGAGTGGTGCCATAAAACCCTTCCCTTCTCGTAACCTGGCTCCCGAACCCAGATATGGTTATGACGGACTGGTTCCTTAACTTTTTCAAATCAAACAGCGCAGCAAGTGCTTCGAAATACGGTTCCTTGGGTGTCGGACCTTCAAACCCGAGTGGCGACTCTGTATTTTTGGCGAGCACTTGCTTCCCCGCTCGCGCTCCCTCGACCCGGGCATCTCGCGTCTCGGAATCCGAAAATTCCGAAGGGCACGCTGCCCACACCATTCAACTCCAAAATGGTACAATACCATTCGAGAGTTTCTGAACGGTACCATACCACACCAAAACGGTACAATACCATACGAGGACCTCCATACTGTACCAAACCACTCCAAATTTGTACAACACCGTACGAGCACTTCCGTACGGCACCATACTAAGCCAAAAAGGTAAAATACCGTACCACCTCATCTGTACGGTACCATACAACTCCCAACTGGTACAATACCGTACGAGTACTACCCTTCGGTACCATACCACACCAAAACGGTACAATACCGTACGAGTACATTTATATTGTACCAAACCACACCAAAACTGTACAACACCGTACGAAAGTTTCTGTACGGTACAATACCACACCAAAACGGTACAATACCATACGAGTACGTACATACTGTACCAAACCACTCCAAATTGGTACAAAACCGTACGAGTACTTTTGTACGGCACCATATTACACCAAAAAGGTAAAATACCATACCCGCACATCCATACGGTACCATAACACACCAAAACGGTACAATACCGTACGAGTACTACCCTACAGTACCATACCAAACCAAAACGGTACAATAACGTACGAGTACATCCCTACGGTACCATACCACACCAAAACGGTACGAATACCGTACGAGTACTTCCGTACGGCACCATACTAAACCAAAATGGTAAAATACCGTACCAGCACATCCATATGGTACCATACCACACCAAAATGGTACAATTCCGTACGAGTACTACCCTACGGTACCATAGCAAACCCAATCGGTACAATACCGTACGAGCACATCCCTACGGTACCATACCACACGAAAATAGTACGATTACCGTACGAGTACACCCGTACGGCACCATACTAAACTAAAAAGGTAAAACACCGTACCAGCACATCCATACGGTACCGTACCACTCCAAAATGGTACAATACCATACCAGAGTTTCTGTTCGGTACCATACAACACCAAAATGGTATAATACCATAGGAGTACATCCATACTGTACCAAACCACTCCAAATTGGTACGAAACCGTACGAGCACTTCCGTACGGCACCATACTAAACCAAAAAGGTAAAATACCGTACCAGCACATCCATATGGTACCATACCACACCAAATCGGTACAATTCCGTACGAGTACTACCCTACAGTACCATACAAAACCCAAACGGTACAAATACCGTACGAGTACATCCCTACGGTACCATACAACACCAAAACAGTATGAATACCGTACGAGTACTTCCATACAGCACCATACTACAATAAAAAGGTAAAATACCATACCAGCACATCCATACTGTACCATAAAACTCCAAAACGGTACAATACTATTCGAGAGTTTTTGTACGGTACCATACCACACCAAAACGGTACAATACTATACGATTACATCCATACTGTACCAAACCACTCCAAACTGGTACAAAACAGTACGAGCACTTCCGTACGGCACCATACCAAAAAAAAAAAGGAAAAATACCATAACAGCACATCCATACGGTACCATACAACTCCAAAACGGTACAATACGGTACGAGTACTACCCTTCGGTACCATACCACACCAAAACGGTACAATACCGTACGAGTACATCCATATTGTACCAAACCACACCAAAATGGTATAATACCGTACTATAGTTTCTGTACGGTTCCATACCACACCAAAACGGTTCAATACCAAACGAGTACTTCCGTACAGTACCCTACCACACCAAAATGGTACAATAACGTAGGAGTACTTCTATACTGTAGCATACCACACCCAAACGATACAATACCGTACGAGTACATCCCTGCTGAACTACTCCACACCAAAACGGTACAATACCGTACGTGTATTTCTGTACGGTACCATACCACACAAAAATGGTACGATACGATACGAGTACATCCATACCGTACCAATGCACTCCAAATTGGTACAAAACCGTACGAGCACTTCCGTACGGCAGCATACTAAACCAAAATGGTAAAATACCGTACCAGCACATCCATACGGTACCATACCACACCAAAATGGTACAATTCCGTACGAGTACATCCATAGTACACCAAAGCACTCCAAATTTGTAAAAACCCGTATGAGCACTTCCGTATGGCACCATACTACACCAAAAAGGTTGGATACCACACCCAAACGGTACAATACCGTACGAGTACATCCTTGCTGTACCAAACCATACCAAAATGGTACAATACCGTACATGTATTTCTGTATGGTACCAAACCACATGAAAATGGTACAATACGATACGAGTACATACATACTGGACTAAAGCACTCCAAATTGGTACAAAACCGTACGAGCACTTCCGTACGGCACCATACTAAACCAAAAAGGTAAAATACCATACAAGCACATCCATACGGTACCATACTACACCAAAATGGTACAATACCGTACGAGTATTACCCTACGATTCCATACCAAACCAAAACGGTACAATACCGGACGAGTACATCCCAACGGTACCATATCACACCAAAACGGAACAAATATCGTACGAGTACTTCCATACGGTACCATACCACACCAAAACAGTACAATACCGTACGAGTACATCTCTACGCTACAAAACCACACCAAATTGGTACAATACCGTACGAGTACTTCCGTACGGTACAATACCACACCAAAACGGTACAATGCCGTACGACAACACCCGTACGGTACCATACCACACGAAAACGGTACAACACCGTACGAGTACATCCCTACTGTACCAAACCACAAAAAAATGGAACAATACCGTATGAGTACTTTCTTACGATACCATACCATACCAAAATGGTACAATAACGTAGGAGTACTTCTGTACGGTAGCATACCAAACGAAAATGGTACAATACCGTACGAGTACATCCCTACTGTATCAAACCACACCAAATCGGTACAAAACCGTACGAGCACATCCGTACGGCAACATACCAAACCAAAAAGGTAAAATATCGTACCAGCACATCCATACGGTACCATACCAGACCAAAACGGTACAATACCGTACGAGTACTACCCTCCGGTACCAAACCACACCAAAATGGTACAAGACCATGCGGGTACGTCCATAATGTACCAAACCACACCAAAATGGTACAATACCGTACGAGAGTTTCTGTACGGTACAATACCACACCAAAATGGTATAATACCATACGAGTACATCCATACTGTACCAAACCACTCCAAATTAGTACAAAACCGTAAGAGTACTTCCGTACGGCACCATACTAAACCAAAAAGGTAAAATACCGTACGAGCACATCCATTTGGTACCATACCACACCAAAACGGTACAATACCGTACGAATACTACCCTCCGGTACCATACCACACTAAAGCGGTACAATACCGTACTAGTACATCCCAACGGTACCATACCACACTAAACCACACAAAAACGGTACAATACCGTACGTGTATTACTGTACGGTACCATACCACACCAAAATGGTACAATACCATTCGAGTACATCCATACTATACCAAACCACTCCAAATTAGTACAAAACCGTACGAGCACTTCCGTACGGCACCATACTAAACCAAAAAGGTAAAATACCGTACCAGCACATCATACGGTACCATACTTCACGAAAACGGTACAATTCCGTACGAGTACAACCCAACGGTACCATACCAAACCCAAACGGTACAATACCGTACGAGTACATCTGTACGGTACCATACCACAGAAAAACGGTACGAATACCATACTAGTACTTCCGTATGGCACCATAGTAAACTAAAAATGTAAAATACCGTACCAGCACATCCATACGGTTCCATACCACTCCAAAGTGGTACCATACCATACGAGAGTTTCTGTACGGTACCATACCACACCAAAACGGTACAATACCATACGAGTACATCCATAGTGTACCAAACTACTCGAAATTGGTACAAAACCGTACGAGAACTTCCGTACGGCACCATACTAAACAAAAAAGGTATAATACCGTACCAGCACATCCGTACGGTACCATACAACTCTAAAACGGTACAATACCATATGAGTACTACCCTCCGGTACCATACCACACCAAAACGGGACAATACCGTACGCGTACATCCATATTGTACCAAACCACACCAAAACGGAACAATATCGTACGAGTACTTCCGTACGGTACCCTACCACACCAAAAGGGTACAATAACGTAGGAATACTTCTATACTGTAGCATACCACACCTAAACGGTATAAAACCGTACGAGTACATCCCTGCTGTACTACTCCACACCAAAACGGTAGATACCGTACGTGTATTTCTGTACGGTACCATACCACACGAAAAATGGTACAATACGATACGAGTACATCCACACTGTACCAATGCACTCCAAATTGGTAAAAAACCGTACGAGCACTTTCGTACGGCAGCATACTAAACCAAAAAGGTAAATTACCATAGCAGCACATCCATACGGTACCATACCACACAAAAATGGTATAATTCCGTACGAGTACATCCATAGTGCACCAAATCACTCCAAATTTGTACAAAACCGTATGAGCACTTCCGTATGGCACCATACTACAGCAAAAAGGTAGGATACCACACCCAAACGGTACAATACCGTACGAGTACATCCTTGCTGTACCAAACCACCCCAAAACGGTACAATACTGTACATGTATTTCTGTACGGTACCAAACCACACCAAAATGGTACAATTCCAAACGAGTACATACATACTGTACCAAACCACTCCAAATTAGTAAAAAACCGTACGAGTACTTCCGTACGGCACCATACTAAACCAAAAAGGTAAAATACCGTACCAGTACATCCATATGATACCATACCACACCAAAACGGTACAATTTCGTACGAGTACTACACAACGGTACCATACCAAACCCAAACGGTACAATACCGTACAAGTACATCCGTACGGTACCATACCACATCAAAACGGTATGAATACCGTACTAGTACTTCCGTACGGCACCATACTAAACTAAAAAGGTAAAATACTGTACCAGCACATCCATACGGTACCATACCACTCCAAAGTGGTACCATACCAGAGGAGAGTTTCTGTACGGTACCATAGCACACCAAAACGATACAATATCATACGAGTACATCCATAGTGTACCAAACCACTGCAAATTGGTACAAAACCGTACGAGCACTTCCGTACGGCACCATACTAAACAAAAAAGTTAAAATAACGTACCAGCACATCCGTACGGTATCATACAACTCTAAAACGGTACAATACCATACGAGTACTACCCTCCGGTACCATACCACTCCAAAACGGAACAATACCGTACGAGTACTTCCGTACAGTACCCTACCACACAAAAATGGTACAATAACGTAGCAGTACTTCTATACTGTAGCATACCACACCCAAATCGTACAATACCGTACGAGTTCATCCCTGCTGTACTAAACCACACCAAAACGGTAGAATACCGTACGTGAATTTATGTACGGTACCATACCACATGAAAATGGTACAATACGATACGATTACATCCATACTGTACCAATGCACTCCAAATTGGTACAAAACCGTACGAGCACTTTCGTACGGCTTCATACTAAACCAAAAAGGTAAAATATTGTACCAGCACATCTATACGGTACCATACAACTCCAAAACGGTACAATACCGTACAAGTACTACCCTCTGGTACCATACCACACCAAAATGGTACAATACCGTACGCGTTCATCCATATTGTAGCAAACCACACCAAAGCGGTACAATACCGTACGTGTATTTCTATACAGTACCATACCACACCAAAACGGTACAATTTCGTACGAGTACATCCATAGTGCACTAAAGCACTCCAAATTGGTACAAAACCGTATAAGCACTTCCGTACGACATATGCTACACTAAAACGGTAGCATACAACACACAAACGGTACAATACCATACGAGTACATCCCTGCTGTACAAAACCACACCAAAATGGTACAAATACCGTACGTGTATTTTTGTACGGTACCATACCGCACCAAAACGGTACAATACCATACGAGTACATCCATACTGTACCAATGCACTCCAAATTGGTACAAAACCGTACGAGCACTACCGTACGACAACATACTAAACCAGAAAGGTAAAATACCGTACCAGCACATCCATACGGTACCATACCACACCAAAATGGTACAAATCTGTACGAGTACATCCATAGTGCACCAAAGCACTCCAAATTTGTACAAAACCGTATGAGCACTTCCGTACGGCACCATACTACACCAAAAAGGTAGCATACCACACCCAAACGGTACAATACCGTACGAGTACATCCCTGCTATACCAAACCACACCAAAATGGTACAATACCGTACATGTATTTCTGTACGGTACCATACCACACGAAAATAGTACAATACGATACGAGTACATCCATACTGTACCAAAGCACTCCAAATTGGTACAAACCCGTACGAGCACTTCCGTACGGCACCATACTACACCAAAAAGGTAAAATAGCGTACCAGTACATGCATACAGTACCATACCACACCAAAATAGTACAGTACCGTATGAGTACTACCCAACGATACCATACCGAACCAAAATGGTACAATACCGTCCGAGTACATCCCTACGGTACCATACCACACCAAAACGGTACAAATACCATACGAGTACTTCCGTACGGTACAATACCACACCAAAACAGTACAATACAATATGAGTACATCCCTACTGTACCAAACCACTCCAAAACGGTACAATACCGTACAAGCACTTCCGTACTGCACCATACTAAACCAAAATGCTAAAATACCGTACCAGCACATCCACACGGTACCATACCACACCAAAACGGTACAATACCGTACGAGTACATCCATAGTGTACCAAACCACAGCAAAACGGTACAATACCGTACGAGACCATACCACACCAAAACGGTACAATACCATACGAGTACATCCATACTGTACCAAACCACTCCAAATTGATAAAAAATCGGACGAGCACTTCCGTACGGCTCCATAATCAACCAAAAAGGTAAAATACCGTACCAGCACATCCATATGGTACCATACCACACCAAAATGGTACAATACTGTACGAGTACATCCATACTGTACCAAACCCTCACTAAAACGGTACAATACCGTATGAGAGGTTCTGTACAGTACCATACCATACCAAAATGATACAATACCGTACGAGTAGAACCATTCTGTACCAAACCACTCCAAATTGCTACAAAACCGTACGAGTACTTCCAAATGGCACCATACTACACCAAAAAGGTAAAATACCAAATGAGTAAATCCATACGGTACCATATCACACCAAAACTGTACAAATACCGTACGAGTACTTCCGTACGGTACCATACCACACCAAAATAGTATAATACTGTACGAGTATGTCCCTACTGTACCAAACCACACCAAATTGATACAATACCGTACGAGTACTTCTCTACGGTACAATACCACACGGAAACGGTACAATGCTGTACGGTACCTTACCACACGAAAATGGTACAATACCGTACGAGTACATTCTACTGTATCAAACCACACCAAATCGATACAATACCGTACGTGTATTTCTGTACGGTACCATACCACACCAAAATGGTACAACACCATACGAGTAGATGCATACTGTACCAAAGTACCCTTAATTGGTACAAAACTGTACGAGCACCATACTAAACCAAAAAGATAAAATACCATACCAGCACAACCATACGGTACCATACCACACAAAAATGGTACAATTCCGTACGAGTACTACCTTACGGTACCATATCAAATCAAAACGGAACAATACGTACGAGTACATCCCAACAGTTCCATACAACACCAAAACGGTACAAATACCGTACGAGTATATCCCTACAGTACCAAACCAAACAAAAACGGAACAATAACATACGAGAACTTCCGTACGGTACCATACCTCACCAAAAATGGTACAATAACGTAGGAGTACTTCTGTACGGTAGCATACCACACCAAAATTGTACAACACCGCACGAGTACATCCCTACTGTATCAAACCACACCAAATCGGTACAATACCATACGTGTATTTCTGTACGGTACCATACCACACCAAAACGGTACAATACCATACGAGTACATCTGCACTGTACCAAACCACTTCAAATTGGTACAAAACCAAACAGGCACTTTCGTACGGCACCATACCAAACCAAAAAGGTAAAATACCGTACCAGCTCATCCATACGGTACCATACCACACCAAAACGGTATAATACCGTACGAGTACATCCATACTGTACCAAACCACACGAAATTGGTACAAAATCGTACGAGCACTTCCGTACGGTGCCATACTAAACCAAAAAGGTAAAATACCATTAAGCACATCCGTACGGTACCATACAACTCCAAAATGGTACAATACCATATGAGTACTACCCTCCGGTACCATACCACACCAAAATGGTACAATACCGTACGCATACATCCATATTGTAGCAAACCACACCAAAACGGTACAATACCGTACGTGTATTTCTGTGAGGTACCATACCACACCAAAACGGTACAATTCTGTACGAGTACATCCATAGTGCACTAAAGCACTCCAAATTGGTACAAAACCGTACGAGCACTTCCGTACGACACCATACTACACCAAAAAGGTAGCATACCACACCCAAACGGTACAGTACCGTACGAGTACATCCCTGCTGTACAAAACCACACCAAAATGGTACAATACCGAACGTGTACTTCTGTACGGTACCATACCACACGAAAATGGTACAATACGATACGAGTACATCCCTACGGTACCATACCACACCAAAACGGTCCAAATACCATACGAGTACTTCCGTACGGTACCATACCACACCAAAATAGTACAATACCGTATGAGTACATCCCTACTGTGTCGAACCACTCCAAAACGGTACAATACCATACGAGCACTTCCGTACGGCACCATACTAAAGCAAAAAGGTAAAATACCGTACCAGCACATCCATACGGTACCATACCACACCAAAACGGTATAAATATCGTACGAGTACTTCCGTACGGAACCATACCACACCAAAACAGTACTATACCGTACGAGTATATCCATACTGTACCAAACCACACAAAAACGGAACAATACCGTACGAGTACTTCCGTACGGTACCATACCACACCAAAACGGTACAATAACGTAGGAGTACTTATGTACGGTAGCATACCACACCATAACGGTACAACACCGTACGAGTACATCCCTACTGTATCAAAGCACACCAAATCAGTACAATACCAAACGTGTATTTCTGTACAGTACCATAGCACACCAAAACGGTACAATACCATACGAGTACATCAATACTGTACCAAACCACTTCAATTTGGTACAAAATCGTACAGGCACGTTCGTACGGCAACATACCAAACCAAAAAGGTAAAATACCAACCCACACCAAATGGTACAATACCATATGAGTACATCCGTACTGCACCAAACCACTCCAAATTGGTACAAAATCGTATGAGCACTTTGGTACGGCACCATACCATACCAAAAAGGTAAAATACCATACCAGCACATCCATACGGTACCATATCACAGCAAAATGGTACAATACCATACGAGTACTACCCTCCGGTACCATACCACACCAAAATGGTACAATAACGTAGAAGTACTTCTTTACGGTAGCATACGACACCAAAACGGTACAATATCGTACGAGTACATCCCTACTGTACCAAACCACACCAAAATGGTACAATACCGTACGTGTATTTCTGTACGGTACCAAACCATACCAAAATGGTACAATACCATACGAGTACATCCGTACCGCACCAAACCACTCCAAATTGGAACAAAATCGTACGAGCACTTTAGTACGGCTCCATACCAAACCAAAAAGTTAAAATACCGTACCAGCACATCCATACGGTACCATATCACACCAAAACGGTACAATACCATACGAGTACTACCCTCCGGTATCATACCACACTAAAACGGTACAATACCGTACGAGTACATCCATACAGTACCAAATCACACCAAACGGTACAATACCGTACGAGACTTTCTGTACGGTACCATACCCTACAAAAATGGTACAATACCATACGAGTATATCCATACTGTACCAAACCACTCTAAATGGGTACAAAATCGTACGAGTACTTCCGTACGGCACCATACTACTCCAAAAGGGTAAAATACCGTACCAGTACATCCATACGGTACCATACCACACCAAAACGGTACAATACCGAACAAGTACTACCCTACGGTACCATACCTCACTAAAACGGTCCAATACCGTACGAGTACATCCCTACGATACCAAACCACACCAAATTGGTAAAATACCGTACGAGTACTTCCGTACGGTACCATTCCACACCAAAACGGTACAGTAACGTACGAGTATTTCTGTACGGTACTATACCACACCAAAATGGTACAATTCCATATGAGGACATCCCTACTGTTTCAAACCACACCAAAACGGTACAACAACGTATGTGTATTTTTGTACGGTACCATTCCACACCAAAACGGTACAATAACGTAGAACTACTTCTTTACGGTAGCATACGACACCAAAATAGTACAATACCGTACAAGTACATCCCTACTACTCCAAACCACACCAAAATGGTTCAATACCGTACGTGTGTTTCTGTACGGTACCAAACCACACCAAAACGGTACAATACCATACGAGTACATCCGTACTGCACCAAACCACTCCAAATTGGTACAAAACCATACGAGCACTTTCGTACGGCACCATACAAAACAAAAAAGGTAAAATACCATACCAGCACATCCATACGGTACCATATCACACCAAAACGGTACAATACCGTACGAGTACTACCCTCCGGTACCATACCGCACCAAAACGGTACAATACCGTACGAGCACATCCATATAGTACCAAACCACACCTAACGGTACAATACCGTATGAGAGTTTCTGTACGGTACCATACCACACAAAAATGGTACAATACCATACGAGGATATCCATACTGTACCAAACCACTCCAAATTGCAACAAAACCGTACGAGTACTTCAATACGGCACCATACTACACCAAAAAGGTAAAATACCATACCAATAAATCCATACAGTACCATACCAAACCAAAACGGTACATCACCGTATGACTACTTTCGTTCGATACCATACCAAACCAAAACGGTACAATAACGTACGTGTATTTCTGTACGGTACCATACCACACCAAAACGGTACAATACCATACGAGTACATCCATACTGTACCAAACCACTCCAAATTGGTACTAAACCATACAAGCACTTCCGTATGGCACCATACCAAAACAAATAGGTAAAATACCGTACCAGCACATCCATACGATACCATACCTCACCAAAATTGCATAATACCGTACGAGTACTACCCTCCGCTACCGTACCACACCAAAATGGTACGATACCATACGAGTACATCCGTACTGTACCAAACCACACAAAAACGATACAATACCGTACGAGAGTTTCTGTACAGTACCATACCACACCAAAACGGTACAATACCATAAGAGTACATCCATACTGTACCAAACCACTCCGAATTGGTAAAAAACCATAAGAGTACTTTTGTACGGTACCATACTACACCAAAAAGGTAAAATACCGTACCAGTACATCGATACGATACCATACCACACCAAAATGGTACAATACCGTCCGAGTACTACCCTACGACACCATACCAAACCAAAACGGTACAATACCGTACGAGTACATCCCTACGGTACCATCCCACACCAAAATGGTACAAACACCGTACGAGTACTTCCGTACGGCACCATACTACACCAAAAAGGTAAAATACCGCACCAGTAAATCCATACGGTACAATACCACAACAAAACTGTACAAATACCGTAGGAGTACTTCTGTACGGTAGCATACCACACCAAAACGGTACAACACCGTACGAGTACATCCCTACTGTATCAAACCACACCAAATCGGTACAATACCATACGTGTATTTCTGTACGGTACCATACTACACCAAAACGGTACAATACCATACGAGTACTTCCATACTCTACCAAACCACTTCAAATTGGAAAAAACCGTACGGGCACTTTCGTACGGCACCATACCAAACCAAAAAGGTAAAATACCGTACCAGCTCCTGCATATGGTACCATACCACACCAAAACGGTACAATATCGTACGAGTACTACCCTCCGGTACCATACCACACCAAAATGGTACAATACCGTACGAGTATATCCCGACTGTAGCAAACCACACCAAATTGGTACAATACCGGACAAGTACTTCCGTACGGTACAATACCACACCAAAACGGTACAATGCCGTACGACAACATCCATACGGTACCATACCACACGAAAAACGGCACAATACCGTACGAGTACATCGCTACTGTACCAAACCACTCCAAATTGATACAAAACCATATGAGTACTTCCGTACGGCACCACACCACCCCAAAATGGTACAATAACGAACCAGTACATCCATATGGTACCATAGCACACCAAAACGGTACAATACCGTACGAGTACTTCCCTACGATACCATTCTAAACCAAAATAGTACAATACCGTACGAGTACATCCCCACTGTACAAAAACCACACCAAAACGGTACAATACCGTACGTGTATTTCTGTGCGGTACCATACCACACCAAAACGGTACAATACCATACGAGTACATCCATCCTGTACCAAACCACTCCAAATTCGTACAAAACCGTAAGAGTACTTCCGCACGGCACCATACTACACCAAAAAGGTAAAATACCATACCAGTACATCCATACGGTACCATATCACACCAAAACGGTACATTACCATACGAGTACTACCCTACGATACCATACCAAACCAAAACGGTACAATACCGTACGAGTAGATTCTTACGGTACCATACCACACCAAAACATTACAAATACCGCACATGTACTTCCGTACGGTAACATAACTCACCAAAACAGTACAATAACATACGAGTACATCCCTACTGTACCAAACCACACCAAAACGGCACAATACCGAACGAGTACTTCTTTACGGTACCATACCACACCAAAGCGGTACAATACCACAAGAGTACATCCATACTGTACCAAACCACTCCAAATTGGTACAAAACCGTACGAGTACTTCCGTACGGCACCATACTACGCCAAAAAGGTAAAATACCGTACCAGTAAATCCATACGGTACAATACCACACCAAAACGGTACAATACCGAACCAGTACTACCCTACGGTACCATACCACACCAAAGCGGTACAATACGTACAAGTACATCCCAACGGTACCATACAACACCAAAATGGTACAATACCGTACGAGTACATCTCTACTGTACCAAACCACACCAAATTGGTACAATACCGTACGAGTACTACCCTCCGGTACCATACCACATCAAAACGGTACAATACCGTACGAGTACATACATACGGTACCAAACCAATCCAAATTGCAAGAAAATCGTACGAGTACTTCCGTACGGCACCATACTACACCAAAAAGGTAAAATACCGTACCAGTACATCCATACGGTACCATACCAAACCAAAACGGTACAATACCGTACGAGTAGATTCTTACGGTACCATACCACACCAAAACATTACAAATACCGCACATGTACTTCCGTACGGTAACATACCACACCAAAACAGTACAATAACATACGAGTACATCCCTACTGTACCAAACCACACCAAAACGGCACAATACCGAATGAGTACTTCTTTACGGTACCATACCACACCAAAGCGGTACAATACCACAAGAGTGCATCCATACTGTACCAAACCACTCCAAATTGGTACAAAACCGTATGAGTACTTCCGTACGGCACCATACTACACCAAAAAGGTAAAATACCGTACCAGTAAATCCATACGGTACCATACCACACCAAAACGGTACAATACCGTACGAGTACTTCCGTTCGGTACCATACCACACCAAAACGGTACAATAACGTACGTGTATTTCTGTACGGTACCATACCACACCAAAACGGTACAATACCATACGAGAACATCCATATTGTACCAAACCACTCCAAATTGGTACAAAACCATACAAGCACTTCCGTATGGCACCAAACCAAACCAAAATGGTAAAATACCGTACCAGCACATCCATAGGGTACTATACCACACCAAAATGGTATAATACCGTACGAGTACTACCCTCCGCTACCGTACCACATCAAAACGATACAATACCGTACGAGTACATCCATACTGTACCAAACCACATCGAAACGGTACAATACCGTACGAGAGTTTCTTTATAGTACCATACCACACCAAAACGGTACAATACCATAAGAGTACATCCATACTCTACCAAACCACTCTAAATTGGTAAAAAACCGTAAGAGTACTTTCGTACGGCACCATACTACACCAAAAAGGTAAAATACCGTACCAGCACATCCATACAGTACCATAGCACACCAAAACGGTATAATTCCGTACGAGTACTACCCTACGGTACCATAGAAAATCAAAAAGGTACAATACCGTATGAGAACATCCTTACGGTACTATACCACACCAAAACGGTACAAATACCGTATGAGTACTTCCGTATGTTACCATACAATACCAAAACAATACAATACCATAAGAGTATATCCATACTGTACCAAACCACTTCAAATTTGTACAAAACTGTATGAGTTCTTCCGTATGGCACTATACTACACCGAAAAGGTAAAATACCATACCAGTACATCCATACGGTACCATACCACACCAAAATGGTACAATACCGTACGAGTACTACCCAACGATACCATACCGAACAAAAATGGTATAATACCGTACGATTACATCCCTACGGTACCATATCACACCAAAACGGTACAAATACCGTACGAGTACTTCCGTACGGTACCATACCACACCAAAATAGTACAATACCGTATGAGTACATCCCTTTTGTACCAAATCACTCCAAAATGGTACAATACCGTACGAGCACTTCCGTACGGAACCATACTAAAACAAAAAGGTAAAATACCGTACCAGCACATCCATACGAAACCATACCACACCAAAACGGTACAATACCGTACGAGTACATCCATAGTGTACCAAACCACACCAAAATTGTACAATATACCGTACGAGACCATACCACACCAAAACGGTACAATACCATACGAGTACATCCATACTGTACCAAACCCCTCTAAATTGCTAGAAAACCGTACGAGTACTTCCGTACGGCACCATACTACACCAAAAAAGGTAAAATACCGTACCAGTGAATCCATACGGTACCATACCACTCCAAAATGGTACAATACCGTACAAGTACTTCCGTACGGTAACATACCACACCAAAACTGTACAATAACGTAGGAGTACTTCTGTATGGTAGCATACCACTCCCAAACGTTACAATACCGTACAAGTATTTCTGTATGGTACAATACCACACCAAAATGGTACAAAACCATACGAGTACATCCATACTGTAACAAACCATTCCAAATTGGTACAAAACCGTACGAGTACTTCTGAACGGCACCATACTACACCAAAAAGGTAAAATACCGTACCAGTACATCCATATGGTACCATACCACACCAAAACGAAATAATACAATACGAGCACTTCCGTACGGCACCATACTAAATGAAAAAGGTAAAATACCGTACCAGCACATCCATACGGTACCATACCACACCAAAACGGTACAATACCAAACCACACCAAAACAATACAATACCGTACGTGTATTTCTGTATGCTACCATACCACACCAAAATGGTACAATACCATACGAGTACATCCATACTGTAACAAACCACTCCAAATAGGTACAGAACCGTACGAGCACTTCCGTACGGCACCATACCAAACCAAAAACGTAAAATACCATACCAGCAAATCCATACGGTACCATACCACACCAAAACGGTACAATACCGTACGAGTACTACCCTCTGCTACCGTTCCACACCAAAATGGTACAATATCGTACGAGTACATCCATACTGTACCAAACCACACTTAAACAGTACAAATACCGTACGAGAGTTTCAGTACCGTACCATACCACACCACACCAAAATGGTACAATACCATATGAGCACATCCATACTGTACGCACATCCATACTGTACCGACCCACTCCAAATTTGAACAAATCTGTACGAGTACTTCCGTACGGCACCATACTACACCAAAAAGGTAAAATACCGTACCAGTACATCCATACGGTACCATACCACACCAAAACGGTACAATACCGTACGAGTACTACCCAACGATACCATACCGAACCAAAATGGAATAATACCTTAAGATTACATACCTACGGTACCATATCACACCAAAATAGTACAATACCGTAAGAGTACATCCCTACTGTACCAAATCACTCCAAAATGGTACAATACCGTACGAGCACTTCCGTACGGCACCATACTAAAACAAAAAGTTAAAATATCATACCAGTACATCCATACGGTACCATACCACACCAAAACCGTACAACACCAAACCACACAAAAATAGTACAATACCGTACGTGTATTTCTGTATGCTACCATACCACACCAAAAGGGTACAATACCATACGAGTACATCCATACTGTAACAAACCACTCCAAATTGGTACAGAACCATACGAGCACTTCCGTACGGCACCATACCAAACCAAAAAAGTAAAATACCGTACCAGCAAATCCATACGGTACCATACCACACCAAAACGGTACAATACCGTACGAGTACTACCCTCTGCTATCGTACCACACCAAAATGGTACAATATCGTACGAGTACATCCATATTGTACCAAACCACACCGAAACAGTAAAATACCGTACAAGTGTTTCTGTACGGTACCATACCACACCAAAATGGTACAATACTATACGAGTACATTCATACTCTACCAAACCACTCCAAATTTGTACAAAACTGTACGAGTACTTCTGAACGGCACCATACTACACCAAAAAGGTAAAATACCATACCAGTACATCCATATGGTACCATACCACACCAAAACGGTACAATACAATACGAGCACTTCCGTACGTCACTATACTAAACAAAAAAGGTAAAATACCGTACCAGCGCATCCATACAGTACCATACCACACCAAAACGGTACACTACCAAACCACACCAAAACAATACAATACCGTACGTGTATTTCTGTATGCTACCATACCAATCCAAAATGGTACAATACCATACGAGTACATCCATACTGTGACAAACCACTCCAAATTGGTACAGAACCGTACAAGCACTTCCGTACGGCACCATACCAAATCAAAAACGTAAAATACCGTACCAGCAAATCCATACGGTACCATACCACAACAAAACGGTACAATACCGTACTAGTACTACCCTCTGCTACTGTACCACACCAAAATGGTGCAATATCGTAGGAGTACATCCATACTGTACCAAACCACACTTAAACAGTACAAATACCGTACGAGAGTTTCAGTACGGTACCATACCACACCAAAACAGTACAATACCATACGAGCACATCCATACTGTACCGAACCACTCCAAATTTGCACAAAACGGTACGAGTACTTCCGTACGGCACCATACTACACCAAAAAGGTAAAATACCGTACCAGTACATCCATACGGTACCATACCACACCAAAATGGTACAACACCGTACGAGTACTACCCAACGATACCATACCGAACCAAAATGGTATAATACCGTACGATTACATACCTACGGTACCATATCACACCAAAACAGTACAATACAGTATGAGTACATCCCTACTGTACCAAACCACTCCAAAACGGTACAATACCGTACAAGCATTTCCGTACGGCACCATACTAAACCAAAATGCTAAAATACCGTACCAGCACATCCACACGGTACCATACCACACCAAAACGGTACAATACCGTACGAGTACATCCATAGTGTGCCAAACCACAGCAAAACGGTACAATACCGTACGAGACCATACCACACCAAAACGGTAGAATACCATACGAGTACATCCATACTGTACCAAACCACTCCAAATTGATAAAAAACCGGACGAGCACTTCCGTACGGCTCCATAATCAACCAAAAAGGTAAAATACCGTACCAGCACATCCATATGGTACCATACCACACCAAAATGGTACAATACTGTACGAGTACATCTATACTGTACCAAACCCTCACTAAAACGGTACAATACCGTATCAGAGGTTATGTACAGTACCATACCATACCAAAATGATACAATACCATACGAGTAGAACCATTCTGTACCAAACCACTCCAAATTGCTACAAAACCGTACGAGTACTTCCAAACGGCACCATACTACACCAAAAAGGTAAAATACCAAATGAGTAAATCCATACGGTACCATATCACACCAAAACTGTACAAATACCGTACGAGTACTTCCGTACGGTACCATACCACACCAAAATAGTATAATACCATACGAGTATGTCCCTACTGTACCAAACCACACCAAATTGATACAATACCGTACGAGTACTTCTCTACGGTACAATACCACACGGAAACGGTACAATGCCGTACGGTACCTTACCACACGAAAATGGTATAATACCGTACGAGTACATCCCTACTGTATCAAACCACACCAAATCGGTACAATACCGTACGTGTATTTCTGTACGGTACCATACCACACCAAAATGGTACAACACCATACGAGTAGATGCATACTGTACCAAAGTACCCTTAATTGGTACAAAACTGTACGAGCACCATACTAAACCAAAAAGATAAAATACCATACCAGCACAACCATACGGTACCATACCACACAAAAATGGTACAATTCCGTACGAGTACTACCCTACGGTACCATATCAAACCAAAACGGAACAATACGTACGAGTACATCCCTACAGTTCCATACAACACCAAAACGGTACAAATACCGTATGAGTATATCCCTACAGTACCAAACCAAACAAAAACGGAACAATAACATACGAGAACTTCCGTACGGTACCATACCTCACCAAAAATGGTACAATAACGTAGGAGTACTTCTGTACGGTAGCATACCACACCAAAATTGTACAACACCGCACGAGTACATCCCTACTGTATCAAACCACACCAAATCGGTACAATACCATACGTGTATTTCTGTACGGTACCATACCACACCAAAACGGTACAATACCATACGAGTACATCTGCACTGTACCAAACCACTTCAAATTGGTACCAAACCAAACAGGCACTTTCGTACGGCACCATACCAAACCAAAAAGGTAAAATACCGTACCAGCTCATCCATACGGTACCATACCACACCAAAACGGTATAATACCGTACGAGTACATCCATACTGTACCAAACCACACGAAATTGGTACAAAATCGTACGAGCACTTCCGTACGGTGCCATACTAAACCAAAAAGGTAAAATACCATTAAGCACATCCGTACGGTACCATACAACTCCAAAATGGTACAATACCATATGAGTACTACCCTCCGGTACCATACCACACCAAAATGGTACAATACCGTACGCATACATCCATATTGTAGCAAACCACACCAAAACGGTACAATACCGTACGTGTATTTCTGTGAGGTACCATACCACACCAAAACGGTACAATTCTGTACGAGTACATCCATAGTGCACTAAAGCACTCCAAATTGGTACAAAACCGTACGAGCACTTCCGTACGACACCATACTACACCAAAAAGGTAGCATACCACACCCAAACGGTACAGTACCGTACGAGTACATCCCTGCTGTACAAAACCACACCAAAATGGTACAATACCGAACGTGTACTTCTGTACGGTACCATACCACACGAAAATGGTACAATACGATACGAGTACATCCCTACGGTACCATACCACACCAAAACGGTCCAAATACCATACGAGTACTTCCGTACGGTACCATACCACACCAAAATAGTACAATACCGTATGAGTACATCCCTACTGTGTCGAACCACTCCAAAACGGTACAATACCATACGAGCACTTCCGTACGGCACCATACTAAAGCAAAAAGGTAAAATACCGTACCAGCACATCCATACGGTACCATACCACACCAAAACGGTATAAATATCGTACGAGTACTTCCGTACGGTACCATACCACACCAAAACAGTACTATACCGTACGAGTATATCCATACTGTACCAAACCACACAAAAACGGAACAATACCGTACGAGTACTTCCGTACGGTACCATACCACACCAAAACGGTACAATAACGTAGGAGTACTTATGTACGGTAGCATACCACACCATAACGGTACAACACCGTACGAGTACATCCCTACTGTATCAAAGCACACCAAATCAGTACAATACCAAACGTGTATTTCTGTACAGTACCATAGCACACCAAAACGGTACAATACCATACGAGTACATCAATACTGTACCAAACCACTTCAATTTGGTACAAAATCGTACAGGCACGTTCGTACGGCAACATACCAAACCAAAAAGGTAAAATACCAACCCACACCAAATGGTACAATACCATATGAGTACATCCGTACTGCACCAAACCACTCCAAATTGGTACAAAATCGTATGAGCACTTTGGTACGGCACCATACCATACCAAAAAGGTAAAATACCGTACCAGCACATCCATACGGTACCATATCACAGCAAAATGGTACAATACCATACGAGTACTACCCTCCGGTACCATACCACACCAAAATGGTACAATAACGTAGAAGTACTTCTTTACGGTAGCATACGACACCAAAACGGTACAATATCGTACGAGTACATCCATACTGTACCAAACCACACCAAAATGGTACAATACCGTACGTGTATTTCTGTACGGTACCAAACCATACCAAAATGGTACAATACCATACGAGTACATCCGTACTGCACCAAACCACTCCAAATTGGAACAAAATCGTACGAGCACTTTAGTACGGCTCCATACCAAACCAAAAAGTTAAAATACCGTACCAGCACATCCATACGGTACCATATCACACCAAAACGGTACAATACCATACGAGTACTACCCTCCGGTATCATACCACACTAAAACGGTACAATACCGTACGAGTACATCCATACAGTACCAAATCACACCAAACGGTACAATACCGTACGAGACTTTCTGTACGGTACCATACCCTACAAAAATGGTACAATACCATACGAGTATATCCATACTGTACCAAACCACTCCAAATGGGTACAAAATCGTACGAGTACTTCCGTACGGCACCATACTACTCCAAAAGGGTAAAATACCGTACCAGTACATCCATACGGTACCATACCACACCAAAACGGTACAATACCGAACAAGTACTACCCTACGGTACCATACCTCACTAAAACGGTCCAATACCGTACGAGTACATCCCTACGATACCAAACCACACCAAATTGGTAAAATACCGTACGAGTACTTCCGTACGGTACCATTCCACACCAAAACGGTACAGTAACGTACGAGTATTTCTGTACGGTACTATACCACACCAAAATGGTACAATTCCATATGAGGACATCCCTACTGTTTCAAACCACACCAAAACGGTACAACAACGTATGTGTATTTTTGTACGGTACCATTCCACACCAAAACGGTACAATAACGTAGAACTACTTCTTTACGGTAGCATACGACACCAAAATAGTACAATACCGTACAAGTACATCCCTACTACTCCAAACCACACCAAAATGGTTCAATACCGTACGTGTGTTTCTGTACGGTACCAAACCACACCAAAACGGTACAATACCATACGAGTACATCCGTACTGCACCAAACCACTCCAAATTGGTACAAAACCATACGAGCACTTTCGTACGGCACCATACAAAACAAAAAAGGTAAAATACCATACCAGCACATCCATACGGTACCATATCACACCAAAACGGTACAATACCGTACGAGTACTACCCTCCGGTACCATACCGCACCAAAACGGTACAATACCGTACGAGCACATCCATATAGTACCAAACCACACCTAACGGTACAATACCGTATGAGAGTTTCTGTACGGTACCATACCACACAAAAATGGTACAATACCATACGAGGATATCCATATTGTACCAAACCACTCCAAATTGCAACAAAACCGTACGAGTACTTCAATACGGCACCATACTACACCAAAAAGGTAAAATACCATACCAATAAATCCATACAGTACCATACCAAACCAAAACGGTACATCACCGTATGACTACTTTCGTTCGATACCATACCAAACCAAAACGGTACAATAACGTACGTATATTTCTGTACGGTACCATACCACACCAAAACGGTACAATACCATACGAGTACATCCATACTGTACCAAACCACTCCAAATTGGTACTAAACCATACAAGCACTTCCGTATGGCACCATACCAAAACAAATAGGTAAAATACCGTACCAGCACATCCATACGATACCATACCTCACCAAAATTGCATAATACCGTACGAGTACTACCCTCCGCTACCGTACCACACCAAAATGGTACGATACCATACGAGTACATCCGTACTGTACCAAACCACACAAAAACGATACAATACCGTACGAGAGTTTCTGTACAGTACCATACCACACCAAAACGGTACAATACCATAAGAGTACATCCATACTGTACCAAACCACTCCGAATTGGTAAAAAACCATAAGAGTACTTTTGTACGGCACCATACTACACCAAAAAGGTAAAATACCGTACCAGTACATCGATACGATACCATACCACACCAAAATGGTACAATACCGTCCGAGTACTACCCTACGACACCATACCAAACCAAAACGGTACAATACCGTACGAGTACATCCCTACGGTACCATCCCACACCAAAATGGTACAAACACCGTACGAGTACTTCCGTACGGCACCATACTACACCAAAAAGGTAAAATACCGCACCAGTAAATCCATACGGTACAATACCACAACAAAACTGTACAAATACCGTAGGAGTACTTCTGTACGGTAGCATACCACACCAAAACGGTACAACACCGTACGAGTACATCCCTACTGTATCAAACCACACCAAATCGGTACAATACCATACGTGTATTTCTGTACGGTACCATACTACACCAAAACGGTACAATACCATACGAGTACTTCCATACTCTACCAAACCACTTCAAATTGGAAAAAACCGTACGGGCACTTTCGTACGGCACCATACCAAACCAAAAAGGTAAAATACCGTACCAGCTCCTGCATATGGTACCATACCACACCAAAACGGTACAATATCGTACGAGTACTACCCTCCGGTACCATACCACACCAAAATGGTACAATACCGTACGAGTATATCCCGACTGTAGCAAACCACACCAAATTGGTACAATACCGGACAAGTACTTCCGTACGGTACAATACCACACCAAAACGGTACAATGCCGTACGACAACATCCATACGGTACCATACCACACGAAAAACGGCACAATACCGTACGAGTACATCGCTACTGTACCAAACCACTCCAAATTGATACAAAACCATATGAGTACTTCCGTACGGCACCACACCACCCCAAAATGGTACAATAACGAACCAGTACATCCATATGGTACCATAGCACACCAAAACGGTACAATACCGTACGAGTACTTCCCTACGATACCATTCTAAACCAAAATAGTACAATACCGTACGAGTACATCCCCACTGTACCAAAACCACACCAAAACGGTACAATACCGTACGTGTATTTCTGTGCGGTACCATACCACACCAAAACGGTACAATACCATACGAGTACATCCATCCTGTACCAAACCACTCCAAATTCGTACAAAACCGTAAGAGTACTTCCGCACGGCACCATACTACACCAAAAAGGTAAAATACCATACCAGTACATCCATACGGTACCATATCACACCAAAACGGTACATTACCATACGAGTACTACCCTACGATACTATACCAAACCAAAACGGTACAATACCGTACGAGTAGATTCTTACGGTACCATACCACACCAAAACATTACAAATACCGCACATGTACTTCCGTACGGTAACATAACTCACCAAAACAGTACAATAACATACGAGTACATCCCTACTGTACCAAACCACACCAAAACGGCACAATACCGAACGAGTACTTCTTTACGGTACCATACCACACCAAAGCGGTACAATACCACAAGAGTACATCCATACTGTACCAAACCACTCCAAATTGGTACAAAACCGTACGAGTACTTCCGTACGGCACCATACTACGCCAAAAAGGTAAAATACCGTACCAGTAAATCCATACGGTACCATACCACACCAAAACGGTACAATACCGAACCAGTACTACCCTACGGTACCATACCACACCAAAGCGGTACAATACGTACAAGTACATCCCAACGGTACCATACAACACCAAAATGGTACAATACCGTACGAGTACATCTCTACTGTACCAAACCACACCAAATTGGTACAATACCGTACGAGTACTACCCTCCGGTACCATACCACATCAAAACGGTACAATACCGTACGAGTACATACATACGGTACCAAACCAATCCAAATTGCAAGAAAATCGTACGAGTACTTCCGTACGGCACCATACTACACCAAAAAGGTAAAATACCGTACCAGTACATCCATACGGTACCATACCAAACCAAAACGGTACAATACCGTACGAGTAGATTCTTACGGTACCATACCACACCAAAACATTAGAAATACCGCACATGTACTTCCGTACGGTAACATACCACACCAAAACAGTACAATAACATACGAGTACATCCCTACTGTACCAAACCACACCAAAACGGCACAATACCGAATGAGTACTTCTTTACGGTACCATACCACACCAAAGCGGTACAATACCACAAGAGTGCATCCATACTGTACCAAACCACTCCAAATTGGTACAAAACCGTATGAGTACTTCCGTACGGCACCATACTACACCAAAAAGGTAAAATACCGTACCAGTAAATCCATACGGTACCATACCACACCAAAACGGTACAATACCGTACGAGTACTTCCGTTCGGTACCATACCACACCAAAACGGTACAATAACGTACGTGTATTTCTGTACGGTACCATACCACACCAAAACGGTACAATACCATACGAGAACATCCATATTGTACCAAACCACTCCAAATTGGTACAAAACCATACAAGCACTTCCGTATGGCACCAAACCAAACCAAAATGGTAAAATACCGTACCAGCACATCCATAGGGTACTATACCACACCAAAATGGTATAATACCGTACGAGTACTACCCTCCGCTACCGTACCACATCAAAACGATACAATACCGTACGAGTACATCCATACTGTACCAAACCACATCGAAACGGTACAATACCGTACGAGAGTTTCTTTATAGTACCATACCACACCAAAACGGTACAATACCATAAGAGTACATCCATACTCTACCAAACCACTCTAAATTGGTAAAAAACCGTAAGAGTACTTTCGTACGGCACCATACTACACCAAAAAGGTAAATTACCGTACCAGCACATCCATACAGTACCATAGCACACCAAAACGGTATAATTCCGTACGAGTACTACCCTACGGTACCATAGAAAATCAAAAAGGTACAATACCGTATGAGAACATCCTTACGGTACTATACCACACCAAAACGGTACAAATACCGAATGAGTACTTCCGTATGTTACCATACAATACCAAAACAATACAATACCATAAGAGTATATCCATACTGTACCAAACCACTTCAAATTTGTACAAAACTGTACGAGTTCTTCCGTATGGCACTATACTACACCGAAAAGGTAAAATACCATACCAGTACATCCATACGGTACCATACCACACCAAAATGGTACAATACCGTACGAGTACTACCCAACGATACCATACCGAACAAAAATGGTATAATACCGTACGATTACATCCCTACGGTACCATATCACACCAAAACGGTACAAATACCGTACGAGTACTTCCGTACGGTACCATACCACACCAAAATAGTACAATACCGTATGAGTACATCCCTTTTGTACCAAATCACTCCAAAATGGTACAATACCGTACGAGCACTTCCGTACGGAACCATACTAAAACAAAAAGGTAAAATACCGTACCAGCACATCCATACGAAACCATACCACACCAAAACGGTACAATACCGTACGAGTACATCCATAGTGTACCAAACCACACCAAAATTGTACAATATACCGTACGAGACCATACCACACCAAAACGGTACAATACCATACGAGTACATCCATACTGTACCAAACCCCTCTAAATTGCTAGAAAACCGTACGAGTACTTCCGTACGGCACCATACTACACCAAAAAAGGTAAAATACCGTACCAGTGAATCCATACGGTACCATACCACTCCAAAATGGTACAATACCGTACAAGTACTTCCGTACGGTAACATACCACACCAAAACTGTACAATAACGTAGGAGTACTTCTGTATGGTAGCATACCACTCCCAAACGTTACAATACCGTACAAGTATTTCTGTATGGTACAATACCACACCAAAATGGTACAAAACCATACGAGTACATCCATACTGTAACAAACCATTCCAAATTGGTACAAAACCGTACGAGTACTTCTGAACGGCACCATACTACACCAAAAAGGTAAAATACCGTACCAGTACATCCATATGGTACCATACCACACCAAAACGAAATAATACAATACGAGCACTTCCGTACGGCACCATACTAAATGAAAAAGGTAAAATACCGTACCAGCACATCCATACGGTACCATACCACACCAAAACGGTACAATACCAAACCACACCAAAACAATACAATACCGTACGTGTATTTCTGTATGCTACCATACCACACCAAAATGGTACAATACCATACGAGTACATCCATACTGTAACAAACCACTCCAAATAGGTACAGAACCGTACGAGCACTTCCGTACGGCACCATACCAAACCAAAAACGTAAAATACCATACCAGCAAATCCATACGGTACCATACCACACCAAAACGGTACAATACCGTACGAGTACTACCCTCTGCTACCGTTCCACACCAAAATGGTACAATATCGTACGAGTACATCCATACTGTACCAAACCACACTTAAACAGTACAAATACCGTACGAGAGTTTCAGTACCGTACCATACCACACCACACCAAAATGGTACAATACCATATGAGCACATCCATACTGTACGCAAATCCATACTGTACCGACCCACTCCAAATTTGAACAAATCTGTACGAGTACTTCCGTACGGCACCATACTACACCAAAAAGGTAAAATACCGTACCAGTACATCCATACGGTACCATACCACACCAAAACGGTACAATACCGTACGAGTACTACCCAACGATACCATACCGAACCAAAATGGAATAATACCTTACGATTACATACCTACGGTACCATATCACACCAAAATAGTACAATACCGTAAGAGTACATCCCTACTGTACCAAATCACTCCAAAATGGTACAATACCGTACGAGCACTTCCGTACGGCACCATACTAAAACAAAAAGTTAAAATATCATACCAGTACATCCATACGGTACCATACCACACCAAAACCGTACAACACCAAACCACACAAAAATAGTACAATACCGTACGTGTATTTCTGTATGCTACCATACCACACCAAAAGGGTACAATACCATACGAGTACATCCATACTGTAACAAACCACTCCAAATTGGTACAGAACCATACGAGCACTTCCGTACGGCACCATACCAAACCAAAAAAGTAAAATACCGTACCAGCAAATCCATACGGTACCATACCACACCAAAACGGTACAATACCGTACGAGTACTACCCTCTGCTATCGTACCACACCAAAATGGTACAATATCGTACGAGTACATCCATATTGTACCAAACCACACCGAAACAGTACAATACCGTACAAGTGTTTCTGTACGGTACCATACCACACCAAAATGGTACAATACTATACGAGTACATTCATACTCTACCAAACCACTCAAAATTTGTACAAAACTGTACGAGTACTTCTGAACGGCACCATACTACACCAAAAAGGTAAAATACCATACCAGTACATCCATATGGTACCATACCACACCAAAACGGTACAATACAATACGAGCACTTCCGTACGTCACTATACTAAACAAAAAAGGTAAAATACCGTACCAGCGCATCCATACAGTACCATACCACACCAAAACGGTACACTAGCAAACCACACCAAAACAATACAATACCGTACGTGTATTTCTGTATGCTGCCATACCAATCCAAAATGGTACAATACCATACGAGTACATCCATACTGTGACAAACCACTCCAAATTGGTACAGAACCGTACGAGCACTTCCGTACGGCACCATACCAAATCAAAAACGTAAAATACCGTACCAGCAAATCCATACGGTACCATACCACAACAAAACGGTACAATACCGTACTAGTACTACCCTCTGCTACTGTACCACACCAAAATGGTGCAATATCGTAGGAGTACATCCATACTGTACCAAACCACACTTAAACAGTACAAATACCGTACGAGAGTTTCAGTACGGTACCATACCACACCAAAACAGTACAATACCATACGAGCACATCCATACTGTACCGAACCACTCCAAATTTGTACAAAACGGTACGAGTACTTCCGTACGGCACCATACTACACCAAAAAGGTAAAATACCGTACCAGTACATCCATACGGTACCATACCACACCAAAATGGTACAACACCGTACGAGTACTACCCAACGATACCATACCGAACCAAAATGGTATAATACCGTACGATTACATACCTACGGTACCATATCACACCAAAACAGTACAATACAGTATGAGTACATCCCTACTGTACCAAACCACTCCAAAACGGTACAATACCGTACAAGCATTTCCGTACGGCACCATACTAAACCAAAATGCTAAAATACCGTACCAGCACATCCACACGGTACCATACCACACCAAAACGGTACAATACCGTACGAGTACATCCATAGTGTGCCAAACCACAGCAAAACGGTACAATACCGTACGAGACCATACCACACCAAAACGGTACAATACCATACGAGTACATCCATACTGTACCAAACCACTCCAAATTGATAAAAAACCGGACGAGCACTTCCGTACGGCTCCATAATCAACCAAAAAGGTTAAATACCGTACCAGCACATCCATATGGTACCATACCACACCAAAATGGTACAATACTGTACGAGTACATCTATACTGTACCAAACCCTCACTAAAACGGTACAATACCGTATCAGAGGTTATGTACAGTACCATACCATACCAAAATGATACAATACCATACGAGTAGAACCATTCTGTACCAAACCACTCCAAATTGCTACAAAACCGTACGAGTACTTCCAAACGGCACCATACTACACCAAAAAGGTAAAATACCAAATGAGTAAATCCATACGGTACCATATCACACCAAAACTGTACAAATACCGTACGAGTACTTCCGTACGGTACCATACCACACCAAAATAGTATAATACCATACGAGTATGTCCCTACTGTACCAAACCACACCAAATTGATACAATACCGTACGAGTACTTCTCTACGGTACAATACCACACGGAAACGGTACAATGCCGTACGGTACCTTACCACACGAAAATGGTATAATACCGTACGAGTACATCCCTACTGTATCAAACCACACCAAATCGGTACAATACCGTACGTGTATTTCTGTACGGTACCATACCACACCAAAATGGTACAACACCATACGAGTAGATGCATACTGTACCAAAGTACCCTTAATTGGTACAAAACTGTACGAGCACCATACTAAACCAAAAAGATAAAATACCATACCAGCACAACCATACGGTACCATACCACACAAAAATGGTACAATTCCGTACGAGTACTACCCTACGGTACCATATCAAACCAAAACGGAACAATACGTACGAGTACATCCCTACAGTTCCATACAACACCAAAACGGTACAAATACCGTATGAGTATATCCCTACAGTACCAAACCAAACAAAAACGGAACAATAACGTACGAGAACTTCCGTACGGTACCATACCTCACCAAAAATGGTACAATAACGTAGGAGTACTTCTGTACGGTAGCATACCACACCAAAATTGTACAACACCGCACGAGTACATCCCTACTGTATCAAACCACACCAAATCGGTACAATACCATACGTGTATTTCTGTACGGTACCATACCACACCAAAACGGTACAATACCATACGAGTACATCTGCACTGTACCAAACCACTTCAAATTGGTACAAAATCGTACGAGCAATTCCGTACGGCGCCATACTAAACCAAAAAGGTAAAATACCGTTAAGCACATCCGTACGGTACTAAACAACTCCAAAACGGTACAATACCGTATGAGTACTACCCTCCGGTACCATACCACACCAAAATGGTACAATACCGTACGCATACATCCATATTGTAGCAAACCACACCAAAACGGTACAATACCGTACGTGTATTTCTGTGGGGTACCATACCACACCAAAACGGTCCAATTCTGTACGAGTACATCCATAGTGCACTAAAGCACTCCAAATTGGTACAAAACCGTACGAGCACTTCCGTACGACACCATACTACACAAAAAATGTAGCATACCACACCCAAACGGTACAGTACCGTACGAGTACATCCCTACTGTACCAAACCACACCAAAATGGTACAATACCGAACGTGTACTTCTGTACGGTACCATACCACACGAAAATGGTACAATACGATACGAGTACATCCCTACGGTACCATACCACACTAAAACGGTCCAAATACCATACGAGTACTTCCGTACGGTACCATACCACACCAAAATAGTACAATACCGTATGAGTACATCTCTACTGTGTCGAACCACTCCAAAACGGTACAATACCATACGAGCACATCCGTACGGCACCATACTAAAGCAAAAAGGTAAAATACCGTACCAGCACATCCATACGGTACAATACCACACCTAAACGGTATAAATATCGTACGAGTACTTCCGTACGGTACCACACCACACCAAAACAGTACTATACCGTACGAGTATATCCCTACTGTACCAAACCACACAAAAACGGAACAATACCGTACGAGTACTTCCGTACGGTACCATACCACACCAAAACGGTACAATAACGTAGGAGCACTTATGTACGGTAGCTTACCACACCATAACGGTACAACACCGTACGAGTACATCCCTACTGTATCAAAGCACACCAAATCAGTACAATACCAAACGTGTATTTCTGTACAGTACCATAGCACACCAAAACGGTACAATACCATACGAGTACATCAATACTGTACCAAACCACTTCAATTTGGTACAAAATCGTACAGGCACGTTCGTACGGCACCATACCAAACCAAAAAGGTAAAATACCAACCCACACCAAATGGTACAATACCATATGAGTACATCCGTACTGCACCAAACCACTCCAAATTGGTACAAAATCGTATGAGCACTTTGGTACGGCACCATACCATACCAAAAAGGTAAAATACCGTACCAGCACATCCATACGGTACCATATCACAGCAAAATGGTACAATACCATACGAGTACTACCCTCCGGTACCATACCACACCAAAATGGTACAATAACGTAGAAGTACTTCTTTACGGTAGCATACGACACCAAAATGGTACAATATCGTACGAGTACATCCCTACTGTACCAAACCTCACCAAAATGGTACAATACCGTACGTGTATTTCTGTACGGTACCAAACCATACCAAAATGGTACAATACCATACGAGTACATCCGTACTGCACCAAACCACTCCAAATTGGAACAAAATCGTACGAGCACTTTAGTACGGCTCCATACCAAACCAAAAAGTTAAAATACCGTACCAGCACATCCATACGGTACCATATCACACCAAAACGGTACAATAGCATACGAGTACTACCCTCCGGTATCATACCACACTAAAACGGTACAATACCGTATGAGTACATCCATACAGTACCAAATCACACCAAACGGTACAATACCATACGAGACTTTCTGTACGGTACCATACCCTACAAAAATGGTACAATACCATACGAGTATATCCATACTGTACCAAACCACTCCAAATGGGTACAAAATCGTACGAGTACTTCCGTACGGCACCATACTACTCCAAAAGGGTAAAATACCGTACCAGTACATCCATACGGTACCATACCACACCAAAACGGTACAATACCGAACAAGTACTACCCTACGGTACCATACCTCACTAAAACGGTCCAATACCGTACGAGTACATTCCTACGGTACCAAACCACACCAAATTGGTACAATACCGTACGAGTACTTCCGTACGGTACCATTCCACACCAAAACGGTACAGTAACGTACGAGTATTTCTGTACGGTACTATACCACACCAAAATGGTACAATTCCATATGAGGACATCCCTACTGTTTCAAACCACACCAAAACGGTACAACAACGTATGTGTATTTTTGTACGGTACCATTCCACACCAAAACGGTACAATAACGTAGTACTACTTCTTTACGGTAGCATACGACACCAAAATAGTACAATACCGTACAAGTACATCCCTACTACTCCAAACCACACCAAAATGGTTCAATACCGTACGTGTGTTTCTGTACGGTACCAAACCACACCAAAACGGTACAATACCATACGAGTACATCCGTACTGCACCAAACCACTCCAAATTGGTACAAAACCATACGAGCACTTTCGTACGGCACCATACAAAACAAAAAAGGTAAAATACCGTACCAGCACATCCATACGGTACCATATCACACCAAAACGGTACAATACCGTACGAGTACTACCCTCCGGTACCATACCGCACCAAAACGGTACAATACCGTACGAGCACATCCATATAGTACCAAACCACATCTAACGGTACAATACCGTATGAGAGTTTCTGTACGGTACCATACCACACAAAAATGGTACAATACCATACGAGGATATCCATACTGTACCAAACCACTCCAAATTGCAACAAAACCGTACGAGTACTTCAATACGGCACCATACTACACCAAAAAGGTAAAATACCATACCAATAAATCCATACAGTACCATACCACACCAAAACGGTACATCACCGTATGACTACTTTCGTTCGATACCATACCAAACCAAAACGGTACAATAACGTACGTGTATTTCTGTACGGTACCATACCACACCAAAACGGTACAATACCATACGAGTACATCCATACTGTACCAAACCACTCCAAATTGGTACTAAACCATACAAGCACTTCCGTATGGCACCATACCAAAACAAATAGGTAAAATACCGTACCAGCACATCCATACGATACCATACCTCACCAAAATGGCATAATACCGTACGAGTACTACCCTCCGCTACCGTACCACACCAAAATGGTACGATACCATACGAGTACATCCGTACTGTACCAAACCACACAAAAACGATACAATACCGTACGAGAGTTTCTGTACAGTACCATACCACACCAAAACGGTACAATACCATAAGAGTACATCCATACTGTACCAAACCACTCCGAATTGGTAAAAAACCATAAGAGTACTTTTGTACGGCAGCATACTACACCAAAAAGGTAAAATACCGTTCCAGTACATCGATACGATACCATACCACACCAAAATGGTACAATACCGTCCGAGTACTACCCTACGACACCATACCAAACCAAAACGGTACAATACCGTACGAGTACATCCCTACGGTACCATCCCACACCAAAATGGTACAAACACCAAACGAGTACTTCCGTACGGCACCATACTACACCAAAAAGGTAAAATACCGCACCAGTAAATCCATACGGTACCATACCACAACAAAACTGTACAAATACCGTAGGAGTACTTCTGTACGGTAGCATACCACACCAAAACGGTACAACACCGTACGAGTACATCCCTATTGTATCAAACCACACCAAATCGGTACAATACCATACGTTTATTTCTGTACGGTACCATACTACACCAAAACGGTACAATACCATACGAGTACTTCCATACCTTACCAAACCACTTCAAATTGGAAAAAACCGTACGGGCACTTTCTTACGGCACCATACCAAACCAAAAAGGTAAAATACCGTACCAGCTCCTGCATATGGTACCATACCACACCAAAACGGTACAATATCGTACGAGTACTACCCTCCGGTACCATACCACACCAAAATGGTACAATACCGTACGAGTATATCCCGACTGTAGCAAACCACACCAAATTGGTACAATACCGGACAAGTACTTCCGTACGGTACAATACCACACCAAAACGGTACAATGCCGTACGACAACATCCGTACGGTACCATACCACACGAAAAACGGCACAATACTGTACGAGTACATCGCTACTGTACCAAACCACTCCAAATTGATACAAAACCATATGAGTACTTCCGTACGCAACCACACCACCCCAAAATGGTACAATAACGAACCAGTACATCCATATGGTACCATAGCACACCAAAACGGTACAATACCGTACGAGTACTTCCCTACGATACCATTCTAAACCAAAACAGTACAATACCGTACGAGTACATCCCCACTGTACCAAAACCACACCAAAACGGTACAATACCGTACGTGTATTTCTGTGCGGTACCATACCACACCAAAACGGTACAATACCATACGACTACATCCATCCTGTACCAAACCACTCCAAATTCGTACAAAACCGTAAGAGTACTTCCGCACGGCACCTTACTACACCAAAAAGGTAAAATACCATACCAGTACATCCATACGGTACCATATCACACCAAAACGGTACATTACCATACGAGTACTACCCTACGATACCATACCAAACCAAAACAGTACAATACCGTACGAGTAGATTCTTACGGTACAATACCACACCAAAACATTACAAATACCGCACATGTACTTCCGTACGGTAACATACCTCACCAAAACAGTACAATAACATACGAGTACATCCCTACTGTACCAAACCACACCAAAACGGCACCATACCGAACGAGTACTTCTTTACGGTACCATACCACACCAAAGCGGTACAATACCACAAGAGTACATCCATACTGTACCAAACCACTCCAAATTGGTACAAAACCGTACGAGTACTTCCGTACGGCACCATACTACACCAAAAAGGTAAAATACCGTACCAGTAAATCCATACGGTACCATACAACACCAAAACGGTACAATACCGAACAAGTACTACCCTACGGTACCATACCACACCAAAGCGGTACAATATGTACGAGTACATCCCAACGGTACCATACAACACCAAAATGGTACAATACCGTACGAGTACATCTCTACTGTACCAAACCACACCAAATTGGTACAATACCGTACGAGTACTACCCTCCGGTACCATACCACATCAAAACGGTACAATACCGTACAAGTACATAAATACGGTACCAAACCACTCCAAATTGCAAGAAAATCGTACGAGTACTTCCGTACGGCACCATACTACACCAAAAAGGTAAAATACCGTACCAGTACATCCATACGGTACCATACCAAACCAAAACGGTACAATACCGTACGAGTAGATTCTTATGGTACCATACCACACCAAAACATTACAAATACCGCACATGTACTTCCGTACGGTAACATACCACACCAAAACAGTACAATAACATACGAGTACATCCCTACTGTACCAAACCACACCAAAACGGCACAATACCGAACGAGTACTTCTTTACGGTACCATACCACACCAAAGCGGTACAATACCACAAGAGTACATCCATACTGTACCAAACCACTCCAAATTGGTACAAAACCGTACGAGTACTTCCGTACGGCACCATACTACACCAAAAAGGTAAAATACCGTACCAGTAAATCCATACGGTACCATACCACACCAAAATGGTACAATACCGTACGAGAACATCCATATTGTACCAAACCACTCCAAATTGGTACAAAACCATACAAGCACTTCCGTATGGCACCAAACCAAACCAAAATGGTAAAATACCGTACCAGCACATCTATAGGGTACTATACCACACCAAAATGGTATAATACCGTACGAGTACTACCCTCCGCTACCGTACCACAGCAAAACGATACAATACCGTACGAGTACATCCATACTGTACCAAACCACATCGAAACGGTACAATACCGTACGAGAGTTTCTTTATAGTACCATACCACACCAAAACGGTACAATAGCATAAAAGTACATCCATACTCTACCAAACCACTCTAAATTGGTAAAAAACCGTAAGAGTACTTTCGTACGGCACCATACTACACCAAAAAGGTAAAATACCGTACCAGCACATCCATACAGTACCATAGCACACCAAAACGGTATAATTCCGTACGAGTACTACCCTACGGTACCATAGCAAATCAAAAAGGTACAATACCGTATGAGAAGATCCCTACGGTACTATACCACACCAAAACGGTACAAATACCGTATGAGTACTTCCGTATGTTACCATACCATACCAAAACAATACAATACCATAAGAGTACATCCATACTGTACCAAACCACTTCAAATTTGTACAAAACTGTACGAGTTCTTCCGTATGGCACTATACTACACCGAAAAGGTAAAATACCATACCAGTACATCCATACGGTACCATACCACACCAAAATGGTACAATACCGTACGAGTACTACCCAACGATACCATACCGAACAAAAATGGTATAATACCGTACGATTACATCCCTACGGTACCATATCACACCAAAACTGTACAAATACCGTACGAGTACTTCCGTACGGTACCATACCACACCAAAATAGTACAATACCGTATGAGTACATCCCTTTTGTACCAAATCACTCCAAAATTGTACAATACCGTACGAGCACTTCCGTACGGCACCATACTAAAACAAAAAGGTAAAATACCGTACCAGCACATCCATACGAAACCATACCACACCAAAATGGTACAATACCGTACGAGTACATCCATAGTGTACCAAACCACACCAAAATAGTACAATATACCGTACGAGACCATACTACACCAAAACGGTACAATACCATACGAGTACATCCATACTGTACCAAACCCCTCTAAATTGCTAGAAAACCGTACGAGTACTTCCGTACGGCACCATACTACACCAAAAAAGGTAAAATACCGTACCAGTGATAACATACGGTACCATACCACTCCAAAATGGTACAATACCGTACAAGTACTTCCGTACGGTAACATACCACACCAAAACTGTACAATAACGTAGGAGTACTTCTGTATGGTAGCATACCACTCCCAAACGTTACAATACCGTACAAGTATTTCTGTATGGTACAATACCACACCAAAATGGTACAAAACCATACGAGTACATCCATACTGTAAAAAACCATTCAAAATTGGTACAAAACCGTACGAGTACTTCTGAACGGCACCATACTACACCAAAAAGGTAAAATACCGTACCAGTACATCGATATGGTACCATACCACACCAAAACGGAACAATACAATACGAGCACTTCCGTACGGCACCATACTAAATGAAAAAGGTAAAATACCGTACCAGCACATCCATACGGTACCATACCACACCAAAACGGTACAATACCAAACCACACCAAAACAATACAATACCGTACGTGTATTTCTGTATGCTACCATACCACACCAAAATGGTACAATACCATACGAGTACATCCATATGTAACAAACCACTCCAAATAGGTACAGAACCGTACGAGCACTTCCGTACGGCACCATACCAAACCAAAAACGTAAAATACCATACCAGCAAATCCATACGGTACCATACCACACCAAAACGGTACAATACCGTACGAGTACTACCCTCTGCTACCGTTCTACACCAAAATGGTACAATATCGTACGAGTACATCCATACTGTACCAAACCACACTTAAACAGTACAAATACCGTACGAGAGTTTCAGTACGGTGCCATACCACACCAAAACGGTACAATACCATATGAGCACATCCATACTGTAACGACCCACTCCAAATTTGAACAAATCTGTACGAGTACTTCCGTACGGCACCATACTACACCAAAAAGGTAAAATACCGTACCAGTACATCCATACGGTACCATACCACACCAAAACGGTACCTTACCGTACGAGTACTACCCAACGATACCATACCGAACCAAAATGGTATAATACCTTACGGTTAGATACCTACGGTACCATATCACACCAAAATAGTACAATACCGTATGAGTACATCCCTACTGTACCAAATCACTCCAAAATGGTACAATACCGTACGAGCACTTCCGTACGGCACCATACTAAAACAAAAAGTTAAAATACCGTACCAGCACATCCATACGGTACCATACCACACCAAAACCGTACAACACCAAACCACACAAAAATAGTACAATACCGTACGTGTATTTCTGTATGCTACCATACCACACCAAAAGGGTACAATACCATACGAGTACATCCATACTGTAACAAACCACTCCAAATTGGTACAGAACCATACGAGCACTTTCGTACGGCACCATACCAAACCAAAAAAGTAAAATACCGTACCAGCAAATCCATACGGTACCATACCACACCAAAACGGTACAATACCGTACGAGTACTACCCTCTGCTATTGTACCACACCAAAATGGTACAATATCGTACGAGTACATCCATACTGTACCAAACCACACCGAAACAGTACAATACCCTACAAGTGTTTCTGTACGGTACCATACCACACCAAAATGGTACAATACTATACGAGTACATTCATACTCTACCAAACCACTCCAAATTTGTACAAAACTGTACGAGTACTTCTGAACGGCACCATACTACACCAAAAAGGTAAAATACCATACCAGTACATCCATATGGTACCATACCACACCAAAATGGTACAATACAATACGAGCACTTCCGTACGGCACTATACTAAACGAAAAAGGTAAAATACCGTACCAGCGCATCCATAAAGTACCATACCACACCAAAACGGTACAATACCGTACTAGTACTACCCTCTGCTACCGTACCACACCAAAATGGTGCAATATCGTAGGAGTACATCCATACTGTACCAAACCACACTTAAACAGTACAAATACCGTACGAGAGTTTCAGTACGGTACCATACCACACCAAAACAGTACAATACCATACGAGCACATCCATACTGTACCGACCACTCCAAATTTGTACAAAACGGTACGAGCACTTCCGTACGGCACCATACTACACCAAAAAGGTAAAATACCGTACCAGTACATCCATACGGTATCATACCACACCAAAACGGTACAATACCGTACGAGTACTACCCAACGATACCATACCGAACCAAAATGGGATAATACCGTACGATTACATACCTACGGTACCATATCACACCAAAATAGTACAATACCGTATGAGTAAATCCCTACTGTACCAAAGCACTCCAAAATGGTACAATACCGTACGAGCACTTCCGTACGGCACCATACTAAAACAAAAACCTAAAATACCGTACAAGCACATCCATACGGTACCATACCACACCAAAATGGTACAATACCAAACCACACCAAAACAGTACAATACCGTACGTGTATTTCTCTATGCTACCATACCACACCAAAATGGTACAATACCATACGAGTACATCCATACTGTAACAAACCACTCCCAATTGGTACAGAACCGTACGAGCACTTCCGTACGGCACCATACCAAACCAAAAACGTAAAATACCATACCAGCAAATCCATACGGTACCATACCACAACAAAACGGTACAATACCGTACTAGTACTACCCTCTGCTACCGTACCACACCAAAATGGTGCAATATCGTAGGAGTACATCCATACTGTACCAAACCACACTTAAACAGTACAAATACCGTACGAGAGTTTCAGTACGGTACCATACCACACCAAAACAGTACAATACCATACGAGCACATCCATACTGTACCGAACCACTCAAAAGTTGTACAAAACGGTACGAGTACTTCCGTACGGCACCATACTACACCAAAAAAGGTAAAATACCGTACCAGTACATCCATACGGTACCATATCACACCAAAACGGTACAATACCGTACGAGCACTACCCAACGATACCATACCGAACCAAAATGGGATAATACCGTACGATTACATACCTACGGTACCATATCACACCAAAATAGTACAATACCGTTTGAGTAAATCCCTACTGTACCAAATCACTCCAAAATGGTACAATACCGTACGAGCACTTCCGTACGGCACCATACTAAAACAAAAACCTAAAATACCGTACAAGCACATCCATACGGTACCATACCACACCAAAATGGTACAATACCAAACCACACCAAAACAGTACAATACCGTACGTGTATTTCTCTATGCTACCATACCACACCAAAATGGTACAATACCATACGAGTACATCCATACTGTAACAAACCACTCCAAATTGGTACAGAACCGTACGAGCACTTCCGTACGGGACCATACCAAACCAAAAACGTAAAATACCGTATACCACACCAAAACGGTACAATACCGCACGAGTACTACCCTCTGCTACCGTACCACACCAAAATGGTACAATATCGTACGAGTACATCCATACTGTACCAAACCACACCGAAACAGTACAATACCGTACGAGTGTTTCTGTACGGTACCATACCACACCAAAATGGTACAATACCATACGAGTACATTCATACTCTACCAAACCCTTCCAAATTTGTACAAAACTGTACGAGTACTTCTGAACGGCACCATACTACACCAAAAAGGTAAAATAACGTACCAGTACATCCATATGGTACCATACCACACCAAAACGGTACAATACAATACGAGCACTTCCGTACGACACCATACTAAACGAAAAAAGTAAAATACCGTACCAGCGCATCCATACCGTACCATACCACACCAAGCGGTACAATACAAAACCACACCAAAACAATACAATACCGTACGTGTATTTCTGTATGCTACCATACCACACCAAAATGGTACAATACCATACGAGTACATCCATACTGTAACAAACCACTCCAAATTGGTACAGAACCGTACGAGCACTTCCGTACGGAACCATACCAAACCAAAAACGTAAAATACCGTACCAGCAAATCCATACGGTACCATACCACACCAAAACGGTACAATACCGTACGAGTACTACCCTCTGCTACCGTACCACACCAAAATGGTACAATATCGTACGAGTACATCCATACTGTACCAAACCACACCGAAACAGTACAATACCGTACGAGTGTTTCTGTACGGTACCATAGCACACCAAAATGGTACAATACCATACGAGTTCATTCATACTCTACCAAACCACTCCAAATTTGTACAAAACTGTACGAGTACTTCTGAACGGCACCATACTACACCAAAAAGGTAAAATAACGTACCAGTACATCCATGTGGTACCATACCACACCAAAACGGTACAATACAATACGAGCACTTCCGTACGGCACCATACTGAACGAAAAAGATAAAATACCGTACCAGCGCATCCATACAGTACCATACCACACCAAAACGGTACAATACCAAATCACACCAAAACAATACAATACCGTACGTGTATTTCTGTATGCTACCATACCACACCAAAATGGTACAATACCATACGAGTACATCCATACTGTAACAAACCACTCCAAATTGGTACAGAACCGTACGAGCACTTCCGTACGGCACCATACCAAACCAAAAACGTAAAATACCGTACCAGCAAATCCATACGGTACCATACCACACCAAAACGGTACAATACCGTACGAGCACTACCCTCTGTTACCGTACCACACCAAAATGGTACAATATCATACGAGTACATCCATACTGTACCAAACCACACCGAAACAGTACAATACCGTACGAGTGTTTCTGTACGGTACCATACCACACCAAAATGGTACAATACCATACGAGTACATTCATACTCTACCAAACCACTCCAAATTTGTACAAAACTGTACGAGTACTTCTGAACGGCACCATACTACACCCAAAAGGTAAATAACGTACCAGTACATCCATATGGTACCATAACACACCAAAACGGTACAATACAATACGAGCACTTCCGTACGGCACCATACTAAACGAAAAAGGTAAAATACCGTACCAGCGCATCCATACAGCACCATACCACACCAAAACGCGACAATACTAAACCACACCAAAATAATATAACACCGTACGTGTATTTCTATATGCTACCATACCACACCAAAAGGGTACAATACCATACGAGTACATCCATACTGTAACAAACCACTCCAAATTGGTACAGAACCGTACGAGCACTTCCGTACGGCACCATACCAAACCAAAAACGTAAAATACCGTACCAGCAAATCCATACGGTACCATACCACAACAAAACGGTACAATACCGTACGAGTACTACCCTCTGCTACCGTACCACACAAAAATGGTGCAATATCGTACGAGTACATCCAAACTGTACCAAACCACACTTAAACAGTACAAATACCGTACGATAGTTTCAGTACGGTACCATACCACACCAAAACGGTACAATACCATACGAGCACATCCATACTGTACCGAACCACTCCAAATTTGTACAAAACGGTACTAGTACTTCCGTAGGGCACCATTCTACACCAAAAAGGTAAAATACCGTACCAGTACATTCATACAGTACCAAACCACACCAAAACGGTACAATACCGTACGAGTACTACCCAACGATACCATACCGAACCAAAATGGTATAATACCGTACGATTACATACCTATGGTACCATATCACACCAAAATAGTACAATACCGTATGAGTAAATCCCTACTGTACCAAATCACTCCAAAACGGTACAATACCGTACGAGCACTTCCGTACGGCACCATACTAAAACAAAAACTTAAAATACCGTACAAGCACATCCATACGGTACCATACCACACCAAAACGGTACAATACCAAACAACACCAAAATAGTACAATACCGTACGTGTATTTCTGTATGCTACCATACCACACCAAAATGGTACAATACCATACGAGTACATCCATACTGTAACAAACCACTCCAAATTGGTACAGAACCGTACGAGCACTTCCGTACGGCACCATACCAAACCAAAAACATAAAATACCGTACCAGCAAATCCATACGGTACCATACCACACCAAAATGGTACAATACCGTACGAGTACTACCCTCTGCTACCGTACCACACCAAAATGGTACAATATCGTACGAGTACATCCATACTGTACCAAACCACACCGAAATAGTACAATACCGTACGATAGTTTCTGTACGGTACCATACCACACCAAAATGGTACAATACCATACGAGTACATCCATTCTGTACCAAACCACTCCAAATTGCTACAAAACCATACGAGTACTTTCGTATGGCACCATACTACAGCAAAAGGTAAAATACCGTACCAGTACATCCAAACGGTACCATACCTCACCAAAACGGTACAATACCGTACGAGTACTACGTACCCTACGATACCATATCAAACCAAAATGGTACGATATCGTACGAGTACATCCCTACGGTACCATACCACACCAAAACTGTACAAATACCGTACGAGTACTTCCGTACGGTACCATACCACACCAAAGTAGTACAATACCGTACGAGTACATCCCTACTATACCAAACCACACAAAAATGAAACAATACCGTACGAGTACTTTAGTACGGTACCATACCACACAAAAACGGTACAACAACGTAGGAGTACTTCTATACGGTAGCATACCACACCAAAACGGTACAATACCGTACGAGTACATCCCTACTGTATCAAACCACACCAAATCGGTACAATACCGTACGTGTTTTTCTGTACGGTACCATACCACACCAAAACGGTACAATACCATAAGAGTACATCCATATTGTACCAAACCACTTCAAATTGGTACAAAACCGTACGGGCACTTACGTACGGCACCATACCAAACCTAAAAGGTAAAATACTATACCAGCACATCCATACGGTACCATACCACACCAAAACGGTACAATACCGTGCGAGTACTACCCTCCGGTACCATACCACGCCAAAATGGTACAATACCGTACGAGTACATCCATACTGTACCAAACTACACCAAAACGGTACAATACCATACGAGAGAATCTGTACGGTACCATACCACACCAAAACGGTACAATACCATACGAGTACATCCATTCTGTACCAAACCACTCCAAATTGCTACAAAACCTTACGAGTGTGGGCAGCGTGCCCTGTGAATTTTTGGATTCCAAAATGCAAGGGCCCGGGTCGAGGGTGCGCAAGCGGGGAAGCCAGCGCTCGCGAAATACAGAGTCGCCACTCAGGTTTGAAGGTCCGACAGCCAAGGAACCGTATTTCGAAGCACCTGCCGCGCTGTTTTGATTTGAAAAAGTTTAAGGAACCAGTCCGTCATGACCATATCTTGGTTCGGGAGCCAGGTTAGGAGAGGGGAAGGGTTTTATGGCACCCCTCTCGCCCAATCCGGAGATCGGTCTCTACTTTAGGCATTTGCGAAAAAAGTTTGTTTGTAATTCTGTTTCATTAATCAATTTTTAGCCAATTAGGGCGGGGGAACAGTTAATCTGGGATTAATACTGTAACATGTTTGCAGGATGTGATGGATATATCATGGATGAATGGAATAAAATAAAAAGTGGGATAAAACCCAACACTCTCGATCAAACACCAAACAGGGCTTTATATGAGATCAGCACAAATAATGGCCAACTTGCATGCGTGGATCAACCTGCATGCAAATACACCATCGCGCGACAATCCCATACACTCGCACGAGTGTTGATGCCTCACCAACAGTTTGAACTTTACCCCCTTCTGGGCTCTAGAAGGACCAGTGCTCACCCAGGTGCAAACCAAGCAGTTTATAAGTACTTGAAAGTAAACAATATTACAACAGGCAATAATGATTTTGAAATACAACCCCTAAACAGTGGGGGTGACTAAACAGAGGCCAAGGCCAAGCTGCCCATGCAAGGGTAGTTTCTGGAATTAAGACAACCATCGCGCGACAGAGTGATATACTCGTGCGAGGGTTTCGACTAGACTTCCAGGAACTGCTTTGCATGCCTGGGCTCTGAGAACATATTCAGGAGCAAACCAAGGGCAATCTCAAGCTGAATAACTAAAAGTTCTAAGTTTAACTACAAATTTTAGCATACTAGATAGTGAAATATCACAAATATTTTCCATAGGAAGGCATAAGCTCATAAATGAACGAGGACAAGGATCCCATCCCCACGAGAACCATATCGTGCTAACTAAAACAGTCGCACGATGGAGTGGGTATCTCGCGCGTGGGAGAGCTTTTCCACGGTAACTTGTAACTCTGCTGGCTTTAGGACCAGAACTGATATTGATTACCGGCCTTGGCCCTGTCAGCCCCCCTCAGGGGTTCGAACAGTAAGCAAAAAAGTATTATACCTTTGCTTGAGTGTCTTTAAGAATGCTTGAATGTGGTGGTGAGGCTTGGATAGTGATTATGTGGGAGTGAGTGCAATATGGGGTGCTTGTGTTTAAACTTCCATCTTCTTTCTTGAGAAATATTGGTAACCCTTGAGGATGAACCATGGGGGGGGGGGGGGTATTTATAGAAGGAGGAGTTGGTTCGTGGCTAGGCAAGGCCATGCAACCAGCCAACAAGGCTGGTTACAATTACTTGGTGGAGAAGTGGGGTGCCAAAGGCGATGGGAGAATGGGGTAGAGGTGGTGCAAGGGGAGCCCCCCAGAACGCTGTTCAGTCGACGAAACGAGGTTACATAGGCCTGTAGCCCCCTGATCACCACGTAATCCAGGTGAAAATGACAGGTGTTGACCATCGCGCGAGTGTCTGGAAGAATCGCGCGCGTGTCAAGCTAAACCCCGCGAGGGTCAACAGTCAAAACTTTGACTTTGACCGCCACCTGGCCAGTGAATCATCGCGCGAGGGACCCAGTACGTCGCGCGATGGTTAACCCCAAGGCCCAGTTTTTGGTTCAACGGTTTCAGGGCTAAGGATGGGCTCCACGTATACCAAACTTAAGCCATTTTCATTTTCTCAAAACTGTTTTCGACCTGATTCATCATCGGGGAAACAAGAAACCGAAAAATGAAGTAAAACAATCGGGAAATCAGACTGGGGTGTCTACAGTAGTCCCTCTTTGATGGCACGCAGAGCACCATTGGCTGGTACGGGTAACGTCAAAGATTTCTAGACACCCATCCAATTTACCCAAAAGCCGATTCGAATGAGAAATACAAGCAAGTATATACAAATACCGTGCACCAATGGATCGGAGAGCAGATTGATTGCTGATCCGAATTTGGACAGATAGATCGTCATTGATTTGAAACTGGACGGATAGATCGTCACTGATTGAAAATCGGACGGATAGATCATCGCTGATTTGAAATTGGACGGATGGATTGTCGCTGATTGAAAATCGGACGGATAGATCATCGCTGATTTGAAATTGGACGGATGGATCGTCGCTGATTGAAAATCGGACGGATGGATCGTCGCTGATTAAAAATCGGACGGATAGATCGTCGCTGATTTGAAATTGGACGGTTAGACCGTCGCTGATTTGAAATTGGACGGATGGATCGTCGCTGATTGATAATCGGACGGATAGATTGTCGCTAATTGAAATTGGACGAATGGAGCGTCGCTGATTGAAATTGGACGGATAGATCGTCGCTGATTTGAAATTGGACGGATGGATCGTCACTGAGGAAATAAAGGTCACCTCGAAGGGATCCTAAAATCAATCGCAAGGCCCGAGTAAGACTCCTGGGCCATCATTAAAGCGATACACATGATCGGGCCTGAACCAGAGGCTAAACTTAGTGAACGGCCCAGTTGGACTATCACGCGAGGAAGCCATACCATCGCGCGACGGTTTGTTGTTAGGGCTTGGGTCTGAAACCAGCCCAGACCCGGCCCATGGCTGCCTTCTTCCTTTTAACCGACGGGGACGTTTTGAAACCGCTCACAGCAGTTTCGAACTCCCCCTAACACTATTCTCTCTCAAACTCCCCCTCTCCAAACCCTTGATTTCGTCCCAAAACCAAGTAAACCCACACGCGTACCATCATCCATGGCGGACCACGACGTTAATCGGGGTAGCGGGGAAGTAGTTGATCGTCTGGAGGACGAGGGAAGACCAATGGTGGTCGAAACAGAGGATCAGCCGCGAGCGGGGGCTGTTGTTGATACCAATGCAGAGGTAACGGACGGCGGCGATGGCGAACAGGGTCGCATGCAGGAGGCCAGTGGTGGCGTTGAGCATCACGCGACGGAGTCAGATCGTCGTGCGATAGAGGAGGTCGGGGCCGTGAGGGCTGCAGTCGTGCAACTGGACCCGAGCGAGGCCGTAAGTGGCTCGGAAGTAGTTGGTGGTAGTTCCGAGGGAGTAGGCAGTGAAGGCGCCGAGGATGGCGGTGCCGGGCCAAGTGAGACTCCGTTGAGGGATCCGACGAAAGGCAAGGACGTGGGGAGCGAGGAAGAAGACATCGCAGAGGTTCCGGAGGAGGAGGTACTATTTCGGCCTGGAGCAACATCGTCGGGCCACAGACCGATCACGAGACAGGATCTCGTAGAGTTTCTGAGCGAGGAGAGACTGGCCCGGCTTCTCGAGGAGGATCCCATGATTGGGGCTGCTATTTTGGAGGCTCGAGAGGAGCGGGAGCGGGTGATAGCAGCCTCAGAGGTCGCAGCGAGGGCCGAGAGGGCGAGAGCCGCTGAGGAGGAGGCACTGAGGGATGCAGAGACCGAGGAGAGGATTGCAGCTAGGGTACATGGGCCTAGGGTGACAGTGGTGTCTGAGGCAGAGAGTTTGACTCGTACTCCATTTTCAGTAGAGGGGTACAGGCCACCGGTTCCACACTTATTTGTACCGTCGGGTCTCGCAGCTTACAGACCACGGCAGGCGAAGTACGACCCCGAGCTCGTTTTGAGAGACCCCGACACCCATATTTCGAGCAGCTGGTCTGAGGTAAATTTTTGAAAATCCCCCATTCCCTTTTGTGATTGCAAATTTATATACAATGCATGTGCTTAAATACCGAGAAGTATAGGGTGATCCTTTGAAGTAGATTCAAATGGCGACACCATAGTTTCATGTTGAATGCCATGCATGAGACATAATAACTTGAACCAACCATTTACTGCCAGGTTACATTGATTACCTAGAACTTGAGAACGAAAGCTTTACATGCTGATATATCTCTTGTTGCTTATTTCCGTGTCTAATGCAGGAGAGAGCGAGACAGAGAGACATTCGAGGTTTTGGGGGCGCATGCAGCTCCTTGGCGTTGTACCAGGGTTTGCTTGAGAGGGTGAGGCAGGCTTCGGGGAGTTCATACAAACCCTTACCCCAGCCAGAAATGACCATGCGGTCCTGGTTGCACTTGCAGGGAGGTGGAGGGATACCACCAACACCTTCCACCTACCGCTTGGGGAGATGACGGTGACGCCTACTAACTTTGCGGCGATCACCGGTTTGAGGGTTGGAGGTGACCCTATCCCGTTCGATTTAGGCATTCAAGAGGACGAGGCGGCCCTGGAATGGTTCTTGGGAGAGGTGCCCAAGGTCGAGGAGGGGATGGCAAGATACGGACAGTTTACCCAGTACCTCGCGAAGGAGGTAGCGACCGAGCAGGAGGCAGAGAAGATGGCCCGGGCGTACCTGTTGTACCTTTTTGGCGCTACCCTGTACCCGAACAGGCGTAGCAAGGTCCACCAATCGTACTTGCCTGCACTGAGAGATCTGAGGATAGCCTCACGCTTTGACTGGGGAGGAGCTGCTCTCGGCGCAGCTTATGGCTTTATGGGGGACTCGTCGAGGACAGAGATGAGCACTGCTGGGTACTGGCGGATTTGGGAGGTATGACTACAATAGAGTAAAGCACATTTCCAATATACACTTATCTATTTGAATACATAAGCTGCTCAACAATATTTCTGCGTTGTACTAACGATTTGAACTTTGATAATTGTGCAGCTCTGGGCCTATGAGGTTTTGAACATGTGTCGTCCATTGACGAAGAGCCTAGACTTGGGGATCCTCCTGCGTGCTCATATCTGGAGCAAGAAGAACATGGGAGAGAAAAGAGGGAGAGGTGACCTGAATGGCTTTAGGATATACCTAGACGAGCTCCGACCCTCACAGGTATGACATGACCTTATCAAACAGAAATATGCATCCCTTTTTATTGCTTTAATGCTGTCGCTGACCAATACTTGCATTGCTTGCTTGTGCAGGTAGAGTGGGATCCTTGGAGGGTGGCAGAGCCAGAGCCTGAATACCTGGCCAGGAGCAGGGTTGTGACAGCGAGCATAGTGCTGCTGGAGTCGGCCTTTGGTTGGCAGTGATACCTGGGCAACCAAGTGACATGCCAATCACTTGGCCATGCAGGGTTCCAGGTGCCCGGACCGCTTCCACCACGGGCCTCACACACAGGGGAGTACACTCTGGCCGAGCTAGAGATCTTCACGCGGCCTGACACGGACTTGACACGCTACCTGCGTCCCAGCATGGACTATGCAGCGTACCAGAAAGAGCGCTTGGCGGGGCCGCTGAGAGTGCGAGAGTTCAGGGAGGTTCGGAGTCAGGCTCGCGGAGTTGCTGAGGAAAGGAGAGCCATCACCGTGAGGCAGAGTAGTGGCGAGAGTCGTGTGAGACAGGGTCCGAGTGGACCAGTGAGAGGTGGGCCACCAGAGTTGACGTGGCAGATAGCAGTGGTGGACTCTCAGGGCAATCCAGCTGAGCTACACCTAGTCCCTGCCAGAGTTGAGCCAGCGCCCGTCACCATGCCAGTAAGACATTGTAGCCTTCATTATTGTACTTCCATAAAATCTTGAGACATTGCTCAATTGCTCATGTTCAAATTATTCTTGCAGGTGCCTAATGAGTGGGTGAACGAGGCTGTTCGGCGTATGCTCGCACTGGAGAACGTGATAATGCGAGCGGCAAGTGGCCTGCCATTGGACTTGCGCTACCCACCACCTGCAGCTCAGAGATCTCAGGTATATACCCCAGAAAAATGATACATTCCTGCATTCGATACTTGACGTATGCATGCTTTGCTCGATACATAGTATACTATAATTGCCGTCAACTTTGAAATTGATTGTACCTGCTTGCAAACATATAATACATAGAATGTATACTAAATGTGCAAAAATTTACAATGCAGACACAGGGACGGGCGGCTCCTAGGAGAAAAAGTGCTAGAGAACCTCCATAAAAGAAGCTAGCAACTAGGACTCCTGCTCCTCCACCCACTACTAGACCACAGACGCGGGGCGTACAGCCACCTGCTACGAGTGAGGAGGCGGCCCGTGAGGCCGTGGCGCGCGCTGAGGAGAGGTATCAACTGAAGATGCGCTAAAGGCCCTCGCAAGATGAGCCGGTCCGCAAGAAGCGGCTGATCCTGCCCGAGGACTCTGAGGAAGAAGGGGAAGAGGAGGGAGAAGAAGAAGAAGAAGACGAGGAGGCGCCTGACAGCAGCGGCTCAGACGACTCAGCGGACGATCCTGGTTTTAGACAGGCTCCTAGAGAGAGGGACGACGATGACGATGACGGAGATGGTGATTGGTTCGGAGAAGATTGAGGACTACTAAGAAGCCTCATTTCACTTTCCGCACTTTGCTTTTGCTTTCGGGCCTGCGTGCCCGCGTAGATAGATAGAAGGCCAGAGTGCCTTAGCTGATACTTTGACAGATACTTTTGAGGCCTGTGTGCCTTTTTTTGACTTGATGGGCGAGTGTGCCCGAGTTGACATGATGACTTTTGACCGGCCGAAGCGCCGCACGCACAGTAGTCTTCTTTACTTTGACATAGATAGATTATGGTTTAGCTATAAAATTTGCATTTTCGGTTTTATTTTACTCTTGTAATGAATTAGAGTAAATAAGCGTTTGCCACTAATACCATGCTTGCATAGATAACGTACTGAGACTGCTCACAAACGCACGCAGACGCACAGACAGAACTAACTCAGAAAAAAAACGAAAATGTACCTTAGGATACGGTCAGGATACGAGGATACAAGGGAATGAAATATTGGACATTTAAGTCAAAACCCAAAATACTCTAACTTGGATAAAAAGGGACAACTCCGTGAGGTCATGTATACACAAAATGACCTACGAGAGCTGACGGGATCAAGAAACACATCCCGAAATGCAAACTTGACCCAAAAACCTTACGAAGGACACAAAACGGACACAAGATGGAAAAACATGACTCTATTATGTCCCGGACTGAAACCGACACCTCCGTGCAGTCATATTAGGTCACCATGACCTGCACGGCCTCAGGGAAAAGAACATGAACCTTTGGACCGAGTTTCGAACTCCCGAAATGCTTATTTGGCCTTGATACGGGCCACCGAGGGTTCAAAAGCCTCGTTAAACGCAATGTCTCGAATCTGATGCTTGGATATAGTTACACATGCTCATAGTGACTTGCCGGAACCATAAAAGTTGCAAAAGAACCCTTGGAACAGGAAGCAACCAAAATTGGACAGTAGCTGGTGCAATCTGTCAAAATGCAGGCTGAACCATCGCGCGAGACATTGAGTCCATTGCGCGATGAAGTTGATGTTGGTGACTCGTGCGACGGAACGGGACCATCGCGCGACGGTCAGCTCGTGCCAGGCCACCCCTCTTTGACCATTTCAGATTTTTAGGACGACCCAGCGTTGTCATCACCCTTTAACTGCTCAGAGTACTTCAGGGGACAGTGCAGAGATGCCCTGACTTTGGAGAAGAGGATGCCACGTTGTATGGATGTTTGCCCTGAGAAAGGAGGACACCTCGTGCATTTTGTCTATAAAATGGGAAATGCCCTGCTAATGAAAAGCATTCCTCCCGCAGTTTGAGAGTCCCATGAGAAGCAAAATGGCAAACAACCTTCTGGTCTTGATTAGCCCATGGCTCATGGCCTTTGTTGCTGGAGATTGGCTGTCATTCCGGTTTCACGGGCTGGCCGCATTCCGTTTCCTCCGCAATGTGAGGGTTCGTCCTGAATTTCTGAGGGCAGCCCTACAATTCTGGGACCCAGAGGTTCACGTGTTCAAATTTGGGGTAAACAAGCTGTGCCCAACCGTGGAGGAGTTCCAAGCATACCTCCAGGGAGTCGCCTCGAGCGTGATTGTCGTGCCGCCTTATAGGAAAAACATGCCAAAACTCCTACAGTCAAGTCTTGATATTACCAGGGGAGCGGCCGAAAGTTTGCTAACTGGAGGGCAGATCAACATCATGCGCCTAATGGAGTGGTATGGGCCAGAGGGGGACGTAAAGGATATGGCCGTGCAGGCTCGGCACCGATTCACTCTGGCAATCAGCGTGCTAGCCGCTTATTTGCTGGTATCTCCAAATGGGCAAGTCAACCCCATGTTGGTGAGCGTTGCAGCTCAAATGGGTGCCCGAAGAAATGTGGTGCCACTGGTTCTGGCAGAGACACTCATAGGTTTGGATTTGGTTTCTACCGGCCAAACAGACACGTTCGGCGGTAGCCCACTCCTACTGCAGGTTAATCCTCACTCAGCTCACCATTTTTCGGTTTTCTCACGTTCTGCTTTTACCTCATCTGTAGGGGGATGAAAACAATTGATGCTTCGGATCACCTTGGATTGCAACGGCTTATTCGTGCCTCTTCACCGGAACCCTAATTTGTCGTCGGAACCCTAATCTGCAAAATAGACAGGGGGTGAGCGCACCTTTGCCTCTCGTGGCAAAGGCCCTCCGATGCCAAAGTTAGTCTCACGTACTAGCAGTCAAACCCTAATTATCAGTAGGAAAGCAAGAATGCAAAGTATTGCGTACCTTTTACCTCTAGGTTTACCTCTTATTTATAAATTTTCGTATGCTTGTTGCCCAAGCATCCCTGTTTCCATAGGATTCCTAACTCGTATAAGAAACCCAGTACATCAAGGATTCTCGTTTCCTTTAACAGTTTATTAGAAAAGAGTCCTTTTTGGATTCTTTTCCATAATGAGCTGAACACCCCATTCTCGTTGGGTATCTATTCTAGATCCTATATACTCGGGATCTCATTCCTTTACTGAATATCACTGTTTCTGGACTTCTCCAGAATGTTCCCTCTACCTCAACATCTAATAGGACCTTTCTTTTTGCTCAGCCATCTCATGGCCGAGCAGACAGCCTGGACCAGTCACTTCTCATGTAACTGGTCCATTATCAATTATTTGGACCATGCCTTGCATGATGACTGTCCCGTCACCCCTCGTGCTTGGTTTTTACTTCATCTGTTTGACTGTATCATAACCGAGCAGTCTGCTTGGACCAGCTACTTTCACATGTAACTTTGGTCCAATGTAATCGGAATGTCTCTATCTGCCGAACAGTCAGTTTATACCCATGACTTCTCATGTCATTGGCCCTTATCGCTGTTCCATGCACTGACCGGCGATCAGTCATGTTTAATTTCTTACGTGTTCTTATACACCACGTGTTCGGCAATGAAATGTATCTGCTCGGGAATACCTCCCTACATCATCTCTCAGCTAAGGTTATATCAAAGCTTCTCACTTGTCTTTCCTCTCAAGCTTTTTATGACTTCTCACTTGTTTTTCCACTCATGCAGCTCTGGCTATCTGACAAATTGGGATTGCTTACAGCACCGGAAGCGAATTGGCCTCATCTGCCCGGTCGAATGCATCAGCGGAGCATGATCTATCCGGAAATGTCTGTGCATCAATGGTGTACATTCATGAGAGAAATGCTGCCGAACGAGATCATATGGCGGTACGAAGCCTTAAACATTCCAGACATGGCCCTAAGTTCTGCAGGTTTCGAGAGGTTAGTGATAGCTGGACTGACTGCTTTCACATTCTATATCCTCGGACGCATCCTTCGTCAGTTAGGAATGAGCCAAGGGCTCCACCGAGCCGGGATTGAAGACTTCCAAATCCCTGCTTTCACGGCCCGGAATTTGAGAGGATATGAGCACAACTGGGGCTTGAGACAACTCGGGGGAGCTGACCTAGACTTCAGCACAGAACTTACACACCGATATCAAGTATGGCTAAGAAGGGAAATTGCAAGCAGGCAAAACAATGACTAACTTCTGACGGATCCTGATGATCTAGAATAAACTGTGAGCCTGTTAAGGCCTCGAGCACTTTATTCTATTTTTATGCTTAACTCTTTTAAAGACCGCTCAGCCTGTGTAATAGAAGTTATAATTTGAATAAAGACGAAAGTTTGAGAGTTTTCTCCTTTTGATTCAAGTGTTGAACCGCTGCATCACCCAAGTATCGAGTCAACTTCTGGTAATAGGAAACCGTGGATCAAGTTGATGGGTTGTGACCGAATCTCACAAAGAGATTGCCTACGTATCCCTTTGCAGGGAATCAGGTTAGCACATAGTTCAGGCTAAAGTTCACACGAGTATTTTAGCTCTCCTTTTACGCTCTAAATTTTGCCTAGTGCCGCCACTTCGGGTTTTCAGCCTAGCGAGCTTTGATTGATGCCTATTTATTTTTGCCTAAACCGCCTTTTCAGGTTTTTGGTCTAGCAGGCCTGCTCTAATTTTTGCTTGGAACCGCCCACCCTTGTGGTTTCCGGCCCAACGAGCTTCTCTCAAGGGTAGTATCGTTTGAGTTGATCCAGGTTAACCAGAGAGTTGAATTCATTGCCGTCAAGATCGATGAGCTGAGCCGCTCCCCCAGAAAGGATGGTCTTGATGATGTAAGGTCCGGAACGCTTAGGTCGGAATTTGCTGCGGGGGTCAAAAACTGGCGCCCGAATCTCTTTCGTGACCATGTCCCCTTCGACCAAGTCTCTAGACTTCACTTTCTTGTTGAATGCCCGGGCGATTCTCCGCTGATACCCCTGAACATGATACAGGGCCCGAAGCCTTCTTTCATCAAAAAGCATGAGTTCAACAAATCTCCCACTAAGCCATTCAGATTCCGAGAGTTCCAATTCTACCATGATCCTCAAAGATGGTACCTCAAGCTCTATAGGGAAGAATTGCCTCCATCCCGTAGACCAAGGAATGGGGGTTGCCCCTGTTGATGTTCGGATCGACGTCCGATAACCCCAAAGAGCTAAAGGCAGTTGCTCATGCCAGTCCCTGGCGAACTCTGCAGACTTTTTGATGATTGTCTCGACGTTCTTGTTGGCCGCTTCAACTGCTCCATTCGTTTGAGAGCGATAGACCGTTGAGTGATGGATTTGGATCTTGAATTCTTCGAACAACTCCAAGACCCTGCCTTTGAAATGACTCCCATTGTCGGATACGAATGCTTGCGGAACCCCGTACCGGTAGATGATATTTTTCCTGATGAAGTGAGCAACTTGAACCGCAGTTAGGGTTTTATAAGATTCGGCCTCCACCCATTTGGTGAAATAATCTATCGCCAGGAGGATAAACCTATGACCATTCGAAGCAGACGGTCTGACCATGCCGATGACGTCAATACCCCATACAGAGAAAGGCCAAGGCGAAGCCATGCCAAACAGGTTAGAGGGCGGAACATGCATTAGATTAGCATGAATTTGGCATTTGTGACATCGCCGCACATAATCCACACACTGAGATTCCATAGTAGACCAGAAATAGCCTTGGCGCAAGATTTTCCTAGCCAGCATGATGCTGCTCATATGAGGGCCACAGAACCCCTCGTGGATTTCCTCCATGATTCTGACAGCCTCGGTACCGTTGACGCAGAGTTTGTGCATTCCGTAATGAGACCTCCTATATAACTTTCCCCCACAAACGATGTACTGGGCAGCTATCCTTCGCAACGCAATCTGATCCTTTTTAGAGGCCTCGGCCGGATACAAGCCACTCTCGATGAAGTTCCATATGTCATGGTACCAGGGTAGGCCATCATCAACATCATCGATGGCGTTGACGTATTGATAAGCGGGGCGGTCCCGTTGTTCGATTAAAACTGGGCGAAGTTTGACTCCCAAAGGTAATTTGACCATGGAAGCCAAAGTCGCGAGTGCATCGGCAAACCGGTTCTTCAAACGGGTGATGTGGGTGAAAGTCACTTTGTTGAAGCGAGGAATTAGCCCCTCCAAATCCTGATGGTAAGGCTTCAACCCTTCTTCACGCACCTTCCAGTCCCCATTGGCTTGAGATACAACGAGATTAGAGTCCCCGATGACTTCGAGCCTTTCTACGCCGAGCGTGAGTGCAGCCTCCATACCCACAATACAGGCCTCATATTCAGCTTGGTTGTTTGTAACATTGAAGTTAAGCTTGAATGCATGCGGAATATGAGAACCATCAGGGGCGACTAGCAAGACCCCGATCCCAAATCCTTTCTGATTGGCCGCCCCATCGAAGTAAAGAGTCCAAACGTCTTCAACAACCGTTGGCACTTCCTCATCTGGGAACACAAAATCTGCATCTTCCGTTCCATCCACAGGGTGATCAGCCAAAAACTCAGCAATGGCTCGTCCCTTCACCGACTTTCTCGTGACGTATTCGAGATCGAATTCTGCCAAAAGGAGCAACCAACGTGCTAACTTACCAGTGAGAGCTGGTTTCTCAAACAGATACTTAAGTGGATCCATTCGAGAAACCAACTTCACTGGGTAAGCCAGCATGTAGTGTCTCAACTTCTTAGAGGCCCAAACCAAAGCCCAGCACATTTTTTCCAAGGCGGTGTAGCGCTCTTCAGACCCAACCATTTTCTTACTTAAGTAGTAAACGGCCTTCTCAAGTCCCTAGTCCGCCTTTTGAGCTAGCAAGCATCCCATGGATGTAGAACTCACAGATAAGTATAGAATCAAGAGCTTTTCAGGCACTGGCAGCATCAAAACAGGCGGACTCTATAGATAGCTCTGAATTGACGTGAAGGCCGCCTGGCATCTGTCTGACCACACGAACGGGGTATCCTTCTTGAGTAGACGAAACATCAGCTCGCAAGTTAAGGTTAACTTGGCGATGAATCTGCTGATGAACTGAACCTTTCCCAAAAAGCTTCGCACTCCCTTTTCAGTCTCTGGTGGCTTCATTTCAAGCACCGCTTTGATCTTTGACGGATCGACCTCAATCCCACGCGAAGTGATCATGAAACCGAGCATTTTGCCTGCCGGGACCCCGAAGGTGCACTTCTGTGGATTGAGGCGCATGCGGAACTTACGGAGCCTCTCGAAAAACTTCCTTAATACAGGAACGTGCCCCTCCCAAGTTTTTGATTTAGCAATCATGTCGTCCACATAGACCTCAACCTCTTTGTGCATCATGTCGTGCAGAATGGTCGTAGCAGCCCTCTGGTAGGTAGGACCGGCATTCTTCAAACCAAACGACACGACCAAGTAACAATAAGTGCCCCATTCAGTGATGAAAGTCGTCTTCTCACGGTCTTCCGGCACCATGAGAATCTGGTTATATCCGGAGAATCCATCCATAAACGAGAGCAAGGCGTGGCCCGCCGTATTGTCGACTAGTACATCGATATGTGGCAGGGGAAAATCGTCCTTGGGGCTTGCCTTCTTCAAATCCCTGAAATCCACGCATACGCGAATTTGTCCATTCTTTTTTGGAACTGGGACTATGTTGGCAACCCAGGTGGGGTACTAAGAAACCATGAGAAAACCGGCGTCGATCTGCTTAGTGACCTCCTCCTTGATCTTCTGCACCCAATCCGGCCTCATTCGCCTCAATTTCTGCTTCACGGGTTTGACATTTGGTAGTAAGGGGATTCGATGCTCCACTATTTCTGGGTCGATGCCAGGCATGTCTTGATGGGACCACGCAAAAATGTCACTGAATTCTGAGAGCAGTTCTTTGAAATCATGATGTTCCTCTGGAGATAAAGTGGAGCCCACCTGAACCATTCGGGGATCATTCTCATCTTTCAAGTTTATTAAGACTATTTCTTCTGTTAACGGCTAAGTATGCCTTTCATCTTCCCTTTCGATGAGGGCACGGATTTCCTTGGGAATGTCCCCATCGAAATCTATCCCTTCATCGTCGGGGTCGACACAGTTTATGTAAAGATCATTCAAGTAGTCAGAAGAGGATTCCTTCATTTCATAAGACCCTGCAGGGTCGCAAAGTACAAGGGAATCGAACTCAAAGTAAAAGCTATGACGTGGAGGGCCTAGAGGCACAAACTCCGACTCAGAGCTAGACTTAGACTCAGACGACTCAACAGACTTAGTGTCAGACTCTGATACATCATCAATGCAAGTAAGGCGTGGCTTGAAAATGCAATTTTTGAGGCTACCCTTGGCTTTTGTGATGAGGGAGATAGGATACTTGAGATCGTCGGACCCGAGCATGAACACCTCGGCCTCTTCAGCTTCCTTGGCCAAACCCACTTGGGAGAACTCATAGAACAGCTGCTCCAAGCTTCCCTGATCAAAAGACATCAGCCAATCAGCCTTCAGCTTGGGCCGGCTAAGCTTCCTCTTGAATCCTGCCCTTGTCGGTTCTTCATCACTAGAGGACCAGGTGTCATCACCAAAGACCTCAAACCCGGGTAGCAGCTCCCCGGTGACTGAATCGATGAAAGGCTCAGGCTGCCCGATGTAAATATCATTTCCCACCTCGCCCACAAAGTAGCTGTCGGGCTCACCATAGAGAGATCGAGGTTTTCCCGTGCATTTCCTTCTTTTGGCATTTCCTTGGTAGAGGAGGAGTACCCCAGACCAAAGCGGCCTTCGCAGGAAGGAAAGGCAGGGAACTTCGGGATCCCTTGTTGGTGAATCCCCAAACCAAGACCAGGTAGATAGGACATCCTCCTCATGATATCTAAAGCAACAGAGCTTATGATGAAGTCCCCATCCACGTTGATGGCCAAAACCGAACCAGAAGTGTCAAAAGAGAAGCCCCCGAGATCAACATCTTCGTCGTCGTGCGCTATCCCCAGAACAAGTGTGCCATCTTCCTTAAGCGGGCGAATGCCCGAGTCCCCGCAGATAGTCAAAGTACCGGTAGGGAGCCCCAACATAACCTTTTGGTGAAGTGCAGACGGTACAGCCATGATGTCAGATCTGTGAAGCCACGGCCTTCCTGGCAGGAGATTGAAGGTGGCAGGGATATCGACTACATGGAACTCGACATCCATCTCAAAACCCTCAGCATCAAGCTTAAGCACAAGCGTGCCCTCGACCACACGACGAGTGCTGTCGTATGCCTTGACAGCTAGGGTGGAAGGTGCAAAGTCCTTCTTGCCTAGTCCCAAGCGATAAGCCACTCTCAACGGGTAAACATTGATCGCTGAGCCATTGTCGATCAGAACGGTTGGAATCCAAAGTCCTTTACACTTGACAGTGATGTGTAAGGGGCGATTGTGATCAACCCCTTCGATCGGCAGATCCTTGTCAGAGAAAATCACGGTGTGCGAGGAACATATTAGCCCCTATAGTGATATAGCAGCAGGAATCCGCTCTAGCTGCCTTTGAATCATGTCATCATTCGGGGAGTTAGGAGGTACCCCAAATGGTGCAGATCTTGAGAAAACAAAAGGTTCGTTCCTTTGGTTAGAAGAATTGGACGAGCTCCCAGCTTACAGATTGGCAGGCTGAAAAATTCGTCCACTCCTCGTAACATTGAGAACGTTCTCTAGAGAGGGCACCACTTGAGGGTCTTGACTGTCATCCCAAAGGTCAGCAAGGACTTCCCCTAATTTGCATTTCCCTTTGTCAGAGGGCGGCGGGGCTACAGGTACTTCCATGCCCAAACCTAGGTCTTCAGCCAAATCGTTCAACAACAGCGACTCCCAAAAGTCTGGATCCTTAACAGCTACAGCCTCCCCGATAGGCTCCGTATTAGCAACAAACAGGACGTCCCAGAGTCCCCCATCGGCAAAAGAGCGGTTGACAGTCCAAATCTCGGACCCAACTTGGATATTAACCACATCATCAACGTCCCAGAGGTCAGCTGGCGGAACAAGGTCTGTAACCATAATACTGCAATCCTCCTCGGTCAGATAAGGCGGTGTGGGGCACGAGAGTTCTTCATTGACAATGTAAAATGTAGGGTCATACTCGACGTTAGTTACCGAGTAAACCAGCCTGTCGAGAGTAGAAGGGAGAAAGCATTCCCCTAAAACACGAGTTTCTTCCTGAATGAGACCATCTTCTATAAACTGAATCTCATGATTGGGCAAAGCATATCCTTGAAGAGGATTAAGGTCAAATTCCAACGGAAACTGCCATGCAGGCTCAGGATCCCAATAGTACTCCTCCTCGGGCAGAATGGGCTCAGGCTGTTGAAATAGCAGAATCCATCCAAAGGGTCAAGCATGCCTGCCTCATAATTAGCCATCCAGGCATCATACCAAGCATGGTTAAACGGGACATACTCAGGGTTCTGGGGGAAACCGTCTAATTCTAGCTCCGTCCATTCATTGATTATGGGAGTTACATAGTCGTCATTATCAGCTATGGCCCATCCCACTGCTTGCATATCAATCTGCTGTTCCAGTAGAGGAGGGACAGCGGTCCTAAATGGCTCATCAAATTCGGAGAGGGGTTTGGATTCATCACATCAAAATACGGGCTGTCCAAGGAAGAGGCAGAGTTGAGTTGCACGGAAGGGATGGACTGGTGAAACAGGTCGCTGATGGAGGCGTTGAACACAAACGTTCTATTCTGCAGGCGTGCGAAGGGCACATTGGAATTGGATGACTGTCATTCTTCAAGATGAATATAGAAGATCTCGGCTTCGGGTTGAAAAGGCATGGGCACAACCGGCCTGGGTTGGTCTGTTGAGGTTATATGGTCGGTGGGGTTGAATATAGTGGAGTTAGGGTTGATATGAGTGGAACTGAGGGATATTTGGTTGATGTGGGGAGCAGCATTGTGCTTTGGCAGGGAGTTGGAAAGGATGTTTGGCTTTTGGGTAGGTGGAGGTGGAGCATGGAGAGTCCCTTCATCTATGAGATCCTGAATCGCATGTCGAAGACGGAAGCAAGAGTCCGTAAGATGACCAGCCCCTTGGTGATAGGCACAATAAAGATTGGCCTTGAAGTTGGGTGAAGGGTTCTTAGGTAGAGGAGTCGGGTCGAGGGGTTTCAAATGCCCTGACTGGATCAATTTCTCCATAACGGATGACAATGGAGCTTCAAATGCAGAGAAGCTGCGGGGCTGACTGCGGGGCCGATTATTTTGAGGGGCTTGCACCTGGTTAATCTCAGCGACGCGATTGGTTGCATTGGAAGAAGAGGCGTTAGTGCCGCTGGTTGCCGTGTTGGAGAATGTCCCACTGCCAAACAACGCATTGGTGTTTCCTGAGTAGACCCGAGGCTTTGACTTCGGAGGGTTAGAAGACTCCCCTCTTGACAGAATCCCACTTTGTAGCGCATCCTCGATAGCCAACCCAGATTCGAAGAAAGTATCAAAGTTCGAGGAAGCTTGGACAAGAACCAAATGCCTAGCATAATCGGGCTGAAGATTGCGGGAGATGATTCGGAGCTGATCTTTCTCGCTCGGGCGATCGGTCATCTGAGCAGCCTTCGTCCTCCATCTTTTGACAAAATCCGCGAAGGATTCCTTAGCTTCCATTTTTGTGGACTCAAGCTCTCGGGTTGTCATCCTGAGTTGGGAGTTGTAACTATACTGCGAAATAAACGCAGCACCGATGTCTTCCCACGTCCTCCTTTTAACGATGTCAAGCGACAAAAACCAGTGAAAAGCGGGTCCCGAGAGAGTCTGAGGGAACAGCTGGGACATGGCCTCGGGTTCAACAGCCAAGAGTTTCATGGCAGCATGATAGCCATAAAGATGAGTCTTCGGGTCACCACTCCCATCAAACTTGGCGAGGTCAGGCATCTTGAACTTGTCGGGGAGCTTAGCATTGGGATACAAGCAGAGGCGATCTAGGTCAATTCCCCCGGCGCTGATCTTCTCGGATTTGGACACAGATTCCTCCAACTTGACGATCTTTGCCATGAGAGCAGTCATGTTAGGGTCCAGAACGGGTCTTGCCACAACGAGATTCAAATTTGCTGCCTCTGGGTGTGCCTCTCTCGGGTTGGGGTCTGAGCACCCCTTTGTTGCATGGCGGCGATGCTGTTCTGAATATTCATGAGCATGGTTTCGAGACTTAGCGGTTGCGGATGATCTGCCATAACAGAGGTCCCAGATGAACTTGACGAGGACGAAGAGGTAGGTGACGCCGGAGATTCAATTTCCTGGATAACGGACGGTGATCCTAACTGTAAGGCGGCCAACAGGGAACACGGAGAGTCTTCCGTTGTGATTGACTGAGCTTGCGACCTGACTAGCCTTTGAACCGAATTCTGATGTACACGTTCCCAAGTGGGTTTGGCTTTCTGCCCCGATACTTTCCTTGGCGGCGCAATGGTTCAGAATCGTGCTTTGCTTTGCTGTAAGAAAAGGTTCGATAAGGGCCCTGCAGCAACTTTACTCTAAATAAAAGACTTAAAGTGATAACACAGCCATCGTCGTCGATGTCGCCCCTAGACTCTAAGACTACAGACGAGTCTATCTCATGATGTTCGGACGCTGCCAAAATCCTCGGATTTCTTTTCGAGAGTGTATCCTTGTTTGAATCAAATAATACTAAGAGATGTCAAAAACAGTCTAAGCCTTTGACTTTTCCGTTCTTGAAGTTTCAACTTTGAACTTGGAATAACTCGGGGTGGATGACGTGATACCTTAACCGGGGCGGCGTAGGCGACACAGTGCCATCGCCGGAGCGGTGTACGTGTTGCGCACGATAACCAGGGTGGTATAAGCATCACGGCATTCTCTCCGTCGTTCCTTGTTTTCTGTTTGAAACTTCAATTGGGTACATAGACAAGGACTTAGAAAGTCTTGGTTTCCCAAAGTCTTGCTGATCCTAGGACTTTGAAAATTGATAACACGCACCGTCAAGATGCATGACTCTTCATCGGGCTATGGCAGCGTCTTAATAAACATAAGACAGACTCGAAGGAGAGACAACCTAAAAGCCGCCCTAGACATGCCCCTACGCAGAACGGTATGTATGTACAGTGCATGTGATAAGGAAAACAAAAACACGTAGACAGTATATGGGGGTTAGATGCAAGTAGATCTTATCCTGCAGGTACCTGTCTTAGTTTGGAGAGTTCTAATGCTTTGTATATGCAAAGGCTCGTTTTGGCTTGTAACGGGTTCCTCGGACTAGGGCCAAAGATATACCTTCCATTGCCCGCGTAATCGCAGAGCAACAGTCGAACGGTAGAATGAACCATCATCGTCGGAGGTTGTTGGTCATTCGGGGTCCCCGGGCTCCGGTAAACCGTGCCGGATTGCCAAAACGATCCAACGAGGCTTATCCCACATCGATGCAAATGAGAATGCTAAAAAGTTTGATTTATTGAAACAGAATTGCAAATCCGCGAATGCCTTTTTCAAATTTGGCTCACTTTATTTAGTCAATGTTTAGAAGAAACTACATGAGAGAACAATCGGAAAAGCCCCAGATCGGATTGGCCGGACACAAGGTCCCGTTAAATCACCATTCCAACCTTCGGCAGCGCGAAGCTCACCGTTTTGACAAACTTTTGTGGGATTTTTCTCAAGTGTATTAAAATCTAAGTATAGACCAATATTGGTTCGATCCCCAGCAGAGTCGCCACTGTGGGCAGCGTGCCCTTGAAATTTTCGGATTCCAAAATGCAAGGGCCCGGGTCGAGGGAGCGCGAGCGGGGAAGCAAGCGCGAGCGAAATACAGAGTCGCCACTCGGGTTTGAAGGTCTGACACCCAAGGAACCGTATTTCGAAGCACCTGCCGCGCTGTTTTGATTTGAAAAAGTTTAAGGAACCAGTCCGTCGTGACCATATCTGGGTTCGGGAGCCAGGTTACGAGAGGAGAAGGGTTTTATGGCACCCCTCTCGCCCAATCCGGAGATCGGTCTCTACTTTAGGCATTTGCGAAAAATATTTGTTTGTAATTCTGTTTCATTAATCAATTTTTAGCTAATTAGGGCGGGGGAACAGTTAATCGGGGATTAATACTGTAACATGTTTGTAGGATGTGATGGATATATCATGGATGAATGGAATAAAATAAAAAGTGGGACAAAACCCAACACTCTTGATCAAACACCAAACAGGGCTTTATATGAGATCAGCACAAATAATGGCCAACTTGCATGCGTGGATCAACCTGCATGCAAATACACCATCGCGCAACAATCCCATACACTCGCGCGAGTGTTGATGCCTCACCAACAGTTTGAACTTTACCCCCTTCTGGGCTCTGGAAGGACCAGTGCTCACCTAGGTGCAAACCAAACAGTTTATAAGTACTTGAAAGTAAACAATATTACAACAGGCAGTATGATTTTGAAATACAACCCCTAAACAGAGGGGGTGACTAAACAGAGGCCAAGGCCAAGCTGCCCATGCAAGGGCAGTTTCTAGAATTAAGACAACCATCGCGCGACAGAGTGATATACTCGCGCGAGGGTTCTGACTGGACTTCCAGGAACTGCTTTGCATGCCTGGGCTCTGAGAACATATTCAGGAGCAAACCAGGGGCATTCTCAAGCTGAATAACTAAAAGTTCTAAGTTTAACTACAAATTTTAGCATACAAGATAGTGAAATATCACAAGTATTTTCCATAGGAAGGCATAAGATCATAAATGAATGAGGACAAGGATCCCATCCCCATGAGAACCATATCGTGCTGACTAAAACAGTCGCGCGATGGAGTGGGTATCTCGCGCGTGGGAGAGCTTTTCCACGGTAACTTGTAACTCTGCTGGCTTTAGGACCAGAACTGTTATTGATTACCAGCACTGTTATTGATTACCAGCCTTGGCCCTGTCAGCCCCCCTCAGGGGTTCGAACAGTAAGCAGAAAAGTATTATACCTTTGCTTGAGTGTCTTGATGATGGCTTGAATGTGGTGGTGAGGCTTGGATAGTGATTATGTGGGAGTGAGTGCAATATGGGGTGCTTGTGTTTAAACTTCCTTTTTCTTTCTTGAGAAATATTGGTAACTCTTGAGGATGAACCATGGGGGGGTATTTATAGAAGGAGGAGTTGGTTGGTGGCTAGGCAAGGCCATGCAACCAGCCAACAAGGCTGGTTACAATCACTTGGTGGAGAAGTGGGGTGCCAAAGGTGATGGGACAATGGGGTAGAGGTGGTGCACGGGGAGCCCCCGAGAACGCTGTTCAGTCGACGAAACGGGGTTACATAGGCCTGTAGCCCCCTGATCACCACGCAATCCAGGTGAAAATGACAGGTGTTGACCATCGCGCGAGGGTCTAGAAGAATCGCGCGCGTGTCAAGCTAAACCCCGCGAGGGTCAATAGTCAAAACTTTGACTTTGATCGCCACCTGGCCAGTGAATCATCGCGCGAGGGACCCAGTACATCGGGCGATGGTTAACCGCAAGGCCCAGTTTTTGGTTCAAGGGTTTCAGGGCTAAGGATGGGCTCCACGTATACCAAACTCAAGCCATTTTAATTTTCTCAAAACTGTTTTCGACCTGATTCATCATCGGGGAAACAAGAAACCGAAAAACGAAGTAAAACGATCAGGAAATCAGACTGGGGTGTCTACAACGAGTACTTCCGTGCGGCACCATACTACAGCAAAAGGTAAAATACCGTACCAGTACATCCATACGGTAACATACCACACCAAAATAGTACAATACTGTACGAGTACTACCCTATGATACCATACCAAACCAAAACGGTACAATACCGTACGAGTACATCCCTACGGTACCATACAACACCAAAATGGTACAAATACCGTGCGAGTACTTCCGTATGGTACCATACCACACCAAAACAGTACAATACCGTACGAGTACATCCCTACTATACCAAACCACACCAAATTGGTACAATACCGTACGAGTACTTCCGTACGGTACAATACCACACCAAAATGATACAATGCCGTACGACAACATCCGTACGGTACCATACCACACGAAAATGGTACAATACCGTACGAGTACATCCCTACTGTACCAAACCACACAAAAATGGAACAAAACCGTACGAGTTCTTCAGTACGGTACCATACCACACCAAAATGGTACAATAACGTAGGAGTACTTCTGTACGGTAGCATACCTGTAGACACCCCAATTTGGACTTGTTGAATTTCCTTAATTTGTGGCCCTGAGGCTCCCCGATGATGAATATGGATCAAAACAAGCCATGTAACAATTGAGACGTTGCTCCTTAAAGGATTTGAAAAGGAAATGGTCAAAATCATTCCCAAGCGCTTGGAAGCAGTCCCAAGCGCTCCAAACTATTTTCCAAAAACCACTGGCCTGGCTCACTCTCGAGTGCTCGAGAGTGAAGTCCCAAGCGCTCGAGACCACTCCAGAGCGCTCGATACCTCTCCCAGTGCCCAATGGGTGAAAAAGATTCCCACTATCCATGCAAGCCATCATTGCATTCCCCTTGAGCCGGCTGAGGTGAGTCAACACTCAACCTCAGTCAGAGAAGATATCAGCTGAAGATTTCTTTCTTTAAAAAAGGGTTTATTTCAAAATCATTTCATTTTTCAAAACCATGGGTTATATGCTCTATATATATACCTGGTTTTTCAGCTGAAGAGGGGGCTACGAAAGTTCTCTCTCTAAACCCCTCCTCTTTTTTCTCTCTTGTTCAAGGGAAAAAGCTTTCAAACTCAAACTTCTTTCCCAGCTTCAAAGGTTTTTTTTTTTAAAAATCATCAAGGAAAAGGGCAAGAAATGCAGAACACTCTTAGCTTCTGATCTCTTGTCTTTTTCACTCTACATTCACCTTTCACAACCATCCAAGGAGCAAAGTGTCAAGCAAAGGTAGAAATATTTCTATCCTTGGTTCAAATCAAGAGGCTGTTCTCCCTTCTGAGGGGGGTCTCTCAGCCTGTCCCAGTCCTTAATGCTGGGTGCATGGTTGGGAGACCTTAGTGAAAAAGCAAGAGCAAAGAGTCCACGAATAATGTTTTCCTAAAACCCTTACTGGAAACACTCTCGAGCGCTCAAGAGTGCTCCTGAGCGCTCGGGACTGTTTCCAGTCCCATGCATGGCATTTTGGTAAGCAGTAGGCTGGGGGTGAGGTGCACTTTTAAATAAAATGGTTTTATTCTGGCGTGCAGACACAGAAGATCATTTTTTCCTAAAACAGAAATGTTTCTTACAAATCTCAAGTAAGAACAAAGTTTTCCTAAGTTAAAAATAAGATCTTCTCTTGTTAAAAACTTAGATAAGGGTGTTTGCATGATGAAGTGGTGCCATTTTCTATTTGAGAGTAAGCTGGCATGCAGCTCACTCCCAAGCGCTCGAAGCCATTCCCGAGCGCTCGGGTGTGCATGCATGCCATTGCAATCCATTTTCCCTGTTTTCTGTGTTTTCTGAGCTTCTGCATGCATAAATGTGTACATTTGCTCTTTTAAAATTGTAGATCTGTTCGTGCAATGGCAAGGATACATGATTTGAAAACTTGAGGTCCTATCTCAGTCTTTCAAGTCCTCTGCTGAGCCAGTGGTCTGCTTAATAGTATTTCATTTTGCAGTCTTTACATTATGTTTTGTCAGTACTAACAGAATGTGCAGGTGGGGTTCAGACACTCCCAAGCGCTAGAGAGTGAAGCCAGTGAGCAGTGTTTCATTTCCTGTTATCTTGCTGTCTTTCATCACATAATCACCCCCCTATACACGTGCATACGCATACACTGTTATTTGGCATCCTATTTGTGACTAACAAACTCTGCAGGATTTGGTAAGTAACACTCCCAAGCGCTCGAGAGTTCTCTCGAGCGCTCGAGAGTTGATCCAGTAGCAGTTTACACTGCTTTGCCATCATGCATGTGTCCATCATCATTTCATCACTCTTTGTACACAAGCACCAGCATATACCTTCTATTTGCTATACCTGTGGATATCTGCTACATTCACCATCTATTTGCTAGACCTGTGGATATCTGCTACATGCTTAATGAAACAAAATCCCTTTGAAAAATCTCACAAATGTTTAGTAGAGACCGACATCGCGTCGGGCGAGGGGGGTGCCGTAAAACCCTTCCACCCTCGTAACATGGCTTCCAAACCCTCGAATGATATCTGGTTTTCAATTCAAATCAATCAATTTTCAAATCAAAAACGGTTTCTCGGGTGGCAAATCATAAATCCGGGTGGCGACTCCTCAAATTTTTCAAATCGATTTGATGGAGCGGTATGTTTTTCGGGCCACCCAGATCCCACCCGGGGCTGTGGTAGCCCACAATACCACACCAAAATGGTACAATACCGTACAAGTACATCCAAACTGTATCAAACCACACCAAATCGGTATAATACCGTACGTGTATTTCTGTACGGTACCATACCACACCAAAACGGTACAATACCATACGAGTACATCCATACTATACCAAACCACTTCAAATTGGTACAAAACCGTACGGGCAATTCCGTACGGCACCATACCAAACCAAAACGGTAAAATACCGTAACAACACATCCATACGGTACCACACCACACAAAAACGGTACAATACCGTACGAGTACTACCCTCCGGTACCATACCACACCAAAATGGTACAATACCGTACGAGTACATCCATACTGTACCAAACCACACCAAAACGGTATAATACCATACGAGAGATTCTGTACGGTACCGTACCACATCAAAACGGTACAATACCATACGAGTACATCCATTCTGTACCAAACCACTCCAAATTGCTACAAAACCGTATGAGTACTTCCGTACGGCACCATACTACAGCAAAAGGTAAAATACCGTACCAGTACATCCATACGGTATCATACCACACCAAAACGGTACAATACCGTACGAGTACTACCCTACGATACCATACCAAACCAAAACGGTACAATACCGTACGAGTACATCCCTACGGTACCATACTACACCAAAACGAGACAAATACCATACGGTACCATACCACACCAAAATAGTACAATACCGTACGAGTACATCCTACTGTACCAAACCACACCGAATTGGTACAATACCGTACGAGTACTTCCGTACGGTACCATTCCACACCAAAATGGTACAATGCCGTACGACAACATCCGTACGGTACCATTCCACACGAAAATAGTACAACACAGTACGAGTCCATCCCTACTGTACCAAACCACACAAAAACGGAAAAATACCGTACGAGTACTTCAGTACGGTACCATACCACACCAAAATGGTACAATAACGTAGGAGTACTTCTGTACGGTAGCATACCACACCAAAACGGTAGAATACCGTACGAGTACATCCCTACTTTATCAAACCACACCAAATCGGTACAATACCGTACGTGTATTTCTGTACAGTACCATACCACACCAAAACGGAACAATACCATACGAGTACATCCATACTGTACCAAACCACTTCAAATTGGTACAAAATCGTACGGGCACTTATGTATGGCACCATACCAAACCAAAAAGGTAAAATACCGTACCAGCACATCCATACGGTACCATACCACACTAAAACGGTACAATACCGTACGAGTACTACCCTTCGGTACCATACCACACCAAAATGGTACAATACCGTATGAGTACATCCATACTGTACCAAACCACACCAAAACGGTACAATACCGTACGAGTACATCCATTCTGTACCAAACCACTCCAAAATGTTACAAAACCGTACGAGTGCTTCCGTACGGCACCATACTACTGGAAAAGGTAAAATACCGTTCTAGTACATCCATACGGTACCATACCACTAAAAAACAGTACAACTCCGTACAAGTACTACCCTACGATACCATACCAAAGCAAAACGGTGTAACACCATACGAGTACATCCCTACCGTACCATACCACACCAAAATGGAAGAAATACCGTACCAGTACTTCCGTACGGTATCATACCGCACCAAAATAGTACAATACCGTACGAGTATATCTCCACTGTACCAAACCACACCAAATTGGTACAATACCGTACTAGTACTTCCGTACGGTACAATACCACACCAAAATGGTACAATGCCGTAAGATAACATCCGTACGGTACCATACCACACGAAAATGGTACAATACCGTACGAGTACATCCCTACTTTATCAAACCACACAAAAACGAAAAAATACCGCACGAGTACTTTAATATGGTACCATACCACACCAAAAACGGTACAATAACGTAGGAGTACTTCTGTAAGGTAGCATACCACACCAAAACGGTACAATACCGTACAAGTACATCCCTACTGTATCAAACCACACCAAATCGGTACAATACCGTACGTGTATTTCTGTACGGTACCGTACCACACCAAAATGGTACAATACCATACGAGTACATCCATACTGTACCAAACTACTTCAAATTGGTACAAAACCAAAAAGGGCACTTCCGTATGGCACCATACAAAACCAAAAAGGTAAACTACCGTTTCAGCACATCCATACGGTACGTACCATGCCAAAACGGTACAATACCGTACGAGTACTACCCTCCGGTACCATACAACACCAAAATGGTACAATACCGTACGAGTACATCCATACTGTACCAAACCACTCCAAAACGGTACAATGCCGTACAAGAGGTTCTGTACGGTACCATACCACACCAAAACGATACAATACCATACGAGTACATACATTCTGTACCAAACCACTCTAAATTGCTACGAAACCATACGAATACTTCCGTACGACACCATACTACAAGAAAAGGTAAAATACCGTACCAGTACATCCATACGGTACCATACCACACCAAAATGGTACAATAGCATACGAGTACTATGCTACGATACCATACGAAACCAAAATGGTACAATACCGTACGAGTCCATCCCTACGGTACCATACCACACCAAAACAGTACAAATACCGTACGTGTACTTCCATACAGTACCATACCACACCCAAACAATACAATACCGTACGAGTACATCCCTGCTATACCAAACCACACCAAATTGGTACAATACCATACCAGTACTTCCGTACGGTACAATACCACACAAAAATGGTACAATGCCGTACGACAACATCGGTACGCTACCCACACGAAAATGGTACAATACCGTACGAGTACGTCCCTACTGTATCAAACCACACAAAAATGGAACAATACCGTACGAGTACTTCAGTACGGTACCATACCACACCAAAATGTTACATTAATGTAGGAGTACTTTTGTACAGTAGCATATCACACCAAAACGGTACAATACCGTACGAGTACATCCCTACTATACCAAACCACACAAAAACGGAACAATACCGTACGAGTACTTCAGTACGGTACCATACCACACCAAAACGGTACAGTAACGTAGGAGTACTTCTGTACGGTACCATACCACACCAAAACGGTCCAATATCGTACGAGTACATCGCTATTGTATCATACCACACCAAACCGGTACAATACCATGCGTGTATTTCTGTGCAGCATACCACACCAAAACGGTACAATACCATACGAGTACATCCATGCTGTACCAAACCACTTCAAATTGGTACAAAATCGTACGGCACCATACCAAACCAAAAAGGTAAAATACCGTACCAGCACATCCATACGGTACCATAACACACCAAAAGGTAAATACCGTACGAGTTCTACCTTCCGGTGGCATACCACACCAAAATGGTACAATACCATACGAGTACATCCATACTGTACCAAACCACACCAAAATGGTACAATACCGTATGAGAGGTTCTGTACGGTACCATACCACACCAAAATGGTACAATACCATACGAGTACATCCATTCTGTACCAAACCACTCCAAATTGCTACAAAATCGTACGAGTACTTCCATACGGCAACATATTACAGCAAAAGGTAAAATACCATACTAGTACATCCATACGGTACCAAACCACACCAAAACGCTACAATACCGTACGATTACTACCCTTATATACCATACCAAACCAAAACGGAACAATACCATACGAGTACATCCCTACGGTACCATACCACAGCAAAACGGTACAAATACCGTACGGTACCATACCACACCAAAACAGTACAATACCGTAGGAGTACATCCCTACTGTACCAAATCACACCAAATTGGTACAATACCGCACGAGTACTTTCGTACGGTACAGTACCACACCAAAATGGTAGAATGCCGTATGACAAAATCCGTACAGTACCATACCACACGAAAATGGTACAATACCGTACGAGTACATCTCTACTGTACCAAACCACACAAAAACGGAACAATACCGTCAGAGTACTTCAGTACGGTACACTACCACACCAAAACGGTACAATAACGTACGAGTACTTCTGTACGGTAGCATACCACACCAAAACGGTACAATACCGTACAAGTACATCCCTACTGTATCAAACCACACCAAATCGGTACAATACCGTACGTGTATTTCTGTACGGTGCCATACCACACCAAAATGGTACAATATCATACGAGTACATCCATACTGTACAAAACCACTTCAAATTGGTTCAAAACCGTATGGGCACTTACGTACGGCACCATACCAAACCAAAAATGTAAAATATCGTACCAGCACATGCATACGGTACCATACCACACCAAAATGGTACAATACTGTACGAGTACTACCCTCCGGTATCATACCACACCAAAATGGTACAATACCGTACGAGTACATCCATATTGAACCAAACCACACAAAAATGGTACAATACCGTACGAGAGGTTTCTATACGGTACCATACCACACCAAAACAGTACAATACCATACGAGTACATCCATTCTGTACCAAACCACTCCAAATTGCTACAAAACCGTACGAGTACTTCCGTACGGCACCATACTACAACAAAAGGTAAAATACCATACTAGTACATCCATACGGTACCATACCACACCAAAACGGTACAATGCCGTACGAGTACTACCCTACGATACCATACCAATCCAAAACGGTACAATACCGTACGAGTACATCCCTATGGTACCATACCACACCAAAACGGTACAATAACGTAGGAGTACTTCTGTATGTAGCATACCACACCAAAATGGTACAATACCGTACGAGTAAATCCCTACTGTATCAAACCACACCAAATCGGTAAAATACCGTACGTGTATTTCTGTACGGTACCATACCACACCAAAATGGTAAAATACCATACGAGTACATCTATACTATACCAAACCACTTCAAATTGGTACAAAACCGTATGGGCACTTCCGTATGGCATCATATCAAACCAAAAAGGTAAAATACCGTACTAGCACAAGCATACGGTACCATACCACACCAAAATAGTACAATACCGTACGAATACGTTCCTACTGTTCCAAACCACACCAAATTGGTACAACACCATACCAGTACTTCCGTACGGTACAATACCACATCAAAATAGTACAATTCCATACGACAACATCCGTACGGTACCATACCACAGGAAAATAATACAATACCGTACGAGTACGTCCCTACTGTACCAAACCACACAAAAACAGAATAATACCGTACGAGTACTTTAGTACGGTACCATACCACAACAAAATGGTACAATAACGTAGGAGTACTTCTGTACGGTAGCATACCACACCAAAATGGTACAATACCGTACGAGTACATCCCTACTGTACCAAACCACACAAAAATGGAACAATACCGTACGAGTACTTGAGTACGGTACCATACCACACCAAAACGGTACAATAACGTAGGAGTACTTTTGTACGGTAGCATACCACACCAAAACGGTACAATACCATACGAGTGCATTCCTGCTGTATCAAACCACAACAAATCGGTACAATACAGTACGTGTATGTCTGTAAGGTACCATACCACACCAAAATGGTACAATACCATATGAGTACATCCATACTATACCAAACCACTTCAAATTGGTACAAAACCGTTTGGGCACTTCCGTAAGGCATCATACGAAGCCAAAAAGGTAAAATACCGTACCAGCACATCCATACGGTACCTTACCACACACAAACGGTACAATATCGTACGAGTACTACCCTCCGGTACCATGCCACATCAAAATGGTACAATAGCGTACGAGTACATCCATACTGTGCCAAACCACACCAAAACGGTACAATACCGTACGAGAGTTATATACGGTACCATACCACACCAAAATTGTACAATACTGTACGAGTACATCCATTCTGTACCAAACCACTCCAAATTGCTACAAAACCGTACGAGTACTTCCGTACGGCACCATACTACAGCAAAAGGTAAAATACATTACCAGTACATCCATACGGTACCATACCACACCAAAATAGTACAATACCATACGAGTACTACCCTACGATACCATACCAAACAAAAACGGTACAATACCGTACGAGTACATCCCTACGGTACCATACCACACAAAAATGGTACAAATACCGTACGAGTACTTCCGTACGGTATCATACCACACCAAAACAGTACAATACCGTACGAGTATATCCCTACTGTACCAAACCACACCAAATTGGTACAATACCGTACGAGTACTTCCGTACGGTACAATACAACACGAAAATGGTACGATGCCGTCGACAACATCCATACGGTACCATACCACACGACAACGGTACAATACCGTACGAGTACGTCCCTACTATACCAAACCACTCCAAATTGGTACAATACCGTACGAGTACTTCCGTACGGCACCATACCACAACAAAACGGTACAATAACGTAGGAGTACTTCTGTACGGTAGCATACCACACCAAAACGGTACAATAGCGTAAGAAAACATCCCTACTGTATCAAACCACACCAAATCGGTACAATAACGTACGTGTATTTCTGTAAGGTACCATACCAAACTAAAACGGTCCAATACCATACGAGTACATCCATACTGTACCAAACTACTTCAAATTGGTACAAAACCGTACGTGCACTTCCGTATGGCATCATACCAAACCAAAAAGGTAAACTATCGTTTCAGCACATCCATACAGTACCATACCACACAAAAACGGTACAACACCGTACGAGTACCACCCTCCGGTATCATACCACACCAAAATGGTACAATACCGTACGAGTACATCCATACTGTACCAAACCACATCAAAACGGTACAATACTGTACGAGAAGTTCTGTACGGTACCATACCACACCAAAACGGTACAATACCATACGAGTACATCCATTCTGTACCAAACCACTCCAAATTGCTACAAAACTGTACGAGTGGTTCCGTATGGCACCATACTACACGAAAAGGTAAAATACCGTACCAGTAGATCCATATGGTACCATAACACACCAAAACGGTAAAAGACCGTACGAGTACTACCCTCCGATACCATACCAAACCAAAATGGTACAATACCGTACGAGTACATCCCTACGTCTACCACACCGAAACAGTACAAATACCGTACGAGTACTTCCATACGGTACCATACCACCCCAAAACAGTACAATACCGTACGAGTACATCCCTACTTTACCAAAACACACCAAATTGGTACAATACCGTACGAGTACTTTCGTACGGTACAATACCACACCAAAACGGTACAATACCGTACGACTACATCTCTACTGTACCAAACCACACAAAAAGAGAACAATACCATACGAGTACTTGAGTACGGTACCATACCACACCAAAACGGTACAATAACGTAGGAGTACTTCTGTACGGTAGCATATCACACCGAAACGGTATAATACCGTACGAGTACATCCATACTGTACAAACCACACCAAATCGGAACAATACCGTACGTGTATTTCTGTACGGTACCATACCACACCAAAACGGTACAATAGCGTAAGAAAACATCCCTACTGTATCAAACCACACCAAATCGGTACAATAACGTACGTGTATTTCTGTAAGGTACCATACCACACTAAAACGGTCCAATACCATACGAGTACATCCATACTGTACCAAACTACTTCAAATTGGTACAAAACCGTACGTGCACTTCCGTATGGCACCATACCAAACCAAAAAGGTAAACTATCGTTTCAGCACATCCATACGGTACCATACCACACAAAAACGGTACAACACCGTACGAGTACAACCCTCCGGTACCATACCACACCAAAATGGTACAATACCGTACGAGTACCTCCATACTGTACCAAACCACATCAAAACGGTACAATACTGGACGAGAAGATCTGTACGGTACCATACCACACCAAAACGGTACAATACCATACGAGTACATCCATTCTGTACCAAACCACTCCAAATTGCTACAAAACTGTACGAGTACTTCCGTACGGCACCATACTACACGAAAAGGTAAAATACCGTACCAGTAGATCCATATGGTACCATAACACACCAAAACGGTAAAAGACCGTACGAGTACTACCCTCCGATACCATACCAAACCAAAATGGTACAATACCGTACGAGTACATCCCTACGTCTACCACACCGAAACAGTACAAATACCGTACGAGTACTTCCATACGGTACCATACCACCCCAAAACAGTACAATACCGTACGAGTACATCCCTACTTTACCAAAACACACCAAATTGGTACAACACCGTACGAGTACTTTCGTACGGTACAATACCACACCAAAACGGTACAATACCGTACGACTACATCTCTACTGTACCAAACCACACAAAAAGAGAACAATACCATACGAGTACTTGAGTACGGTACCATACCACACAAAAACGGTACAATAACGTAGGAGTACTTCTGTACGGTAGCATATCACATCGAAACGGTATAATACCGTACGAGTAATTCCATACTGTACAAACCACACCAAATCGGTACAATACCGTACGTGTATTTCTGTACGGTACCATACCACACCAAAACGGTACAATACCATATGAGTACATCCATGCTGTACCAAACCACTTCAAATTGGTACAAAACCGTACGGGGACTTCCGTACGGCACCATACCAAACCAAAAAGGTAAAATACCGTACCAGCATATCCATACGGTACCATTCCACACAAAAATGGTATAATACCGTACGAGTACATCCATACTATACCAAACCACACCAAAACGGTACAATACCGTACGAGTTATTCCGTACGAAACAATACCTCACCAAAACGGTACAATGCCGTACGACAACATCCGTACGGTACCATACCACACAAAAATGGTGCAATACCATACGAGTTCTTCCGTACGGTATAATACCACACAAAAATAGTACAATGCCGTACGACAACATCCGTACGGTACCAAACCACACCAAAACGGTACAATACCGTACGAGTACATCCCTACTGTACCAAACCACAGCAAAACGGTAGAATACCATACGAGTATTTCCGTACGGTATCATACCACACCAAAATGGTACAATAAAATAGCTTTACTTTTGTATGGTAGCAAACCATACCGAAACGGTACAATACCGTACGAGTACATCCCTATTGTATCAAACCACACCAAATCGGTACAATACCAAACGTGTATTTCTGTACGGTACCATACCACACAAAAACAGTACAATACCATACGAGTACATCCATACTGTACCAAACCACTCCAAATTGGTACAAAACAGTACGAGCACTTCCGTATGGCACCATAGCAAACCAAAAAGGTAAAATACCGTACCAGCACTTCCCTACGGTACCATACCACACCAAAATGGTACAATACCGTACGAGTACTTCCCTACGGTACCATACCAAACCAAAACCGTACAATACCGTACGAGTACATCCATACTGTACCAAACACACCAAAACGGTACAATACCGTACTAGAGTTTCTTTACGGTACCATACCACAACAAAACGGATCAATACCATACGAGTATATCCGTACTGTACCAAACCACTCCAAATTGATACAAAACCGTTCGAGTACTTCCGTACGGCACGATACTACACTAAAAAGGTAAAATACCGTACGAGTACATCCATACGGTACCATACGACACCAAAATGGTACAGTACCGTACGAGTACTTCTGTACGGTACCATACCACACCAAAATAGTACAATACCTTAGGAGTACATCCATACTTTACCGAACCACTCCAAATTGGTAAAATACCGTACGAGTACTTCCGTACGGCACCATACTACACAAAAAAGGTAAAATACCGTACCAGTACATCCATACGGTACCATACCACACCAAAACGGCACAATACCGTACGAGTACTACCCTGCGGTACCATACCACACCAAAATGATACAATACCGTACGAGAACATCCATAGTGTACCAAACCACACCAAAATGGTACAATACCGTACGAGTACTTCTGTACGGAACCATACCACGCCAAAATGGTACATTACCATACGAGTACATCCATACTGTACCAAACCACTCCAAATTGGTATAAAACCGTACGAGTACTTCCGTACGGCACCATACTACACCAAAAAGGTAAAATACCGTACCAGTACATCCATACGGTACTATACCACACAAAAATGGTACAATACCGTATGAGTACTACCCTACGGTACCCTACCAAACTAAAACGGTACAATACCGTACGAGTACATCCCTACGGTACCCTCCCACGCCAAAACGGTACAAATACCGTATAAGTACTTCCGTACGGTACCATGCCACACGAAAATAGTACAATACCATACGAGTACATACCTACTATACAAAACAACACCAAATTGGTACAATATCATACGAGTACTTCCGTACGGTACCATTCCACACCAAAATGGTACAATACCGTCCGAGTACTTCTGTACGATACCATACCACGCTAAAATGGTACAATACCATACTAGTACATCTACATTGTACCAAACCACTCCAAATTGGTACAATACCGTACGAGTACTTCCGTACGGCACCATACCACACCAAAAAGGTAAAATACCGTACCAATACATCCATACGGTACCATACCACACCAAAATGGTATAATACCGTACTAGTATATCTATACTATACCAAACCACACCAAAACGGTACAATACCGTACGAGTTCTTCCGTACGGTACAATACCACACCAAAATGGTACAATGCCGTACGACAACATCCGTACGGTACCATACCACACCAAAATGATACAATACCGTACGAATACATCCATACTATATCAAACCACTCCAAACTGGTACAATACCGTACGAGTATTTCCGTACGGCACCGTACTACCCCAAAAAGGTAAAATACCATACCAGTACATCAATACGGTACCATACCACACCAAAACGGTATAATACCGTTCGAGTACTACCCTACGGTACCATACCACACCAAAATGGTATAATACCGTACGAGTACATCCATACTGTACCAAACCACACCAAAACGGTATGATACCGTACGAGCACTTCTGTATGGTGCCACACCCTACCAAAACGGTACAATACCGTACGAATTCATCCCTACTGTACCAAACCACGCAAAATTAGTACAATACCATATGAGTACTTCCGTACGGTACCATGCCACACTAAAACAGTACTGTACGGTACGATGGCACACCAAAATGGTACAATACCATACGAGTACATCCGTACTGTACCAAACCACTCCAAATTGGTACAGTACCTTACGAGTACTTTCGTACGGCACCATACCACACCAAAAAGGTAAAATACCGTACCATTACATCTATACGGTACCATACCTCACCAAAACGGTATAATATCGTACGAGTACATCCATACTATACCAAACCACACCAAAATGGCACAATACCGTACGAGTTCTTCCGTACGGTACAATACCACACCAAAACGGTACAATGCCGTACGACAACATCCGTACGGTGCCATACCATACCAAAAATTATTCAATACCGTACGAGTACATCCATACTGTATCAAACCACTCCAAACTGGTACAATATCGTACGAGTAATTCCGTACGGCACCATACTACACCAAAAAGGTAAAATACCGTACCAGTACATCAATACGGTACCATACCACACCAAAATGGTACAATACCATACGAGTACTACCCTATGGTACCATACCACACCAAAACGGTATAATACCGTACGAGTACATCCATACTGTACCAAACCACACCAAAACGGTACGATACCGTACGAGTACTTCTGTACGGTACCATACCCCACCAAAATGGTACAATACCGTACGAGTACATCCCTACTGTACCAAACCACTCCAAATTTGTACAATACCATACGAGTACTTCCGTACGGTACCATGCCACACTAAAACGGTACTATACGGTATGATAGCACACCAAAATGGTACAATACCATAGGAGTACATCTGTACTGTACCAAACCACTCCAAATTGGTACAATACCATACGAGTACTTCCGTACGGCACCATACTACACCAAAAAGGTAAAATACCGTACCAGTACATCAATACGGTACCATACCACACCAAAACGGCACAATACCATACGAGTACTACCCTGCGGTACCATACCACACCAAAATGGTACAATACCGTACGAGTACTGTAACCCCCCTAATTTTTTGTACGTTAAAGGGATAATTTATTAGAAAACTTAAAGAGAGTCACTGCTCATTATTCGAGCTAACGTTAGTGTTGACCTTTCTGACTCATCGTAGACCGTGTCGTTATTTTCACTTTTCTCTTCTTCCAAAACTTCTTTTTAACTCACCCAACCTCGGTTCCGCCGTTTCGGGTTCCCGAGTATCCTCACAATGGTTCCGCCGCACCGGGTTCCCATTGGCACACGATTGCATTGGCTCCTCTCCACGGATGACCAAGCCACACACCCAACCTCGGTTCCGCCGCGCCGATCTCCCGAGTATCCTCACAATGGTTCCGCCGCACCGAGTTTCCATTGGCACACACACACACACACACAACTCACATAATGCCACCAAAACCGGTCATTATGTAGTTTCAAAATATTTCCTTCCTCGGAAAACACATTTTCTTCCTCGGTTAACCTCACCCTAAGCGTCATGTCTCTAATTTTCTTGGTTTAGGTGTCTCGTTTTCATGCATAAACTTCCGCGGTAGAACTTGCCATAAGCATTCAACAAGTCTTGAAACTAATCTAACAAGATCATCCAATTCTAGATTATTTAGCATGGTTATACATCCATTAGCGAAATAAGTTTACCAATCATCATGCATTTCAAACATTCCAAACATAGATAACTTTATTTATTACGGAAATAAAAGCTCCTACTTGAACTAACGACGTCCTATTCTCCATCATACGATTCTATACTATACATAGAGTTAATGGGCTAGGATTCTTACCTTACTTCTTGGCGGTGGTCGGCTACGGTGAATTGGTCGTCGGTTTTGTAATTCGGCGGCGTAACGGCTCCGGATTGCTTCGAAAGGAAGATAGATGAACTTTTCTCTTCCTAGAAACAACTTGCTAACCAAACTAAGCTACTTTTAAAGATCTAGTGGTGGTTTTGGAAGTGGTTTGGTGGTTTCTCTCAAGAACTCTCAAGAAACTCAAGAAAACAAGAACTTTAGAACTAAGAACACTTAGAATTTCTAGAGAGAAGGAAGAGCAAGGCTTGAAGGTGTGAGTTTGAAGCTTGGAATGGCTTCTATTTATAGGCCAAGACTCCTCTCTCTCTCTCTCTAGCCGATTCTCTCTCTCTCTCTATATCTCACTTTTCTTTCACTTGTCGTGGTTGATTGATAGGTTGATGGGTGAAGTTAAGGCTTGCTTGCACACTAACCACCTAGTTTTAGGCTTGCATGGCTAGTTTAGTACTTTGGAGGGGACTAAGGAAGATATGGAGGTAGAGTTGTACAAGATTTGGTGTTTAAAGAACAATATAGGACAATGAAAGGATAGATTTGGAAGATATTCATCCCAAAAGTTGAAAGGATGAAAGAATAACAAGGTACAAGTCCCATCCTCCTCCTTCTTCCTTCTCCCTTCCCTCTCTCTCTCTCCCTCTTCCTCCCTCTCTCTCTCGGCCTCTCTCTTTTCTCCCTCTCTCTCTCTCTCTCACCCACATATATATGTATATATATGTACTAAGGAAGACTAATAATAATAATATATAAGCAAGTACATAAGTACTAAGATTCTAGGGTGGAAAAGTCAAGATTCTCCCATTATACTAATACAAAAGGTACTAGTACTTAATTAATATAATAGTGTACTTTGTACTCTCGGGAATCTTAATAAAGGATTAGTTTAATAGGCTTAGTACTTAGTTGGCAATACTAACCTATTGACCAATGGGTAATAAATCCCCTAATGGTTAATAACCAAGGGATAATAAAGGACAAGTACTTATATAATAAACTAAGCCTTTAGAAAAGACTTCATGTCCTTTGCATGTGGCAAAATACACATATGTATATATACATGTACTTATCAAGATATAATAATGGAAAAGCTATTGTCCAATGGGTAAAGATTACCTTAACAATTACTGTCCAATGGTTAATGGTTGAAAGGTAACTAAATGGTTAACTAGTTTGGTTATACCAACTAGTTGGTTGAGAATTGACTAGACATGGCAATTAGGGTTTCTAGTCGAGGAATAAGGTGATAAGGCGTTCAATTGCTTGAAGACAAACCGCTAGAAATTAATAAGAAAACCATCAAGCAATCAAGAAAAATTAAGAAATTTCGAATAACAACGAGATTTTGATTGAACGAAAAATCTGAGTTGTTACAACCTATCCCCCTTAAACAATTTTGTCCTCGAAATTAGGTGGATGCTAGGATTCGAACAAATGAGGGTATTTTGCCTTCATGGTTTCTTCTCTTTCCCATGTGGTTTCTCCAGAACCGCGGTGCTTCCATAAAACATGTACCAACTTAATCATCTTGTTCCGAATAGTCTTCTCACTTCGGTCTTGAATCTCTATCGGTTCTTCCTCGTATGTCGCGTCTTCTTCTATAGTGATGTCTTCCCAATTGAGAACATGAGTGGGTAAGGCTAGATACTTGCGAAGCATGGAAACGTGAAACACGTTATGCACTCTATCCAGCTGTGGCGGCAAGGCCATGCGATATACAACTTTCCCGATCTTCTCCACGATGTCAAATGGTCTGATGTAGCGCGGAGACAATTTCCCCTTCTTCCCAAATCTGATAACTCCCTTCTTTGGTCTGATCTTCAGGAATACATGATCTCCTACTGCAAAAGACAAAGGTCGGCTCCTTTTATCCGCATAACTCTTCTGTCGGCTTTGAGCGGTCTGGATCCTCTGTCTAATAGTCTTGATATTCTCCGTGGTATCCCGTACTATGTCCGGCCTGATCAATCCTATTTCCCCAGCATCGATCCAACAGACTGGAGATCGGCAGGGTCGACCGTATAAAGCTTCGTACGGTGCCATCCCGATGCTTGCTTGATAACTGTTGTTGTAGGCGAACTCTACCAACGGTAAATGCTGCTCCCAGTTTCCAGAGAAATCCAAGGCGCAGGCTTTCAGCATATCTTCCAGAGTCTAAATAGTCCTCTCCATTTGTCCGTCTGTCTGTGGGTGAATGGCCGTGCTAAGCCTCACGTCCCTTCCCAATGCTTTCTGCAATCCATTCCAAAAGTGTGATACAAAACGTGGGTCTCTGTCAGATACTATCGAGATTGGTACTCCATAGTGTTGTATCGTTTTGGTGTGGTTTGCTACGGTATGGATGTACTCGTACAATATTGTACTATTTTGGTGTGGTGAATGTACTCGTACGGTATTGTACCGTTTGGTGTGGTTTGCTACGATATGGATGTACTTGTACGGTATTGTACCATTTTGGTGTGGATTCGTACTGTATGGATGTACTCGCACGGTATTGTACCATTTTGGTGTAGTATGGTACCTTATGGATGTACTCGTATGGTATTCTACCTTTTGGTGTGGCATGGTTCCGTATAGTCATGCTCGAATGATATTGTACCGTTTTGGTGTGCTATGGTACCGTATGAATGTACTCGTACGCCATAGTACTGTTTTAGTGTGGTTTTGTACCGTATAGATATACTCGTACGGTGTTGAACTGTTTTTGTGCGGTATGGTACCTTATGGATGTACTCGTACGGTATTGTACCATTTTGGTGTGGTTTGCTGTGGTAGGGGTGTACTCGTACGGTATTGTACCGTTTTGGTGTGGTATGGTTCCGTATCGAGGTACTCGTACGGTATTGTAATGTTTTGGTGTGGTTTGCTACTGTATGGATGTACCTGTACCATATTGTACCATTTTCGTGTGGTATGATACCGTATGGATGTACTCGTACGGTACTGTATAATTTTGGTGTGGTATGGGACTGTATGGATATACTCGTACGGTATATAACCGTTTTGGTGTGGTTTTGTACCGTATGGATGTACTCGTACGGTATTGTTCCATTTTTGTGAGGTATGGTACCTTATGGATGTACTCATACGGTATTGTACCATTTTGGTGTGGTTTGCTACGGTAGGGGCGTACTCGTACAGTATTGTATCGTTTTAGTGTGGTATGTTCCATATCGAGATACTCGTACGGTATTGTATCGTTTTGGGGTGGTTTGCTACAGTATGGATGTACCTGTACCATATTGTACCATTTTTGTGTGCTATGGTACCGTATGGATGTACTCGTACGGTATTGTTCCATTTTGGGGTGGTATGGGACTGTATGGATGTACTCGTATGGTATTTAACCGTTTTGGTGTGGTTTTGTACCGTATGGATGTACTCCATCGGTATTGTAACGTTTTTGTGTGGTATGGTACCTTATGGATGTACTCGTACGGTATTGTACCATTTTGGTGTGGTATGGTACCGTATGAATGTACTCGAACCAAATTTTACCATTTTTGTCTGGTATGGTACCGTATGGATGTACTCGTACGGTATTGTGCCGTTTTGGTGTGGTATAGGGCTGTCTCGATGTACTCGTACGGTATGTAACGATTTTGGTGTGGTTTTGTACCGTTTGGAAGTACTCGTGCGGTATTGTACATTTTTTGTGTGGCATCGTACCGTATGGATGTACTCGTACGGTATTGTACCATTTTTGTGTGGTTTGTACCGTATGGATGTAGTCGTACGGTATTGCACCATTTTGGTGCGGTTTGCTACGGTATGGATTTACCTATACGGTATTGTACCGTTTTGTTGTGGTATGGTACCATATGGTTGCACTCGTACGGTATTGTACCATTTTTGTGTGGTTTTGTACCGTATGAATGTACTCGTACGGTATTGCACCATGTTGGTGTGGTTTGCTACGGTATGGATGTACCTATACGGTATTGTACGATTTTGGTGTAGTATGGTACCGTATGGATGTTCTCGTATGGTATTGTACCATTTTGTTGTGGATTTGTACCATATGGATATGCTCGTACGTTATTGTATTGTTTTTGTGTGGTATGGTACCGTATGGATGTACTCGTACGGTATTGTACCATTTTGGAGTGGTATAGGACTGTATAGATGTATTTGTACGGTATTTAACCGTTTTGGAGTGGTTTTGTACCATATGGATGTACTCGTACATTATTGTACCTTTTTCGTTTTGTATGTTACCTTATGGATGTACTCGTACGGTATTGTACCTTTTTGGTGTGGTTTGCAATGGTTGGGGTGCCCTCGTACGGTATTGTATCATTTTTGACGTGGTATGAGACTGTATGGATGTACTCGTACGGTATTTAACCATTTTGGTATGATTTTGTACTGTATGGATATACTCGTACGGTATTATACTATTTTTGTGTGGTACGGTACCTTATGTATGTAGTCGTACGTTATTGTACCGTTTTGGTGTGGTACGGGACTGTATGAATGTACTCGTACGGTATTTAACCATTTTGGTGTGGTTTTGTACCGAATGGATTACTCGTACGGTATTGTACTATTTTTATGTGGTATGGTACCATATGGATGTACTCATATGGTATTGTACCATTTTGGTGTGTTATGGTATCGTATGGATGTTCTCATATCGTATTTTACAATTTTATTGCGGTATGGTACCGTATGGTTGTACTCAAACGGTATTGTACCGTTTTGGTGTGGTATGGGACTGTATGGATGTGCTCGTACGGTATTTTATCATTTTGGTGTGGTTTTAAACCGTACAGATGTACTCGAACGGTATTGTACCGTTTTTGTGTGGTATGGTACCTTATGGTTGTACTTGTAGGGTATTGTACCGTTTTGGTGAGATCTGGTACCGTATGGATGTACTCGAACCGTATTTTACCGTTTTTTTATGGTATGGTACCGTATGCATGTACTTGTGCAGTATTGTACTATTTATGTGTGGTATGTAACCTGATGGATGTACTCGTACGGTATTGTACCGTTTTGGTACGGTTTTGTACCGTATGGATGTACTCGTACGGTATTGTAACGTTTTTATGTTGTATGGGACTGTATGGATGTACTTGTACGGTATTTAACTATTTTTGCGTGGTAAGGTACCTTGTGGATGTACTCGTACAATATTGTACCATTTTATTGTGTTATGGTACTGTACGGATGTACTTGTTCCGTATTTTTCCGTTTTTGTGTGGTATGGTACCGTATGGATGTACTCATACGGTATTGCACCATTTTGGTGTGCTATGGGTTTGTATAGATGTACTTGTACAGTATTTAACCATTTTGTTCTGGTTTTGTACCGTATGGATGTACTCGTACGGTATTGTACCATTTTTTTGTTGTATGCTACCTTATGGATGTACTCATACGGTATTGTACCATTTTGGTTTGGTAAGATATCGTATGGATATATACTCGTACCGCATTTTACCGTTTTTGAGTGGAATGGTACCGTATGGATGTACTCGTACGGTATTGTACCGTTTTGGTGTGGTACGGGACTGTATGGATGTACTCGTATGGTATTTAACCGTTTTGGTGTGGTTTTGTACCGTATGGATGTACTCGTACGGTATTGTACCATTTTTATGTGGTATGGTACCTTATGGATGTACTCTTACGGTATTGTACCATTTTGGTGGGGTATGGTACCGTATGGATGTACTCGGACCGTATTTTAACGTTTTTGTGTCTTATGGTACCGTATGTATGTACTCGTATGATATTGTACCATTTTGGTTTGGTATGGGACTGTATGGATGTACTCGTATGGTATTTAACAGTTTTTGGGGTGGTTTCGTACCGTATGGATGTACTCGTGCGGTTTTGTACAGTTTTTGTGCGGTATGGTACTTTATGGATGTACTCGTACGGTATTGTACCATTTTGGTTTGGCAAGGTACCGTATGGATGCACTCGTACCGTATGGATGTACTCATACCGTATTTTACCATTTTATTGCGGTATGGTACCGTATGGATGTACTCATACGGTATTGTACCATTTTGGTGTGCTATAGGATTGTATAGTTGTACTCGTACAGTATTTAACCGTTTTGGTGTGGTTTTGTACCATATGGATGCACTCGTCCGGTATTGTACCCTTTTTGAGTGGTATGGTACCTTATGGATGTACTTGTACGGTATTGTACCGTTTCGATTTGGTAAGGTACCATATGAATGCACTCGTATCGTATTTTACCGTTTTTGTGTGGAATGGCACCGTATGGATGTACTCGTACGGTATTGTACCATTTTGGTGTGGTACGGGACTGTATGGATGTACTCGTACGGTAATTAACCTTTTCGGTGTGGTTTTGTTCCGTTTGGATGTACTCGTACGGTATTGTACCATTTTTGTATGGTATGGTACTTTATGGATGTACTCATACGGTATTGTACCGTTTTGGTGTGTTATGGTACCGTATGGATGTACTCATACCGTATTTTACCATTTTATCGTGGTATGGTACCGTATGAATGTACTCATACGGTATTGTACCATTTTGGTATGGTATGGCTCTGTATGGATGTGCTCGTTCGGTATTTAACCATTTTGCTGTGGTTTTGAACCGTATAGATGTACTCGTATGGTATTGTACCATTTTGGTGCGGTACGGGACTGTATGGATGTAGTCATACGGTATTTAACCATTTTGCTGTGGTTTTGAACCGTATAGATGTACTCGTATGGTATTGTACCATTTTGGTGTGGTATGGGACTGTATGGATGTACTCCTACGGTATTTAACTGTTTTGGTGTGGTTTCATACTGTATGGATATACTCGTGCGGTACTGTACTATTTTTGTGCGGTATGGTACCTTATGGATGTACTTGTACCTTATGGTACCGTTTTTGTGAGGTATGGTACCGAATGCATGTACTCGTACCGTATTTTACCATTTTTGTGTGGTTTTGTATCGTATAGATGTATGCGTACGGTATTGTACCGTTTTATTATTGTATGGTACCTTATAGATGTACTTGTACGGTATTGTACCATTTTGGTGTAGTTTGATATGATATGGATGTACCTGTACGGTATTGTACCGTTTTGGTGTGGTATGGTACCGTATGGATGTAGTCGTACGGTATTGTACTATTTTGGTGTGGTGTGGTACCGTATGGATGTTCTCGTACGGTACTGTTTCGCTTTTGTGTGGTTTGGTACCGTATGGATGTACTCGTACGGTATTGCACCATTTTCGTGTGATTTGCTATGGTATGGATGTACCTATGCGGTATTGTATCATTTTGGTGTGGTATGGTACTGTATGGATGTACTCGTACGGTATTGTACCATTTTGGTGTAGTTTACGATGGTATGGATGTACCTGTAGGGTATTGTACCGTTTTGGTGTGGTAAGGTACCTTATGGAAGTACTGGTATGGTATTGTACCGTTTTGGTGTTGTTTGCTATGGTATGGATGTACCTATATGGTATTGTACCATTTTGGTGTGATATGATATCGTATGGATGTACTCGTACGATATTGTACCATTTTGGTATGGTATGGGACTGTATGGATGTACTCGTACGGTATTTAACCATTTTGGTGTGGTTTTGTATCGTATGGATGTACTCCTTCGGTATTGTACCATTTTTGTGTGGTATGGAACCTTATGGTTGTACTCGTACGGTTTTGTACCGTTTTGGTGTGGTATGGTACTGTATGGATGTACTCGAACCGTATTTTACCATTTTTGGCTGGTATGGTACCGTATGGATGTACTCGTACGGTATTGTGCCGTTTTGGTGTGGTATAGGGCTGTCTGGATGTACTCGTACGGTATTTAACGATTTTGGTGTGGTTTTTTAACGTTTGGAAGTACTCGTACGGTATTGTACTGTTTTGATGTGGCATGGTACCGTATGGATGTACTCGTACGGTATTGTACCATTTTTGTGTGGTTTGTACCGTATGGATGTACTCGTACGGTATTGCACCATTTTGGTGTGGTTTGCTACGCTATGGATGTACCTAAACGGTATTATACCGTTTTAGTGTGGTATGGTACCGTATGGATGTTCTCGTACGGTATTGTACCATTTTGGTGTGGATTTGTACCATATGGATGTGCTCGTACGGTATTGTACTATTTATGTATGGTAAGGTACCGTAGCAGGTACTCGTACGGTATTGTACCGTTCTGGTGTGGTATAGGACTGTATGGATGTATTCGAACGGAATTTAACCGTTTTGGAGTGGTTTTGTACCATATGGATGTACTCGTACCGTATTGTACCATTTTCGTGTGGTATGTTACCTTATAGATGTACTCGTACAGTATTGTACCGTTTTGGTGTGGTTTGCTACGGTTGGGGTGCACTCTTACGGTATTGTACCATTTTAGACATGGTATGAGACTGTATGGATGTACTCGTACGGTATTTAATCATTTTGGTGTGGTTTTGTATTGTATGGATGTACTCATACGGTATTGTTCTATTTTTGTGTGGTACGGTACCTTATGTATGTAGTCGTACGGTATTGTACCGTTTTGGTGTGTTACGGTATTTAACCGTTTTGTTGTGGTTTTGTACCGTATAGATTACTCGTACGGTATTGTACCATTTTTATGTGGTATGGTACCTTATGGACGTACTCATACGGTATTGTACCATTTTGGTGCGTTATGGTACCGTATGGATGTAGTCATACCGTATTTTACCGTTTTATTGTGGTATGGTACCGTATGGATGTACTCAAATGGTATTGTACCGTTTTGGTGTGGTATGGGACTGTATGGATGTGCTTGTACGGTATTTAACTATTTTGGTGTGGTTTTGAACCGTATAGATTTACTCGTATGGTATTGTACCGTTATTGTGTGGTATGGTAGCTTATGGATGTACTTGTAGGGTATTGTACCATTTTTGTGTGCTATGGTACCATATGGATGTACTCGAACCGTATTTTACCATTTTTGTGTGGTATGGTACTGTATGGATGTGCTCGTACGGTATTGTACCATTTTTGTGGTGTATGGTACCGTATGAATGTACTCGTACGGCATTGTACTATTTTAGTGTGGTTTTGTACCGTATGGATGTACTCGTATGGTGTTGTACCATTTTTGTGCGGTATGGTACCTTATGGATATACTCGTACGGTATTGTACCGTTTTGGTGTGGTTTGCTACGGTAGGGGCGTACTCTTATGGTATTGTACCGTTTTCGTGTGGTATAGTTCCGTATCGAGGTACTCGTATGGTATTGTAATGTTTTGGTGTGGTTTGCTACTGTATGGATGTACCTGTACCATATTGTACCATTTTTATGTGTTATGGTACTGTATGGATGTACTCGTACGGTAATTTACAATTTTGGTGTGGTATGGGACTGTATGGATGTACTCGTACAGTATTTAACCATTTTGGTGTGGTTTCTTACCGTATGGATGTACTCGTACGGTATTGCACCGTTTTGATGTGGTATGGTACCGTATGGATGTACTCGTATGGTAGTGTACCTTTTTTTGTGGTATGGTACCGTATGAATGTGCTCGTATGGCATTATACTATTTTTGTGTGGTTTTGTATCGTATGGATTTACTCCTACGGTATCGTATCATTTTTTTGCCGTATGGTACCTTTTGGATGTACTCGTACGGTATTGTACCGTTTTAGTGTGGTTTGCTGCGGTAGGGGCGTACTCGTACGGTATTGTACCGTTTTCGTGTGGTACGGTTCCGTATCGAGGTACTCGTCCGGTATTGTAATGTTTTGGTGTGGTTTGCTATTGTATGGATGTACCAGTACCATATTGTACCATTTTTGTGTGGTATGGTACCGTATGGATGTACTCGTACGGTATAGTACCATTTTGGTGTGGTATGGGACTGTATGGATGTGCTCCTACGGTATTTAACCGTTTTGGTGTGGTTTTGAACCGTATAGATGTACTCGTACGGTTTTATACCATTTTTGTGTGGTATGGTACCTTATGGATGTACTCGTAGGTTATTACACCATTTTGGTGTGGTATGGTACGGTATGGATGTACTCGAACTGTATTTTTACTATTTTTGTGTGTTCTGGTACCGTTTGGATGTACTCGTACGGTATTGTACCATTTTGGTGTGGTTTGCTACGGTATGGATGTACCTGTACCATATTGTACCGTTTTTGTGTGGTATGGTACCGTATGGATGTACTCATATGGTATTGTATCATTTTGGTGTGATTTGGTACGGTAAGGATGTACTTGTACGGTATTGTACCGTTTGGGTGTTGTATGGTACCGTACGGATGTACTCGTACGGTATTGTACCATTTTGGTGTGGTACGGTACCGTATGGACGTACTCGTACGGTATTGTACCGTTTTGGTGAGGTTTGCTACGGTATCAATGTTCTCGTACGGTATTGTACTGTTTTGGTGTGGTATGGTACCGTATGGTTGTACTCGTACGGTATTGTACCATTTTAGTGTGGTATGGTACCGTATGGTTGTCTCTGCACTGTATTGCACCGTTTTGGTGTGGTTTTCTATGGTATGGATGTACCTGTATGGTATTGTACCATTTTGGTTTTGTTTGCTACGGTATGAATGTACTCTTAGGATATTGTACTGTTTTGGTGTTGTATGGTACTGTATGGATGTACGCGTACACTATTGTACTGTTTTGGTGTGGTATGGTACCGTATGGATGTCGCTGCATGGTATTGCACCGTTTTGGTGTGGTTTGCTACGGTATGGATGTACCTGTATGGCATTTTACCATTTTTGTGTGGTATGGTACCGTATGGATGTACTCGTATACTATTGTACCGTTATACCATTATCCCTCTTACCACGTGTTCGGGCCTTCATTGGGCCTGTTCAGGAATACCTCCCTACAATTGCTCCCCAGCTTTACTGGTCACTTTTACCCAAATGACGAGTAAAGCTCCTAATAAACGAGTAAATTTATTCTGTTCCTGCACCTTATTTCGTAAAATTGGTGCAATTTTTTATCATTAGTCCAAGCAAAAAACATCTCTTTGTTCGACCTGTGGACAGGCTTTTTAGTCCTAAACTTTACACATGGCGTTTGTTGTATTGCTTACATTAAATGTGGATAGACGCCTTTTTGTGGAACGGAACGCCCAAACGGCATCTGGGGTGACGTTTCACATACGCCACCCCACTCATTAAGGTATTTTTTGGTTTTCGTCCCATTTTAAACCCGCTGTCTCTCTCTCTGCAAAAAAGACTACTCGTACACACCCGCCATTAGAGCACTGCTCACCCTCTCAAGGTCTCCTCTTTTCTGTATTAGGAACTCCGATCACTGATCCATTGTAAGTCTTTGCTCCCCACTTCACCCTATTTCTCTCGTAGATTTAGGGTTTAGTTGTTTCTTAGGGTTTCTTCGATACCCTTTCTCTAAAACATACTTTTCAACAATGGGGAGATTTAGACAGCACTGTAACACACCCCAGGCTATGGCTAACTTCAGATCTCGTTACGAGATATCCCTGAGAATGTCGCCATCACGCTCGCCCTTGTGGACGCCCTTCGTGAGTGTCCAGATCATGACACGCTTCATATACTAGTAGTTACCATCGTTGAAGGTGGGGTTAGGTTTTCCCTAGCACCCCTGCTTCGTCATGTTTTAGCCCACTATCGTTTGTCCCCAATGCAGATTTCTGCCAATTTCTTTTGGGTAGTCATGGGCATAAATGCTCTAAACCAGATGCTAGGCACATCCCTAGGTTTGCACGACATCCATCACTTGTACAGCGTCTCGAGGACAAAGGACGCCCTTACTTATTATCTCAAAAGTAGAGATTCCAGAAAAAGACTCGTGCTTGAACTTCATGACTCTGCCCGGGGAGACGATGATCACTTCCACATCGTTACGGGAAATTTCGAACCCAGAGATGAGGACGGCCGAGTGATAGGTTTTCATGCCCCTCACAGATTTGGGATCCCACGTTAGTGCTCTCCTCTTATTTTGTCTGTCTTTAGTCAAAGCTTCTTTGTGCTTTTACTAACATTATGTGTTGCATATGTTATTGTAGCCACAAATGTCAACCAGGGTTATGCCATCATCACCCTTCAGGTCCATGTTGCGGATATCAGGCGGGTATTAGCGTTCAATGGACAGGGTACTTATCTTGCTGGCCGAGCAAGGGCTGCCCAAATTCTTCTTAGTTACAGGGCCTCATACGGCGAGTTCATTGATCGGCGTACCTGTGCAGCTGATAACCCGATAGCTGGTGGTCCCTCCACCTCGCATCCCGAGCAAGGAGAAGAAAGGCGTTCTCAAACGCCTCCCTTCCAAGGCGAGCCAATCACTTTGGCCGAAGAAGCATCAACGTCCACATCAAGCGGCTATACTCCTGGGTTTTCAGGGCCACGGTGGCTCTCAGGGCCATGGTCGTCGATCCCACATTCAAACTGATGTTCCCCTTGGGTTTTCTCAAGAAGAAATTGACAATAGCCACCGGGACAAACGTCAAAATGTGGAATCATCACACGAAAGGCCCCTTCCTCAGTCCTCATCGACTTCAGCTCCTATTTAGGCTCCTTCACTCACCCATGGGAATCGGCCTATCACTGCTCGAGACAGTGTAGAATCTGAGGGAACAGCCATTGCATTATCCCATGCTTTTCTACTGCCAGGAGACATGCAAAAAGAGGTTGCAGGCCCTCCTTGGCTCATTTATGACCCATAGTGCCAAGGTAACCTTCCTCGTAATTTATTTACTAATCACTTAAGTCATATCCTCTTGTAGTTGCGTTGACTGTTTGGATCTCCAGGCGATTCAGAAGATGGTGGCTATGGCCTAAAAACTCAGCCAATCTGAACCCCAACGTGCCAAGCTGGCAAATGAGAACGCCCAATTGCAACGCACAATAATCAAGCTTGAGAGAGAAAGAAACCAAGCCCGTGGGGAGGTGAATGAAGTGAAAGGTAAGGTTGACGGTGCCAAGGACAGCTTGAACCAAACTATTACGGAGCTAGAGTCAAGCAAGAAAGAAGCGAAAGACGCATAGCAGCAGGGGTATAATGAAGGGATCGACATAGCTACTGAGAGCTACAAAAATCAAATCCCTGTCATTCAAGATCGGATTTGGGCTGCCTCTTGGACAGCTTGTCTTACAAAGATTGGAGCACCTGAGTCTTCCCCTCTGTGGACCAACAATGACCTACTGAGCACACAAGCCATTTTCGAAGATGAAACAGTAGTGGAAGAGGGGAATTCGGACAGAGAGCTCAATATCGTTGTCCCCGATCAGCAGGTAGCAAATGCCGACCAAACGATTGATACGTCCAACCCTGGCCAGAAGGAAGCCAGTGGTGGTCAACCTGGGGGAGATATTGCTGTGGAGGACATTACTGCACCAGCTTCTCTAGCTACTGTTCAAGATCTTACTGAAGATGAGTAAGTACAATCTCCTCCTTTTGGCAGACAATCCTAGTCTTTCAAACAGTTGAACTGGCCCTGTGTGGTTGTAAAGTTTTGCCCTGCGTGGCACAAGTATGATTCTAAAAACTTGTCTAACACACGTGTTTTGGCATTTTGTAGCCCTGTCTGGTTTAAACACTGTTTTGCTTGGCCCTTCTTGGCTTTAGAATCACATTTCGTTTTTTGATGCCAAGGTTCCTTTTCAGATGCATATTAGCTAAGTGTTTCGTACTTGGTTAAGTTTCTCGTACTTATGCATGTATTCGTATGCAACCCCAAGCTTGTTCATACTTGGACATATTCGTATGTCTAAGTTTTTTGTATTTATACAATCCGTGAATTCTAAGTTTATTCATACTTAGTTTGGTGCCCAAATGTATTCGCATGTTTATCATATGTATGCCAAGTGCTTCGTACTTGAACTATATCTGCATGTTCTCATATGCATTCTAAGTGTGTTCGTACTCAGGCAGTGTTGTATGTATTTGTACATACTAAGTTTGTTTATGAATTTTTACTCAGATGATTGCATCTCCCCGTATGTATCCCAGGTTTATTCGTGCTTGGATAACCAGCAAAGTTTGCTCGTACTCAGTTGTCTGTGCATATTCGTGTATGCTTTCCAAGTTTCAAGTACTTGGATATATGCCTAAGTTCACTCGTTCTTTAGACAATCAACTACATATTCTCGTATGTATGCAAAGAAAGCGTATGGGCCCACTCTCTGCTCCCCAATATGAAGGAAGGGTGAAGAATGAGTGCCATACTTCATATTCTAGTACCCAGAATAAAAATTTACTAAAAAAGAAGAGTTTTTCATAATTCAAAATCTGAATTCATAACTCAAAACTCAAGGGGGCGTTACTCGTACCCCTTGCAACTAACAAAGAATAAGACATAAGAGAGTTTTGTTCGTAACTCCCACACAATCACGATGTGCATCCTAAAAAATAAACTTGAAGCTATTCAGACAAAGAACTTTCTTAAATTATGGACATTCCATGGCCTTGGCACCGGGTTCCCGTCCAGGTCGGCCAATCGATAAGCCCCAATGCCCACAATCTCAGTGACTCGATATGGGCCTTCCCAATTGGCACCCAACTTACCCTCGTTGGCCACCTTAGTGTTGCCGAGCACCTTTTGAAGCACAAGGTCTCCAACACCAAACTCTCGTGGGTGGACATTCTTGTTGTAGCTTTTCATTAGCTGCTCTTGGTATGAGGCCAAATGCACCAGGGCCCGCTCTCTTCGTTCCTCAGCAAGATCTAATTCAATCTCCAGGGCTCTGTCATTGCTTCCACTTTCAACCAAAGTGGTCCTATTGGTTGGCAGACCTACTTTTAATGGAATAACGGCCTCCGTTCCATATGCTAATGAATAGGGGGTCTCTTCCGTAGACCTCCTAGGCGTTGTTCGGTGCACCCATAAAACTAGTGGCAATTTGTCAGGCCACTTCCCCTTTGCTTTATCCAACCTCTTCTTGATCCCATCAAGAATGGTTTTGTTGGAAGCTTCTGCCTGCCCGTTACTTTGAGGGTAGGCTGGGGTCGAGTAGTAGTTCCTTATTCCACACTGGGCACAGAATGCTTTGAACTTTTTCTGAAATTGGGACCCATTATCCGTAATCAATGAATAAGGGATCCCAAACCAAGTAATGATGCTTTTTCATACGAATCTTTCTATCATAGGTTCAGTGATCTTGGCCAAAGGTTATGCTTCAATCCATTTGGTGAAATAATCCGTTGCTACCAACAAAAATTTCCTATTTCCCGTTGCCTTGTGGAGTGGACCCACGATGTCCATGCCCCATTGGGCAAATGGCCAGGGACTCGTTAGTGGCACCAAATCTTCTGCTAGCATTTGTATCATTGGTGAGAATGTAACGCCCCCAATTTTGGGTACGTTAAATAGACAATTTTATTTCAACTTCAAAATAGAGTCTGGCTCTTTATTACATCACAACCCCCGTAAGAGTACTTTCATTACACAAGGGAAGGGAAACTAAGGTTTCTAACAACAGCTCCGCCTGTTCTTCCATCTTAGCCAGCTCTTCGACTCCAAAAGCCTCTAAGGTGTACAGCTCACCCTGTTCATCTACAAAGTCTAACACATTATACCAGCGTCGCCACCGATATAATATGTCAGGGTCACCAAAGGTAACACCATGAGCTACAAAAGCTCAATAGAATAACCCATACCCACTAACCCTTAACTTACAAACAATAGATCATGAAACTGATGATTTTCACATAGATCATGCATACATAATGAAACGGTTAACAATGACACATTCACAGTCAATATTCAACTAACGTTGGTGTCCAAGATTCTCTGAGTTTCTCCTACGCGACTCATCGTAGACCGTGTCACCATTTTTCATATACCGACCAACATTTCAAAAATTATTTTACAACACACCCAACCTCGGTTCTGCCGTTCCGGGTTCCCGAGTATCCTCACAATGGTTCCGCCGCACCAAGTTCCCATTAGCACACAAAACTTGCATTGGCTCCTTTCCGCGGATAACCAAGCCATATTACCAACGAGGCTACCACGTCCGGCTGCATTGGCAATCTTCACAATCGGCTACCAAGTCCGACCACATTGTGGTTTTCACAATCCACGCAATAGGCTACCAAGTCCGGCCACATTATGAGTTTTCATACACACAACGGGCTACCAAGTCCGGCCACGTTGCGGTTTTCACAATCCACACGATGGGCTACCAAGTCCGGCCACATCGCGGGTTTCCATACACACAATGGGCTACCAAGTCCGGCCACATTGCGGTTTCAAAACACATCTCGTCATTATCCACACCCTAGGTGCCATGTTTCTACCTCCTTGATTTTTGTGTCTCATTCTCATGCATAGACTCCGCGGTAGGACGTTCACATACGTACTCATAAATCATTCATTGAAATCTTGAAACTAAACTAGCAAGATCATCCAACTCAATATTACTAATCGTGCTCAAGCATAACGCCACATGTACGGACGTCCTTGGAGTGAAAAATCACTTATGCTTTATCACACAACAAGTAATACAAGCAATTCATGTATATGCTCATAACCATTCTCAAGATCAAAAATAAGTTCGTTGCCTATCATGCATTCCAAACATTTTAAGTGATAGATAACCTTATCTACTTGAAAACTAAACGATAGATGACCTTATCTACTTAAGGAAAATGGTCAAGGAAATTTATACTTCCAACATACGGTTTGATGCTTATACGTCGCTACAACAAATACCACTTTTAATAGCATAAATTGATAGCATTCTTTTTAAAATGCTATTGTAGAGGAGGCAATAATAGCATTCCTGCTTACACCACTTTTAATAGCATAAATTGATAGCATTCTTTTTAAAATGCTATTGTAGAGGAGTTAATAATAGCATTCCTGCTATTGAGAGACACGGACAAAAGGGGGAAAAAAACAACTGTAACGACCCTGAATTTTGGTCAATAAAAATTTCGTTAAATATTTGAATTTTATTTGAATCACTTATTTTCTCTTGAGTGGCTATATGATTTCTTGTTAATTTTCGTCGTAGTTAAATTTTGGTCTCGACTAGAAACCCTACTTGACCAATTTAGTTAGATTCTAACCGACTACTTGGAGGAACCAAGCAACCGAACTCACCTAGTTGCTAGATGAACCTTTTGGACCTTTTGAACCTTTCGCCTTTACCCATTGGTCCATAATGGTTAGGGTAATTTTTGTTCATTGGACAATAAACTTTTCATTATTATATTTGACTAAAAGTACATGTAGTCTTTTCAAAATATTATTTTAAAGATGAAGGTACTTGTACTCTTTTACCATTGGTTATTAACCGCAAGGGGAATTACTATCCATTGGGTAATAACCGTTAGGGAAGTTAGTAACCCTTGGGTAATAGAGTCTTTTGACCAAATAAAGTACCGATGTGACTAAAGAACCTTCCAATAAAGTTAATTTGACTTGTACTTTATTATTATTTTAATGGAGAGAATCCTAGCCTTTTTATTTAATTGGGGTACGTGGTACCACACCTAATTTAATATAGGGCTTTTGTCACAAGCTTTAAAAGGACAACATTGATTATTTTAATATAAAAGTTTCCTAGTAGCTATTGTCCATTGGACAATAGAAGTTAGGGGATTTGTTATCCATTGGGTAATAGCCCAAATCTTTCTCCTAAGTACTCTTTTATTATTTTATATTGGGATTTTGTACCCAATTGGATTAATTTATTGGGGAGTTGATCTTCCTAGAGTACATTAGTACACTAGTTTATTTTAATCAAACATGTGCCAATTTATTTGTTTATTTGGAAATCTTAGCCCTTAAGTTTCTTTGATTCAAAAGTACCAAAAGTACCTTTTGTTTATTTTCTTGTACCTTGTAAATATATATATATATATATATATATATATATATATATATAGTGTACTAGAGAGAAAGAGAGAGGGAGAGAGAGAGAGAGATTGCCGAGAGAGAGAGGAGAGAGAGGCCGAGAGAGAGAGTGAGAGAGATGGGCCGAGAGAGAGAGATAGGAGAGAGAGAGGAAGAGATTTTGTTGTACTTCTATGATCTTTCTCATCTTTTCAAATCCTTGGTGATATCTTTCTTCCTAGACTAAATCTATCTCCCATTGTACTCCTATATTTGTTTTATGACCAAATCTTGTACCATTGTCTCCTTCCTTTCCAACAAATCTTCCATAATCCCATCCAAGGACAAATCCTAGCCATGCAAGCCTACCATTTAGCCATGCAAGCCTAGGTTTAGACTTTGACCTTCCATGAGTGCTTGACAAGTGTCAAAAATTGAGGAATGAGAGAGAGGGGGGGGGGGGGGGGGGGGGGATGGGGCCTTAGAGAGGGAGAGAGAGCCAAGATTTTTCCTATAAATAGGACCCCATTCCAAGCATTGAACTCACACCTTCACCTAGCAACTTCTCTCTCTAGAAAAATTGTGTTCTTTCTTTGTTCTTTCTTTTGTTCTTATTTTGTTCTTGAGTGTTCTTGAGTTCTTCAAGAAACTCAACCTAAGCCACCACTAAACCGCCACCCGACCACCCTTCGATCCATAAAGTAGAGTAGTGTTAGTCAAGTAGAAGTTTCGAGAGAAACCTTTCTCTTTCGAAGCTACCGGAGACCACCGTAGGAGGTTACTCCGTCCGACCGCCGATTACCATCCGTAAGCCGTTACTACCGCCAAGAAGTAAGGTAGAACCCCTTGCCCCTAACTCTACGTATAGAACCGTATGTTAGAAAGTAAGAAAATCCTTACTTACTTCCTATTTACTTGCTTACTCAAGTATAACGTTATTGTTTTGAATTGCTAAACGGTTACCTATTTACTTTAAGTATTTGTATTTTGATCTTTAAAGATGATTATGGGTATGCATGTATGAATTGCTTGTATTACTTGTGGTGTGATAAAGCATAAGTGATTTCACTCCAAAGACGTCCGTACATGTGGCGTTGTGCTTTGAATAAAGCATAAGTGATACACTCCAAGGGCGTCCATACATGTGGCGTTATGCTATAAGTGATGATTGAGCGTGATAAGTAATATAGAATTGAATGATCTTGTTGGAATGATTCCTGCTTATTTTTGTCCTACCGCGGAGTCTTTGCATGTAAACGAGACACGAGAATCGAGAAAGTAGGAACATGACACCTAGGGTATGGTTAATGAAGGGAAATGTTTTTCGAGGAAGGAAATATTTTGAAACAACATAATGATCGATTTTGGGTGGCATTATGTGAGTTGTGTGCGTGCGTAAAAGAAACATTTGAAAAGGGTGAAAAGTTTTGGAAACCGCAATGTGGCCGGACATGGTAGCCCATTGTGTGGTGTGTGTTGAAAAACCCAATGAAAACCCGGAGTGGCGGAATCATTGTGGGGATACTTGGGAACCCGGAGCGGCGGAACCGAGGTTTTTAGATTTCGAAAACCCCAATTGGGAACCCAGAGCGGCGGAACCATTGTAGGATACTCGGGAACCCGGAGCGGCGGAACCGAGGGTTTTGAAATGTGTGCGTTCCCATGGGAGACCGGAGCGGCGGAACCATGGTGAGGGATGGCTTGGTTATCCGCGGTACGGAGCCAATGCAAATGTTTTTGTGTGCCAATGGAAACCCGGGATGGCGGAACCATTGTGAGGATACTCGGGAACCCGGAACGGCGGAACCGAGGTTGGGTGTGTAGCTTGGTTATTCGCGGTATGGAGCCAATGCAAATGATTTTGAAAGGTTGGGTGTGTTTAAACAAAGTGGTTTTTGAAAGGTTGATTTGTAAATGAAAATGTTGACACAGTCTATGATGAGTCGCGTAGGAGAAACAAAGAAAATCTTGGACACCAACGATAGTTGATTAACGAAAGTGGATGTATCATTGTTAGCTGTGTATACATGTATCATGTGGAAATCGATGTTTGTTTAACTTGTTGTTTGTAAGTTATGGGTTAGTGGGTATGGGATTGTTCTGCTGAGCTTTTGTAGCTCATGGTGTTGTCTTTTTTGGTGACCCTGACATATTATATCGGTGGCGACGCTGGTATAATGTGTCAGACCTTGTAGATGATCAAGATGAACAGTACACCTTGGAGGCTTTTGGAGCTGAGGAGCTGGCTAGGATGGAGGAGCAGGAGGAGCTGTAGTTAGGAACCCTAGAACCCCCTTCAAATGTGTAAATATTGAACTCTTGTAGGAGTTTGTTGTAATAAGAGCCAGACTCTATTTTGAGGTTTTTTCAATGAAATTGTCTTTTTAATGTACCCAAAATTCGGGGCGTTACAACAACAGCGTGTTCATAACTCTACCATAGCGTTCTACCAATTTTAGGCGCCACTCTCTTTTCCCCTTTTCCCTCTCTAAATTTTGGGCGCCAGTTCACGGTATTTCCCTCAAAATATTTCAATCTCTTTCAATATTTCAGTCGTTAGGTCATCAAGAGGTCTACAGCGTGAGTTTGGTTTAGATGGGTTGATCGACAGATTTGCACTAGTCTTCCTCTCTATTCACTTCGTATCAGATTTCAGCATGAGTTCGATTCTTCTGGGTTTCAATCGTGAGTTGTTTTTCCATCAAATATTCTTCTTGTATGATTTCCCTTTTTTTTCTCTCTTTTTGTGCTAGATCCCTAATTCGTATAAAGAAAGAAGCAAACTTGTTGCACCAATTGCGGCAAAGAGTCAGCAAACAGAGAAGCCCTAAACAGGTTCTGTTCGATTTTCCTTGATTCTTACAGACTAGGGCTTAATATTCAGTACGATTTTGCCTGGAAAACACAAGAAGATCATTAGGGCTTTTATATGTTTCCTTTCATCCGATTAATATCATGTTACCTGGGGCTTTGCATGCTATGCCTCAGTACAAGAAACTTTATACTGTAGTTTAAGTTTTTCTTGGACTCTGAGTCTCTGATGCAAGTTAGGATTTCATATATTTTTTTTTCTTGTCTTGTTTGACTTGGTTATTTATATTTTACACTTACCCACGTGACTAAACTTTATACTGTAGTTTAAGTTTGTTTGGAAGTGTGGACTTTTTTTTTTCAATCGGCCTTGTTGTGTATAGGAATTTGGGCTTTGCTTTGTTTTGTCTTTTTTGTGATATGGTTGCATGTTCGATTAGAGTAATGAATAGCTCAAAAAAGGGTCCCTAATTTATTTATTCCAAGTGATCTTTTGTCTGTGGTCCCCTTTTTGCTTCTTCTTTATGAAATCCCTAAGCCAAGAATGTCTCAATATGGTGTATGTATTCTTATACATCATAACTATTGGTTAAACCCCCAATAACTTAGTGGCCAATCCCAAAGATGTAGCATCAATTGGTTTTTGTAGGAGCTAAGGTAATCCATTTAGCACCTCCATACTGAAATAGGATCTGAAAATAGCAGCAAACTCCCAATGATAGCAGGAAAAATGAAATCACCAAAGGTTCACCTTGAAGCAACATCCAGTATTTATGACAGCATGGTTTCAACTCAGAAAAGACAGAGACCGTTAGAGCCACAGCAGCAGCTGCAACTCTAAAAAGTAAAAACCACCCCTTTTGTGTGTTTTTGTAACACCCTTAATATTTTTTTTGAACAGGTAACACCCTTAATATATGAGGCGCTTTTATGTTATACTTTCAACTTAAAGGACTAAAGTGCAATTTTTTTAGAATTGTGCATGTGTGCCGTGTGTGTGCTGAGGGGTGTGTGTGTGTGTTCCTTTTAAAACAAAGAAAAAAAAAAAAGAAATCCATCAGGGGAGGAGTTGTTTCAACGTTAGAAGAGAGAGAGAGAGAGAGAGAGAGAGAGAGAGAGAGAGAGACGGTGGAAAGAAGAAGATGAAGAGCGACGGGGGAAGCTAGGAACCTCAATTTCAGTACGTACTTTTTAGTCTCTTTACTTATGTTTGTGTTTGCACAGCAGATTTTGAGACAGGTTGCAAGGGGTCTGTTCTGGGTTGATTTTTTGTTCTTAGATTGTGAATTGGATTTTGATTCCTTCTTGAGATTTAAAGAACACTCTCATCTCGGTCTATAGCCACTGGAATCGTTGAAAACCGTCAAGAACTCGACTTGCTATGGAATTTTGAAATCTGCTATGCATAATGATAATCTGTCCTGTTTTGACGAATTTTTCTCATCGATGTGCCGATAATGTTATTTTTTTATAATTTTACTGTAGATGCCTCTGTTAGTTTAGTTTATGCTGTAAAAATTTCAGAATTGTTTGAGAAGTGTGGAAAAAGATAAAAATCATGAACCAAACTGGTGTCTCGTTCGCGTCTGTGCTGGCAGCACTGACACGTCTTAAGAAAACGGACATATCTCCTAGCTCGGGTATCGGTTTTACGCACCGTTTCTTGATTGTGAAACTAGACTTACATAACTTTCTAAATATGTAAGGTTTGTGCCTTAGTTCCTTCTAGGAAAAATCAGTTTTTGTTCCGAAGTTGATGGTTTGGTAATTCTGGAAGTCTGGGCAGTTTTTGGAGCTATGTTCTTCATCAATTTTTTCATAGTTAAATGTACTTACTGACTATGAGTTCTCCTGAGTCTTAAACACTGATCAATTGGTGATGTTTTGGTGTTGGAATTATTGGAAAATATTGAGTATGTGATTTTTAATGAGCATTCGATCGTAGACTGTTCTGCTGGAACTGTGATTTCTGTTTTAGATGTGTAACTTTATTTGAGCCTATCTTGGTCATTCGGACTCCGTTTAGGGCAAATTTTATATCGAGATTGATGTTCTGAGAGTGTACTTTTTAATGGTTGTAGTCTCGGAATCTAACTCCGAACCTATAGAATTCTATAGTCAGAATTTGGTTGGTGGTTCTGCTATATAGTGTGTGCGTGAGATTCTTGGCTTTGGGGTGCAAATTGGTGCATATACATGCTCTTTCTATTATTTACGTGCGCATTACAATGTTGTTCGCTCTCTTTCATTCATGCATTGCTTCTTTTATGTTTTCAGGTGAAAGGTACGGGTCCAAGAAAGAAGAAGGGTTGTTCTAGTGCACAACTTTTGAAAAAATCACAAACAACTCAAGAAGATGGTGGCAGCTCCCAGGGAGCGACCCAAGCTCAGTAGCTCCCCACATCACCTACTGAACAAACTGACATGTTTTGCAGCCCACATACGGTTGTTGGCTCCGTGGGTGAGTAATAGTGTTAAGAGTTTATTTCTTCTTAGTACTCTTTTTATGTAATATTTCTGAAGTACAATCATATCCAATGCAAAATTCTACAGCAACTCCTGCAATCCCTTCAACAGTGTCACAAAATCTCAAATGCAAAAGAGGCCCTACCAAGCTGAAAACGATTGCTGTAGATGGAGGTAGTCGGATTGAAGTTAAGTTTGACGAGAATGGTCAACCAATCGGTGATGGATCAATCAAGTTGTCTTCTTTCTTAGGACCTCTAGTTCGAGAGATTGTACCATATACAATTTCAGATTGGCGAAAGCTTCCTACGGGAATGGCAGAAATCCTATGGCGATCCGTTAAGGTATGGTATAGTGCCCAAGTATAATGCTTTTAGTTACATAATTCCATCCAACCAAATGTAGTGTCATTATTTCAACTCTCTTTATTCACATACTTTTACTCTTCTAGATGTAAAAATTATAGAAAATCATGCAAGTTACATTCAAATTTTTAGGTGAGATTCAATCTTCATGAAGAATGGCATAGAGAAATGGTTTTTCAGAGAATGAATGAAGATTGGAGAGCCTCAAAGTCGACATTAGTCAGAAAAGTAAGAAATGCTTCAAATGAGGAAGAAAGGCTAAAGCTACAGCTTGATAACATCAAATCGCTACAAGATTGGAAGGATTTTGTGAAGGAAAAGACTAGTGAACAATTCAAGGTATGTGCACCCTGTCCATACTCCCCTTTATTCCTGATTTTTTTTCATTCTCTCAAAAGAATAAAGCATGTTCAGTTCATCTTGGTTTGCTATTTTTGTAGCTGTGCCTGCTGTTACTGTTTGCTATTATATGCTGCTGTATGTTAAAAGCTTTTATAGCATCTTTTAGAAGTTTTTAGTGCTGCTTGTTGGTGTGTTTTCTTGCTGTTTTTGTTGCAGCTTTGATACTGGTTTCAGCTGATTTTGATGCTGGTTTGTACTCTTTTTTCCACTATTTCTTGCTCCTGTTTTATAGTTTTTACGGTACCTAAGTTGTCGTAGTCATAGCTAACCAAGATAGATGTAAGGCTGGCCATTATAGCAATAGCCATAATTGAGTACCAAAACAGTAGCCATTTGCCACCAATATAGCAGTCAACAACAACAAACATCATCTCACAATTGAGTACCAAAATAGCAGCAGCGGCTGGACTAATAGAACTATAGCAGCAACTGAAGTGTGCACAGTTGGAAAGTAGCAGCAGCTAAGCATTTATAAAAGACATGGTTGTAAGTGGTAGCGACTGATAGGTATCCCGAGAGTAGCAACTAGCAGCAACAGTAGCAGCAAGTAGAACAGCAGTAGTAGTAGCAAAACAGCAGTAGCAGCATATTCTGTATAGTACATACTATAAGTGACTGATAGCACAGCAGTAGGATACCTGCTTGCTGCAAACAACCAGCAGCAAACAGCAGCAGCAGGGCACACAGAGATCTATCATGGACATAGTTTGAAAATCAAAGTAGATTGAAGGAAACTAGGGACAAGCCCCCTAGGAAAGCTTAAACAGCCCGAGGGACAACCCAGTCACGGACTAGCTCACATATGGTCTAAATAGGGGCATGCCCATGCTAGGCTATGACTAATTTGTGGGTGTGTTTTCTTTCTATTTTTGCTGCAGTTTTGATACTGATTTCAGCTGATCTTGATGCTAGTTTGTACTCTTTTTTCTACTAGTTCCTGCTTTTGTTTTATAGTTTTTACGGTAGCTAAGTTGTCGTAGTCAGCTAACCAAGATAGAAGTAAGGCTGGCCATTATAACTGGAATTCCAGTGGTTCCCTACTGATTTATATCAAAAGAATGGTTGTGATTTTAGTTTATTCTTGAGTTTAGGTTAGAAGCAATAAATTCAAAGGTATGAGACAGAAACAGTTGGAGCTGCAGCATACTATGAGTCGTAAGGGATATGCATGGTTGACTGCTGAGCTGGTAATACCTCTATTATTTTGTTCATTATCAAAGATCATTGTACTTCACATTCATAAACTATAACTTCAATTCTGACCAGATATTTGTTTTTACTATAGAAAAAGAAAAAAAGAGGTGTCCTCCATAAGTAGAGCTGTTGTTTGGGCTGATGGACATACAAACAAGAAAGGTCAACCCGCAAACAAAAAAATTGCTCAAAAGATTGTAAGGCCATGGCTCATTCTTTATATGTGTGTTTTATTGGTTATATATGTTCACAGTCTGGTCGTAGTCATTTACATTGGTTTATTGTTATGCCATTTTTAGAAACAGATGGAAAAAATTGAACGGGATAAACCAAACTCATCTTCAACTAATCCAAAAGAAGATGCTCTTTCTCAAGTGCTTGGTCCCTAGAAGCGTGGCCGGTTAAGAAGATTTGAAAAAGGAGTGACACTAACAAGATTGACTATATTATCACAAATGAATGGTCAATTTGATGAACTACGTAAAGAAAATGTTCAGTTGAAGTCTCAAATGGCAGATATGAAAAATACAGTTGACGAGTGGAAGAAAAGCCAAGTAAGTAGCTTATCATTTTTTCATTGGTGGTCATTTCGGATTACTTTGAGTAACAACGTTTTATTTGTTCCGTTTTTGAACTTTCTAGGTTCAAATTTCGGCAACATTTGACGGAACACCAACTACACCCATTGTTTCTCCCTCGGTAAAAAAATGTTTACTTTACCATTTGCAAAAATAGCATAATCTTACATTGTTGCATAAAAGATGCTGAAGGGTAAAAAATACCACAGATTACATTGTTGCATTGAATTATGAGGTATATTCTTTGACAATAGAAGTAAGTGCAGGTCTTTGATGTTTAATACTGGAGTTTTGTTTGTTGAAATATGTTGTTATCATTGTTTAATTTTGTTATATCAATTTGTTGGTAAAGATTGTGAACATCAGTCAGAATATCAAGTGCAAGTTGCTAGATTGGATGGGGACGGGAGACATAGTTGCTGAGGGGCGTTGGTCTTCAAGTGATCCAAATGAAAGATGTCATTGTGTTCTGATCGGACCTAACTCAATGAAAGTTTGGGTGGATGTAGCAAAGTGTTTCTTTGGAGGCCTACAAGTGATCTGACCTATGTCGTTGATGCTGTACTACCATCGCGTGGCCTGCTAGTCAAGTTATTATGGACTCTTCGCCGGGGTAATGTTCATTCCCTCCTTCATATTGAATTAATTCTCTTAGATGATAAATGCATGCCTGATTGCTTGTGTTAATGATCTCCATGTTCCATCATATGAAAAATATGTTTTGTTTATAGATAAACTGCTGAAAATATAGAGATTTTGTTGCTTCAATTTGCTGAAACTGTGAAGTGCAGGTCTTAAGTGTTATATAAGGCTCTGATATATCTTATATATATGTCCCATAATGTGTGGAAAAATCATTTTCCTCGTTCAATTAGCTACTTTCAATTGATGAATGTAGCGTTTAGGAAACATATAGTATTAATTCCCACCAAAACAAATTAGAGAGAATGAATAGGAGGAGAGAGATTAATTGCAACCTGCTAGTCTAGGAATAGAACTCCAACAGCCATGGCACGGGACTTCATTCCAAAGACTCTTGCTGTAGGAGAGAGATTAATTGCAACCTGTTAGATTAATTGTAGTTGTGGACTCTTGCTATAGGTGTGGGTCGCACAGCATACCTTTTGTCCAAGGCATGTAACTTTGTTTTAATTGTTTCATGGTCTTTAAAGTAACATGGTTGATTAGTATTTATTAAAAAAGAAAGGCTCTTTTTACAGCATTTAATTTGATCAATTTGAGACAGGTTAATTATGTGTGAAAGTTATTGGTTAAGTGTGCTTTCAATCCTTGAAACTGCTGGTATGAAGCAGCTAGAAAATGTATGGAAAAATAGCTCGAGTGCAAAATTTTTCCATGATTTCCACTTACAACCATCTGAATGGTAATCTTTATCGAATCATGATTTTAGGGGGAATATTTCTTTTGTTAGACTTAGCTAGTGGATGTTCTTACCCTACCTTCATATATACTCAATATGTTAGGTTTGTCGCCGGTTGCATGTTCGATATATACATCAGATGATTGATGATGGTTTCAGTATTTATTAGTACAATGTTTAGCCCTTTTTGCCTTAAAAAACTGGAAATTGAATTGCATTGTCCTTTGCTATCATACTCGTGAATTATTCTCTTTTTATACTCGTGGACATCTGGTTCGTTGTGCTTCACATTTCGGAACATTGATTGCCAGGTTATGGTTCATAGTTCCCACAACTTAGTTTGGTGATGAATTGTTTCCTGATCTCAAGTATATTTTTCAAGGCAACATTGCCTTGCATTACTGGTAGCAAATCTTTTAGTGAGTTGGGAATTCAGATAGGTAATGACCAGTTACGTGGTTGTATACAAACCAGAGGCATGTAAATAAATGGGGATAATGGCATTGGCAAAAGATGTGGTAGCACCATAGCAGTAGTATGGTGGCCAGTTAATAAACAAAGCTCGATGCGTCTGAAGCTCTAACTTTAACAAGTTTGGGCTCGTGTTCGGCTTAGTTAAAAGTTTGCTTGAGATCTGTTGAAAAATAAACAAGTGAGATATCTTCAATCCATTTTAAAGCTTTGCTAAGATTGAACAACTTGCAATTCATATATGCTCATTAGCTCATTCAGTGTTGTCAGGATTGTGAAGTTATTTGTTTTACTCAGAGTTTGTTTGTTATAATATAGCATAGATTTTGCTCTTGTGGCCATGAGACTATCACAGATTTTGGACACAATATATATTTGTATACGACCCTTCAACAAGTAACATTCTTGCAATCTTCTAAGTCTCTTTCTTGTATTGTATGTAGGTCGATTGGTTGAAAGAGAAGATCAATATTTCATCACTTTTTGCTCGAGATGGAGATTATGATCTTCCTAGTGTTGGACGTTGGATCTCAATTGAAGTTTTTGCATTGATATCTCCTGTTTTTTTGTAGAGCCTCAATACTCCTTTTTTGTATGAAGACATAGCTGGGGTGCTCCTTTTTTGTATAGCTGGGATGCTCCTTTTTTGGATAGGGCAATTTTCCTCCTTGTAAATGTTGTTAGCAAGATGAAGGCTATAGATAGCTAGCTCCTTTTTTGTATGGAACAATTAATGTGTATATACACTACAAGAAAAATTCAATTGGGTGACGAATGAAAATCGTCACAAATTGCATGTTTTTCGTCACAAATAATATAGGTGACGAAAAAAAATTTGTCGAGGATTCCTACCTAGTGACGAAATCTATTTTTCGTCACCTATAGTGCGTTTTGATGACGAAATATTTTGTCACCAAAAAGTGAATAATTGGTGACGAAATTTTTTTCCTCGCTTATTGTGCTTTTTGATGACGAAATTTTTTGTCATCAATTATTCCTTTTAGCGACGAAAAAATTTGTCACCAATGTGACACATCGGTGACGAAATTTTTCGTTGCAAAAAATGTTTTCATATGGGAAAAAAAAATCATTCTTTCTTGCTCCTGCTGGATTTCGAACCCGAGTCCATTGAGTTTTTTGCGCAAGTTCCGACCAACTGCACCAAACACACTTTTCAGTAAACATTTGAAATATCTAATATATAACACATATGTTTAACATGAAAATATATTTCGAATGCAATTTTGAACCTTTAAACATTAAAATTAGCAAATTTGATAAACCTGAAAGTTGTAGGCAATTGAGTTATTGTTCAAACCCAATTTGAATTATCTCAATCGGAGTTTTTAGTAAAGTGTTACGTCCGAAATACATTTAGTGACAAAGCGCAATTCATAAATTTCGTCGCGAAAGGTGCCCATTTGATGACGAAATATATTTTTCGTCGCTGAAAGCGTTAAAATGGTGACGAAAAATAATTTCGTCACCAAAGTTAAGCATTTGGTGACGAAATATATTTTTTGTCACCAAATGATTATCTTTGGCGACGAAAAATAATTTCGTCACCTTTTTTATGCTTTCAGCAACAAAAAATGTATTTCGTCACCAAATGGGTACCTTTGGTGACGAAAATATTTTTTTCGTCGCTAAACAAATATAATTGGTGACGAAATTATTTCGTCACGGAAGTTATCAAAATAGTGACGAATTTATTTTTTCGTCGCCAAATATACTCATTTAGTGACGAAATTAAATTCCGTCGCCACTTTTTCGTCACCAATTTTAATTTTTCTTGTAGTGATATATGGGAGCTTCTTTATGGCAATTAATTAAACTCAATGATTGGTTTTAATTGGTTCTTTTCAGAGCTTTGCATAGGATGCGATGAATTCTTAATTGTATATAAGAAGTTGACAGGTTATAGCGAGCATAAACGCTTTGGAATGTCCCTTTTTATATTAATGTAGTTACTTATTTATAGCAGTCTTTGTATGCTGTGGAAGGTCTTTTATTTATAGCAGTCTTTGTATGCTATGGAAGGTCTCTTATCTAAAGGAGTCTTTGAACGCTATGGAAGGTCTAGTATCTATAATAGCAAGGGCTAGTACAGCGTTCATCTAAACGCTATGGTTAACATTTTATAGCGTTCTTTGTTTGTTGTGAAATATAATAACAATAGCGGACAATGAACGCTATTGAAAGAAAGGACTTTTAATTGCACCGGCTAATAAGGCGTTCTTCGGAACGCTATGTATATAATTCTATAGCGTTTTTAGCATGCTATGAAAGGACTTATTTGTTGTAGTGCGTAGAGTTAATGGACTAAGGATTCTACTTTCTAGCATACGGTTCTATATGTAGAGTTAGGGGAACAAGGGATTCTACCTTTCTTCTTGGCGGTAGTGGCGACTACGGAAAAAAAATGAGTACATCGGGCGGAGTAACTTCCTACGATATGCTTCCGGAAGTTTCGAAAGAGAAAGGCTTCTCTCGAAACTTGATCTTGACTAAACTACTTGAACTTTTTGGATCGAAAAGGGGTTTTAGGATGAGTTTCTTGAAGAACTTAGAAAGAACTTCAAGAATGCTCAAGAACAAGAAAAACAAAGTAAGAACACTAATCTTTTTCTGGAGAGAGAAGTTGCTAGGTGAAGGTGTGAGTTCAATACTTGGACAATGGTGCTATTTATAGCAAAATCTTGGCTATTACCCAAGGGATAAGATTTTTCCTAGCAATTATTGTCCAATGGGTAAAGATTTTTCCTATTAAACTATTCAATTAAACACATGTGTACTTTGGAATAAATTAAGTATACATATATATATATATATATAAATAAGTCCAAGTACACAAATATAAATATTAGTATGTACCATGAAATCTATGTAGATCCCAAGTATCCAATAAAAAATTATAAGGTCAATATCCCTTATTAAAATAATCTAAATTAGCACATGTTTCTTATTAAAATATTAAATTAAGTACTTTAGGAAATCTAGGCTTTAATATAATATGATATATATGTATATATATATATATATATATATATATATATATATATATATATATATATATATGTACCCATGTCCACATATTCAAATATATAAGTAGGTACCAAGGATCCAATAAAAAATTATAAGATTAAAACTCCTTATTAAAATAATCCAATTTGACACATGTTTTCCTATTATAATAATGGATTTTGTACCAAGAGAATCCTAGGGTATTTTATTATAAAGTACATACACATATATATTATCTCATGGGAAATCTAAAAATGATTTATTAAATAACCCTTGTACTTATTGGAAAGACCAATGCTATTATCCAATGGGTAGTAATTTCCCTAGCGGTTATTGACCAATGAATAAAAAGGTGAGGTACTTTATTCATTAAAATAATACCATAGTCCTTTAAGCATGTGTATATATAACAATATATAACTATATATATGTACCTTTAACAAATCTGGTAAAGTACTCTTGGTAGAAATCTAGATTTACTCTATTGTCCAATGAATAAAAGTTTTCCTAACTTTTATCGACCAATGGGTAAAGGTTCATCTAGGGTTAGGTTCTTAAACTAATTGGTTAGAAACTAATTCTACTTGCCATGTAGAATTTCTAGTCAAGAAATATAAATTTTAAGACTTAATCTCAATTATTAAGAAAATATACTAGTGCTTTTATAAGCACACTTGTCTTTAGAAAATAACTAGATTGTCTAGTGCAAAAATATATAATTTTATAAGTCTCAAATCTAATTATGACAAATTATTAAAGTTAAAAAGGAATTTTAAAGGAATCCCAAGTAATTAAAAATAAAATTTAAATATTTAACGAAATTTTTATTTACCAAAAATCAGGGTCGTTACAGTAAGACAACATCTGTACGGTACCATACAACATCAAAACGGTACAATACCGTATGAGTACTTCCATATGGGTATGTACCATGCCATATCAAAACGGTACAATACCGTACGAGTACATCCATACGGTACCATACCACACCAAAATGGTACAATACCATACGAGTAAATCCATACGGTACCAAATCACACCAAAACGTTACAGTACCGTACGAGTATATCCATACGGTACCAAACCACACCAAAACGGTACAATATCGTACGAGTACATCCATACGGTACCATACCACACCAAAACGGTGCAATACCGTACGAGTATATCCATACGGTACGAAATCACATCAAAACGTTACAGTACCGTACGAGTATATCCATACGGTACCAAACCACACCAAAATGGTACAATATCGTACGAGTACATCCATACGGTTCCATACCACACTAAAACGGTACAATACCGTACGAGTACATCCATATCGTACCAAACCACACCAAAATGGTACAATACGGTACGATACCACACCAAAACGGTACAATACCATACGAGTACCTCCATACGGTACCATACCACACCAAAATGGTACAATACCGTACGAGTACTTCCATACCGTACCATGTCACACCAAAACGGTACAATATCGTACGAGTACGCCGATATGCACGCGGAGCCACAGAGTGGTGAGCGCGTACTATGGTCCGGCGCATGTTAGTTCTTACCACTACGGTTTTGAAACTCTACTAGCTTTAGGAGCAGTACTGGTATTGATTACCAGCCTTGGCCCTACCAGCCCCTCTCAGGGATCAGAACAGAAAATAGTAGGTATGCTATACCTAGATTGAGTTTGAAAGAGTACTTGAGCTTTGAGGTTTGATTGAGGTGTTGGGAGGAGGAACAACAAGCTATGTACTTGAGATTAGGGTTTGTATGTCACCCAAAGTGTGTATTTTATAACCTTTGAAATTTTTGGAACCCTTTTAATGGATGAACCATGGGGGGTATATATAGGGAGAGATGAGGTAGGTATGGAGCTGCAAATAGAGGAGCTCAGCCAATCCACGAGGCTGGTTAAGGTTGCTTGGTGATTAAGCTTACCAACCCATAAAGGTGATGGGGACAGGTTTTGACCGCCGTGCGCATGTTGCACCCTGGCGCGCGTGGGTCAACGGTCAAGCTTTGACTGTTGACCACACCTGGCAGCTTGACTCACGTGCCCGGGTTTGGGAGCAGCGCGCGCATGTACCACCTACTCACGCGTTGGTCAATGGTCAAAGCTTGACCATTGACCAACACCTGTCAAGTTGATCTGCGCACGTAGGCTCTCAACCAACGCATGCCAGTAGGGTTTTTGGCTTTTAAAGTGGCTTTGGCTAGATTATGTTCAAGGGTTTTGCAAACGCTCAAAGCTTAAACACTCGACATTCCCAGGGTGTTCTTGATCCGTTTCATCATTAGGGAATCAAAAACCGAAAGTAAACTAATCTAGAAGCCTAGATTGGTGTGTCTACAGTAGCCTCTCTTTGACGGCACTTGAAGCACCATCAACTTGGTACAAGTAACGTCAAATAATTCTAGACTCCCCTCAAGTCAATCTAGAACAAAACATACTAGCAAAGTAGACTTGTAAACTTAAAGAACCTGATTGGTGGAATGGACGGGCATTCCATTGCCGGGGATGAAAGTAGAAGTGGACGAGTGAATCGCCGCTTGTTAATTGAATTTTGACAGGATAGGCTATCGTTGCAGATTTGGATGGGGCAGGTTGTCATTGCTGGGGATCAAACTATCCTCGGCACAAAGCATTCCAACAATCACAGGTAGGTCGTGTCAGGCAAGTTGAATTCCATCCGTTGGGAATCAGAGCCAATCTCCTTATCAAAGACTATCTGAGACAGAGCAATAAGGCTTGTGGAAGACGCGCGTGAAGCTAGACTGAAGTAGAGGTAGTTGTTTAGGGCAGGCCGAGGCGGACTCTTATGGGGAATAATTAATTGCGAAGGGTGGACCATTGAACAATATTCTAATTGTCAGAGTGGATTGATCGGACCATATTCTGATCGCCATTGAGAGAGTGAACGAGGACGATAGTCTGATCGTCGTTGACGGATTGAAAGGGATATGGTAGACCATTGTTGATGATATGGCTGACCATCACTGAATGACTGAGATGGACGATATGGCTGACCGTCGTTGATGATATGGCTGACCATCGCTGAATGACTGAGATGGATGATATGGCTGACCGTCGTTGATGATATGGCTGACCATCTCTGAATGACTGAGATGGACGATATGGATGACTGTCGTTGATGATATGGCTGACCATCGCTGAATGAATGAGATGGACGATATGGCTGACCGTCGTTGAGTTGGACAGGACCGGCTGTCGTTGATTTGTTCTGTAGAAGATTTTTATCGCATCCTGCTATGAGAACAATGCCGTAGAAGATTTTCAATCGCATCCGTCAGCAAACAAATCGAGGATTAGGGAGATTTTCATTGCCTCCACTAAACAAACGATAATGATACCACAGGAGATTTTTCAATCGCATCCGTCAGCATACAAAGACTTGATGGAAACGATTTGGGCATAAACTCCCACAAATTGGCTACTTTCCTCTTTTCAACAGTTGATATACACAATATGCAAAGATGTATGCTATATGAATACACAAACTAAAAATACAGACCCTAGCTAAGGGTGGCTCCTAGGAGGACAACGATGCTTAAGGACTATCACTGAGCCCCAGTACTTTACTGTCTTTGCTTCTAAGATGCGCACCCAGATAAATAGATGTTGAGCGGGTCGGCGTGCTCAATTGATATAGTAACGGCATTGGGTTTGTGCACCCTTTCTTCAATGCTTGGGGCGGATGTCCTTGCCGTTCATGAGATTCCACAGCTTGTGATTTACATAAGCTAGGGTAGCAATGTAAAAATTGCATTTTCCAGTTTATTGACATATAAACCATCCGCTAATATCTATTTCGCATTGACAAGTGAACTGAGTCAATACACAGACATGCGCATATGCACAAACTCGCCTAGATCAAACAAAAAGGGAGAAAGAGCCCCTTGATACAACGCGAACCCTTAGACACACGAAAAATAATGAAATTTTGGGCATTAACATGCCAAAATTCAAATATCCTCTTGACAGATGAAACTGACGCTTGCGTAAGGTCAAATAGGTGTATAATGACCTATACGAACTAACAAAACTAGGAAAAGCATCCCGAAATGACAATGGAATGAAAAACTGGAAAAATGCCACAAAAATGGACATAAGACGCAAATAAAGACACGCATAAGTTCGGACTGAAACCGACACCCCCGTGCAGTCACATTAGGTCCATATGACTTGCATGGCATGACAAAACTTGGCAAAAGCCCCTTGAACAGGACTCGAAGGCAGTAGTTGACTGTTATTGATTTACTGTGGGAATCAAAGAAGCGCGCGTACGTTTGTGACCGGCGTGCATCATTTTGAACAAACGCGCGTGAACCTCAAACTATCGCACATGATTACAAGTCTGCTACAGCTGCTCATACCAGACCTTGCTGAACTTAGAATAAACTGTGAGCCATTAGGCCTCGCCAATATTTCGTTCTATTTTTTATGCTTAAAATCTTTTAAGGCTTTTGCTCAGCTTTGAAATTGAAGTAGTAGTTTGAACTAAAATTGAAAGATGAAGGGTTTTCCCCCTTCCGCACAGATGAAGCTTGTCTTCTTCTCGACCACGGCAATGCACCAAAGCCTTGGATCAAATTGATAGATTGTGACCGAGTCTTGAAAAGAGATTGCCTACGTATCCCATTTTGGGAATCAGGTCAAAACGTAGTTCAGGCTAAGGTTCACTCGTGTGTTTTACTTCTCTTTTTACGCTCTAACTTTTGCCTAGTACCGACCATTCGGGTCTTCGGTCTAGCGAGCTTTTGAATATTGCCTATTTACTTTTGCCTAGACCGCCTTCATAGGTTTCTGGTCTAGCAGGCTGCTCTAACTTTTGCTTGGAACTGCCCACCTATTGGGGGTTTCAGCCCAACGAGCTTCTATCAGGGAAAAGGCTTTTGAATTGATCCATGTTGGCTAAGGTATTGAATTGTTGCCGTCAAGGTTGATGATCCTTGGTCTCAGCCTAAGATAAAACGGCTTTGATAACGCAGGATCCAGAGCGCTTTGGCTGAAACTCCTTGCTCCGGGCCAATTTTGAACGTTCTAACTTGTGCTTGGCGAAACGTTGTTCCTGCAAACTTGAACATGGTATGTAGCGCTGGACCTTCTGAGCTTTGCTTTACATGGTTTGGCACTCGGTAACAAAGGGATTCGATGCTTTTTTTTATCTCAGGATCAACACCAGGCGTGTCTTTTGAGAGACCATGCCAAGTTGTCGATGAACTCTTCAAGCATGTCTGACCGGGCGCAATGCTCCTCTGGGGACAGCGTTGAACCAATTTGAACCATTTGGGGGTCTACCTCGTCTTTCAAGTTTATTTGAAATCTATTATTTCAATTAATAAGCTGAGCATGCCTTTCATCTTTCCTTTCGGCGAGGGAACACATTTCCTTGGGGATGATCCCATCGAAATCTATCCCTTCGTCGTCAGTGTCGACACAATTTATTCAAAAGTAAGCGAAGTACTTAGAAGCAAGATAATGCATATCAAAAAGAAAGCCCCTCAGGGTTGCCAAGCACAGTAAAAGACTCGAATTAAAAATAGAAGCTACGACATGGAGGGCCAAGAGGCACAATTTCCGACTCAGAGTTAGATTTAGACGACTTGACAGACACTGTGTCAGACTCAGACTCAAAAGTGTCAATGCAAAATAGACGCGATTTTGAAAATGCAACCCTTATATTTACCCTTGACTTACTCACAGAGAGGTGGGATCTAGAGGACGTCAGGCCCAAGCAACAGCACTTTGGCTACCTCAGCTCCTTCGACCAAACCTTCTCGGTGCTCCCATGAACAATGGACCTCAGCCCGTTAGTCCGCTCATTTGTAAGCTCCTCATTACTATCAATCTAGGTGTCGGCAGTGAAGACCTCAATTGCCTAACCTACAGCATCATGTTAATCTCTGGTTCGAACGGGATGAATATGATTGGTTTGGGTTGGCTTTCTGGGACGATATAGTGGCCAGGGTTGAATATGGTGGAGCTAGGTTTGATTTGAGTGGAGGAGATAGATATCTGACCAACCAGAGGGTCAGAGTGGAGTTGAGGCAAAGAGTTGGAGATGACATTGGCTTTTGAAGGGAGCGGGGCTGGAATGATGCCATTATCGATGAGATCTTGAATGGCGTGTCGGAGATGGTAGCAGGCATCAGTGAGATGGCCAGCCCCTTGATGGTAGGCGCAGAAGAGGTTAGGATTGTAACCGAAAGGTAGGACTTTTGGTGGGGAAGTTGGGGTCAAAGGTTTGAGATGCCCAAACTTGACGAGCTTTTCCATCACTATGGACAGAGGTGCCTTGAAGACAGAGAAACTCCAAGGTTGGGTTCAGGCCTGGTAGCTTTGAACGTTTTGAACCTGATTGATGTCGGCTGTATGATTGGGGGAAGCAGTAGCGTTGTCCCCATTTATGGCAGCGTTGGCGTAATTGCTACCGCCAAACAATGCGCTACTACTTCCAGAGTAAGCCCTCGGCTTAGCTTTTTGAGTAGAGGAAGAAAATGATTCTCCTGTAGGTAGAATTCCACTCTGTAGTGCATCCTCAATGGCCAAACCAGACTCAAAGAAAGTCTCAAAGTTTGCAGATGCTTGAACCAACACAAGGTTCTTGGCATAGTCGGGCTGAAGATTGTGCGAGATGATGCGGAGTTGATCCCTCTCGCAAAGGCATTCAGTCATTAGAGCGGCTTTGGCTCTCCACCTCTTAACGAAATCCGCAAAGGACTTATTTGCTTCCATTTTGGTGGACTCCAACTCACGAGTAGTCATCTTGAGTTGAGAGTTGTAATTGTACTGTGCAATAAAGGTAGCCCCAATGTCCTCCCAAGTTCTTCTTTTGGACATGTCAAGAGACAGAAACCACTGAAAGGCAGGCCCGGAGATAGTCTGTAGTGGGCCGAAATATCCGAGGGCAAAAGAGTCCTAATGGGTCGTGCCTGTCTGAGCTCATCACATAGTTGTCTCAGTTCATCTGTGGGTTTAAACCTGAATTGGCATGATACGGTAACCGTCTTCCGAAAGATAAGAAGATCCTCGTGAGCTTTGCCGAACGCCGTAGGGTTATCCGAGCATATGAAGATTTGATCTTTTTCGGTAAGTTGTTCAGTGCTCGCGAGAACCCCTTTGTTTGGATAAGTTCCTATTGTTCGGTGGACAATGAGTTCGTTCGAATTGGCTTCGTTCACCCGGAGATAAATTTGTCCGGACACCGCCTTAGTAGAACCTTCTAGAAGCTACCAGTGATATATGGGTTGTCATCTCTAATAACTGAAATGACATCTCTGTATGATGCGACTTCTCTGACACTGACAAACGCAGCTCTGCAACCTCCAGAGAAGTGACGCCTAATAAATGCACTGACATATGACGTCATCCGAACGTGGCACACCACGTGGGTTGCAAAACCAGCCTGTGCAACACTCAACATCTTTGGCTATAAATACAGGACCACCTCCAACAGTAAATGGGTCTAGAGAAATTTACTATTTACTCTCTTCTCTCTCACAGCAAAAATATTCTGACTAAACTTCTTTTTCCTCCTCCATACTAACTTGCTCGTCGGAGCTTCTTCCCGGAGGAACAGCTCCCTCCGGTTCTGCAGGTACACAAGATCACTTCAACACTCCCACAGTCTATAGAAGAAGACTCAAGAAGATCACGGTGAAATTAGCCCCCCACAATTGGCGACTCTGCTGGGGACCGAGAGCGCACTACTTGTTTACTCTTCCCAAGTAAACAGTGGACCTGATATCGCTCTAGATCGTGCTCTTTCACTTCTCTCTTCTTCTATACAGAACAAATGGCACAGCGGCTCCCACCGCCAGGCCCAGAGAACTTCACCCTTGGTTTGGTTGGATTCGGGTCTGTCAATCTCGAACCCAGTCAAACTACTAGGATGATTCCCCCAGTTTCTCGTCAACTCTCCTTTCCTCAAACTGAGTTGGACATCGCCTTGGCAGAGCAAAAATGCCAAGCGGCGGTTATAGCCATGCTCCAACAACGATTAGAGGATCGGGATGATGGCGTGGTTGCAACGCCGACTCACATTCATCATGTCGAACAAAGTCAACCGAAGAAGCCACGAAAAAGAAGCAGGATGTCCCGTGCAACAAAAACCACCGAACTTATCCCGTCCGAACAACGAAACGTGTTCGAGTGCCTCGAACCCAGACATCAAACCCATATGACTACGCGCCCCAGACTTGCGAGTGTCATCTATGCCGAAAGCTCAAGGTCGTCAGCTACGAGTTCCACGGCTGGCACCAATAGGGTGGTGGTATCAAACCAAACGCGTCGCCTCCCACGACAGGATATGGAATCGAAGAAAGAGAAGCAGCTCATGAATCTGAATCACCCACCACGGTATAACCACATTGGGGAATATCCAGAACGATCTGAGCAGTGAAGATCAATTTTCGAACGCTATCGCGAGGAGCAACGTTCGGTCCATTCCAAGGATCACCACCGAGAGATCAGCAGGGAACGTCATATGAGGCACAATAACACAATAGTCTTATATGATCAGTACACAGGTTTGCCGACCGTGTATCAACCCATCGACAAAGACGCCGTTCGGCACAACGAACTTCCACCGGGCTCTAGAGGAGAAGCCCCGGGACCCTCGGGAGAAGGACGTCATTGGTACCGAGGAAGGAGCAAACGCCCTTGGCATCATCACCAAGAGCGTAGGAGGATTTCCGAACCAGGTGTTTCCGCACTACCTCCGGTCGCTCGGCCAAATCTCACTCCCGAAGATAATTTCAAGCTTGGAAAGGCGAAGGCTTCCCCGTTCATTGACTCAATTCAACAGGAGAGGCCACCTGAGTGATTCACCATGCCGAAACTCAAGCGTTATGAAGCAAAGGAGGACGCAGTCGCGTTCGTATGCCGATTTCGGCAAACCATGAGCTTGCACAATTTCTCTGACGTGCTCATGTGTAAGATTTTTCCCCTTACACTGAGTGAGCCAATCATGCTCTAGTACAATCAATTGAAGCCCAAGTCAATCACGTGCTTCAACGAATTAGAATTGGAATTCACAAAACGATTTGTAACAAGTAACGTCCAGCCGAAGACGTTGTCCATGCTCGTGAACATGAAAAGGGCGGTGGGAGAAACCCTTCGGCTTTACACAGAACGATATTGGGAGGTGTACAACCTAATCCCCGATTGCGACCAATTAAGGCGTTGCGGCCGAATCGTTCATGAATGGATTGGACCGTTCTTCAGCTATGTTTCGAGATCTCTCACGCAATCCACCGAAGACGATGGGAGAGCTGATGACGATTATTGAAAAAGACTGCATGCATGAGGAAGCCGTTGCCGAGCGAAACATTCTGAAAGTGTCCGACTCTTTCAAAGTATCACCAGCTGCCAAGAAATAGGTGGCCAACATAAGGGAGAACCAAACCTCCAGGAGCGCGCACAGCAATAAAAACGAGCAACAATCGCTGCGGCAAGACAAGCGGGAGCCACGCCCTGATGAATATGTTGCTGAGCACACTGCATTCACCGTACCGATTTATAAACTCCTAAACGCCATCGGTAAGTTACCATTTTTTGTTTGGCCCACGAGGTTCTTAGGAACCGCAGGGAGTGGCCCTGGGATGTGTACATTCCATAAGGAGCGGGGACACTACACGACTTAGTGTCGGCTGTTCAAAAAATATCTGGAGGAGCTTACCGCGGCCGGGCATCTCAACCCGTGGATTGATACCCGGAAAAACCCGTTGCCTCCTCCCCCACCGCTCATCGGAAACCTTGTGAGCGTCATTCAAGGCCTCGTATCCGAAGAAAGAATTCCCGAGCTACAATCTGAAATTGATAGAGCTGTCACCGCTCTTTCAATTTGTAATGTTGGTACTTCGGCCAAACGCAAATGGGAGGATCCGAACTACAATGGGCCCATAACCTTTACATTCGAGGATTTGAAAGGAGTCCAACTTCCTCACACGGACGCTCTCGTTGTTACCCTGACAATAGACAAATCTACTGTCCAGCGAGTGTTGATTGATCAAGGAAGTTCAGCAGACGTAATGTTTTTCTCGACTTTCAAAAGCCTCGGTCTTTTTCCCACGTAGCTCCGAGTGGCATCAACTCCCCTCATGAGCTTCACCGGTGCTTCGGTTTGGCCACTCGGCTTGGTAACCCTAGTCGTGTGAGCAGGTTCCCGAGTTGTTGACATCGAATTCGTGGTGGTAAGATCGCCGAGCCGTTTCAACGTCATCCTCGGACGGGCCTGGCTTCATGGGATGCAGGCGGTCGTTTCCACTTTTCACCAAGTTATGAAATTCGTAGGGTGGAATGGGCGATAGGAAACCCTCCGAGGAGATCAGGTCCAATCCAAAAAATGCTACATCAGTACTGTTACCAACAACCAAGCTTGCTTAGAGGTGCAGTGTGTTGGACAGCTGACGTCCCTGTACTTGACGAAGTGGGATTGCCGGCCAACCAGAGGTCAACTGAGGAACTTGTCAAAATGCCAATAACTGAAGACGGAGGGCGATACTTCCTTATCGGCAGCTCTTTGAGCGAGACCGAGCGGTGGGAACTGTTTGACTTCCTTATGAGAAATATTGAGGCATTTGCTTGGACTCCACAGGAAATGTCGGGTGTGGATCCCTCGTTTGCATCTCATTCGTTGAACGTCGACCCGAACAGGAAGCCGGTGGTGCAAAAGGTTTGACGTTCGGCGGTGACGCATGTAGAAGCAGTAATGATAGAGGTAGATAAACTGTTGGCAGCTGGAGCAATTCGAGAGGTTTAATATCCAACTTGGCTCGCCAATCCTGTCGTTGTGCCAAAGAAAAATGGGAAACTGAGGGTTTGCGTCGATTACACGAACCTCAACGATGCGTGCCCGATGGATCGTTTCCCACTTCCTCGAATAGAACAACTGGTGGATGCTACTGCAGGATGTGAGCGGTTCAGCTTCATGGTTGCGTACCGGGGCTACCATCATATTGCTCTGGCGGAGGAAGACTAAGAGAAGACTGCATTCATATCTCCTTAGGGAACCTATTGTTACAAAGTTGTTTCGTTCGGCTTGAAGAATGCTTGGGCTACTTTTCAGCGTACCATAACTAAGATGTTCCCCGGGATGCTCGGGCGGATATTGGAAGCTTACATTGATGATTTGGTATGTAAAAGTAAATTCACTCAGGACCACCTTCGGGATTTGGGTGAAGTTTTTGCCATTTTGAAACGATGAAAGCTGCGACTCAATGCAGAAAAATGTGCGTTCAGAGTCAGTTCCGGCAAATTCCTTGGTTACATGGTGAGCCGCCGAGGAATCGAAGTTGACCCAATCCAGCTTACGGTCGTGCAAAATCTCCGAGCTTCAACCACAATCAAGGAAGTACAACGTCTTACCGGCATGGTGGCTGCCTTAAATCGTTTCATTCGACGCTCGGGAGATCTTTGCCGTCCGTTCTTTCAAGCCATCAAGACAAGTCAACGACGGTTTGTATGAACTGAAGAATGTGCGGAGGCTTTGCAGTCCTTGAAAGAGTACCTTTCCCACGCCCCACTCCTCGTCAAACCATTGCCCGAAAAAGACCTGTATCTTTATCTTGCTGTTTCAGACCATGCCACAAGTTCCGTTCTCATTCGTAAAGAGGGCATGGTACATCAACCGATCTTTTATTCTAGCAAGACGATGACGGATTCTCAGACGAGGTACCTGCCTATGGAAAAGTTAGCATTAGCTCTTGTTTCGGCAAAAACGAGCCTTTTGCCTTACTTCCAATACCATAGGATTGTGGTCCTCACTGAATTTCCTCTCAAAGCTGTTCTTCGGAGGACGGACTCTTCAAGCTGCATTCTGAAGTTTTCCCAATATTTGGCAAATTTCGATATCTAGTTTGAGCCTCGGACAGCAATTAAGGGACAGGCTTTGGCCGATTTCTTTGCCGGATTACACGACACAGCTAACGACTTAGCCATTGGTGCGGAAGAACAACGTGAACCTTTCTGCGAGCCCTTACGTGCTCAGTATACTTTGGGTGTTAAAAAACCCAAAAGGGAATGGAAGCTTTTCTCGGGCGACGTGTGGCGCATGATGGTCGATGGAGCCTCAAATATCAATGGAGAAGGGGTGGGCGTCGTGCTCGTCTCTCCGAGCGGAACGGTGCACGAAAATGTCATTTCAATTGGGTATCCGGCGACGAACAACGAAGCAGAGTATGAAGCCCTCATTGCCAATTTACAACTCGCCCTTCGGCTTGACGCAGATTCGGTCCACGTTTTTTGTGACTCTCAGCTAATTGTCGGCCACTTGAATGACGATTATCAGGCAAAAAACCAGCACATGAACGCCTACGTTAGCCCTGTGTTGGCCTTGTTCAAACGATTTGGCCGTGTTGAAGTGGAGTGGATCACCCGGGAGCACAATGTGCATGCCGACGCCCTCGCCGGACTAGCTTCGGTCTACAAGACATCAGGCCATCGCACCATTGTGTTTGGTGAAGTAGAATCTCCTAGTTTTGAGCCTACTTTCCGTCCGGTGGCGGCGATCACGTTCGGTCCAAGCCAAATGGACCCCATAATTGCATATTTAAAGGATCAAGTCCTTCCGACAAATAAAAGAGAAGCCCACAAGATCCGCTGTCGCGCAACAAATTACTTCTTTGATTCGAGTAATAACCTTTACCGAAGAACCTTTACTGGGCCCGATTTACGAGTCGTTCACGAAGACCAAGTACAAAGTGTTTTGGACGAGCTTCATTCTGGAAGTTGTGGCGCACACTCGGGTGGACGCACATGACTCAAAGGGCACTGACGCAAGGTTTCTGGTGGCTAAAGATGGTCAAACTGTTGGGGGATTACGTGAAATGCTGCGTTCGGTGCCAGCAGCAAGCGTCGCTCATCCACCAGCCTACTTTTCCTCTTAAAATGATCACTAGTCCGTGGCCGTTCGCGGTTTGGGCTTGATATCGTCGGCAAAATGCCGAAGGCACCTGGGGGATTTGAGTATTTGCTCACGGCTACCGACTTGTTCACCAAATGGGTGGAGGCTTCCCCGTTGGTCAAGACCACGGCAGGAGATGTTGAGCGTTTCATTTGGAAGCACATCATTTCTCGGTTCGGCGTGCCATATGCCATCCTTTCCAACAACGGCTCACAATTTGTTGTTGCTGCCATCAAGGTCTTCTATCAAAAATGCCACATCACTATTCACAATTCATTTGTGGCGTATCCTCAGGGGAATGGACAGGCCGAAGCTTCAAATAAGACTATCACTCGGGGGCTCAAGCGTCGTTTAGATCGAAAGCTCGCCAAATGGGTTGAAGAGCTCCCGCATGTTTTATGGGCCTACTGTAACAACTCCGATTTTTCATTCAATAAAAATCTCGTTGTTATTCGAAATTTCTTAATTTCTCTTAAACGCTCGATGGTTTTACTTATTAAATTCTTAACGGTTGGTCTTTAAGCAATCGAACGCCTTATCATTATGTTCCTCGACTAGAAACCCTAATTACACTTTAGCCCTCAAAGATCGTTTCTTGACTTTTGAGCCCTACTTAGCAAGTCTAGTTAGCTTCCAACCGGCTTGTTGAATAAACCAAACTAGGAAGTCACCTAGTTACTTTTCCCTAACCAAAGATGGACAGTTTTGCCCATCTTGAACCTTTTGAACCCTAGACTAGAAATTGTTTAATTATTTTCTTTTATTGTTTTAGTTTATTCTTTATCCTTTGGACGATAAATGTTAGGGGAACTATTATCCATTGGATAATAGAAATCCAATTCTTTATATTAAAAGGATTTTTGAAAGATTTGAACAAGTACTTTGATCTTTTAAAGAAATGACATTTATAATTATTTGAAAAGTACTTTTGATTATTTTTTTCTAATAAAAGTACCCAAGTAACTTTGGTCTATTGGACAATAACCGTTAGGGTAATCTTTACCCATTGGACAAAAGCTTTTCCTTTATTATATTTGGCTAAGTACATATATATAAACACATGTGTAAATTACAAAAAGGACATGTAGTCTTTTTCAAAAACTTAATTTATGATTTAAAGTACTCGTACCTTATTATCCTTTGGTTAATAACCGTTAGGGGTTTTATTATCCATTGGGTAATAGGTTCATCTTCTAACAAAGTACTTAACCCATTAAACTAATGTTTTGTTAAGATTCCCGAAAGTACAAAAGTACATTATTATATTAATTAAAGTACTCGTACCTTTATATTAGTTTAAAGGGTAAATCTTGACCTTAAATCCTTTTAGATTTTAAAGTACCAAAGTACCCTTTTATTTATTTGTGTTCTTACATATTAGTACATACATATATATACATATATGTATATAGCTAGTACATGAGAGAGAGAGAGGAGAGAGGAGAGAGGAGAGAGGAGAGAGAGAGAGAGCCGTGAGGGAGAGAGAGAGGAGAGAGGCCGAGAGAGAGAAAGAGGGAGAGGGAGAGAGAGAGAAGGAAGGAAGAAGGAAGGAGAAGAAAGATGGGACTTGTACTTGATATTCTTCATCTTTTCAAACTTGGGAGATGAATATCTTCCATATCTACCACCATTGTCCTCCTTTGTACCACTTTCAATTGTTAAACCAAGAATCTTGTACCAATGTCTCCTCCTTTCCAACATATCTTCCAAAAATCCCATCCAAGGTACTAAGATTAGCCATGCAAGCCTAAAAGCTAGGTGGTTAGTGTGCAAGCAAGCCATAACTTCACCCATCAAGCTTTCAATCAAGAAAGAAATCAAAGATGTAGAGAGAGAGAGAGAGAGAGAGAGAGAGAGAGAGAGAGAGAGAGAGATTCGGTTGGGAGAGGGAGAGGAGGAGCCTTGGCCTATAAATAGCAAGCCATTCCAAGCTTAAACTCACACCTTCAACCATTGCTCTCACTTCTCTCTAGAAATTTCAAGAGTTCTTGCTTCCAAAGTTCTTGTTTTCTTATGTTCTTGAGTGTTCTTGAGAGAAACCACTAAACCACCTTCCAAAACCACTTTTAGATCTTTTAAAGTAGCTTAGTTAAGTTAGAAAGTTGTTTCTAGGAAAAGAAAGTGCATCTCTTTTCCTTTCGAAGCAAACCGACGCCATTACGCCGCCGAAATCCAAAACCGACGACCAAATCTTCTTAGCCGACTACTACTGCCAAGAAGAACGGTAGGATCTCCTTATCTTCCATCCCAAGTAGTTATCCTTACCAACTTTCCCAAATATAGTCTTGTACCCAAATATAAGTTCATTAGGAAGTAACCTTGATCATTGCATTTAAAGTAGATAATGTTATCTTTTGTTGGAAACGTATGAAATGCATGATGTTCGTTACTAAGTGAATCAAGCATGTCAAGTAGTTTAAAATGGATGATCTTGTTAGATTGAATGCTACAATGAATGATATCGTATGTGAAAAGTCTCACCGCGGAGTCTATGCATGAGAACGAGACACGAAAATCGAAAAAGTAGAAACATGACACCTAGGGTGTGGTTTATGAAAGGGCGTATTTTGAAAAGTGTGAAATGTTTTGGAAACCACAATGTGGCCGGACGTAGTAGCCCATTGTGTGGTGTGTGTTTTGTGTGCCAATGGGAGACCGGGACGGCAGAACCATTGTGAGGATGCTCGGGAGACCGGAACGGCGGAACCGAGGTTGGGTGTGTGCTTGGTTATCCGCGTTACGGAGCCAATACAATGTGTGCCAATGGGAGCCCGGGACGGCGGAACCATTGTGAGGATACTCGGGAGACCGGAACGGCGGAACTGAGGTTGGGTGTGTTAAAAACAAGTTTTTGAAAAGGTGATACGTTTATGAAATGTGGAAAATATTGACACGGTCTACGAGGAGTCACGTAGGAGAAACCCACAAATCTTGGACACCAACGTTGAATGTTTATCGTATACGAATGTGTTGTTGTTAGTATTGGCTCGATAAGCATGCTAAGAGAAATTCTTTGACTATGTGTTGAATTGTTGTAAGTTAAGGGTTAGAGGGTTTGGATTATTCTATTGAGCGTTTAAGCTCACAGTGTTGCCTTTTTGGTGACCCTGGCCTATTATATTGATGGCGACACTGGTATAATATGCCAGACTTCATAGATGAACAGGGTGAACTTTACACCTTGGAGGCCTTTGGAGCCGAAGAGCTGGCCCGGATGGAAGAACAAGCGGAGCAGTAGTTAGGAACCTTAGTTCCCTTCCGTTTGTAATAAAAGTACTTCTTTTAAGTTTTGTTGTAATAAAGAGCCTGACTCAGTTTATTTTCAATAAAATTACTTATTTAACGTACCCAAAATTCGGGGCATTACACCTACCGTACTACTCCTCGGCGGTCCACTGGCCGCACCCCATTCTCCATGGCCTACGGGATGGAAGCCGTACTCCCCTTGTCCACAATGATTCCTACGGTCCGCACGGAAAACTTTAATCCTGTGGATAACAATGCTCTCGTTGGTGCCGAGTTAGACTTTGCCGAAGAACTACGGGACAATGCTAACCTTTGGCATGCAGCGTATCAGCAGGAAGTCGCTCGGGGATACAACAAAAATGTTCAGGCTCGACCGTTCAACGTAGGGGATTTGGTTCTCCGAATGGTTACTGAGGCGGCAAAACTCACTAAGCTCAAAGATCCCTATGAAGGTCCCTACCGAGTGACAGAAAAGATTGGCCATGGCATTTACAAATTTGCAGAGATGGCTGGAATGCCAATCGCCAACCCATGGAATGCCCAAAAGCTTAGGAAGTTCCATGGATAACTTCCTTGCCGTTCCTTTCTTTTCCCTTTTGCATTTTTCTCGTTTTTATCGGGATGTAGATTTTTGGGCATGTTGTGAATAAAAATGGTTTTACATTCCTCTTCTTGTTCTCTTCGGCATCACTTTAGTTGGGCATTCCACCTAGCCTGTTCTCACATTTGGGGCCCAGCACTTCTATCCCATGTGCCTTTGTTTTTGATAATACATTTGTTCGGGCGAAATTCTCGTAGCCCACGATAATACATTTGTTCGGGCGAAATTCTCATAGCTCACGGTAATTAGTTTGTTCGGGTGCAATTCGCGTAGCCCTCGTAGCCTTCGGCTCGGAAATTCGCACTTTCCGTATTCATGAATGACGATTTTTATTGTGTACCCATTCATTTGCCTTATTGGATTCTCATTTTTACACTATGACCATCCACTAAGACAGGGGGCTTATACTTGGGTACACATGGATTCGAACCGAACAAAATGGGTACACATGGATTCGAACCGAATAAAAAGACTTGCAAAATTTTAAAGTTTTGGGCTATCTAAGTTCCTTCACAATAAAGACGTATATAGAGAGGAGTTAAAACGAGTAAAGAGACTTGCAAATTTTTAATAAAAGTCATCAGTTACAAGTCATCAGTTACCAAGGCATGGCGGTAGTAAACCGTTCGGTGCCATCCTCAAACCTATTTTAATTACATCCCATGGTTCAGCAAGGCCACAACTGTTTGGCGCCGACCATGTCAAAACAAAAAAACAACAAACCAACCAAAAACAAAACAAATTAGATCAACTTTCAGCAGGAGCATCTGAAGGGGCTGGTACGGTAGTAGAGTCGGCAGCATCAACTGTTGTCTCTTCTGCTTCAGCTTCGTCAGGGGCGAGGGGAGGCACTTCCACCAAAGTTCTTCTTTCATCGTCAAGCTCAACCCCTGTGTCGTCAAGACCCCTGTTGTATCCGAGCATAAAGCTTTCTTTGTGCTGACCCTCCTTTATCTCAGCCTGAACTTCCAGAATTTGATCCGCCACGTCTTCCTTAGCTTGGGCATACCCTTATCATACCCCTTATCATAATGTTCCTGCAGCTCCTTCTCCATCTCCTTTTTCATTTCCTCCCATCCCAGAGCTCTTCCCTCTGTGAGACCCTCGTCTTTTCCTTTGGCTTTGATACGCTCGGCCGAGTCCTGAAGCCCCTTGATCAGGTCATTCAGATTTGAAATCTGAACCTCCTGGCTTTGGCGCACAAGCTCAGATTGCTCCAAGCTCTTCTTGTAGTCCTCGACAACATTTTTATTATGCTCAACCGATTGCTTAAGTAGCTTTGACTTCTTGTCATGCTCGGTGAGATAACACTGGGCACTCGTGATGGACTGGGTGGCCTGCAGTCAAACCAAATGCAATTTATCCTAGGAAATTAAGGCGAGCGTACAAGAATTTATTGCAAGTATTAGAAATCTACTTACTCTTCCAACGTGAAAGTAATACTCGCTTAAGGCTGCCTTCAGAGACGGGGGGCTTTGTATGTCCCTCAGTAAAGCCAGCCCGGAATGGAGAGTGAAAGCTAGGGAGGGATCCTCCTTCAGGCTGCTTGACCTTAGGATCTGTTTTTTATTTGGGGTGATGAAGTTGGGTACCCATGGGACGTCGAGGTCCGAGGAAAGCTCCATCCTTTCTTTCTCCCCTTCTCCCTGCGCCCCTTTCGGCAGCTCAACCTCTTGGCTCTTCCCCTTCGAGGAGGAGGGGGCGGTTAGTGGGCACTTTATAGAAAGTTGGGAAGGCGGGGTCTTTTTGCTCGGGACAGAACCTGAAACCCCGGGAGCCCCAGCTTTTTTGAGCTCGACTTTCTCCCTCTCCTTTTCCTCCAGCTTCTTTTGAAGAATGGCCTTAATGCTCCTAGGAGGCATTTCTTCTAGCTCTTGGAAGGGTTTTGCTTCGGTAGGCAAGCGAATTGTTCCTCGGAGAGGCTTCTTTAAGCTCGGGAGAAGCTCTTTAGGAATTTCCTCTGAGCTCGCCCTTTCGTCAGTTACCTTTCTTTGAATGCGACCCTCGTACGTAGCCTCGTACCGAGAATTGTTAGGGCATCCCTTTCCTCCCTCGGAATGGTAAGAAGGGACTTGGCTAAACCGCAACCTCTTGCCGCCCTTAAGAATATTTTATTAAGTCTGGTAGTATCTGTTGAAGAAAACAAAAAAATAAACATAAATATAATGAGACGAGACAGAAAAGAATGCACGAGTTAATATAGCACCAAGATGATGAAAATAAGTAAACGATTCTTACTCGGAGACCCCCTTCATGTAGCGATTTCGAATTGCCCATACTCTAGTTTAGGGAACTGGTAATTCCCCCGAACCTCGACGTAATCCGAGGCTCATTTCTCCGAGTCATACATACCCTCGGGAATGATCTTCTCCATCTTTCTCCTAGAGCACAGGTAGTATCGGGAATATCTAACATTCCGCGACACCATGCAATTTTCGAAGAAGTGATAGGCTTCGAGTTTCAGCATTTTTATTTCGGCTAGTTTAATCACCGAGTGAATGATACGGTAAGAATTCACACTTAGTTGGCACGGAGTAAGTTTAAAACGGTGGAGGATCTCCCTTAAGACTCTATGCATTGGGAACCTAAGACCCCCTTCTGTGATCGCCATCAAAGGTACAGTGATGTGTTCGTCACTGAATCTTATTCGGGGGCCCTGGAATGGCGTAATAACGACATCGTCAGGCATGTCGTAAACCGCTCGAAAAAGGTTCACGCTCTTCTCATCTTGAAAGCATTCCCAATAAGGGCAGAGATCCCTTCCCGTTCGGTCGGGAATTACGTCGAGATCCAACTATACGATTTTTCTCTTCACCCTTGGAGCTTGGGACGTAGACTCTCCGACGACGCCGGTTTCCTCGTTTGTTCGGTTTGACGACGCGACAGGTGTTTCTCTTTCGGACTCAGCCTCGTCTGTTTCCTCAGCGTCTTCTTCCTCTTCCACTTCGTCGTGTGGAAGTTCTTTATCTGACGATTCTTCATCTATATCTATGATATTGGGGTCTGGCCCCATTGTTCGGAGGGGTATTACCCTGGCAGGGTAGTCAATCCCTTCGACTCCTTTGGGAACCCCTCCGCTCGACCCGGTTTGATAACTTCGGGCAAATTCTTTGATTACCTTCGCTAATTGGGGATAAACCCTACCGAAGTCCGACGCTCCAGTATCCACCGACTGATAAGACTCACCCGACGAGGTTGACTTTGAGGACTCCATACCTAGAAACAAACAAGTGCATGGGACAAGACTGTTAGCGATTTGCATGGCCAGGAATCTAAGTGCCTATGTTCGGTGTTCTACGTCATTCCGAATACTCGCTAGCATTCTCAGGTACTTCCCAAACAACTCTGTCGGCAGAAATCCCGAAGAAAAGGTTCCTTACCATTTGAGGAAGTGATTGGGGATCGACGCTCGGGAACCCTACGTGTTTCCAATGGTTAAAAGCTTAGTATTTATTTATCAAGCTTCTTAATGAGTATTCCTTTGGAAACTCACGCTTGGAGTTACCCTCGTGTTCGGAAGAACACGAGTTGAAGATGAACATGTGTTCGGAAGAACACATGAACATGTTGGAGTCCAGGCGATTGTTTCAGTCAAAACAGAAAAGGGAAAAACTGATTTTAAGGGGTAGATGCATTCGAAAAACAACCAAAATGTGTCGAAAAGTGTCAAAGTTCGAGAAGTACCTGAAAATCGAGAAAAATCTGTGATCAAATCCTTCAAATCTTCAAATTTTTGGCGATTTTCCGTTCTTGAATGTCGCTAGAGCAGGGAAAATGATTGAGGATGGGGAGAAAAAGTGATTTTCTCTCTCCATCCTCCACATTTTTTACTAAGTACGGAATTCGAAGTAGTGTCGAACCCCAGCCGTTGGATTGGAGCGGGAGATTGATATGCCGCTCGATACTTGACGTGTGGCATATGAAGAGACATGTTGTTCTGCCACCCAGTAAGATCATGACATGTGGCATTTTTGAAATTGGCGGTTACAGATGCATTAAATGCAGATCAAAGGAACATACAACGAAGTTCAGGGGAGTTTTTCGTTCGGTTCGCTTTAGCTATTCAACAAGCCGCAGTTTCTTCAGAGAGAACCTAATGTTCGGCCATTTTATTCTACTCCTCCTTCATTTCTAAACAAATGGAAAAGAAGTAGAGGGGCTATTGTAGTGGGCCGAAATATCCGAGGGTAAAAGAGTCCTAATGGGTCGTGCCTGTCTGAGCTCGTCACATAGTTGTCTCAGTTCATCTGTGGGTTTAAACCCGAATTGGCATGATACGGTAACCGTCTTCCGAAAGATAAGAAGATCCTCGTGAGCTTCGCCGAACGTCGTAGGGTTATCCGAGCGTATGAAGATTTGATCTTTTTCGATAAGTTGTTCAGTGCTCGTGAGAACCCTATTGTTTGGATAAGTTCCTATTGTTCGGTGGACAATGAGTTCGTTCAAATTGGCTTCGTTCACCCGGAGATAAATTTGTCCGGACACCGCCTTAGTAGAACCTTCTAGAAGCTACCGGTGATATGTGGGTTGTCATCTCTAATAATTGAAATGACATCTCTGTATGATGTGACTTCTCTGACACTGACAAACGCGGCTCTGCAACCTTCAGAGAAGTGACACGCCTAATAAATGCACTGACATATGACGTCATCCAAACGTGGCACACCACGTGGGTTGCAAAACCAGCCTGTGCAACACTCAACATCTTTGGCTATAAATACAAGACCACCTCCAACAGTAAAGGGGTCTAGAGAAATTTACTATTTACTGTCTTCTCTCTCATAGCAAAAATATTCTGACTAAACTTCTTTTTCCTCCTCCATACTTACTTGCTCGTCGGAGCTTCTTCCTGGAGGAACAGCTCCCTCCGGTTCTACAGGTACACAAGATCACTTCAACACTCTCACAGTCTATAGAAGAAGGCTCAATAAGATCACGGTGAAATCAGCCCCCCACATAGTCTGTGGGAACAGCTGAGACATAGCCTCACTTTTCACACCCAGTAGCTTCATTGCAGCATGATAGCCAAAGATGTGAGTCTTCGGATCACCACTCCTGTCGAACTTAACCAAGTCAGGCATCTTGAATTTGTCGGGAAGCCTAGCATTAGGGTATAGGCAGAGACAATCCAGGTCAATTCCTCCTGCGCTAATCTTCTTGGATTTTGAGACAGCTTCTTCCAGCTTAGCCATCTTGGCTACGAGAGCAATTAAGTCAGGGTTCTGAGCAGGCCTAATAATAGCAATGTTCGGGTTTGGAGCAGGCGCACGATCCTCTCTAGGAATGGGCTGAATAATGAGACGCCTTGCATGATTTGGATCCTCGACAAATACAGGTTCTGCATGAACATCCTCATTGTCCTCGCTTTCCTCTTCTAACAGTGGAGGAAGACGAATGTTGATAAGGTCATGTAGAAAGGTGATGGAGGCATCAATCTGAGTGGCCCTTTGTTGCATAGCAGTGATACTATTCTGGAGGTTCGTGAGCATAGTTTCAAGGTTGAGTGGTTGATCTGCCAGCACAGGTTTTTCAGTGGGGCTTGATCAAGAAGCTGAAGATGGGGAAGCCGACGGTGTGGCTTTTTGCAAAATCGATGGCGAACCCGACTGTAAGGCGGCCAACAATGAACCTGGAGAAGCCTCCATTGCGACTGATAAGGAATCTAGTCTAACAAGTCTTTGAACCGGATGTTGAAGACGTTCCCAAGTAGGTTTGGCTCTTCCTTTCGGTACTCGCTTGTTCAGTGCAATGGTTTCAAACTAGACAGTAAAGCAATCAAAAGCTCAGTGACGTTCCTGCAGCAGCAGTTAATTGCAAAAAGAAATGCAACATACACGTCATCGTCGTCGGTGTCCTCCTAGACTCTACAACTACAGACGAGTTTGTCTCATGACGTTCGGACGTTGCCAAAATCCTCGGAATTCTTTTCGAGGGTGTATCCTTGTTTGAATCGACTAACAAAAAGAGATGTCAAAATAGTCTAAGCCTTTGACTATTCCATTCTCGAAGTTTCAACTTTGAACTTGGAACAACTCGGTATTGATGGCGTGGCACTTTAACCGGGGTGGCGTCAGCAATTTCGAGCTTTAGCTGGGGCGGCTGTAAGTGACTTCGCACTTGTAACCTGAGTGATATCAGTGTCACAGCATTAATACTTTATGGTTCCTTACTTTCAGTTGAATCCTCAATCGGGTATGAGCCAAGGACTTAAAAAAGGTTTGATTTCCCAAAGTTTTGTTGATCCAAGGATTTTTGAAAATTGATACCGTGCACCATCGAGATGCACGACTCATCATCGGGCCATGGCAGCGTCCTAATAAGCATAAGACAGACTTGAAAGAGAGACAACCAAGAAGTCGCACTTAACATGCTCCTACGCAAAATGGTATGTATGTACAGTGCATGCGATAGGGAAAATAGTAACACATAGGCAGTATATGGGGTTGGATGCAAGTAGATCTTACCCTGCGGGTACCTGTCTTAGTTTGAAGAGTTCTAATGCTTTGTATATGCAAAGGCTAATTTTGGTTTGAGGGGGTTTCTCAGACTAAAGCCAAGATATAACTCCTGTTGCTTGCATAATCGCAGAGCAACAGTCAAACGGTAGAATGACTTATCATCGTCGAAGGTTGTTAGGCATTCGGGGTCCCTGGGCTCCGGTAAACCGTGCTGGCTTGCCAAAACTCTCCAACGCGGCTATCCAACATCGATGCACATGAAGATGCTAAAGAAAATTGATTAATGAAATAGAATCGCAAATTCGCAAATGCCATTTCAAATTTGGCTCTCTTTATTGATGAATACTTAGAAGAAACTACATGAGAGAACATGTAACGCCCCGAATTTTGGGTACGTTAAGAAGACAATTTATTGATAAAATCTGTAACGCCCTGAATTTTGGGTACGTTAAAGGGACATTTTATTCATAAAATCAAATGGAGTCTGGCTCGTTATTACAACAAAACTCTCTCAAGAGTTCAATGTTTACAAAACGGAGGGGATTCTAGGGTTCCTAACTACAGCTCCTCAGCTCCTCAGTTCTTGCCAGCTCCTCAGCTCCAAAGCCTCCACGGTGATCTGCTTATCCTGATTATCTACAAAGTCTGACACATTATACCGGCGTCGCCACCCATATAATATGTCAGGGTCACCAAAAGGCAACACCGTGAGCTACAAAGCTCAGCAGAGTAATCCCATACCCGCTAACCCATAACTTATAAACAATAGGAAATAACACATCAATTTCCACATGATAAGTATATATACGTAGTTAACAATCAATGACACATCCACATTCGTTAATCAACTATCGTTGGTGTCCAAGATTTCAGAGTTTCTCCTACGCGACTCATCGTAGACCGTGTCAACATTTTCACTTACAAAACATCCTTTCAAAAACCATTTGTTTAACACAAAAACATTTGCATTGGCTCCGTACCGCGGATAACCAAGCTACACACTTTCAAAATCATTTGCATTGGCTCCGTACCGCGGATAACCAAGCATACACACCCAACCTTGGTTCCGCCGCGCCGGGTTCCCAAGTATCCTCACAATGGTTCCGCCGCGCCGGGTTCCCATTGGCACACAAAAATATTTGCATTGGCTCCGTACCGCGGATAACCAAGCTACACACCCAACCTCACAATGGTTCCGTTTTTCCCGGATCCCATTGGAACACACACAAAACACACTCCACACAATGGGCTACCACGTCCGGCCACATTGCGGTTTCCAAAATTTGTTTTTAACACACCCAACCTCGGTTCCGCCGCGCCGGTCTCCCGAGTATCCTCACAATGGTTCCGCCGCGCCGGGTTCCCATTGGCACACAATTGCATTGGCTCCTCTCCGCGGATAACCAAGCCATACCTCACCATGGTTCCGCCGGTCCGGGTTCCCATGGGAACGCACACAACCTCACAATGGTTCCGCTATTTCGGATCTCCATTGGAACACACACAACCTCACAATGGTTCCGCTTTTCCCGAATTCCCATTGGAACACACACAACCTCACAATGGTTCCGCTATTCCGGATCTCCATTGGAACACACACAACCTCACAATGGTTCCGCTATTCCGGATCTCCATTGGAACGCACACCACACAATGGGCTACCACGTCCGGCCACATTGTGGTTATCACAATCCACGCAATGGGCTACCAAGTCCGGCCACATTACGAGTTTTCATACACACAACGGGCTACCAAGTCCGGCCACGTTGCGGTTTTCAAAATCCACACGATGGGCTACCACGTCCGGCCACATCGCGGTTTCCAAAACATTTCAACCTTTTCAAATGTTTCGTTTACGCATGCACACAACTCACATAATGCCACCCAAAACCGGTCATTATGTTGTTTCAAAATATTTCCTTTCATTAATCACACCCTAGGTGTCATGTTTCTACATTCTCGATTTTCGTGTCTCGTTTACATTCAAAGACTCCGCGGTAGGACACGTATCTTTCTAACAAGATCATCCAATTCTATATTACTTTAACACGCTCAATCACTACTTATAGCATAACGCCACATATACGGACGCCTTTGGAGTGTATCACTTATGCTTTATTCAAAGCACAACGCCACATGTACGGACGTCTTTGGAGTGAAATCACTTATGCTTTATCACATACCACAAGTAATACAAGCAACTCATATACGCATACTCATAACTATCTTAAAGATCAAAATACGAATACTTATAAACAAACGATAAGTATGTAAGGATGAACTACATATAATTAGGAGTAGTAGATAGGGATAATCTACCGTTCTTCTTGGCGGTAGTCGTCTACGGAAAGTACGTCGGTGGTCGGGCGGAGTAATTTCCTACGGTAGGCCTCCGGTAGCTTCGAAAGAGAAAGGTTTCTCTCGAAACTTCTACTTGACTATTACTACTACTACTTTTGGATCGAGAGGGTGGTCGAGTGGCGGCTTAGTGGCGGCCTAGGTTGAGTTTCTTGAAGAACTCAAGAAGGACTCAAGAACAAGAAGAACAAAAGGAAGAACAAAGAAAGAACAAGGAAATTCTAGAGAGAGAAGTTGTAGAATGGGAGGTGTGTGTTCAATGCTTGGAATGGGGTCCTATTTATAGGAAAAATCTTGGCTCCCTCTCCTCTCTCAAGGCCGGCCCCCCTCTCTCTCACCATACCTCACACTTTGACACTTGTCAAGCACTCATGGAAGGTCAAAGTCTAAACCCTAGGTTTGCATGGCTAGGTTAGGTTAAAAGGTAGGCTTGCATGGCTAGATTGTACCAAGGATGGGATTTATGGAAGATTTGTTTGGAGATTTGGAGACAAGAGTACAAGATTTTGTGCTAAACAAATATAGAAGTACAATGGAGGTTAATGGAGGGCTAGTTCCTTAGCTAGGAAGGAAGATTCACCAAGGATTTGAAAGATGTAGGAAAGTCAAGTCAAGGTACAACCCATCTTCTTCTCTCCTTCCTCTCTCTCTTTCTCTCTCTCTCTCTCTCTCTCTCTCTCTCTCTCTCTCTCTCTCTCTCTCGGGTCTCTCTCCCTCTCTCTCTCGGCAATCTCTCTCTCTCTCTCTCTCTCTCTCTCTCTAGTACATACACACACACACATATATATAGATATATAACAAGAAAGAATAAGGAAGTACAAAGTACAAAGATTCTCAAAATCAAATACCCAATAAAGAAATCCAATTAGGCACATGCCACAAAAAAATAAATAAACTAGGGTACTTTGTAATCTAGGAAGATCAACTCCCCAATAAATAAATCCAATTGGGTACAAAACCCCAATACAAAATAATAACAAAGTACTTAGGAGAATATTAGGCTTTAAAGGCTACAAGGCTACTAAGTACTTTTGTACTAAAATAAAAATACTTCATCACATGGGTTTTTAAGAAAAAGACTAGTTTAATAGATTCATGTACTTGGTTGAAAGTATAAGGCTATTACCCAATGGATAATAAAATCCCTAACGGTTAATAACCAAAGGATAATAAGGTAAGAGTACTTTAAATATTAAACTAAGTCTTTGAAAAAGACTACATGTCCTTTTGAAATTTACCCATGTGTTTATATATATGTACTCTAGTCAAATATAATAAAGGAAAAGATTTTGTCCAATGGGTAAAGATTTCCCTAACAATCTTTGTCCAATGGACAATAGTTACTATGGTACTTTTATTAGAAAAAATAATCAAAAGTACTTTTCAAAATAATTATAAATGTCATTTCTTTTAAAAGATCAAAGTACTTGTCAAATCTTTCAAAAACCCTTTTAATATAAAGAATTGGGTTGGATAATAGTTCCCCTAACATTTATTGTCCAATGGACAAAGAATAAAACCAAATTAATAAAAAGAAATAAATAAGAAATTTCTAGGGTTTGAAAAGTTTGACTAGTCACATCAACTTTATTGAAAGATTCTCTAGTCACATCGGTACTTTATTTGGTCAAAAGACTTTATTACCCAATGGTTACTAACTTCCCTAGCGGTTATTACCTAATGGATAATGATTCTCCTTGCGGTTAATAACCATTGGACAAAAGAGTACAAGTACCTTTCATTAAAATAATATTTTAAAAAAACTACATGTATTTTTTGGAATAAAAAGTTTATTATCCAATGGACAAAAATTACCCTTGTAGTTATTAACCAATGGATAATGGAGGGGTGGAAGAATCCCCAATAAACAAAGAATAAGTGTACTTTGCACATGTTTTTATAAACCATTAAAATACTATATCTTGTACTTTACCAAAATATTTAAATGGAAGCCTATTGTCCAATGGATAAAGATTACCCTAACCATTATGGACCAATGGGTAATGGCAAAGGTTCAAAAGGTCCAAAGGGTTCAAAAGGTCCAAAGGGTTCAAAAGGTCCCACTAGTAACTAGGTAAGTTGGTTGCTCGGTTCCTCCAAGTAGTCGGTTGGAAATTAACTAAATTGGTCACGTTGGATTTCTAGTCGAGAGCAAAATTTTAACTACGACGAAAATTAACAAGCAATCATATAGCAACTCAAGAGAAAATAAGTAATTCAAATAAAATTCAAATATTTAACGAAATTTTTACAGACCAAAATTCAGGGTCGTTACAGAACAATCGGAAAAGCCCCAGTCGGGATGGCCGGACACGAGGTTCTGTTAAATCACCAATCCTTTCTTTAGCAGCGTGAAGCTCACTATAGACCAATTTTGATTCGATATCCCCAGCAGAGTCGCCACTATGGGCAGCATGCCCTCAGGAAGGATTCCGTTCTGTCCCAAAGCAAGGCCCAAAATCGAGGGAGCGCGAGCACGGAGGGCAAGCGCTCGGAATACAGAGTCGCCACTTGGGTTTGAAGGTCCAACACCCAAGGAACCATATTTCGAAGCATTTGCTGTGCTATTTGATTTGAAAAAGTGAAAACACCAGTTCGTCATAACCATATCTAGGTTCGGGAGTCAGGTTATGAGAGGGGAAGGGTTTTTAAGGCACCCCTCTCGCCTAATCCGGAGATCGGTCTCTACTTAAGCATTTGCGAAAACGTTTGCGATTTTGTTTGATTAATCAATTCTATTTAGGGCGAGGGAACAGTTTAATGGGGATTAAGACTGTAACAATTTGCAAGATGTGATTGATAGCATGGATACGAAAGCAGTTAGTATAAGATGAAAACAGACTCCTATGGGAGTTTAAACTGACTGGAAGGCTACTGTTTTGGAGTGACGTGCGCAGGAAGAAACCAGCATACACTAAACAGGTCACTACATGTTGCTCACACCTGCGCGCGCCACTACAAGACATGCGCGCGCCAGTTAGCCTAAGCCCATAGCTCTTATTCTCAACCCTCTGGGCTCTAGAAATGACCAGTGCACACCCAGGACAAACCAAGTAGTTTATTGCGATTAAAACTACACAAAATATAGGCTAAAAAGCCTTACAAATTAACAAAACACCTCATAAATAGTGTGGGGATAAAACAGTGGCCTAAGGCCAATATACCCATGCAAGGCCACTCACTAGTCAGAGATAGACAGGCTTGCGCGTGTTGCGCCCTGGCGCGCACGTGTCATACCATTTAACAAGTGTATGGTTTACATGTTTATGGGTTTTGGAACATATCCAGAATGATCCCAGGGGTACTCCACAGCAGCAGATATACATATTAAAATGCAACTAGCATTTCTAACAAAGAAAAACAGTTAACATGTTGTTAGCATACTTGCAGTGGTGAATATGGAAAGAAATGCATAGAAACAACAAGACACCAATCCCCACGCTGACATGCGAGCGCATCCACAGAGTAGTGCTCACATACTATGGACCGGCGCGTGTGCATGGCGCCCCAGCGTGCGCTGGTTCTTACCACTACAGTTGTTGAAACTCTGCCAACTTTAGGACTAGGACTGGTATTGATTACCAGCCTTGGCCTTGCCACCCCACTCAGGGATCAGAATAAAAAATAGTAGGTATGCTATACTTAGATTGAGTTTGACAGAGTACTTGAGCTTTGAGGTTTGATTGAGGTGTTAGGAGGAGGAAGAACAAGCTATGCTCTTGAGATTAGGGTTTGTATGTCACCCAAAGTGTGTATTTTGTAACTTTGAAATTTTTGGAACCCTTTTAATGGATGAACCATGGGGGGTATATATAGGGAGAGATGAGGTAGGTATGGAGCTACAAAGAGAGGAGCTCAGCTAGTCCACGAGGCTAGCTGAGGTTGCTTGGTGATTAAGCTTACCAACCCATAAAGGTGATGGGGACAGGTTTTAACCGGCACGCGTGGGTTACTCCCGGCGCGCGCGTATTGCGCCCTGGCACGCATGGGTCAATGGTCAAGCTTTGACTATTGACCACACTTGGTAGCTTGACCCGCGCGTGCGGGTTTGGGAGCAGCGTGCGCGTGTGCCACCTACTCACACGTTGGGCAACGGTCAAGCTTTGACCCTTGACCAACACCTATCAAGTTGATCTGTGTGCGCAGGCTCTCAACCAACGTGTGCCAGTAGGGTTTTTGGCTTTTGAATTGGCTTTGGCTAGATTAGGTTCAAGGGTTTTGCAAACACTCAAAGCTCAAACACTCGACATTCCCGGGGTGTTCTTGATCCGTTTCATCATTGGGGAATCAAAAACCAAAAGTAAACTAATCTGGAAGCCCAGATTGGGGTGTCTACAACGAGTGTATGAACTCCCGGGTCTTCTCGATTCTATCAATGAAATCCCTACTTTGCTTTTGATCACATCATCTGTTTCAAAGTAACGCCTGAACAAACACGAAACCTTAACTCTAGACAAGAACAAGTTTTAGAAACTAGAACGTCATACAACAGAGTAACACCGTACGTATTCTATCATTACCCAAACTGCCACAATTTCAAGCAGATCAGGTTGTTAATTCATGGACCTTTGCTGAAAGTAAATTGCTCATCCTAACTGCATGTTGATATATAATTTGACATTTGCATCATTTGTTTTCCAAACTGTCCAATATGCTATCTTTAAGATATCTGGTTTTAGTGTTGACAAGTTACTAAGGAGGATTCTGTAAGGTTCTTAGTGACTAGTACTTCTATTATGAGGTAATTATCTTGTAAACTTTGTGCCACTTTATTCCTGTTCTTTCTCTTTTGCTTCTAGTTTAGGAGGCTTGGCAGTTGTTTTAGCTCCTTGGATGATTTGAGTGAGCTAGCATATGTGTGAACCGTGAGTGGTGTGGTTGAGCTCCAACTTTTTTTGTGAGTGGAGGAAATAATTAGTGGGAGTCATTTTGTGAGGGAGAGCCGAGGGAGTTGAGGTCCTTCCTATTGCCTATAGATTGTTGGTGAGCTAGGCTTCAAGGGAGTAGTAGGATCAGTAGATAAGGCAATCGGCTCTTTGGTTCCTCAAAGTAAGCTCGTATGATCTAGTATTAGTTATCTTGCATGTATTATAGATGTATTTGTTTGCTTTTGGACAGTCTATCTTGTTGTACTTTTCATTCTTCATCTCCTTGTGGGATGTTCCAAGGCCATGATCTTGCATTGTGTTGGGTATGTTACAGTACCATTGCTGTTGCTATACTTTTATGTTACTGCTTCTGTGGTGATTGATAGCTGTGTAAGCTGGTGGCTAAACTTGTTTGTCCAAATTGCTTGTTTAAGTGTGCTTGTTAATGCCTTTGTCATGAACTGAATTCACAAGTTGCGGCTATATCTTTGTGCATCATGTGCATCAAATCCAGGTGTTGGCTGATCTGTTAGGTCCTGTGTGTGCATAATGAGTTCTTCTTGTGTTCTTCAAGAAACTCATCCAAGACCGCCACTAAACCACCACTTAACCACCCTTCGATCCAAAAAAGTTTAAGTAGTTTAGTCAAGATCTAGTTTCGAGAGAAATCTTTCTCTTTCGAAGCTATCAGAAGCCTACCGTAGGAAGTCACTCCGTTCGATTATCAACTTACATTTCGTAGTCGTCACTACCGCCAAGAAGAACGGTAGAATACCTCTACTCACTTCCCTAAGTATAAGTAGATTATCCTTAACGGGTTTCGAAAGATAGAACTTATCGTTTGTTTAGAAGTATTTGTATTTTGATCTTTAGAATGGTTATGAACATGTATATATGAATTGCTTGTATTACTTGTTGTGTGATAAAGCATAAGTGATTTTTCACTCCAAGGGCGTCCGTACATGTGGTGTTATGCTTGAGCACGATTAGTAATATTGAGTTGGATGATCTTGCTAGATTAGGTTCAAGATTGAAATGAATGATTTATGAGTACGTATGTGAACGTCCTACCGCAGAGTCTATGCATGAGAACGAGACATAAAAATCAAGGAAGTAGAAACACGGCACCTAAGGTGTAGATAATGATGAGATGTGTTTTGAAACCGCAATGTGGCCGAACTTGGTAGCCCATTGTGTGTATGGAAATCCGCGATGTGGCCAAACTTGGTAGCCCATCGTGTGGATTGTGAAAACCGCAACGTGGCCGGACTTGGTAGCCCGTTGTGTGTATGAAAACTCGCAATGTGGCCGGACTTGGTAGCCCATTGCGTGGATTGTGAAAACCATAATGTGGCCGGACTTGGTAGCCCATTGTGAAGATTGCCAATGGGGCCGGACGTGGTAGTCTCATTGGAAATGTGGCTTGGTTATCCGCGGAGAGGAGCCAATGCAAATTTTGTGTGCCAATGGGAACCCGGTGTGGCGGAACCATTGTGAGGATACTTGGGAGACCAGGACGGCGGAACCGAGGTTGGGTGTGTAAAAAATAATTTTTGGAAATGATGATATGGTATATGAGAAATGGAAAATGGTGACATGGTCTACGACGAGTTGCGTAGGAGAAACTCAGAAAATCATTGACACCAACGATAGTTTGAATAGCGAATGTGGATGTGTTATTATTACTATCTGTTGTATATGATCTATTGTTTGTAAGTTATGGGTTAGCGTTTAACACCCCTGAATTTTGGTCAATAAAAATTTCGTTAAATATTTGAATTTTATTTCTACTTTTTATATTCCTTCTATATTTTCGTTATTTCGTGATAATTAGATTTTCGTCCCTAAATTTTAACCATTGGCTAAGTAGTTTCCTGAGCACATAGAACTAGATTCTAAACTGTTTAGTTAGAAACCAACTACCTAGTTCCTTGGATCCTTTACCCATTGGGTAATAACTGTTAGGGAAGTTAGCGACCCTTGGGTAATAGAGTCTTTTGACCAATAAAGTACCGATGTGACTAGGGAATCTTGTACCTTGTTTCCTAGAAGCCAACCTTGTCACTTCAAACTTACTTTATTCTTTATCCTTTGGTCCATAATGTTAGGGTAACTTTTGTCCATTGGTTAATAACCTTTTCATTATTATATTTTGTTTAAAGTGCATATAGGACATGTAGTCTTTTAAGAAATCTTATTTTAAGTATAAAAGTACTTGTACTTGTTTTATCCATTGGTCTTTACCTTCTAGGGGAATTATTACCCATTGGGTAATAGCCTTAATCTCCCAACAAAGTACAAGACTTTGTTTTAATAATCAAGATTTGGATTCCCATGTACTTTTATGCATTAAAATATTGGGGTATATCTAAACCCTAGATTTGTTTAGTACATAATCCATTAGTTTATTATAACATGTGCCTAATTGGATTTCTTTAATGGGATTTTGGATTTGGAAAATCTAGTACCTTGGTACTTTCTTATTCTTTCTTGTTATATATATGAGAGAGAGAGAGAGAGAGAGAGAGAGAGAGAGAGAGAGAGAGATAGATGCCGAGAGGAGAGAGAGAGTGAGCCGAGAGAGAGAGAGGGGAGGAAAGAGAGAAGGAGATTTGGTTGTACCACACCATGATCTTCTTACATCTTTCAAATCCATGGGTGTATCTTCCTTCCTAGCCAAAATCTATCTCCCCATTGTACTTCTATTATTGTTTAACACCAAATCTTGTACAATATATCTTTCCCTCCATCAAATCTTCCAAAATCTTCCATAATCCAATCCTTGGTACAAATCCTAGCCATGCAAGCCTAGGGTTAGGCTTTGATCTTCCAAGATTGCATGACAAGTGTCAAAAATTGAGCTATGGAGAGAGAGAGAGAGGGGGGGGGGGTGGCCTTGAAGAGAGGGGAGAGAGCCAAGAATTTTCCTATAAATAGGACCCCATTCCAAGCATTTCAACTCACACCTTCACTTCTTGCTCCAACTTCTCTCTAGAATTTCTTTGTTCTTTCTTTTGTTCTTCATGTTCTTGAGTTCTTCTTGTGTTCTTCAAGAAACTCATCCAAAGCCGCCACTAAACTGCCACCCGACCACCCTTCGATCCATAAAGTAGAGTAGTGTTAGTCAAGAAGAAGTTTCGAGAGAAACCACTCTCTTTCGAAGCTCCTGAAAGCATACCATAGGAAGATACTCCGTCTGACCGCCGATCACCGTCCGTAAGCCGTTACTACCGCCTAGAAGAACGGTAAGGAAATCCTTACTTACTTACTTACTCAAGTATAACGTTGTAGTTTTGAATTTCTAAGAAAGAACGGTTTTCAAAAGTTAAAACGTTACCATGTGAATCGAAGTATTCGTATTTTGATATTTCAAGGAGTATGAGTTTGTATACATGAATTGATTGTATTACTTGTGGTATATTATAGAATTGGATGATTTTGTTAGAATGTTTCATGCTTACTTTTGTCCTACCGCTGAGTCTTTGCATGGAATTGAGACACAAGAACCGAGAAAGTAAAAACATGGCACCTAGGGTGTGGTTAATGAAAGGAAATGTATTCCGAGGAAGGAAATATTTTGAAACTACAATATGACCGGTTTTGGTTGCATAATGTGAGTTGTGTGTGTGAGTGTGCCAATGGGAACCCGACGCGGCGGAACCATTGTGAGGATACTCCGGAGATCGGCGCGGCAGAACCGAGGTTGGGTGTGTGGCTTGGTTATCCGCGGTATGGAGCCAATGCAATTGTGTGCCAATGGGAACCCGGCGCGGCGGAACCATTGTGAGGATACTCGGGAACCCGACACGGCGGAACCGAGGTTGGGTGTGTTGAACAAAAGATTTTTGAAAGGTTGAACGGTATATGAAAAGGATGACACAGTCTACGACGAGTCGCATAGGAGAAACACGTAAAGACATGGACACTAACGCTAATCAATGAATGTGGATGTGTTATTGTTATTTGTTGACGTTCATCTTATGTATTATGTTGAATCGTCTATAAGTTTAAGGTTGGTGGGTAATGTTTATCCTATTGAGCATTGTAGCTCACGATGTTACCTTTTGGTGACCCTGACATATTATATGGGTGGCGACGCCGGTATAATGTGTCAGACTTCATAGATGAACAGGGTAAGATGTATACCTTGGAAGCTTTTAGAGCAGAGGAGCTTGCCAGAATGGAGGAGCAAGCGGAGCAGTAGTTAGGAACCCTAGCTATCTCCCTTGTTGAGTAAATGTACCCTTTACTGGGTCACGGTCATCGTCCCTTGTTTCAGGTTCATAAATTCCTGCTCCTTGGTTAGGCGAAGGGGTGTAGGGAAGTATTTGTCGAGGAATAGGGTTTCAAACTCGGCAAATGTCATGGTGGCCATGGCATGGGTGGCCTCCATTAACTCCCACCAATAACGGGCTTCTCCCTTCAGCTGATAAGTGGCTAAGGCCACACGGTCTCCGTTTCGGGTAATCTCCAAGGTGTCCAGGATCACCTTGGTTTCTTTCAGCCAGGCTTCAGCCATGGTAGGGTTAGGATCTCCGTTGAAGGTCGGGGGTCGACGTTTGCAGAACTCGTTCATCGTTCGGGTTCGGGTCATAGGTCCATCGTCATGGTTTTGGTTTTGGCGGTTGGCGTTCAAGGCAGCTATGAACGCTTGCATGACTTGGGTTAGGTCGGGGTTGGGATTAGGGTTAGAGGAGTCGCCGGTCTCATATCCTATTCCGCTGCGTCGGTTCACCATCTACGAGTAAAAATTAAAAGGGGAAGGTTTAGTCTACCGAATCGATTTCCCTTTTGTAAAAAGCACTTCCTTCTAAGGTCAAAAGTAGTTTAACAAATAGTATGCAACGGTACTCTTTTTAAAAATAAAATAGGTTTTTCATAGATAAGAACATCATTCAACATAAGCATAGAATTCTACTACAAGGCAAGTAGAGACACGAGATATCTCCTAACACAAGTTGAAAACAATCCTAATCCTTAACATCCTACATCCCGAAGGATTACAATCGGCCTAAGATATGCCTAATTGGCATCGTTGGTTTCGGGCCTCGCCCATCCTCGAGATTCTCTACCATCTCTCATCCAAAGCTTGGCGTAAACGGCGTTCGTACTCCTTTATGGCTGCGGCGAGTGCGACGATCACGGCGAGAGCCCAGTACCAAAAGGTGTTGAGACGGTTGTTCTCGGCGAACCACTGTGGCATGCCTATTGTGAGTACCGCACAAAACAAGACGAGGGTGAAGAGTTGCAACCATAGGGTTTGGATTGATATGGTTATTTCGGCTCGCTCAATTTCTCGGAATATGGCGTCTTCCGGAAATCCTCGTCGTCGGGTTGCCATGGTTCGGCTTGGTTTGATAGGATAGGATTTGGAGGGGTTATGATGGTGAGAAGGATGAAGAAATGGAAGTGGTGGTGGGGTATATATAGGGGCCGAAAAGGTGGGTGGAGGAGGGAAAATGTTTGAAGTTTAAAATTTGAAATATGAATTTTTGGAGGTAAAAATTTTGAAATTTGAAGTTTAGGGGGGAGTGTGGTTTGCCGGCCTAACGGGGCTATGCCCGGCACCCATTCGGTGCAAGGCTCCCACTCTCGTCCCTTAAAATATTTATTCAAGAACGGCTCCTCCACGAACTAGTAAATAAAATTTGCTCAATTAGCAACGTTTTTAGGCAAAGGTTTAATACAAAAAAAAATGTTTTCGAGTTTCTAAGTTCCACTTTCGATTCTTGATTTAAGTCATCATCCAATTGTTCGGGAATTCCCAGCTCAGCGGTACTGCCAATTTCCGCGCCTTGCTTCAATCCGAAGATTGTTTTGACAGAATTCCACCCAATTTGGGACGGTAAACTTAAACTCAATTCACGTTTGTGCAACGGTCAAACTATCTCATGGTTCTACCCATTCTACCAATGGCCGAGGTTTGAACCTAAAGCTCTGATACCAAGTTGTAACGCCCCGAATTTTGGGTACGTTAAAAAGACATTTTATTGATAAAACCAAATGGAGTCTGGCTCTTATTACATCATAATACTCACAAGAGTACTTTTTATTACACAAGGAACGGAACTAAGGTTCCTAACTACATCTTCGCCTGCTCCTCCATCTGAGCCAGCTCTTCAGCTCCAAAGGCCTCCAAGGTGTACAGCTTACATTGTTCATCTACAAAGTCTGACACATTATACCAGCGTCGCCACCGATATAATATGTCAGGGTCACCAAAGGTAACACCATGAGCTACGAAAGCTCAATAGAAAAATCCCATACCCACTAACCCATAACTTACAAACAACAGGTTATAATAAAACATCGATTTCCACATGATACGTGTATACAGCTAACAATGACACATCCACATTCGTTAATCAACTATCGTTGGTGTCGTTGATTCTCTTTGTTTCTCTTACGCGACTCATCGTAGACCGTGTCAACATTTTCACATTTCATAAACGTATCACCTTTTCAGAAACTCATTTTTAACACACCCAACCTCGGTTCCGCTGTTCCGGTCTCCCGAGTATCCTCACAATGGTTCCGCCGTCCCGGGTTCCCATTGGCACTCAAAACTTGCATTGGCTCCTCTCCGCGGATAACCAAGCCACATTACCAATGAGGCTACCACGTCCGGCCGCATTGGCAATCTTTACAATGGGCTACCAAGTCCGGCCACATTGTGGTTTTCACAATCCACGCAATGGGCTACCAAGTCCGGCCACATTACGAGTTTTCATACACACAACAGGCTACCAAGTCCGGCCACGTTGCGGTTTTCACAATCCACACGATGGGCTACCACGTCCGGCCGCATCGTGGGTTTCCATACACACAATGGGCTACCAAGTCCGGCCACATTGCGGTTTCAAAACACAACTCATCATTATCCACACCCTAGGTGTCATGTTTCTACTTTCTCGGTTCTCGTGTCTCGTTTACATGCAAAGACTCCGCGGTAGGACAAAGTAAGCATGAATCATTCATTGTAATCTAACAAGATCATCCATCTATAATACATCACAAGTAATACAATCGATTTATGTATGCAAGCTCATACTTCTTGAAATACGAATACTTCGATTCACATGGTAACGTTTTAACTTTTAAAAACCGTTCTTTCTTAAAGATCAAACAACATATGTTTTACTTGAAATAAGTAAGTAAGTGAGTAAGGATAAACTTAGAGTTAGGGGTAAGAATAATCTACCTTGATCCGAAACTAGTCGGGGCCGAATAAGCTAGTTGGAAGATTCTACGGGTGGTGAAACTCGGAAATCTGGACTGAACTTTGGATGGCCGTAACTCAGTCAATCTTTGGCCGAATATGATCGTTCTTGGGTCGAAATCGAAGCTCTAGAAGCGCTCTACAACTTTTGTGAAGGAAGTTGATCCTAGAAACTACTTTAGGTAGGAGAAAAATGGGGATAAAAGAAGGGACAGTAAGCTGTCTGGATATGGAAATCCGAGATTTTTACTGAACTTTGGATGACAATATCTTTGTCATTTCTTCACTGATTGGGGTGGTTCTTGGGTCTAACTTTAAGGTCTCGAAGTGCTCTACAACTTTCACGAAGGGAGTTGGTTCTAAAAATTAGCCTAAGCAGGGGAAAACTGAGGATTTACGAAGGGCAGTAGGCTGCCTGGAAAAACAGAAATGGTTTCTAGAGAGAAGTGAGAGCAAGAAGTGAAGGTGTGAGTTGAAATGCTTGGAATGGCTTGCTATTTATAGGCAAAACCTTGGCTCTCTCCTCTCTCTCAAGGCCGCGCCGCCGGCCCCACCCCCCGCCCCCCCCCCCCCCCCCTCTCTCTCTCTCCATACTTCAAACTTTGACATTTGTCATGCACTCATGGAAGATCAAAGGCTAGTTGCTAGGCTTGCATGGCTAGGTTAGGCTAAATGGTAGGCTTGCATGGCTAGGTTAGTCCTTGGATGGGATTTTGGAAGATTTGTTGGAAGATTTGGAGACAATGGTACAAGATTCTTGTGTTAAACAATTGAAAGTTGTACAAAGGAGGATGATGGAGTTAAGATTTGGCTAGGAAGAATAATAACCACCAAAGATTTGAAGTACAAGGGAGATCAATGTCAAGGCATACATCACATCCTTCTTCTTTCTCCTCCTCTCTCTCTCTCCCTCTCTCCCTCTCGGCTCTCTCTCTCCTCTCTCTTGCATGGTACACATACACATATATATATGTACTACTAGTTCAAGAACACAAAATAAAATAATGGGTACTTTGGTACTTTGAAATCCAAAATAACTTAGGGTCAAGATTCACCTAATAAACAATTAAAAGGTACTAGTACTTTAATTAATAAAGTAATGTACTTTTGTACTCTTGGGAATCTTAACAAAATATTAGTTTAATGGGTTAAGTACTTAGTTGAAAGATGAGCTTATTACCCAATGGATAATAAAATCCCTAACGGTTAATAACCAAAGGATAATAAGGTACGAGTACTTTAAATACTAAACAAAGTCTTTTAAAAGACTACATGTCCTTTTAAAATTTACACATGTGTTTATATATATGTACTTAGCCAAATATAATAAAGGAAAAGCTTTTGTCCAATGGGTAAAGATTACCCTAACGGTTATCGTCCAATGGTCCATAGCTACTAGGGTACTTGTATTAGTAAAATAATCGAAAAGTACCTTTAAAGTAATTATAAAAGTTTATTTTTAAAAGATCATAGTACTTTGTTCAAATCTTTCAAAAATCCTTTTATTATAAAGAATTGGGTTTCTATTATCCAATGGATAATAGTTCCCCTAACATTTATCGTCCAAAGGATAAAGAATAAAATCAAAACAATAAAAGAAATAATTAAACAATTTCTAGTCTTGGGTTTGAAAAGGTTCAAAAGGTTCAAGATGGGCAAAACGGTCCATCTATGGTTAGGGAAAAGTAACTATGTGACTTTCTAGTTTGGTTTCTCTAACAAGCCGGTTAGAAGCTAACTAGACTTGCTAAGTAGGGCTTAAGAGTCAAGAAACGATCTTTGAAGGGCTAAAGTGTAATTACGACAAGCTATGGAAATTTAAAAGGAAATATTAAAAGCAATCTAAGTAATAAAAAGAAAAATTCAAATATTTAACGAAATTTTTATTGACCAAAATTCAGGGGCGTTACAATGAACCACCTAGTTAACCTATTGGTTGGAGCTCGCCAACTCAAGGACGCCATAGAAGCTATGACAACTCAACTAGTGGAGAATCCCGACTTCATTGCTGCTATACTCGCAGAAAAACGAGATTTCATGAGGGTGTAGCAGAATACCCCTATTCCCGTGGAGGAGGACCCTTGGTTTCCTGAAATGTTCCCAATCCTGTATGCTTTTCGCGAGTTCTTTGGTGTCCTACCCTCAATGGAAAACTTTGAAGTTGGAGTTAAGGAGGAAGAAGTCGATGGTAAGGACTCCAATGAGGTGACTGAGGAAGAAAACCTTGCGGATGAAGGGAGTCTCGAGGAGGACGAGACCCCAAAAGATCTGTGAAGGCCAAGGATACTACTTAGGCGCACCTGGAATAAATCTAGTAACCGTTGTAATCCTTCGGGATGTAGGATGTTAAGGAATAGGATCGTTTTCAACTTGTGTTAGGAAAAATCTCGTGTCTCTACTTGCCTTGTAGTAAAATTCTATGCTTATGTTGTATGATGATTCTTATCTATGAAAAACCTGCTTTATTTTTAAAAGAGTACCGTTGCATACTATTTGTTAAACTACTTTTGACCCTTAGAAGGAAGCGCCTTTTACAAAAGGGAAATCGATTCGGTAGACTAAACCTTCCCCTTCCGATTATTTCTTGTAGATGGTGAGCTGACGCGGTGGACTAGGACACGATAACGGAGAACCCTCTAACGTGAACCCCGACCTAGCCCAAATCGTGTAAGCGTTTTTGACCGCCGTGAACGCCAACCGCCAAAACCAAAACCACGATGACGGACCTATGACCCGAGCTTGAGCGATGAACGAATTCTGCAAATGCCGACCTCCGACCTTTCACGGAGACACCAACCCTGTCGTGGCTGAGACATGGCTGAATGAGGTCAAGATGATCCTCAGAACTCTCGGAATTACTCAAGACGGAGATCGAGTGGCTCTGACCACTTACCAGCTGAAGGGAGAAGCTCGCTATTGGTGGGACCTGATGGAGGCCACCCATACCATAGCCAATTTGACCTTTGCCCAGTTCGAGGCCTTGTTTTTTGACAAATACTTCCCCACGCCTCTTCGCCTGGCCAAGGAACAAGAGTTTCTGAACTTGAAGCAAGGAACGCTGACCGTCACCCAGTACGCGGCCAAATTCGAAGAACTATCCCGCTACGCCCTAACCTCCATACCAACCGAAGACAAGAAAGCCAGAAGGTTCGAGTGGGGGCTGACGACTGCTCGAAAGGCTGTGGTAGCTCAAGCCTTCGCCACCTATGCTGAAGTGGTGAAGTGTGCACTCCGGCTAGAGAGTGAGGAATTGGACTTCAAAACCCGATGGAGGAAAGCTACTGATGGCACTGGTGGACCAATCCGAACCCAACCACCCAACGACAATCGTGGACCCTACCCCACCAAATCCTCTAACCCGTCTCTAAGCACCCAACCTTGGAGGACTGCTATCCCTAAAAGTGGTGAACCAAAGAGAGGTGGTAGAGACATAGCGACAGTTCAGTGTTTCAACTGCCCGGCTATAGGTCACTATAAGTGCGACTGCCCCCAACTTCAAAGAGGAGGGAATGGAAGCTTTTGAAATCAAAAAGCTCAACAACCCGGACAAGCCGATTTTGTGAAGCAAAACCCTAGAGGCCCATCGCAGCAGCAGAATGGGCAGAACAAGGGAAAACAGCCCATGGGAATCCAGCAAAGCACCGGAGGGCGTATCTTTGCGCTACGGACAGAGGAACGAGAGCAGGATTCCTCTGTAATCCAAGGTACGCTATGATTGTACCTACGTACAAGCTTTAGCATCGCATTCCGTTGTATTTACTGCCTGCGTGACTGCTCTAGCACTGTAAACAGGACCCCTAAGTACGAGTATGAAAGTAACATCACCGTTGGGGGGGAGTATAGCTGTTAGTCTAGTGTGTAGAGAGTACGAACTCAAGTAGTTGACTTGCGTCTGATCTGCGATCTTAGAATGATTGGCATGGCGAATCTCGATGTAATTCTAGGATTGGATTGGCGATCAGCGCATCGTGCAGTCATAGACTGCCATCAAAGGATGGCGACAGCTTATACCCTACAAGGGACTCAATTCCTTTTAAGGGGGATAGACGGACAGCGAGTTCGGCGACGAAAAGATCAAGGTGGTAGAATCCACTACTTGGATGGCCACTAGTTTCCAGTAAGGAGAAGCCGATAGAAGGGAAGTGAGATTGCCACGTGTCGTGTGCAAATACGCCGATGTTCTTCTTAAGGAACTTCCTGGCTTACCACCTCAAAGGAAATAGGCTTCTCTATAGGACCTTAACCGGGAATCGCACCAATCTCTATGGCGCCATACCAAATGGCCCTGACCGAGCTGAAAAAGCTCAAGATCCAAATGAAGGAGCTTTTGGACAAAGGAATCATTAGGCAAAGTACGTCGCCATGAGGAGCACGACGAGCACCTTCGGATAGCGCTACAAAGTACCCGAGATAGCCGACTTTATGCCAAGACAAGTAAAAGTGAGTTCTGGCTAAAAGTGGTTAAGTTCTTGGGGGTACGTCGTATCCAAGGACGGAATCGAGGATCAAAGCAACTCGGGATCGGGAGCAGGCGTGCATTTGAAAGTTTCAGCCATCAGTCGACACTACTAAAATCCGAGTTCATAGAGTACCACAAGGATTGCCTGCTGAAATCTGTTTATTCCCGGAATGAGGATGGAATACTCATGCCTTACGATTATGGACCCATTGTTTCCTATTTTTGGAAATAGGTTTAACATCGAGAAGCATGAGGGTTCAACAAGGATGTACTAGGTACGCTTGTGGGATACTAGTCCGCATAATAATTTGGTAGAAGTTTTGCATTTGGCGTTGGATGGAAACTTCATCAAGAGCGTACTACATGGCGAGTCGTTCGACGGCTGAACCAACTCAACCTCCGTCTTGTAAAAGAAGGTGATTCGATCAAACAAACATGCAGAGGATTATGAGGGACGCCTGAAATGCTATACTTCTAGTACCTGCCGAAGCCTCTAAGCAGTAGCTGTGTAGTTCCAAACCATCCTAGGTGTTTCATTCGTTCCTTAACCTTACCCCTCACCTATTCGAAACCTAGCACGCGCCAATTTCGGGGACGAAATTGTTTTAAGGGGGATAGATTGTAATGCCCCTGAATTTTGGTCAATAAAAATTTTGTTAAATATTTGAATTTTATTTCTACTTTTTATATTCCTTCTATATTTTCGTTATTTCGTGATAATTAGATTTTCGTCCCTAAATTTTAACCATTGGCTAAGTAGTTTCCTGAGCACATAGAACTAGATTCTAAACCGATTAGTTAGAAACCAACTACCTAGTTCCTTGGATCCTTTACCCATTGGGTAATAACCGTTAGGGAAGTTAGTGACCCTTGGGTAATAGAGTCTTTTGACCAATAAAGTACCGATGTGACTAGGGAATCTTGTACTTTGTTTCCTAGAAGCCAACCTTGTCACTTCAAACTTTCTCATCAAACTTACTTTATTCTTTATCCTTTGGTCCATAATGTTAGGGTAACTTTTGTCCATTGGTTAATAACCTTTTCATTATTATATTTTGTTTAAAGTGCATATAGGACATGTAGTCTTTTAAGAAATCTTATTTTAAGTATAAAAGTACTTGTACTTATTTTATCCATTGGTCTTTACCCTCTAGGGGAATTATTACCCATTGGGTATTAGCCTTAATCTCCCAACAAAGTACAAGGCTTTGTTTTAATAATCAAGATTTGGATTCCCATGTACTTTTATGCATTAAAATATTGGGGTATATCTAAACCCTAGATTTGTTTAGTACATAATCCATTAGTTTATTATAACATGTGCCTAATTGGATTTCTTTAATGGGATTTTGGATTTGGAAAATCTAGTACCTTGGTACTTTCTTATTCTTTCTTGTTATATATATATAGTGTACTTGAGAGAGAGAGAGAGAGAGATGCCGAGAGGAGAGAGAGAGAGTGAGCCGAGAGAGAAAGAGAGAGAGAGGAGGAAAGAGAGAAGGAGATTTGGTTGTACGACACCATGATCTTCTTACATCTTTCAAATCCATGGGTGTATCTTCCTTCCTAGCCAAAATCTATCTCCCCATTGTACTTCTATTATTGTTTAACACCAAATCTTGTACAATATATCTTTCCCTCCATCAAATCTTCCAAAATCTTCCATAATCCAATCCTTGGTACAAATCCTAGCCATGCAAGCCTAGGGTTAGGCTTTGATCTTCCAAGATTGCATGACAAGTGTCAAAAATTGAGCTATGGAGAGAGAGGGGGGGCCGGCCTTGAAGAGAGGAGAGAGAGCCAAGAATTTTCCTATAAATAGGACCCCATTCCAAGCATTTCAACTTACACCTTTACTTCTTGCTCCAACTTCTCTCTAGAATTTCTTTGTTCTTTCTTTTGTTCTTCATGTTCTTGAGCTCTTCTTGTGTTCTTCAAGAAACTCATCCAAAGCCGCCACTAAACTGCCACCCAACCACCCTTCGATCCATAAAGTAGAGTAGTGTTAGTCAAGAAGAAGTTTCGAGAGAAACCATTCTCTTTCGAAGCTCCTGAAAGCATACCGTAGGAAGATACTCCGTCCGACCGCCGATCACCGTCCGTAAGCCGTTACTACTGCCTAGAAGAACAGTAAGGAAATCCTTACTTACTTACTTACTCAAGTATAACGTTGTAGTTTTGAATTTCTAAGAAAGAACGGTTTTCAAAAGTTAAAACGTTACATGTGAATCGAAGTATTCGTATTTTGATATTTCAAGGAGTATGAGTTTGTATACATGAATCGATTGTATTACTTGTGGTATATTATAGAACTAGCGAATTGCCCGTGCCTACGGCACTACCCATCCGATTGGAATTACCTTTTGAATTTCCGTAGTAGCTCAAACACTAAATCGATTCACGAAAGAAATTACTTGAGAGAGATAATTTGATCAATCATAGCTAGAACTAAGTCAACTTCTCCACTAATTCATAGACCCCACTTGCATGTGCATCAAAAATAACTGTGCTACTTGCGCAGATGTTTTTGCACATGTTATGCATATACATTTTTGTGGAGCCTATATCGGTGTCCCACAAAATGATCCGAACAACTCATCTTTTTTAAAATATTTTTTGGAGGGTTCTTGTATGATTTCTGAGAAAGTCCTTACCGATATCCATTGGAGCTGATTTTTTACAGAAACCCTCCAAAAAATATTTTAAAATGAGCGGTTCGGATCATTTTGTAGGATCTCGATATGGGCTCCACAAAAATGTATGTGCATGATGCATGCAAAAATATTTGTGTGGGAATCATTGCTGCATCAAAAACTCTTTCATAAAGATTTCTGAAATACCAAAAAAAAAATACACACAAATCAAACAGAAGAAATTACATCACAGAGAGAGAGGGGGGGGCACTTTTGCCCTACGATTTTTGAGAAAGTTCTTATCGATATCCGTTAGAGCTGATTTTTTACAGGAACCCTCTAAAAAATATTTTCAAAAAGATGAGAGGTTTGGATAATTTTGTGGGACCCCGACATGGGCCCCACAATAATGTATGTGCAAGATATGTGCAAAAATATATGTGGGAATCATTGCTGTATCAAAAACTCTTTCAAAAAGATTTCCGAAATACCCAAAAAAAAAAATACACGAATCAAATAGAAGAAATGACATCACACACGAACACACATGAGAGAGAGAGAGAGAGAGAGAGAGAGAGAGAAAGAGAGAGAGAGGCGTTGTTCCGCTTAGATTTTTGTATTTTTTGAGCCTAACTTTTGTGGAATCAAAAAAGTATGAAATTATGACTTGTACTCAAATTTTTTTTAAATATCCAAGTTAAAGCCGACTTGGAGCTTTATCTTGTAATATTTTTTCGATTCCTCTCGTCGAGATAAATCAATAATCCAAAAAAAAAAACAAAAATCCAAAAGCCCAAAAATTCCTTAGCAGAATCTGCCTAAAAGAACGCATGGTAGGGATTTGTAATTGAGATGGATTGTGGAGGAACTTCATGTTCTCTGATGGCATTGGTGTAATAAATGCGGGGATGTGGGCACTTTAATTAAATGAGAAGAATGCCTCTCCACCATTAAATCAAATCAATCCCAATCCTTGGATCAACTTGTCTTGTGTGGAGGCCCACACCCTTGTGTTTTATTAGGTAGATTGGATGATCTTGTTAGAATGTTTCATGCTTACTTTTGTCCTACCGTGGAGTCTTTGCATGGAATCGATACACAAGAACCGAGAAAGTAGAAACATGGCACCTAGGGTGTGGTTAATGAAAGGAAATGTATTCCGAGGAAGGAAATATTTTGAAACTACAATATGACCGGTTTTGGTTGCATAATATGAGTTGTGTGTGTGAGTGTGCCAATGGGAACCCGGCGCAGCGGAACCATTGTGAGGATACTCGGGAGACCGGCGCGGCGGAACCAAAGTTGGGTGTGTGGCTTGGTTATCCGCGGTACGGAGCCAATGCAATTGTGTGCCAATGGGAACCCGACGCAGCGGAACCATTGTGAGGATACTCGGGAACCCAGCGCGGCGGAACCGAGATTGGGTGTGTTGAACAAAAGATTTTTGAAAGGTTAAATGGTATATGAAAAGGATGACACGGTCTACGACGAGTCGCGTAGGAGAAACACGTAAAGACATGGACACCAACGCTAATCAATGAATGTGGATGTGTTATTGTTATTTGTTGACATTCATCTTATGTATTATGTTGAATCGTCTGTAAGTTTAAGGTTGGTGGGTAAGGTTTATCCTATTGAGCGTTGTAGCTCACGATGTTACCTTTTGGTGACCCTGACATATTATATGGGTGGTGACGCCGGTATAATGTGTCAGACTTCATAAATGAACAGGGTAAGATTTATACCTTGGAATCTTTTGGAGCAGAGGAGCTTGCCAGAATGGAGGAGCAAGCGGAGCAGTAGTTAGGAACCCTAGCTATCTCCCTTGTTGAGTAAATGTACCCTTTACTTATGATGTATTTATGATGTAATAATGAGCCAGACTCTCTTTATTATGTAATAAATGCCTCATTAACGTACCCAAAATTCGGGGCGTTACATAGCGGGTATGGATTTGTTTTGTTGAGCTTTCGTAGCTCATGGTGTTACCTTTGGTGACCCTGACATATTATATTGATGGCGACATCGGTATAATGTGTTAGACTTTATAGATGAACAAGGTAAGTTGTGCACCTTGGAGGCTTTCGGAGCCGAAGAGCTGGCAAGGATGGAGGAGCAGGCGGAGCTGTAGTTAGGAACCTTAGTTACCCACCCTTGTGTAATAAAAGTACTCTTGTGAGTATTATGATGTAATAAGAGCCAGACTCTATTTTGAAGTTGCAATAAAATTGTCTATTTAACATACCCAAAATTGGGGGCGTTACATTTTGTCACATCCAATGTGTTCTTTCATGAGTTGTTTGAGGTTAATACCCGTATAAATGTATCAATCCTCAGTCGAGATTCTTTTATGTCAAAGATGGCAATTGAAATGAAAAGAAAATTTGAGACGTATTGGGGGGATGTAGAGAAATTCAATCCCTTACTTTATGTGGCAGTGGCACTTGATCCCCGGTATAAGTTAAGGTTGGTGAAATTTTGCTATACAAGATGCAAAGGGAAGGGGGTGGGTGAGAAAATGGAGAAACAAGTGAAGGATGTTTTGAACAAGTTGTATGATTTTTATGAAAAAGAGGGTGAAGTTAGACAAAATGTGCCTAGTGCAAGTTCAATGCTGAGAGTAATGGAGGAGAATGAGGATTGTGATCATCGCTTGAATTTAGCTAGCGAATTTGACACTTACTTGGAGGAGGAGTATTCTAGTGTTTGTTCCTCGGAAGTAGACAAGTACTTGGGGGATTTGTGCTAACGTAGGGACTGTCCAGATTTTGATATCTTGATATGGTGGAAGAACAATTCCAACAAGTATCCAATCTTGTCAAAAATGGCGCGTGATGTATTAGCTATGCCCGTGTCTACCATTGCTTTCGAATCGGCCTTTAGTACGGATGGTCGCATACTTGATCCATTTCGAAGTTCACTCTCACCATCAATGGTCGAGACTCCTGTATGCACCCAAAATTGGCTTTTAAGCATGGTTCCAATCTCTCTTCGACAGTCTATGGATAAAGTTGAAGATCTTGAACCAGGTAATTTAATTCAATTGATCTAGTCTACTTACTATTTAGTTTTTTCTTAGTATTGTATTGAATTAATTGTTTTTTGTTTTTGTTTTTCAGAACTCTTACAAACTGAATCAACTGATGATGCAACACAAGTTCCTGGGGGTTGAGTGATGGGCCTTTGGACATTGGACCTTGGTAAAACATTTAACATTATGTTATTTTGTAATCTTTGAAGTTTTCAATTTAGTTGTATGATATTTCTTTCTATGTAACAGGTTTGGTCAGTTTACATGGGATTGGGGAGCACTTTGGACATTGAACTACAGGACTAGTTTATTTTATTATGGACTTGTGTGTTTGGTGGCTTTAAATTATTATGGACTTGTAGTTTTTTAATCACTTTGGACTTGTAATTGCTTGCCTAGTAAACAGTAGTGGACTGGAAATGTTATGACTAATTGTATGGCTGCTGAAAAAACAGGGGAGGAGAGACTAGAGGCTAGTCACTGGTGTGTGGCTGTGTGCCGTGTGTTTGGTTTGTTTTTTTTTTATGCTATGTGGTTGTGTTTGGTTTCTTCTTCTTCTTTTTTCCGCTTAATCTTGTTGGACATCTCTTGCTGGGAATGTAGTAGTAGACTAGTAGTGGACTGGAAAGACTCGAAATCTCTTGCTGGAAATCTCGTTGGAAATGTCTAAATTTTTTTTGTTGATGAATGATGATTGCTAGAAAATTGGGCATTGAGCCATTTGGCCCAATATAATTAATGAACTTTTTTTGATATGGCTTGGTGGAAGGCTAGACGCCTGGACTGGAAATGTGTAATTTTTTTTTGCTGATGAATGATGAATTGAGGATTGATGGAAAATTGGCCATTGAGCCATTTGGCCCAATATAATTAATGAACTTTTTTTTATATGGCTTGGTGGAAGCCCAAAGGTTAATAAGGGCATTGGGCCTTGTGGCCTGCTATGAAACTTGCAAATTTAGGAGATTAACAGTCCAAAATATTTAAGGAAATGAGAAAAAATACCCCAGAAAAATGGATACGGCCCAAAAATAATAGGCCCACTGAAATGGCCCAACCTGAAGACCCGACCAAACCAGACCAAACCCACCAGACCACAAACCCGTCTGAACCCGACCAGAAGTTTGGTCGGTTGCGGGTGGATGTCTACTAACCCGAAAAAATGTCGGGTCGGGTCGGCCAAACCCGCCCGATGGACAGCCCTAAGCCCATCGTTATTACTCATATAGACAAGAGAAAATGAGGGAAAAGAAATCAAAGAAGTATTCGAACCCTATATCGAAGACCCATGCCACATCTGGGAATTTGCACAAATGACTTTATTGGGGACTTGAACAAAATCATACACGATAACAATGACCCTCATGACTCAAGAAATGACTCAAAAGTAGACTTTAAGCTTTGAATTCGCTTGAACATAAGGAAGTGTTGACTTTTTTAAGGCCGTGACTTCAAAATTTGATTAATGACTCAAAACGGAACTTGGACTAAGTAACGTTTGACTATTATGATTCGAACGACTCGAAAGAACGGCTTGAAACGACTTAAAGCAGAAATGGATACTCTGACACGACTCAAGAATAGGTTTTTACTGACTTTTGGCAACATGACCCCGAATTTTGAGGGTCGACCTGGAATGAAGTGTCCCTGAAGTCCCAAATACTTACTGGAGTGCGTTTTGGCAGTTGATTACACCCCCGGAGGCCTAAAATCATTTTTACCATCTACTGTCAATGTAACGACCCTGGTTTTTGGTAAATAAAAAATTTCGTTAAATATTTGAATTTTATTTTAATTACTTGGATTGCTTTTGAAATTCCTTTTTAATTTCTAATAATCCGTTATAATTAGATTTGAGACTTATAAAATTATATATTTTCACACCAAACAATCTAGTCATTTTCTAAAGACAAGTATGTTTATAGAAGCACTTGTATATTTTCCTAATGAGTAAAATAAAATCTTTAAATTATATTTCTTGGCTAGAAATCCTACTTGGCAAGTAGAATTAGCTTCCAACCAATTGGTTAGAGAAACCTAGTTACCATTTAACCTAGTTACATTCTCCTAACCTTAGATGGACCTTTTTGATCATCTTTGAGCATTGTGAACATTTTTAACCCTAGACTAGAAAATCATTATATCTTTCAACTGTACTTTTATTTTATTTTATTTTATTTTTTTCTTCTCTTTCTTTACCCTTGGGTCAATAATTGCTAGGAAAAATTTTATCCCTTGGGTAATAAAAGTAAGTCAATTCCCTAGATTTTCTAAGTACTTATATATCTAGATATATGTACCTTATAAAGTATTTTACTAGATTTCCTAGGTACACAAATAACCTTATACATAGGTACATGCACCTTATAAAAATATTTTTTCCTAGATTTGCTAAGTACACCTTTATATTTATATATAGGAATATGTACCTCATAGCCATTATTATATTTCTAGGGAATCCTAGACCATACTCCTAACCTTTGCCCATTGGATAATAAATACTAGGGGAATTTTTACCCCATGGATAATAGAAAATCTAGACTTCCCATTGACCTCCAAAGATATTGTACTAAGATTTTTAGGTACACATATATGGTTATATATAGATATGAGTACTTCTTAGCTTATTTTATTTCTAAGATTCTTGACCATATCTTCTCTAGATTGACACTTGAAAGCCTTACTCTTTCCTAGACTAGATCACATAGTACTTAAAGTGTACTTATACATAGATATATATATAGACACACTTACCAACCCAATCTTTGAACCATCCTTTCCTTCTCCATCAAATCTTCCTAAAATCTACCCAAAGTACAAAATCTAGTCTACCATTGATGGTTACTTGTATACTACCACTACGCCAAAAATGGCCTTTGCCGGCGGTTTTTTTACCGGCGGTAATAAAACCGTCGGAAAAGAGTCCTATTACCGGCGGTAATGACAAACCGCCGCAAAAGGTAATTATAAACGCCGTTTATTAACGGCATTAGTAAAACCGCCGGTAAAATTAACTATTACCGGCGGTAATGTAAAACCGCCGATAAAAGTAACTATTAACGGCGGTAAGCAAAAACTGCCGGTAATAATACATTATAATATAAATATTATTATTTTTCTAATAAAACACATAATTTTATGTAGCTTAGTGGGTAAGTGCTCGGGTATTAATCAACGGGTCGCGGGTTCGAATCTCGGCAATGTCATTTTTTTTCCGAAACTATTAGCGGCGGTACAAAAACCGCCGTTAATAGTCCGAAACCTTTACCGGCGGTAATTTACCGCCGTTTTTGTATTCCCGACAATTGTTTTGCCGACGAAACTTTTACCGGCGGTAATTTATTTTTACCGGCGGTAATGTACTTTTACCGGCGGTTTTCAGACTATTACCGGCAGTTTTTTAATGCCGCTAATGGAAAAAAATGGCGTAGTGTACCCTTCAAACTACCCACCAAGCCATGCTTTGATATGACAAAAGAAGAAAAAAAATCAATGATAGGAGAGAGAGAGAGAGAGAGAGAGAGAGAGAGAGAGAGAGAGAGAAAGAGAGAGAGAGAATTCAGGTGAGAGAGAGAGAGAGGGAGAGGGAGAGCCCTTGGCCTATAAATAGCAAGCTCACTTCAAGTCATTCTCACACCTTCACTCTTTGCTCTCACTTCTCTCTAGAATTTCTAAACTTTCTTAGTTCCAAAGTTCAAGTTTCTTTAAGTTTCTTGAAGTTCTTGAGAGCTACCACCAAACCACCTCCAAAAACCACCCCTAGATCTTTAAAGTAGACTAGTTTAGTTAGAAAAGTTGTTTCTAGGAAGAGAAAATCTATCTCTCTTCCTTTCGAAACACTTCGGAGCCGTTACGCGGCCGATTTGCAAAATCGACGACCTATTCTCAAAACCGACCAACCGCCAAGAAGAAAGGTAGAGTCCCTTGTCCACTAACTCTACGTATAACGTAGAACCGTATGTTGGAAGTATAAGTAGATTTTCACGTATATAAGGTTATCTATCACCTATTAGGCTTGAAATACATGATAGTTAACAGCTTACTTTGCTAATGGAAGTACGAGCATGTTGAATAACCGACTTTTACTTCAATAAACATATGTTGTTTTGAACTTCCCACAAAAGAGGAAAGAATGGATTTTGAAAGATAGAAACTTATCACTTGTTTAGAAGTATTCGTATTTTGATCTTAAGATGGTTATGAGCATGTATACATGAATTGCTTGCATTACTTGTTGTGACGTCCTACTTTTTCAGTTAAAATAATAATAATAATAATATTTTTAACGCAAATAATTAAATCTTTCATTTTTCTTTTCAAACTTCTTGCTAAAAACAAAATATGTTGGTTGCTTATTTTTTTGGCATCAGTTACACGTATCGCTTAAGATGCTAAGTTTTGTTAAACTGGGAATGGGTCCCCGCAAGTGATTAGTTAATGTAAAGAATAATGTTGGGTTGATTATGTAATTAGACAAGATAAGTTTTAAGTTTGAACGCGGGCAGTTTATTAGGGTGAGGAAACATCTGAGAAGTAGGGTTATTTTATTCCTTGGGGAGGAGAACGTGAAAGAGTAGCCGCAGTTGAGAATTCGTTCGATAGTTTCCGGATCAGTAAATCGTCGGGTAAGCTTAATGTTTTCATCGTCTCGTTCTCCTTGCTGGGTATATTGTTTATAGTAGTTATAGATATACATAGAATTATGGATTTTGGTTTGACGACGGTGGAATTTTGTTTGGTGACGAGGAGCGAGAGGTGTGCGTGCATGTGTTAATATGTATATATATAAGTATATTATGAACTTGTATGCATGTGCAGTGTGTGCGTGTGTCGAGACGAGAGAATTGAGAGATTAACCCATAAGGTTATTCCTGGAGTAAACTTAAGGAGGATCAACATTAGTAATAATTATATTGTTATTAGTTTTAGTGGTAACTAGAGTAGCCGTTTTCATTGAATTGATTTTCATACATGCATTCTTTTTGTTCAGACTAGCAGAGTACTCGAGCAATATTGCTTTTCGCGATTTATCTATCCAATCGAGGTGAGTGGTTAAGCATGTGATCCCTTCTTTTTGGATTCCCCTTGAGCCTATCAACTCTTGACAATTCGTTTACTCGTTGTAATTCGATAAGAGATGTTCTTATTCGTCCCTCTCATATTTATTGACGATTGACATACCCTTTGGCATACAAGGTTTATTGATGATATTTTCGATTGTTGGATTGCCCATATTTTTCTTGTTGCTCCATAATATTATTGTGACTCTGCAACGACACGGGGGATAATCCTGGTGCAGGTGACTCCGGTTCGTCGTTGTTCTATATGTTTGGGACCATGAATTTATGTTTATATTAATTTGTGAAAGTCCAAGGAAAAGACCCGTGAAACATCGTGGTGACTTTGGCCACTAGGGAAAAGACTTGTGAAATACCCTGTGACTCTAGTGCTCAACAGATAGGGAAAAGACTTATGGAATACCCTGTGACCCTATTCCGGATCGGCTTAGGGAAAAGGTCCCAGGCGCCATCTTGAGGTGACCCTAAGTACGGTGTTGGATCCAACTGGCGAAACCCTGAGAAAGTATTTGGTAGTTGATAATCGGTACTTGGTAATTGGTAAATATGGTTCCCACTTTGATTTGGACTACCTCATTATTGTTGTTCCTCATTCCGATATTGTTGAGCAGGCTGTTGGTATTAAATGGTTGTTATCATTATTCGATTGTTGTTGTGATAATTCGTTATTCAGTCATTCATCTTTCGATACTATTTGCTGAGCCTCTGACTTCGTTAGTTTGTTGGTATTATTCGTTGCACCTTCGACCTTCCTTAATTTGACACCATTTCTTTGGAGCCCTTGTTATCGTTGATTTAATATGTATGCCACTTTGTATTATTACCCTTAGCATGCTTAACTACTAACTAAGCCCGTTAGCTGACGGATTTATTTCACTTTTTTTTTTCAGGTTAGTTCATGGAGCATTATAGTGTACTCTGTGGCTTTTTCAGGACCTTCTGTTTGGACCTCTAGGACGTCTGCATTTTTATTTCTTTTATTGTGTCAAACAGCTTCCGCACTTTTATTTATAAGCTTCCGCACTTTTATTAATTGGCAGTTCATTTGTCATTTGCTTATGAAAAATCACTAATTTGGAGTCGTGCATTTTATTGTAATAAAATATCCAGTTTTTCTTTATTTGTTTCAAGTTGTTAAAATATTATTTTTAATTAGGCTTCGTGTCCCATGATTGATTCATGGTGCACGGCCGGTCATGCTCCCGGATTTGGGGCGTGACAAGAGTGGTATCAGAGCTTAGGTTTTGATTTTTATATTTGCATTTGGTCATGTCTTAGACGAAGTCCAGGTCCCCTGAGTCCCATAGGCTTGCGAGTTCATCGTTTGTTTGTATAATTCTGCATCTAGCTTATTGACTATAATATTATATTTTCAAGGTTAGGGAATGGTTCGTCCACGTCGTAATACTAGGTCTACAACAATTTGTGGCCGAGGTCGGGCCACTCCTACAGTTCGCGAACGTGGTCAAGCCACTCCTTTAGCATGTGGTCGTGGCCGCGCCAACCCAATAGGTCGTGGCCGTGGTTGTGCTGAGGCTGAAGTTTTTGATGATGCAGTTGAAACAAAAAATGATGCTAATCTAGTCGATCCCGCTGCGGATCCAACTGATCCAATTACAAAAATTATTGCAAATTCTGGTGCACCCACAGGTTCTGTTGACCCGGTAGCTGCTGTTCAAGCCTTTCAGACTTTTATGGGATTATTTGCTGGGCATCAGGCCCAAGTGGCACCAGCGATTGCATCAAGGTCTCTGACATTGGATAAAGGCAATGCTTTTGATAGATTTCTGAAGACTAATCCACTGTCTTTTATGGGGACTGATAAGCCATCAGATGCTGAGGCCTGGTTGTTGCAAATGGAAAAGATCTTTGATGTGTTAGGTTGTTCTGAGGTCCAAAAGGTGTCCTTTGCTGCATATAAGCTGCAGGGAGGAGCTGAGCATTGGTGGCGGTCAGCAAAGCAGCATTACAAAGATAAGCAGAATGAATTAGTATGGAGCAATTTCAAAAAAGATTTTGAGGAGATGTAGTAATTGGTTTGCCAGCAACAGAACAGAAAGTAGTAGCCATAGGTGCCAACAGCAGTAGCAGTAATTGGTAGCAATTGCCAACTGGTAGTAGGAGCAAAATAGCTAGGGACATGCCCCCTAGAAAAGCATAAACGTTCCGAGGGACAACCCCCCAAGGATAGGCTAAATCGAGATATAAATCTGCTAATTATAAGGGAATAACAACACTACGGCAGTTATCATAGAAAGGCTAGTACAGAAATTTATTTGTCCACAAAAGGCCACAGTTAACATGGTCCATGTATATGGATAATCTAACCATAGCTAATATACTACCTGCTCATTACATGTGCACCGTCCAAAATCATACAATTGCCCATCAAAAATAGGTAAAAGCTTCAACAATATCATATGCAAATTTACAAATATCCTGAGCACAAAAACACCTCAGTTTGCTCCTTCCCAAGACAGATTGCACAATTGTTGAAGTTTGACCCATACAATGGTATTTCTGAGCCAATGCATGTCTGCACAGAGTTTCTATGCTATGACCAAGCTTTCTCCTATGCAAGACTCATGAAAAATTTGCATGGCTGACGGTACCATCTCCTTCGCGGATGGTTTGGGCAATAAGGCCATGGATTCTAATGAAGTACGAAGGAAGCAAAGAGGAATTGGTGATCCACCAACCAAGGAATCGAGTCCTAATTCAGCAAAACTGGGTTCTGTACCAGTAAACCCTAATCCCAAGGAAATGTCTCCAGTCGTTCTTCCCAACCTCAGCTCTTCCTTGGCTGGTATTGAAAACCTATCTACAAAACCCTAATCTCTCAGATCCCCAAAACTTTGGGGGTCATAGTCCCAAAAACAACAACTCCAGCCCAGCCCGTAAATTACAACAGGTTTTCCAGCAAGAAGGAAGGCGACTTGATACAGAAGCCCGTATGCTTGAAATCATGGGTCATCTTTAGGATGAGCTCAATAATTTCGAAGATCCCCTTGTACTTGATGTTGTTATAGCCAAACTGCAAAGTATTCAGTAGTCTTGGAGGAAAGTGGAGGCTCAATCAAATGTGGTTCCTCCGCCTTCAGTTCTCTCATAATCAGATACGGTAAAGGCTTCGAAGCCTCGAACCCTATACCATGCAAGGGGGATTCCGTATCTCAAAGGGGATCCCAATATGGGATTTCCAACGACTGCACTTAAACCTCATTACCAACCCATTTTACAATCAAATCCTATACAATCGGCTGATAAGGGGCAAAAATTGAATCCTATACAGTGGCAAGATACCCCATCTATCCCCTTACCAATCCCCACTCAATCTCAAAATACCTACTCTAAGCCCAAGTCTGGTCAATTGAAGAGCAAATTAAAGAATTGGGCTTCTCTTCTCCAATCTCAAGGTCCCTCACAATCGATGTAGCTAGACTTCTACCCTGAGCTCCAATGGGGTAAAAATGCAGTGGTAGAGATTGATGAGGAAGATCTAGATGATGAAAGTTGGAATCACTACCTTGTAGGGCACTTCCTTGATGGTAAGATGCCATTTCCACTTCTTAGTTCTACAGCTAAAATGTTTGGGGTAAAAAGGGCCTCAAAACAGTTAGACAACTAGATTCTAGTTTCATCTTCGAATTTGAAGATGAGGACTCTAAACTCTGCGCGCTGGAAAATGGCCCCTATTTCTTTTCACGTAGATGTTTTGTCCTCAAAAAGTGGCATCGCATGTTGGTTCCTGAATTAGAACATCCAACTTCTATCCCAGCATGGATTAAAGTTCATAAACTACAACTTGAATTTTAGACCAAATAGAGGTTCAGTCGTATAGGAAGTGCCATTGGAAAACCTCTTCATGTTGATGTGGATACAGAGAAGAGGAGATGTCTGGATTATGCTAGAATCTATGTTGAAGTTGATGCTGAGTCTGAGCTCCCTGACGACAATCAAGTCACTGTTAAAGGAACCTCTGTAGTTATGGCTATTAAATACCGGTGGTTGCCAGCAATTTGTCTTGAATGCGCGCAAGAGGTTTGGAAGATCTAATAGTTGCTGCAGTAAGTCCTCCTCCTCAAAACTACTAGTCACTACAGATGTTTGGCAAGTGGTAGGAAAGGGAAGTCCAAAGCCAATGTGGAGTCTCCTGCACCTTTACAAGTAGATAACAATGTTGCTTCCTTGTCTGTCTCTGTCAATGCTGAGAGTAACAATTGTGAAGTATGAGGGTTTTCAGCATTAGATAATGCCTCTAATCTTGTTAATGTTGTCACACAAATATCCTCAAATTGCACCGCCCTGCCCACAGATGATACTAAGAGTGAAGATCTTGATGAGGACATTATGGTAGAAACAGAGTTTGAGGCCAAATCAGCTGTTCCTGTATGTCCCCAAGCTCCACTCTCCAAAGTTTCCACTCCTAACTCTAAAGCAGCAATCAGTTCTTTGACTCTGAGCTTTGGATTGTCAAAAAGAGCTGCAAAGAGGGCTGCTCAAGCAGCAAGGACTACACCGGTAACCACATCCTCTAAAGTGGTTCCTCCATTATCTAGTGCAGCTCTCCATAACTCCAGATACTAAACTAATAATTGGGGGCTTGAAAAAAGACAACCATTTTGGTGCAAATGGAGGATCTAGGAGCAGCAAAAGCTCCAATCGCATTGGGAAGTAAGTTTTGTCTTTTCTTTGTGCAAAATAATTGCTCATTTTTGTTAAGTGTGGATTTACATAGCCTGTGCATTTTGCATCATTTACCTGCATTACTGTTTTTTATGTCTAGTCCTCATTTGCATTTTGGTGCCTAGAACATAAGAGGTCTTAATGACCCCATTAAACAAAAAGTGGTAAAAGTTTTTGTGAAACAACATAGGTTGTCATTGGTTGGCCTTCTTGAGCACAAAATTAAGGAAAACAGATTTGACACTATATCTAAATCCATGTTTCCAAATTGGACGGTTGTTAACAATTATCCAAGTGCCCCCTCCGGGCGTATTTGGGTAGGTTGGGATCCCCTTGTCCTTTCCCTTAAGGTTCTGGCCATGCCAAATCAATATATTCATTGTGAAGCAATTGCGTTGGATGGGAGCTGTACGTTCCATGCATCCTTTATCTATGGTAGCAACTCCTACATAGATAGGCAGGACCTTTGGCTCAACATTCAGCATTTTAAATGCTCCTCCCCATGGGTTGTGTTAGGTGACTTCAATGCAATTAGGTCCCCTATTGAGAAAATGGGTGGTACTAAATCTTGGCCATCTTATATGGACGACCTTGATACATGTATTAATATTGCAGAGCTTGATGATCTCAAATTTTCAGGTTGTTATTTTACTTGGGCAAATAAACAAGATTCTGACCAATTTGTGTCCACTAAATTTGATAGAGTGCTTGTGAATGACAAATGGATCCAATCTTTTAGCTACTCCAGTGCTCAGTCCAGGGATTTCTGACCATTCTCCTGTAGTGATCTACCTTTCCCCTGACCCTAAACTAGCTATTAAGCCTAGCCTTTCAAATTCTTCAACTTCTTGGTGGATCATCCTTCTTTCCTTTCCATTTTCCAAAAAGTTTAGAGACAGATTATTAGGGGGAACCCTATGTTTTGTGTTTGTGAGAAGCTTAAACTCCTTCAAAACAAGTTTAAAGATTTAAACACTAAAGAATTTAGTGAGATTTCTGGGAGAGTGGAGTGCACTAAGTCTCAATTGGAATCCTTCCAAAGAGAGTTAGAGGCTAATCCATCCAATCCTAAGTCTGTTGAGAGAGAAAGGGGGTGGTCTATAAGCAATATCTCACCCTGGCTAGGGTTAAGGAGAGTTTTGCTAGGCAGGAATCAAGGATTCAATGGCTGCAATTGGGTGACCAGTGTACATCATTTTTCTTTAAATCAGTCAATAATCTTAGAAATAGAAGTAAAATCACTAGCTTAGTCCTGGAGGATGGTACTGTTACTCAGGACATTGGCTTGATCAAATCCACATTTGTCAATTCATAAGTTAAGCTGCTTGGAACTCCCCACAATTCACCCCACCCAGGGTCTTCTAGAATCCAGCAGCTAATTAACAAAACGGCAAATTTTCGTAATCGTCCCTCTAGTTTTATGGTTGTCTCAATTTCGTCCATGTAGTTTGTTTTACGTTCCAAATTGGTAAAATCGTTAACACCATTAATGAAACTAACGGAAAAAATATGATTAAAAAATTAACTGCTCCAATTTTCAATCGGGTTGAACCGGTGCGAAGATTCTATTTTTTTGATCATTTTATCCTAGATGGTCGTAATGAATTTTTGGCTGTAACGCCTTTCAATGAGCATCCGAAGGCTCCTTATTTAGTTTCAGAGCTCTTTTACGGTGCTCAATGAAAGGTTTTAGAGCCAAAAATCCATTATGACCATTTAAGATAAAATGATTAGAAAAATAAGATCTTCACACCGGTTCAATCGGATTGAAAATTGGAGCACTTAATTTTTTAATCATATTTTTTCTGTTAGTTTCATTAACGGTGTTAACGATTTTATCAATTTGGAACGTAAAACAAACTATAGGGACAAAATTGCGACAATTGAAACTAGAGGGACGAAATTGAGACAACCGTAAAACTAGAGGGACGACTACGAAAATTTGCCCTTAACAAAAAGCTCTCCCATGATCAGAGTCTAGCAATGATCTCTGCAGTCACTGACCTTGAGATTAAGGAGACTTTCCAGTCTCTTAACTCCAACAAAGCCCCTGGCCCTGACTGTTATAATTTTGGTTTTTTTCCAAAAAGTTTGGCCTATTGTAGGCTATGAGGTTACTGGTACCATAAAGACCTTTTTTAGATCTGGTCAGCTTCTAAGGAAAGCTAACTCCACACTGATTGCACTTGTTCCTAAAGTCCCTAATCCGTCCAAGTTTGGTGATTATAGACCCATTTCCTGTTGTAACACCATTTACAAGTGCATTGCAAAAATCTTATCCAAGAGACTACATATTGCTCTACCTCATCTCATTGACCTGGTGCAATCTGGTTTTATTAAGGGGAGACAAATTGCGGACAACATTTTTCTTACTCAGGAACTTATGAGAGGTTATCATAAGAACTCCCCCTCCCCCAAGTGTGCTATGAAAGTAGACATTATGAAAGCCTATGATAATGTTAGGTGGGAGTTTCTTTGGGACGTTTTATACTCAATTAACTTCCATCCCCAGATGATTAAATGGCTTCAAGCATGTGTCGCTACAGCTAATTACTCACTTAGCATTAATGGGGAAGTCACAGGCTTTATCCCTTACAAGAAGGGCTTGAGACAAGGGGATCCACTTTCATCTTATCTCTTTGTCATTGTGATGGAAGTCTTAACTTGTATCCTCAAAGAAAAGTCCCGACTACCTGATTTCAACTTCCATTGGAAATGCAGGAACACTAAAATAATTAATCTTTGTTTAGCGGATGATCTTATGATTTTCTGCAAAGGGGATTTCAGCTCTGTTAAACATATTCATGATTCCTTAGCTGAGTTTGAAACTCTCTCTGGACTATCTTCTAGTCCTGGGAAAAGTAATATCTTCTTTTCCGGGATCTTTCCTAGTATTAAATTGGCTATTCTAGATGTTTTTTGTTTTAAGGAAGGCTCCCTTCCAGTGAGATACCTTGGGGTGCCACTTCTTTCAACTAAGCTAAAGTACTCTGAATGTAAATCGCTAATGGACAGGATCTCAGTAAAAATCAAATCTTGGACAAATAGATATATTTCCTATGTTGGTAGGATTCAGTTAATAAAGTCCGTTTTGTTTTCAATGCAGGCCTACTGGTCCTCCTTATTTATCCTTCCCATTAAGGTTATTAAGGAGGTGGAATCTCTACTTAGATCATTCTTTTGGTCTGGTCTGGTCTGGATTTGAAAAAATCCGGTGCCAAGGTCTCTTGGGACCACCTTTGCTCTCCTAGAAATGAGGGCGGCCTTGGCTTTAAGTCCATCCAACCCTAGAATAAAATTGTTGTAGCTAAACACATTTGGTTCCTCATTGCGGGTGGTGAGCAATCAATGTGGTGCCAATGGGTCAAATCTTATCTCCTTACAGGGAGAAGTTTTTGGAGTTTCAAGATGCCTAGTGATCCCTCTTGGATATGGAGGAAAATTCTAAATCTTAGGCCTCTTGTCCACCCCCACCTCAAATCAGTCATAGGCAATGGTCAATCTACATCCCTGTTGCATGACAACTAGCATCCTCTTGGTCCATTACTTCAAAGATTTGGCCCTAGAGTTATCGATGACTCTGGTCTCCCTCAGGATGCAATGGTCTCTTCTATTATACATGACGGCCTTTAGGCCTTCCCTGTTACTCAATCTCTTGAGTTGAATGATATAAGGACTTGTCTCCCTCCTTTGTTACTTCATACTCAAGACTCAACAGACCATTATGTATGGACTCTTAGTGCCAATGGCAAGTTCTCCATCTCAACTCTTTGGTACACCTTAAGAAATCATTACCCTAAGATCCCATGGAGGCTACTTCATACTCAAGACTCAACAGACCATTATGTATGGACTCTTAGTGCCAATGGCAAGTTCTCCATCTCAACTCTTTGGTACACCTTAAGAAATCATTACCCTAAGATCCCATGGAGGCATCTGGTATGGTTTCCTGGCCATGTTCCCAAGTGTAGTTTGATCACTTGGATTGCAATACAAAATCGATTATCAACGAAAGATAGACTTGTCCTTTTTGGCATTAAGTCTTCTTCCTGTTGTAGCCTTTGTGGTGGGAATGAAAGTCATGATCATTTGTTTTTTAACTATCCATTTTCCACTTAGGTTTGGAATCACATTTCCAACAAGCTTAATGTCAATTGGACTCCCCTGTCCTGGTCCAATTGGGTTCTTCTCCTTTCATCTTTGAAGGGCAGGTCTCTAAAGGTCATTATAATTAAATTCGTCTTCACAATCACAGTGTATCAGATTTGGAATGAGAGAAACTTCAGAAAATTTCAGAATTTGAGTTGTACTCACACTGTAGTGGCCGATAAGATTTACAATGAAGTGAGACTAAGGCTTTTGTCTTTGCCTAAACTTCCCCTTGGGGCACAGGCTAACTGGTTCACCAATGTATGGAATCTGTCTAATGCATAGCAACATCCGGGTGTGTGTGTTTGCATTCATCTTGATTATGCTATTTTACCTATCTGGCTAATGTTATTCGAGAGTATTGTAGCTCACCTTCATTGTAGGATGAGCACCTTCATTGCTGGATCCCATTGCATTATATCAATAGTGCAACTGAGTGTTTGCTATAATGCAATGGGATACAAGGGGATATAATGCAAGAGGAGTCCATTCTTTGGTTTTCCACAAGACAATTTTGGCTATTACTGCTACTTATAAGGTATATATCTTAATCTCATGGGCTCAAGTAATGTGGCATTCCATCTAGATTTGTGTGGTGGTGTGGCTGACTTTTGTTGGCACTAGTTAAGTCTCATATTCCATATTTACTTTAGCTGTGTGAGAGAGTTATTCCCCATGAGCCGTGTGCTTGTAGCCCCTTTACTTTTGAGAGGAGGTAATAATTAATGGGGGCATCATGTGAGAAATAGCAGAGGGAGACGATGGAACCTTCACTCTCCAAGTCTGATGTGAAAAGAAGAGTGGGAGGTTAGATTTCGAGGGAGTCCAGATGGTGAGTTCTTATACAGATTTGGAATGTATTTATATATTTCTGTTGCTTTTTTCGGTTACTCTCAATTACAGGTTGTGTTTGCTCATGGACATCAATTTTGGACTTCATTTACAAGTCATTTGGTATTCGCTGTAGTGTTTAATGGGTCATTTCAGTCGTCAAGCTCTTCCATCTCATTATGTGTACATTATGAGGTTTAATCTTAGGTGAAAAGTCTGGAAACAAGGGTCCAGGTGCAGCAATGCTCTGTGGGCTGTCATTATGTGAGGTTTAATCTTAGGTTGCTATGTGTGGCTGTTTATAATGCACTGCTTTAGTCATTCTCAGAAAGTTTGTTTAGAACTTTAAGTGTTTCAATTTGTAGTTTATGCCTAACCATCAGGGGCTGTCGTTGAGATCTCCCTTTGCAGAGGGGGACGTCCTCTGCGTAGTGACTTTTCTGCTATGGCTGTTATTCTGTGAGTATAGTGACGGCTGCCGTGGCTGTTGTTTTGCTGCTTCATGAAAATAGTTCCAGGAATGGAGCTGTATTGCTGGCTTTCTGCTCAATCTGCTGGCATTCTGGCCATAACTGCCTATTTTGCTGATGCTACTTGGCCTATGACTGTTTTGCTATTGTGGTACTGCTGTTGTTTCTGTTATGGCTTCTTTCATCTGGTGGATATTGCTGCTACTATTTTCTGCTACTATCCAACAACTTAACCTTATCCGTGAGGTGCAGTTCCAGTCTATGGTGGAATGTATACCTAAGTCATTCCACCTCTCTTATGTGATTCAGTTTGAGGCATTTGGTATTTTAAGCAACATGCACTTAGGCATTCGAAATGTCTAGCTTAGTTTGTGACATTCGAAATGTCTAGCTTTATATTAGATTATATTTCATTAGTATATAAAATGTCTACTCATGTTATGTAGTCTCTTTTACTATTACTTAGGTTACACTTTGTGCAATCCTTTTGCCATCTATTTTGTATCCCTCAATTAAATGGATAGGAAACAGTTGCTCCATTTTCATCTAGTCCTATGTAGCCTCTTGGCATAGGCTTTCACTATTTGATGTTTTATTTTCTTTCTTTTCCTCCGGGGTATGCCCCTTATAGGCTGTATATTCGGTTAACCTCTTTTAATTTCAAGCTGATTTACCCAAAAAAAAATTGCATTTTTGAAACCCAAGACCCATGGAAAGTTGAAGTTGCCCTATCCATTTTCCCCATAAATTCAGGCCTCCATTTTCAGACTTTCTTCATCCCAAATGTCCTCCATCTCTCAAAAACTCTCTTCCTTTAAATGGCCCTCTCTCTCACCGGTTCTCTTCGCCCTTGGTTGGTTGCCATGGACGGCATTGGCTCAACTTCCGTGCTCATGGTCTTTCCTCCATGTGGTACCTCCGTAACATCCGCCTCCGCCCTGAACTCTTGAGGTCAACAGCGAACTTTTGGGATCTGGAGATTCATGTGTTCCGCTTTGGTGACCAAGAGCTATTCCTGACCGTGGAAGAATTCCATGCCTACCTTGGTAGCTTTGGTTCGGGAGAGGTCATTATCCCTCCCATGCATGAGAATATCTTCAAGGTTTTGGCTGCAATTCTTGGAGTGAGCGGCCGCTTCACTCGATACTTGGTTATCAATGGTCGTCTCAGCACAATGCGGCTCATTGAGATGTTCTCTCCTCCCGGTGATCTCACGAACATTGCGCATTAATCTTAGCACATGACGGCCCTTTGCATGCGCTTACTTGTGGCTTATTTCTTAGTTCCTTCTGTCGGTCATGCTAACTCGGCACTAGTTAACATTGCTGTCCATAATGAGGCTCGAAAGGATATGGTTCCAATGGTTTTGGCAGCAACTTTGATGGGCTTGGACAAGGTTTGCTCCGAGATGACTGAAGTGTTTGGGGGCAGCCCACTCCTCCTGCAAGTAAGCTTCTCACTCAGCTCTCCTTTTCGGGTTTTTCATACATTCTCATTTTACCACAATACTCGATTTGGCTTTCTATAGTTTCTCACTTGTTTTTCTCTCTTTTGCAAATTTGGCTTTGTGACAAAGTGAACGTGTTGACAATTCCTCTGGGCAACTGAGCTAAGGCTAGGTTGTTGTCCTAGAGATGCTTAGAATTCGCGAACCGACTTGTGTCCAAATGGGTTGGCTTTTTCAAGCGCTTAGGGGCTGAGACTATTTCTTGGAGGTACACTTGGCTGGATCTACCACCCATGATAGTGCATTTCATGGGGCCTCAATAGGTAGTTCTTGCTGGTTTGGAGGCCTTTTCCTTCTACATTCCCTATCAGGTCCAGCGCCAACTTTGTTTGAGGAAAGAGGCACCTACGAAAGTTCTGGTGGATGTCGTCTTGCCTCTCTTCTACCATTCTGTCCTTTGCAACTATAACGCTTTTGGGGAACTCGTGAGGTTACCGATACAAGTCCCTATCCATCCGTGCTGCCGCGCGGAAATTACTGAAAGTGGCTTAGGAGAGACATTGCTGCAAGGGCGGGAGCTCAAGGAAACTGACTCGACTCTACTACTTCAACCATGAAATAAATTGCAAACCCACTTCATCTACTATGTCATACTTTTTATTTTGAGAGTAATGCTTAGATTATGTACTAGAAAAAGTTGTTAAATAAAAGTGAGTTATGGAGGGTTTCCCCCTTCTTGATTTCATGCTTTGAGTTCCTGCAACTTGGATTTTGATTTTAACGGATCGCGACTGGGCCTCAAAGCAAGGCTACCTACGTATCCTTTTTGCAAAGGATGATAGGTCATAACGTAGTTCAGGGTAGGGTTCGCTCTGGTTTTAACGTTCTCCATTTATGCTCTAAATTTTGCCTAGTATCGCCCTCTCGGATTTTCGGCCTAGCGAGCTCCTTTATTATATGCTTTAACTTTTGCCTAGGCTGCCCTTGTGAGTTTTCAAACCTCCAGGCTTTTGCTCTAACTTTTACTTGAATATGCCCGCCTTTGCGATTTTCAGTCCAATGAGCCTCTCTCAGGGGTAATAGCGCTTGAGCTGATCCAAGTTGACCAGGGTCTAGAACTCATTTCCATCGAAATCGATAAGCTGTGAAGCTCCCCAGGACAAGATGGTTTTGATAATGTATGGCCCTAACCACTTTGGTCGGAACTTTCCCCACAGATCAAAGATCGGTGCCCGAATTTCTTTCAAAATCATGTCACCTTCTGCCAAGTCCCTAGGTTTCACCTTCTTGTTGAATGCACGTGCAATCCTCCGTTGATATCCTTGAATGTGGTAAAGGGCTCTTAATCTCTGTTCATCAAACAACATGAGCTCCTCGAATCTATTGCTTAACCATTCTGCCTCATCAACCTCACATTTAATCATGGTTCGAAGAGATGGAACCTCTAGCTCAATGGGGAGCACGACTTCCATACTGCATACCAAAGAATAGGGTGTCGCTCCCATTGGAGTACGAACGGACGTCCGATATCCCCATAATGGTAGTGGCAGCTGCTCATGCCAATTTCTTGCGGATTGAGTGGTCTTTTCTAGAATCATTTTTTACCATTTTATTTGCTGCTTCTATAGCCCCATTGGTTTGTGGCCCGTAAACCATCGACTTGTGCACTTGGATTTGAAATTCTTATAAAACGTCCCTAGCTTGGCCTTTGAAATGAACTCCATTGTCTGATACAAATGCCTGAGGAACTCCATACTTGTAAATGACATTCTGCTTAATAAAATGTGCAACTTGTACCATAGTCAAGGTTGCATAAGAAGTGGCTTCTACCCACTTTGTGAAATAATCAATAGCAACTAATATAAACTTGTGACCGTTGGATGCTGCCAGCACGATTCTTCTAATAACATCAATCCCCCATACTGAGAAAGGCCGGGGAGAAGTCATTTGATGTAGTTCGGATGGCAGAACATGCATAAGGTTGGCGTGGATCTGGCACTTGTGACATCACCGCACATACTCTACGCATTCTGTTTCCATGGTGGACCGGAAGTATCCCTGCCTTATGATTTTCTTAGCAAGCATCATGCAGTTCATATGGGTACCACACACTCCCTCATGAATCTCCTCCATCACCCTTTTGGCTTCCGTGCCATGGATACATAACTTGCGCATTCCACAGTGTGATCTTCGATACGAATTTCCTCCGCAGATGATATACTAGGTTGCAAGTCTTTGGAGAGCTATCGATCCTTCTTACTCGCTTCGGCAGGATATTCTCCTCTTTCTACAAATTCCCAAATGTCGTGATACTAGGGGAGGCCATCTTCGGGTTCGTCAACAACCATAACATGCTTGTATACCGACGAATCTCTTTGCTCAATTACGATGGGTTTTAATCTCACACCAATAGGAATTTCGACCATGGAAGCCAATGTTGCAAGGGCATCTGCAAATTGATTCTTAAGCCTCGGTATATGAGTAAAAGTCACTTTGTTGAAATGAGGAATGAGCTCTTCAAGGTCCTGGTGGTATAGCTTTAGCTTTTCCTCCTTAACTTTCCAATAGTCGTTAGCCTATGATACGACTAGGTTGGAATCCCCAACTACTTCTAATTTCTCCACGCCAATTTCGATGACTACCTCCATCATACAATGCATGCCTCGTATTCCGCCTGATTGTTGGTGACTTCAAAATTTAACTTGAATGCAAGCGGGATGTGTGATCCTTCAGGTGAAATTAATAACACACCAATTCTAAATCCTTTCTGATTAGCAGCTCCATCGAAGTACAATTTCCAAACATCCTCGGCTATGGTCATTATATTTTCATCGGGAAACTCAAATTCAGCGTCCTCACCTCCTTTGACCAAGTGATCGGCCAAGAATTCTGCAACGGCCATTCCTTTTACCGACTTCCTGGTGACATTTGAGCCCGAATTCTGCCAACGTAGGCAACCATCGTGCATATTTTCCAGTGACAGTTGGTTTCTCGAATAGGTACTTAAGAGGGTCCATTCGAGAAATCAACCTTACCGGGTATGCCAGCATATAATGTCTCAATTTCTTGGAAGCCCAAACAAGTGTCCAGCATGTCTTTTCCAACGGGGTGTAGCGCTCTTCGCATCCAACCATCTTTTTGCTTAGATAGTAAATTGCTCTTTCAACCCCATCGTCTCCTTCTCGTGCCAACATACACCTCATTGAAAACGGGGTGACTGACAAGTATAGGATCAAAGGTTTTTTTGACACGGGTGGCGTCAGTACAGGCGGGTTCTACAAATAAGTCTAGATTGCCTCAAAAGCTTTCTGGCATCTATCATCCCATTTAAATGGCATGCCTTTCTTAAGCAATAGAAATATCAGCTCACAGGTTGAAGTCAATTTAGCGATGAATCAGCTAATGAATTGCAATTTATCGAGAAAACTTCTTACATCCTTCTCAGACCGAGTTGGCTCCAATTCCAGAATGGCCTTGATCTTCAAAGGATCTACTTCAATTCCACGGGTAGTGATCATAAATCCCAGCATCTTCCCTGCGGTGACCCCAAACATGCACTTGGCTGGATTGAGACGCATCCTGTACTTTTGGTTTCTTTCAAAGAACTTTCTAAGTGCTGGTAAGTGCCCCTCCCATTCCTTTGCTTTGACAATCATGTCATCGATGTAAACTTCCACCTCCTTGTGGATCATGTTGTGCAACAAAGTCATAGCTACTCACTGATAAGTGGATCCTGCATTCTTCAGCCCAAAAGGCATGACCCGGTAGCAGTAAGTCCCCCATTCAGTGACAAATTTAGTTTTTTTCTGATCCCCTGGAGCAATGAGGATTTGATTTTAACCTAAAAAACCATCCATAAAATAAAGCAAAACATGTCCAGCAGTATTGTCAACAAGTACGTCAACGTGTGGTAGTGGGAAATCATCCTTTGGACTGACTTTGTTTAAGTCCTTAAAGTCAATGTAAACCCTAATTTTGCCATCCTTTTTAGGGACAGGCACAATGTTTGCGACACATTGAGGGTACTCAGTTACCATTAGGAATCTTGCATTAATCAGTTTAGTGACTTCTTCTATTTTTAGCACCCAATCGGGTCTCATTAGTCTTAGCTTTTGTTTTATCGACTTTGCATTGGGATAAAGGGGAATCCGGTGTTCCACAATTTCAGGATCGATTTCGGGTATATCGGCATGTGACCATGCAAAAACATCCTCAAATTCTTTAAGTAAATCTATTTGTGCTTGGCGCTCCTCTGGGGATAGCGCGGAACCGATCTAGACCATCCGGGGATTCTCTTCATCTCTCAGATTTATTAAAACAACTTCTTTTACAGGCTGAGCATGCCTCTCATCTTCCCTTTCGATTAGGGACTGAATTTCTTTAGGGATGTCCCCATAAAAATATGTCCCTTCATCATTAAGGTCAACAAATTTATTTCAAAATCAGAGAAGTAAGCGGAATTAGCTTCATTCATTTCCTTAGCAACAAAGGCCCTAGGGGCGCCAAACACACAAGTGGACTCAAACTCAAAGTACAGACTATGAGGAGTTGGGCCGAGAGGCGTCGACTCAGACTCAACAGACTCGGAGGACAGGGAAAACTTGGATGACTCAGACCCATGGCATGTCACACTTGGTATGAAGGTCCCATTCTTATATTCTCCGGTAGCATCCACAATGAGTGAAGTAAGGTCCTCGAGGGCTGGCCCCGGCATCATCACTTCAGTTTCAACGATTGTACCAATTGGTTCACCTTCCTCAAACAAGATCGCCAAACTTCCCATGTCAAAAACTTCAACCCAGTTAGGTGGTTCCTGTTTTACAATCACAACCTTGATCTCCTCTTTTATTTTAGGCCAAACATCATTAGCAAATATTTCAAATCCTGGCAGCAGAGTTTTGGTTTCTTTGTCCCAGAATGGTTCTGGCTGGCCTTGATAGATCTACTTGGCTTTCTCTTTCACAAAATAATCTTCCAACCTGTCTCCCTTCTTTACCACTTCGTCATTAGAGGGTATGTACCTAAGACTAATCTCACGTATTAAGGTTCCGACAATTTCAAATTTTGGGGGTCCTTGCAGATTCTTTCCCAAACCAAGTCCCGGCATGTAAGACATTTTCTTCATCTCCAGTGCAACATTGCTAATGACTAAGTCATCATCCACCCTAATTGAAAAGACAGAGCTTGTAGTGTCTAGTGAAAAACCTCCTAGAGCAATGTCTTCTTCTCCATGTTGAATTTCTGGGAGTGGGGCATTGTCTTCAGTGGGTGAACGAATTCCAAAGTCCCCATGAATAATGAGCATTCCCATTTCAAGTCCCAGATAGATTTTCTGGTGGAGAGTGGAAGGTACAACCATGATGTCAGGGTGATGTATCCAAGGCCTTCCGAGTAGCAGATTGAAGGAAGTGGTGATACTAAGCACATGGAATTCCACCTTAGTTTGATAAGACCCAAACATTATAGGGAGCATGAGAGTACCAATTACATCTCGACGGGTGTTATCATACTCCCGAACTTTGACATCGGATGGGGAGAAATCCTTGTTCTTGTATCCCAAACAATAAGCAATGCAGAATGGACATACATTAACTGCAGAGCCATTGTCAATTAGGACTACTGGAACCCATTCGCCTTGGCATTTTAGAGTGACATGTAGCGGCTTGTTATGATCAGTCCTTTCAATGGGCAGGTCTCGGTCAGTGATGGTGATAACGTGTTTAATTGGGATTGTCTTGATAAGCGCTACAAGCTCATCTGGAGTTATGTCAGAAGGAACTTTTAGGTGGGAAAGGGTTTGGATAAGTCCCTCACGATGGCGAGTGGAGTGGACAAGCACATCCCAAACAGACATTTTGGCTTGGGTCTATTTGAGTTGTCGTTTTATCATTTCTTCAAGGGCAATGGGATTTTTCTTAGGGCTGAAAGGTTCTTTAGTTGGTGGACCAAAGGGATGGAAAAGGTTTTTGGTTGGTGAGGCAAAGAGATGGGAAGGGTCTTTGGTTGGTAGAGCTACAGGGTTAAAAGATTCTTGATTTTGGAAGTTAGGGGGTTGGTAAACATGACCACTCTTTGTTAAGTGGTCAATTTGGCAGAATTGTTGTTCCCCACTCCATAAACCAACGGGAGCTTTACGCTTGCACTCAATGGTGGTTCGTTGGAATTTTTTTGCCAAATCAGCGATGACCAGGTCTTCCCAGAGATCCTCAAGTTTCCACTGTTCTGCCTCCATCATCATTGCAAGTTTACGATCCATTCTTCATTCCTAACCCGCATGTTGACAACTTTAGAATTTGTCCATGGGTTTGGCCTTGCCTCCATTTCCCGTAAAATTGGTTGCGGCTTATTCTCCCATAAGTTCATGAGGGATCTAGACTGCAACATGGAGACATTTGCATCATTAGGGAAGGTAATCGTTGGTTCTGGTTCTAATTCATCTATGATGTAGTCCAGCAGATCAAATTCATTGCTTGCCAACTCCTCCCCGGGTTTCGGATCCCAATACCATGTATTGAGGTTCAGGTTATCGTATAGATTATTAATGACATAGTCATTGAAATGGATGAAATCAAAGCGGAGTGGAGCAAGTTTCGGCCAATCACAAGTGACCCTTTCAGGTTGATATCCTTCAGCAAACATCATGGGCAAAGGGAATGTATCCAAAGGATCATCCATAGCCAGGAGTTGATACGCACTTGGGATCGGATCCCATTCCCATTCAGGAGCCTCTTGAGGGATTTCATAGTTTTTCACTTTGGTTCTCAAACATCATGTACAAAGAGAGTCCATCAAGAGGGTCTGCCCAAACATTTTCCCAATCAACCATCCATTCGAGTTCAAATGGCGGGTCAGCTGTACTCTAGAAATTAGCAGCTTCAAACTCTTCCCAATCAGAGATCAAGTTTTCCCACGTACCTTCCCACTCTTGAAGAAAGCAAATGGTGAATTCTTTGGCGATTTCGACGGTAGGTTTTGGTTCAGTATCAGGAATGATGAAAAGGGTATGGTCAAAGTTCTGAGGGGTTGAATCATTTGTAAGGGTGATTTGGTTAATGTGGAAGGTGTTGCTATGTGGTGGTAAAGGGTTTGAGATGGTACTTGATTTAGTGGAGGGGCTTTGATGATTTTGTTGTCAATAAGGTTCTGAATCTCATGGTGGAGGCAGATGCAATTATCTGTGGTATGACCTGGCATTTGGTGATACTCACAGTGACATTGCGATTGAGGTTTGGTGGGAGAGTTTGTGGTGGTGTGAGCACTTTCAGAACCCCAAACTTAACAAGTTTCATGAGCAAGGCAGATCTAGGAGTGCTGAATTGAGAGAAGGTTCGGGTTTGGGGTTTTGGTTTCTCAGTGATATGGTTTACCTCCGCCGGTTTAGTAGAAGAGGTTCCAGCTTGGTAAATGTTGGCATTTCTAAAAATAACATTTCTATTCCCAGAGTATTGCCTTTTGAATTTTGAGCCTGCTTCCTTTTTCTCTAACGTACCATCCCTCAAGGCTTCTTCCACAGCTAGCCTAGAATTATAGAAGGTTTCAAAGTTTGGAGATGCTTGGGACAGGACCATATATGGTGCGAAGGCACTTGGCGAATTCTTCGTGACGGCTTATTCTACATATGAGCAGCTTTAGCTCTCCAGCGCTTCACATAGTCAGCAAAGCTTTCCTTGTCACCCATCTTAGTGTTTTCCAATTCCTTTGTGGTCAATTTCAGGTCTGCATTGAAATCATACTGAGCAACGAAAGCCATCCCAATATCCTCCTAGGTCCGTTTCTTGGATGGTTCCAGAGTAAGAAACCATTGAAGTGCGAGACCGGTTAGTGATTCATGAAACAATTGAGCCATAGCCTCTTTCTCGATCCCTCGCATTGTGAGAGATCCAACATACCCTTGGAGATGTGCCTTGAGGTCAGTGGTGCCATCAAACTTTGCAAAGTCCATACCTTTAAACTTTTCGGAAAGCTTGGCATTTGGGAACAAACATAGCTTACTCATGTCTATCTCCCTTTTTCCAAGCCTCTCAGTTTTCTGGACAGCCTCAAGCTTGTTGATTTTGGCGATGAGCAAAGTCCATACCTTTAAACTTTTCGGAAAGCTTGGCATTTGGGAACAAACATAGCTTACTCATGTCTATCTCCCTTTTTCCAAGCCTCTCAGTTTTTTGGACAGCCTCAAGCTTGTTGATTTTGGCGATGAGGGCATCCAAATTAGGATCCGCAACTGGTGTTTCTTCATAAGGGTGTTCAAACCATGTGGGGGTGTTTAGCTTGTAGCCGGTCATTGATTTCCTGCATGCTCTCCATCATCATGAGCATGTCTTTCTGCATTGCGGTGACGGAATCTTTGAGCTGAGCATCGACATTGACAATGGACTGCTTAAGTTGGGTGTCTAATTTTGCCATGTTTTGCTTGATTTCATCCATCCCATTCCCTTGTTGAGCCAGTGGTAAAGGATCTTCGGGCAGTATTTCCGTTCTTGCTACTGATGGTTCTTGCAATACTTTTGCTGACAACTGCCCTTCCTGCAACACCTCTACCTCAAACAACTGGGTTTCTTCCACGGTATCTGTGAGAACTAGTCTACGAAGCGGACGGAACCAATTGGGTTCAGCCTCTTCTCGCGGTCAACCAATGTTTCAGGCAGCAAAGCAAAAAGGAGCAACTCAAAAACTTATCATGGAAAATCGCTCTACCATCTACATGCCTGTTAGAAGCTAATCCAATGACCTACCATGACCCATACCTCACTTAAGGTGTTTGTACAGAAGATTTTTGATAATCCGGGTAGGAACTGTCAGGCTGGTTAAATTCTGCCTATCGGGAAATCAGAGCCAATCTCCTTACCTTGACCATTCGAGACGAAGCAATATGATTACTTGAATTCGAATACCCGCAGACTTAAGGCTAGTTCTGGACCAGGGGAGCCGTTCGGGCATGGCAAACACCAGAGGTATTACATACTCCATGGATTTACAGTCTTCTAGACTGACCGGAGAAAAATGATTTTATATTTTTAGGTTGCAACAATCCTCAGAGTTCTCTTTATTGAGGTATCTCTTGCTTTATTGAGGCCTCAGGGAATGCCAAATCGAACCGCACTTTTGGCTTTATTGTCCTCAAAAATGATAAAGACACAGTATTATAATTAGAATGGCAAGAGTGGCATGAAATTATCCATCGAATACCGCGTCATTGTTCATTTTGATCATTTTCTTTGAAAATATTTTGTCTTTTTTATTTGAGCACAATAAGTCATAATTTTAGTAAAATTTGATTTTGCACAATCGTCAATTTTTTAAAGCATCAAAGGATTTTAAAGAATGTGCATCCTCGAGGGGCACGACTCTTCATTTGGTGCTAGTAACCTTTCAAAAATGGCGAGAATGAAGCACCTTAGCAAAGTCCTACCCTCTAGCCAGCACGAATGCGATTATGAATGAATGTGTACTAGGTCGAGGGATTATTAGTCCGGTAGGAATGAGCGTGGTGATCAAGGTACTTGGGGAGGTAGCCTTATCGGATGTCGTCATCTCTGGATTGAACCTCTTCTCAGAGCTCGATCCTCTACTATATCTGTTCCTTAGAAGTGGGTACTATGCTTGATACTTCTGTGTTAGGTTGGAGTATTGGAATCTTGGTCTAATTATCCCATCTTCGGAGGCATGTGACTATGGGTTTTGGCAGAGGGCGGGTTCTTTTCTGCCGAGCATTGGGACTTTGGATGAGAGTATATTAGACTGGATGGAATGGGCGAGGTGTGCAGGGTTGGGCCTCCTGTTGGATGCCATCATCTCTGGATCGAACCTCTTCTCGGTGCTTAGTTCCTCTGTAGTAGCTGTTCAACCTCCCCTCAATGTGAGATGCTTTGTAGCTGCAATTATTTGATGGTTCAACAATGGCTCCTTATTCAACTTTGGCTATTTATCCTATTCTTAGTCTAGCGGGATGTGCCAAGATATTGTTAGTTTTTTGTCATTTTCTATTCGCTTCATTTCGTTTCATTTCATATCATACCCCGTTGTGCTATCTTTCCTTACAGATGGATAGTGCATTGGGGTATGATATCAAAACACAATGCACGTCTGTTGCATACCTTACTCTATCCTACTCTCCATGTGGGTTGTGCATGGGTTATCGCACTTTTTTCACTCTTTTTCTTTTTCTTTTTTTTTTCCACCTGGCTGTACATTCGGTTAACCTTTTTTAATTTCAAACTAATTTACGGTATTTACCCACACAAAAAAAAAAGATATGCACATAAACAGGGTATATCACATAAGTCTTAATCATAGGCTCATGTCCTAATTTGGAAGGTTCTACGGTTATATACAAGTGCAGAAGGCCGGTTTTGGTTTAGCAGGGTTCCCTGGACTAGAGTCAAGATGTACCTCTCATTATCAAGTGTATGACAAGACAATGGTTGAACGGTACAACGACTCATCACGGTCGAGAGTTGCTAGGCATCCTGGGAGTGCTTGTCACCAGCGAGCCGGGCAAGATTGCCAAAACACACTAGTGAGGCTGTGCAGTGTAAAATGTACAAGATGATAAAAGCTTAATTTTCCAAAAGATATTAAAAAAAAAACCCTCCTTTGAAAATGTCTTTCAAGCTTGGCCCTCTTAATTATTCAATTATTTGAATGATAAAAGTAAATTCCAAAGTTTTGAATAACTAAAGCAGAATCGCTATTGTGGGCTCCCCGACTGGCGCGCTCGAGAGTCGCCATCCGGATTTTTGAGATAGATGATCTGAGAAACCGAGGGTTTGATTTGAAAAGAAGGCTTTTGGCTTAGTGAAAACGTTGAGACTTTGGGTTCGGGAGCCAGATTACAAATGGAAAATGTTTTGTTGAAAAAGCACCCCATTTGCTCGATAAAAATCGGGCTCTACTTAACATTTTCAAAGGGAAAAAACTTTGAATATCATTTGGAAGACTAAACTCGTAGAAAACAAGTAAGAAAAAGGGACATGGGATTGAATATCTCACTTTGGCATGCCCGTGGTGTTTTCTGTACGGTAGATGGCAAATGAATGATATGCAGAAATGAAATGACAGCACAACAGCAGTTTGTCTCAATCACAAACAACACGGCATAGTGCACCAAGATATCTCGCACGGTTTTGCTGGCATACCGTGTAGTGTACCTTCTAACTAATAACCCACTACTATTCCTTAGAACCTCGTACGATGTAGCTTCTGGCATATTTCAGAATAGCTACGCATTTTCAAGATAAAGCGAACCATTGTTCCAAACAACTTTCTTTATATTGTTTTATTGATTTTTTTTTTTTTATAAAACAGTTTGCAAACCCCCTTTTTGATGTTCTTGATCATTGAGAATGGTCATAAAAACCTCTTTTATAAGGTAAAAGACATGGTTTTTTTAGATAAAGCTTCATTCTGAAATGCACATGCAATGATCGCTCAATAACATTAGCGTAGCCAACAGTGGATAGATATGATCAAGATGAACAAAACAAATGAATGATGGACAGAATAACACCGTACGTTGGATCCCACTACATCGTGCGATGTATCACAACACCGCACAATGTAGTGTTTCCAGTACAGTCACTAGTTTTTGTTTTGTTTTGCTTTTGAAAATGGTTTTTAAGTCAACACTTAGCACGAATAGGTTAAGTGCAACTGCAGAAAGCTCCCCTCAGGGCTAAGGCTAGGCTTGGCCCAAGAAAACTTGCTTTTATACCTTCGGCTTTGAGCTTGGAAGAAAAGGGATGAGTGCGGGTTTAGAGCTTTAGAATGGTGGAGTTCTAAAGCTAGTGGTGTTTTGAGGTTTGGAGGAGAAGGAGAATGAAGTTTTTTAATAAAGAGAGAAAAAATATCAAGAGAATGTCCGAGTAACTTTCTCAGGACTTGGAGGGGTACCTTTCATCTAAAATGGGGGGTGTATTTATAGGCAAAAGCCAAGAAATATCAATGCAAATGGGGGAGGTGACTTCTAGGCCGGCTAGAAGTTATATTCTCTGCTAAGCCATTTTTTAGTTATGGCTCCAACAAGCGTGGCCGATAGCTTTCTGAGTCTGTTAGAACTTTTCCTAGAAATACCGTGCGGTATACCTCCAGACCACATGCGGTGTAGTAAAATTTACTACACCGTAAGTTTTAGTAAGTATCATGTGCGTTTTCCAGGTCCCAGTCCCGAGCTTTTTGGGTTTCTTTTTGGCTTTTTGGGCTTTTTTAGGCTTTTTAGGTATTTTAGGCTTTTTGGGCTTTGGAAATCCACATTCAAGCTTCAAAAGGAGGTATCATTCCTTTGTTTCATCATCGGGGAATTTAAAGAACCTCCAAGGTTCGAATTGGGGTGTCTATAGGTACACACAATCTCATACTCGACTACAGTACTCTCTCCTTCTCCTGTATACTGACTTGCTCGTCGGAGGGGCGTGGAGCGGCTAGCTACCTCTCGCCTTGGTTCAGGTACAAAGCGAAGTGAAGGAGGATCCAAAGGAGTCCAGCGAAAACCACCACACCATAATTGGCGCCATTGCTGGGGATCATTCCGGCTAATTTTCTTGAGACTTTGGAGGGATCGGGGCTGGGATTTGTGGGTCACACGGTTGCGCGGGCAAGCCGCCATAGATAGAGCAAAACAGCATGGAGGAACACTTCCTCGGCTGGGTTTTTGGTCTGAGCCGTCCGAAACTCAATCGGACCAGCTAGGGTGGTGCGTCTTCCTTGGACGAGTTCGTCGGTGGTGTCGGCTTTGGGCTTCGACACTGGAGGAAGGCTCTGCAGCCGTTTGAACATCGGCGGATGGTAGCAGAGAGGCTGTTCGAAGGCGGTTCAGATCAAAAGTGATTGAAAACAAGATTTGGTCATAGGGTTTTATTCGTCTCATCGATACGAGTTTGGAACTAGTAGGAGCATCATCGGACGAAGGCGGATGAGGGCTCACGGTCCATTCGAGGGCCAGAAAAGGGCTATCGAAGGGTTTTTTTGGAATTGACGCAGTCAAAAGTTATCGGAAACAAGTTTTGACCTTTGGGCTTTGTTCGCCTAGTCGAGACGATCACGGATTCGGGTAGCACATCACTGGAAAGTTAAGGGGTGGCCCGCACGCGCGGTTCAAAGGCGGCGCATTGATCGCGCGTCAGAGCATGTGCCAAGAGTGTGCTGACATGTGGCAGGTGTGTGCTGGTGCATGCCACGCATGTCTTTGGAGACATGTGGTGCCACCTCAACGCCAAGTCATCGCCACATGGCTTCCACATCATTAAGGTGGGACCACTTCGGATCGCTACGTTAGCCGATCAATGCTGCGTCAGCAGCCATTGAACTGCCATGTCAGCAGGTATATTCCCTGGGGTCGCAAAATATTCTAGATTCATTTTTTCGCAACTTCGGAGCCGATACATCTCTGTTTTTCACGTATGAGTAGTCAATTACGATTATTTCAATGATCTGGATCCAACCACGATGTCGGTTTGCCGTAATCGGTCTTAGATATTGTTGGTACGTTCATTTACAGCTTTTAAAGCGTAGTTTTTTTTTGTTTGGGTCCGTGGAAAGCGCCGGGGGACAATTTTATTGCTGATTTGTTTTTTGTTCTCATGAGCTTCGATAGAAGGGCCGAACATTCGTGGCTTCGGCCTGTCTGAATTGATTTCCAAATCAATTAACTTTTTTTTTGTAGGATAGCTGAGCTTATGTGGCTTCGGCCTATTTGAATTAATTTTCAGTATTCTAAAAGAAGGATTTAATCGCCGATTAATCAAAAATTTGGCCTAACCAATTAGATTAATGCGTAGTTGGTTGAATTAATAGGTTAGGAGGTTAATCGAAGTTAGTCGGTCGGCGTCTAGCGGCGATTAGTCGATTAATCGGTTAATGGGCGATTAGTCGGCTATTTGGCAATTAATAGGGGTAAAATCTATAATTTTGGAAAATCAAGGGATATAACTGTTATATACTCATACCAGTTTATGGGCTTCGAATCACAGTTGTTAGGGCTTGTTCAACACCCAGTCATTGATTGATCGATCTCGGAGTCACCTGTCATATCTTTGTGAAACCCTAAAACACGAGATCTCCGAGCCGCCTATCGCCTCTCTTTCTCTCTCTCTCTTTCTCTCAAATTCGAGATCTCCTTTCACTCCACGTGTACACCGACCTCGAACATTAGTTTTTTTTTTTTTAAAAGCCCATACCTATATTGACACGTTAGTGATTCTGGAAACAAAGTATAGTAATATTTTTTATTAAATCTTAACATGAAGTGTAGTATTGTTTGGTATATATAAATAAAGTTATTATAATAGGTAAGTGACTAATAAATGAACTGCCCATTCCCAGTACCAGCTGATGTTATAATCACGTTAACAGTTTTCCATAAAGGAGAGATTTCTATGTCATATTTGAAAAACAATTGATGTTGATGGATTGATAGATGAATGTTCAATTTTTTATAAGAGTTGTCATTGAGGAGTATTTATATATAAATAAATAAAAACCCGACTAATTGCTACAAGCCGATTAATCGGCGATTAATAGGTCTCGAAGCTTGAAGGTGGTCGACCGAGCGACGAACACCGAGCAACTTTTAGAACATTGTTAATTTCTCAATTTAATTAAGTTTTTTTCGGTGGAATGACCGAACATTGCAGCTTCGGCCTGTCTGAATCAACTTTCCAAATTAATCAAGTTTTTTTCGGTAGAATGGCCAAACGAATGCGGCTTCGGCCCGTATAATTAATCTTTCAACTGATTAACTTTTTTCGGAAGAATGACCGAACGCTTGTGGATTCGGCCCGTGTAAATCACTGGGTTCAAATATAAATTTTTCCAACACTTCGAATTAAACTGCCCTGATGAGTCCAGCCTAATCCGAAGTGAGGGCTAGATGAATGGTGTGATAGACTCGGTTTTACGATCAGAAAGACATAAAAGTGTTGGAAAAAGAGCATGCATTCAAAGGAAATTAGAGCAACCACAAGGCATAGTATAGCAAGAAGTCGGGCACCGGCCAGTTCAAAAAATATTTCAAACATTGCGCACAAGAAATTGGGGCTACGGCCCTATTTAAACCATATTCTACACTTGGCTAAATCCAAGTTCAAATGCTAATGGCTAAGCAAAGAGGCATCATCATGAGGCTTCGGCCAGTTTGTCATTCTCCGAGTGCATGAGGCTTCAGCCGGTATTTAAATTTCTTTATTGTGTGGCCCGCAATCCTCGATTCGAGTTCCTCCTCTGCTTGCTGAGGGGCTACCTAGCCTTCAACTCCTCACCTGCACAGTGAACACACGACTAAGACCTAGCCGGGGTTGGCCGGCAAGGCCCTCCAGCGAGAGGATAAGTAAGTGTTTAGAGAGTGGAAAGAGACTAGGGTTTTTTGTAGGCTTGTGTGTATGTACCTGCTTAGAGTGATCATCCTTTGATATTTATAGGGTCTCCTTTGCTTGCTTCCCAAGTACGGACATGTGCCCCGCACGAGCTAAATGACGCTGCTGTGACGTCACTGAGCAGATCTGATAACCGTTTTGATACGAGCTGGCACTCCCATGTGCGCTCATCATTATCCTTCTTATGTAACCGCTTTAGCAAGTGGGAAGTCATGTGCTGCTTTAGTCAGCCGAGCCTGTCTTGGCGACGTATTTGGGGAACCCGCCATCAGAGCCGCCTCTCTGGAGGTGGCCGAGCCTGTAAAGTTGTCCCCTCGTAATTGGCCGATGAGCGGAGTCGGCACCGCTAGCCACCTCTCTTTCAGCCGAAGCCAAGCCCGATGTCTTGTACGACAAAGAGTCCCGACCTTGTCCCAGGTTTCAGTCTCCTTTATCAACAGTCTCGGACCGTTGGGTTCGGTCTGCTACATTAGCCCCTCAATCTTTACCGGCGCCGAGCGCGTGGTGGAGATTGAAGATAAGCCCGACCGGATCCTAATGTGGCCGAACGTGAATCTTTGATGGATGAGTGAAAATTTGGCTGAGCCCGAATCGTATTCCCTGCAGCCGCCATAGGCAAACCTTAATAGAGAATCGCCATGTGTCATCCTACGATTGGGTACGGCTTACATAAGAATGACTGGTTATACGTGAAACTCTGTAGGGTTGCCCTGTCGATGCCACGTGTCATATGCTGATTTGACGTGGTTTTGGCGGTACAACATTTGGGCGGGAATTTCAAAACCCTAGACCTTGCCCTATATAAAGGGCGACGTGAGGAGAGAGAGAGGTTATAATCTCCTTCTCTCTCCAGACCTCCATTGCCAGAGCTGCTCCCTCCGCCTGTTCATCTTTTAGTTTCAATTTCTAGAGGATCCAACGTCAGATCTTGCCAAAATCTCCAAGTATGCGTTCGATATCAACTTCTCTCCTTATTCTTGTGGGTCTTTTACGCCTTTACTTTGCTTTCCCAGATTTTTTTTTTTTTTTTTTTTTTTTGGGGGGGGGGGGGGGGGGGGGGTTTGGTTCTGTATGAATAGTATTCCCCTGGGGATGAACAGTGATGTTCATCCTTGCACTCAACTTGTTCTTTCGAGCCCCAACTTCGATGTTGGTTGGGTTCGGTCGATACTGAGTAGAGCCGAGCTCGTGACTCGAGCTTTCAAGGTTTCTCGAGCCCGAGTCTTCATAGATTTTAAGATAGGGTGGGCCAGTTGTAACGCCCCAATTTTTGGGAACGTTAATTCAATAAATTTTTCACATTCATTAAATAGAAAGAAACATAAAGTCATTACAAGTCAAATTATCCCCAAATTCGTGTTACACTTATTTAAATAGATAAGGGAGGGGTACTAGGGTAACTTCTACTCCTCTGGAAGTCTGTCTTCTTCTGCATTATTCTGCTCAGCACTGAACTCTTTCAAATTATAAAATTCCCCCTGTTCGTCTCTAAACTCTGGTATAAGATGCCAGGGTCACAAAAGTAATACCGTGAGCAATTAAGCCCAATAGCTAACTCTTACCCCTATGTCCCATACACTAACAAAAATAACATATAACAATTTATCAAAAACAAAATTTAGCATCACAAAAATAATCAAAGGTGTTGGTGTCTTTCAGAGTTATCGCAGCGTATCATAAACTGTGTCAACATTTTCTAAGTATCGATTCCACTTTCCATTTTATTCTCTCGAGCACTGGATCCGCTGACCATCTTTCAGGACCTACCGGGCTCCCAAGCTAAGTTCAGATTTTGCCATGCAAAAGCACTGATTCCGCTGACCGTCTCTTTCAGGACCTGCCGGGTTCTCAGTCTTTAATCATTTCCCATCTCATAACGCATACACGACACTAGTTCCGCTGACCATCCTTTCAGGACCTGTCGGGCTCCTAGGCCACACACACACACCCGAGCCATGATTCCACCGACCATTCTTTCAAGACCTACCGGGCTCTCATGCTCACACACGCACACTTGAGCCATGATTCCGCTGACCATCTTTCATGGACCTACCAGGTTCTCATGCTCACACAATCATTAATCTTTTCCACATTTCATTTCTCGTTTCTCGTGTTTCGTAGATATGCATCATTTTCTCGTGTTTCGTAGATATGCATCAACTCGTAGGGACAAAACGCCCTTAGTAGATGGGTTGCCCGACACTGACAAGTGGGCAAATTTTTACATCGAGGTAAATGGCAATTACGAGTTCGGCGACCAATCCAACCGTCGGTACGCCGTGCTGAAGATAAAAGATTTTCGAGGTAGACTATACTTTATTTTGTCTTTGCTGAGCCTCTTTGTTTTTGCAGGTTACCCCCTTTCCTTTCAGTAACGTTGATTGCCCCTTTGTTAATTTGCAGATCACCGATCTATAACGAAGACTCAACAGTCGCTGGCAGTTGAAAAGCATATAGAGGTCCTACTGTCCCAAGCCGTCAGAGACGCGCCGACACTGCTTAGTTATGTCCCATCCTACAAGGGAAAAACTCAGGAGGAGAGAAAAGGAGGTAGGTAGGCCGAGCAAAAAATCAGCGACCTCCAAGAAGGGTGGTCATTCTGAGGCGGAGGAACATCGGCGGAAGGAAGTGAATACAACGCAAAAGGAGCCAATAGTGAAATTCCCTACTTTTAGGAAGCCCGCAGAATTTTGGTTCCAGGAGAGCCAGCAGTCAGAATTTCCCGGCTCTCACTTCCCACCCCCCCCCCCCCCCAGACTCTAGCACACGAATTTGAAGGTGAAATGGGAAGAAGGAACGTGGTCCGTGTCAACATCCGGGACGGCGCCGCTGTTTGGCAAAAGGAAACTGATGTGGCCGAGCCCGCAGAGAAGAGGCAGAAGGTTACTCATGACTTCTTCCCAACCAAGTCCCGACCCTGCTTCCGAGTGATAAGGATAGGACCGAGTCATCAGCTGCAGGTGGTTCGAAGGCGATCCAGAAGTTGGTGGGTTCAACTGGGCCGGTTGCTGTTCTGGAGTTTGCCCCCTAGCTTGCCACAGCCGAGGGTAGGGTTGTTTCTGTCCAAGACAGTGTCAAGCTGGAGCCCGATTTGGCCGTGACAATGCTCCAAGGTCTGGCCTTGCCGAACGACATGCAGAAGATTCCAGAGGATCTTCAACCGAGCTTGATGCATGCGAGTGCTTACCTTGTTCAGGTGCGTTCGATCCTAATTCGTTACAAACCCTTTTTTTTTTTTTTGCACTCATTCTCGAGATTATCCCCATTCGTTGGCTTCCTTGAGCTTATTTCATTTTGTTCTGCAGGCTGGGCAGGCTTTGCTTCAGGCAACAAATAAGGCCGAGCTCGTTACTGCCAAAAGGTCTCGTTATCGCGACGATCTCAAGACCGAGCGTGAAAAGGTGAGGTAACTAAAGACCAGCCTGAAGGTGGCGAAAGCTCGTGCGTCCGAGCTTGAAAAGTTGAAGGATGAGGCCGAGGAAAAAACGAAGAAGGCTGAGCGTGAGTTAGGAAAGGTTTTGAGAAGGGAGAAGAGAAAGATGAAGGAAGTTGATGAGTAGGCTTATCAAGCTGGCTTCGACCGAGCCGGAGCTAAGTACATGCGGGACGCTCGAAAGATGGTGAATGACGAGGTGGAGGCGAGGGTGCCTATAGCATATAGGAGAGGTTATAGGGACGGCGTGGCTGCTGCTACCAACGTTCTCCAGCTGGAGTCTGATTCTAATTTGTACAAGTCAATTCCAGTGGCTGTCGTTCCCGAACTCGTCCTGCCATACGCAGATGAGGAGTGTGCACCGCTTCCTCCCGAGGAATTCCCTGAAAGTGAAGAAGAAATTGAGGACGTCTTCGGGGATGAGGCCGAGGGTGGAGATGGGGCCGCTGGGCAGAAATCTGGCGAGGTTGGGAATGATAAGGTTGCTGAGGGTGCTGTTCAGGAGACTACGAATGCTGATGCAAATGCCGAGGCCGTTGTCGATGTTGCTCTTGAGGATGTCCCTCAAGTTTGAAGAACTTGTTTTGTTTTTGTAAGTTTGATGATTTTGTTATTTTGAACTCAGGATTTGTAGTGGGCTGGACGGATCCGAGCTTGGATTTTACCATGCCAGATGTAATAGTTTGTGGGGGGTCGGCGCCAAACGATTTACAATGCCGTACCTCACAGTTTAGGGGATTTTGCAACACCTGTTTTCCTTCAAATGAATGGCTTTGCTTTATATTTGCAGTGTTTCAGTTTTGTCGAACTTGGTTGATTGTTCTCATGCCTTATTCAAATTTGTCATCATGCTTTTCTGTTTGAATGGTAGCTATCCGTAGCCCCCACTTTGGTCTTGGTTTGGTTAAGTAACTGAATACTGGCCGGAGTAGGAATTTGTTTGACATATAGTGGGATAATTGCCGAGCCTACACCAAAGTAAAGTCGTCGACTATTATTGATAGGTCTCCGAGCCTTGGTCATTGTGTTGATAGGTTCCCCCAACCTATGGCTGGGACCTGGCTGGGATGCCATCCTCTGGCCAAAGTATGAAGGGTTAGAGATTTTGAATGTTTATGGGTGGTTTGCTCACCAAAGGTGAGTATAACCTGGGCGTTGGCTGACCTTGATGTCTTGCCAAGCCGTACCGAAGCCAAATTCCAGCCGTAATGTGTGTCTTTAGGCTCGGTGGACCATATGTCCTGATTTTGCTTCTTTTGGGCAGCGTTGGTGGCCGAAGCGGAGGTGTAAAAGCCGTTTGTGGGTGTGACCAAAGTCAATGCTTGTTTGTGGCAGAGTTTGCCGACAGTGAATGTTCGTGAAGTCAAGCTAAAAATGCAGAAGACATCAATTGCCAAACAAGGTGTTTCTTTTGTATTTGATAAACGTGGGGGTAACATGAGGGAAATGAAAACTGAGGGGCCGAAGCCATACGGAAATTAAAATAAAGTAGAATTAAAATAAAGTAGAAAATGAGGCCGAAGCCATTCTTGAAAAATGTTTGTCACATGTCTTTTTCAAGTTCTGTGCATTCCATGGGTTGGTGAGGATTTTTCCATTCATATCTTCTAGTACGTAAGCACCCTCACCAGCAATTTTGACAACACGAAAGGGACCCTCCCAGTTGGGCTTGAATTTTTGCTTCTTGCTGGCTTGTACTACCTTTCGCCAAACCAAGTCGTCTGGCTTGAAGGTCTTGGTTCGCACACTTCAGTTGTATCCCTTGGCCACTTGATGTTGGTACTCGGCAAGCTTCAAACGAGCATCATCACGCTTCTTTTCTGCCAAAATCAACTCCTATTCCACGGATTCATCGTTGGTCTTTGGGTCAAAGTTCTCTATTCTTAAAGTGGGGAACTTGGATTCTAATAGGATAACGGCCTCCATGCCGAATGCCATGGAAAAGGGCGTTTGGCCTGTTGAGCGCCTTGGAGTAGAGCGATAAGCCCATAAAACGCGTGGTAACTCTTCGGCCCATCTTCCTCTCTTGGAATTTAGTCGACACTTGATCCCAGTGCAGACTGTCTTGTTCGTAGCTTCGGCTTGACCATCCCTTGAGGGTAAGCTGGAGTTGAGTGGAAGAATCATATCCCGAATTCTGCGCAGAGGTTGGTGAGGTCCTTTCCAACGAATTGGCTTCCGTTGTCTGAGAAAATGGCGTAGGGGACGCCGAATCTAGTGACGATGTTTCTCTCGACGAATCTTCTTACGTCAGCTTTGGTGATCGTTGCTAGAGGTTCAGCCTCCACCCATTTTGAGAAGTAGTCTGTTGCTGTGATTAGAAACTTGAAGCCTCCAAGGGTCGTTGGCAGCTTTCCCACAATATCAAGCCCCCATTGTGCAAAGGGCCAAGGACTTATGATGGGGGAAAGATTTTGGGCTGGTTGCTTTGGGATAGGGGAGAGAAAAGTTGGCATGGTCGGCATTTGCAGACGACTTCGTCGCAGTCTTTCTTCATGTTCTTCCAAAAGTATCCTTGACTTATTGCGCGTTGGCAGAGCGAACAGCCGCTAGAGTGGCAACCACAGCTTCCTGAGTGAAGCTCGGCGAGAATTTCAGGTACTTGGGTTGGGTGGACAACGAGGCGATAAGGGCCCGAGATAGATTTTCTGTAGAGTTGGCCACTTTCGGAGAGCCAGTAGTAAGCGGCTTTGTTCCTGATGCGGTAAGCTTCCTTCTTGTCTACTGGTAAAGTGTCATGCTTGAGAAACGCGATGATCTCGTCCATCCAGCTTAGACCGAGTTCGACGTTGAGGACCTCTGGAGTGGTGTCAAAGCATGGGTGGTCGATACTGCCAAAGTTGATAGTCTCGAATTCGGAGGCCTTAGAAGCTGAGGCAAGGTCAGCAAGTGCATCTGCATGCGCATTGTGTTCGCGGTTGATTTGTTCAATTTTGAAATTCTTGAAGTGCGTGAGGAGTTCGGTTGCCGTTGCCTGGTATTTTGACATTCGCGGGTCCCGAGCCTCATAGTCCCCAAGTACTTGGTTAACTATGAGTTGGGAGTCACAATAGACGACAAGATCGGAAACTTTCATCGCAATTGCGGAGCGTAAGCCAGCAAGGAGGGCTTCATATTCAGCTTCATTATTGGTGGCAAGGAAGTCTATGGTTAGAGAGCCTTCATGAAGTGAGTCACAAGGAGAAACTAAAACAACTCCTGCTCCGGCTCCGTTGCTGTTGGAAGCCTCGTCGACATGTAGTCGCCAGCTGTCGCCTTGAAAGAGTTGCCAAGGCATTGGTACTTTTGTTGATTCTGTGATAGGTTGAGGAGTGGGAGTGTTGAGAGTATCCGTATCTTCCGGTGTTAATTCTGTGATGAAGTCGGCAAGAATTTAACCCTTTATCGCTGTTCGTGGCTCGAAACGGATGTCGAAGTTTGCTAATTCGACTGCCCATTTGTAGACCCTGTTGGAGAGATTAGCCTTGCGAAAGAGGCTTTTTAGAGGGTGCTCTGTTAAGACAGTTATGGTGTGGGATTGGAAGTAGGGGAGGAGTTTCCTGGCTGCCGAGACAAGAGCGAGTGCCAATTTCTCAAGTGGTAGATATCGTGTTTGTGCTGGGAGGAGTGTTTTGCTTGTGAAGTAAATGGGCAAGTCGTCTGTGCCAACTCGCTCTACCAATGCTGAACTGATTGCGTGGGTGGAGACGGCAAGGTATAGATACAAGGTCTCATATTCCTTTGGTTTCATGAGTAGAGGGGCCGAGCTTAAGTATTCTTTGAGTTCGGTCAAGGCGGAGTCGCAATCCGTGGTCCATTCAAAACTTCGTCGACTCTTGCCTTTCAAGGCATGGAAGAATGCGTAGCATTTGTCTGAGGATTTGCTGATAAACTAGTTCAGAGCCACTGCCATCCCAGTTAGCCTTTGTACTTCCTTGATTGTCTATGGTGGGCGCAAGTCTTTAACGGCTTTTATCTAGTTAGGGTCGGCCTCAATACCACGTCAGGTGACCAGGTGTCCAAGGAATCTCCCAGCACTCACGCCGAACGCGCACTTTTCAGGGTTTAGTCATAGCTTGTGTAGTTTAATGATTTCAAATACTTCCGCCAAATCTTGGAGGTCGTTGGATTCCTTCTTGCTCTTGACAACGAGGTCGTCAATGTAGGCTTCCACGGTGTGGCCAATTTGTTCTTGCAACATCTTGAATATGGCTCTGTTGAATGTGGCGCCTAAATTCTTGAGCCCAAAGGGCATGACTCAGTAGCAAAAAAGGCCATATGGTGTGATAAAAGCAATTTTTTCCATGTCGTCCGGGTCCATGGCAATTTGGTGGTAGCCACGGTAGGTGTCTAGAAAGCTTAACCGAGCATGGCTTGCCGTTGCGTCCACAAGTTGATCAATCTTGGGGAGTGGGAACCAATCCTTTGGACAAGCGTCGTTGAGATTGGTATAACCCACGCAAACTCGCCATTTGCCGTTTTTCTTCTTAACGACCACTGTGTTGGACAACCATGTTAGGTATTGTACTTCTTGGATGGCGTTGGCTTCCAACAAACATTTGACTTCTTCAACGACGGCGTTGGCGTGTTCGGCTGCAGAATGCCGCGACTTCTGGATCACAAGCTTGGCATCTTTCTTTATGTTGAGAGAGTGACTGATAAAATTGGGGTCGACCCCCGGCATCTCGTTGGGGGTCCAAGCAAAAACTTTTATGTTTTTCTTGAGGTATTGGAACATTTCTTCGCGGTCGGCTTCGCTGATGGAAGAGCTGAGTAAGAAGAATCGGGAGCCATCCTCGTTGATGGGCATTTGGACGAGGTCCTCTTCTGCTTTGTCTTCGGCTTTCTGGCCGACGTCATCGATCACGGCAATGTCTGGGACTTCGACCCATTGCACTTGCTTGGCTTTGGTGGAGTTGTGGACGGCTAAGACGTAGCATTTTTTCGAGGCTATTTGGTCGCCTCGCAGATCTTCCTGTCTTCCATTGGTGCTGATGAAGCGAACGACCTGGTGGTAGGTTAAAACGATTGCTTGCATTCCGTGCAGCCAAGTTCGGCCAAGAATTGCGTTGTATGGGCTTGGTACGTTGACGACAATGAATTCGACGCTCAACGTTTTCGAGCCGACGACGACTGGCAGGAAGATTCGATGAGGGGTACTTCGGCGGGTTGCAAAGCCGACTCTGGGAGATCAAGCTTTTTGAACAGGTCATAGTACATGACCTCTGTCGAGCTTCCCTAATCGATTAGAACGCGTTTGACGTCATGGACTCCAATTTGGACAGTTACAACGAGGGCATCGGCGTGTGGGGTTTGCGCACGCTCGAGATCGCGCTCAGTAAAAGTTATTGTCCATTTGGGTAATTCTTCTGGACGTGGATGTTTGGATCCAGGTCCTACCACGAGTACTTGTTTGGAAGTGGAGGCGCGATTGAGGTCGGCACGAAGGTTAGTTTCAGATTCCTTTGTCACGGGGCCGTGAATAACGTGTATCGTCAGCCGCGGCTCATTTGGGTTGGGATTTCCAGCAAATTGACGGGTGGGTGTTTTGGTTCGATCGATGTACTGATCGAGATGGCCTTGGGCCGCCAGACGCTCCAATAGTGCTTTGTATGGTGCGCATGCCGTTGTGTAGTGATCTAGTTCGTTATGATACGAGCACTTTTTCCTTGGGTTTTGATCTTCTTGGCCAGTGTCAGTGCCGAGCTTCCCTGTTGGCCATTTGAACCATGGTTGCCTCATTATCTCCTTTAGGAAAGACCAGATGGGCTCCTTGAAGTATGTGGTTTCAGCCACGTAGTCGTGCACCTTTGGCGAACGTTTCTTCCCTTCCTTAATGTTGTTGACGTGTTTCTTTTGCTAGGACTGATGGGTTATGATTGGTGCAGGTAGCTGTGTCGTGGCCACTGGGGGTAGGGTATTTGGGTTCAGTATCCCCTGAGCCGCTCGATCTGCGTAAAATTCTTCAAGAGCACAGAATCGTTCTACAATGCGCATCAATTCGCCCATGCCGTGGGGTGGGCAGATGGCGAGTTTGTCCAGGATCTTGCTGTCAGTTTTTAAGCCATTTTGAAGGTTCGCGCAGCCCAGTACTCGTCGATTCCAGGGATTTCATTGAAAAGTTTCCAGTAGCGCTCGGCATACTGTCTGAGTGTTTCTGAAGGGAGCTTCCTCATCTGGGATAGTGACTCAGGCTCTTTGGCAGTCCTATTGCTTGTGATGAAACGAGTGTTGAAGGCACGTTCGAGGTCGGCGAGGTTCCGTATGGATCCAGCGGGCAGCTTGTTGAACCACAGGAGCCCAAGGGAGCCGAGGCTAGATGGGAATGCTTTGCATTTGATTTCGTCCTTTGTGGTGCACAACTCAATGGTTTGGCGGAAGTGTATCAGGTGGGTATAAGCTTCGCACGAAGTTGGGTCGAACTTTGTGAATTTCGGTAGATGGAAGTTAGGCTCGGCTGTTGTGTTGATTATGTGGGATGTAAAGGAGGAGATGCCAAGGTCCTTCAGCTGTCGCTCAAAGCCTGAGCACGGCGGCTTGTCATGCCCTTCTGTCTTCGTTCTTTTGGATTCTTTGCCAGGTGATTTCTCACGGGCTCTGTGCCGAAGTTTTTCGCGCAAATCTTCTGTTCGGTGTGGGCCATCAACAAATTTTTCTCTGTTCCGTCGGTTCCTGGCGTCGTTGTTCGGCCCTTCGATCTTTTCGCCTTTCCTGTTCCACCGAGCTTAACTTCCATTGCCCAAGTTTTCTGGTGGGATCTCTCCGAGACGTTCAGAGACATGGCGCCTGGTTTGTACGGAATCTCGGCTATGGTGGGAAACCGTTGTGCGAGAGAACTCCGCGCAACCAGTCGAGTATGTGCTTGTGAATGACTCGGTGTCCCTTGTGTCGTTGCGATCATGGTGGCTCTTTGAGCGATGTGTTCCAGATGTTGTAGGTCGCTTGTAGAGAATTATCTCTCTTGCATCGCCCGTGTCTGGTGTGAAACCAAGGCGATCTTTGACGGAGCAACGATGGCCTTTTTCGTGAGGACGCTCCAGTGGTGGTGGGAGGGGTGGTGGAGGCGGTGTTTGTCTTTGTCGCCTACTGCCTCCAGCAGATCTAGATGTGGCAGGAGCGGTGTCTTGATGCATTTGTTGTTTCATTTGGGCCACTTCCGCCCATAGAGCCGCCAATTCGTTGTCCCTTTCGGCGTCACGACGCTGTAGCTAGTGGATATAAGCCGTCGTTACGTCGTCCGCTACTGGGGAGAGTCCGGAGTTAGGAGGGATTGAGATAAACATGTGCCTCTCAAAGAACGGTGGAAGGATTGTGTTTCCACTGACGTCTTTTTCTCCTGAGGTAGAGATGTCCGTCAGATCTCCGCCCATGGTGGATGGATCAGTGGTTGTTGTTGGGAGGTGGGGGGTGGATTGAAGGAGATTGGAGCCGTTCGAGTCAGAAGTTCAGTGGTTCACGTCGGGTTCACCAATTGTGTGGCCCGCAATCCTCGATTCGAGTTCCTCCTCCGCTTGCTGGGGGGCTACCTAGCCTTCTACTCCTCACCTGCACAGTGAACGCACGACTAAGAGCTCGCCAGGGTTGCCCGGCAAGGCCCTCCGGCGAGAGGATAAGTATGTGTTTAGAGAGAGGAAAGAGACTAGGGTTTTTTGTAGGGTTATGTGTATGTACCTGCTTAGAGTGATCATCCTTTGATACTTATAGGGTCTCTTTCGCTTGCTTCCCGAGTACGGGCATGCGCCCCACATGAGCTAAATGACGCTGCCGTGACGTCACTGAGCAGATCTGATAACCGTTTTGATATGAGCTGGCACAACCATGTGCGCTCATCATTATCCTTCTTATGTAACCGCTTCAGCACGTGGGAAGTCATGTGCTGCTTGAGTCAGCCAAGCCCCAAGCCACGGTCGAGCCTGTCTTGGCGACGTATTTGGGGAACCTACCATCGGAGCCGCCTCTCTGGAGGTGGCCGAGCTTGTAAAGTTGTCCCCTCGTAATTGGCCAATGAGCGGAGTCGGCACCGCTAGCCACCTCTCCTTTAGCCGAAGTCGAGCCCGATGTCTCGTACGGCAAAGAGTCCCGACCTTGTCCCAGGTTTCAGTCTTCTTTATCAACAGTCTCGGACCGTTGGGTTCGGTATGCTACATTTATTATTCTCAATGGCATGGCCGAGCAGGGGCGAGACTTCAGTCGATTTGTAAATCTCGGTGGAACGGCCGAACATTTTCGGTTTCGGCATGTTTAATTAATTTAAAAATTAATCAAGTTTTTCGATGGAATGACCAACCGTTTGCAGCTTCTGCCTGTTTAATAAATTAATCAAGTTTGTCGGTGGGACAGCCGAACATTTGCGGCTTCGGCCCGTTTAATTAATTAAGTTTGTCGGTGGGACAGCTGAACATTTACGGCTCCGGCCTGTTTTATTAATTTGTCAAAGTAATCATTTTCGGGGGAATGGTCGAACGTTTGCGGCTTCGGCCTATTTTATTAATTAATCAAGTTTGTCGGTGGGATGGCCAAACGTTTTCGGCTTCGGCCTTTTTAATTAATTTGTCAAAGTGATCATTTCGGTGGAATGGCCAAACGTTTGCGGCTTTGGCCTGTGTAATTGATTTGACAATTAATCAAGATTGTCAGTGGAATGGCCTAACGTTTGCGGCTTCGACCTGTGTAATTGATTTGACAATTAATCAAGATTTTCGGTGGAATGGCCGAACGTTTGCGGTTTCGACCTATTTACTTAATTTGAAAATTAATCAAGTTTCTCGATGGAACGGCCAAGCGAACGAGGCTTCGGCCGGTTTGTAAATATCTTTCATTTTGACGGAACGGCCGAGTGGAAGAGGCTTCGGCCGGTTTGTAAATCTCTTTATTATTCTCGGTGGTATGGCCGAGCATGGATAAGGCTTCGACCGGTTTGTAAATATGTTTATCATTCTCGGTGGTATGGCTGAGCAACGACGAGGCCTCGGCCAGTTTGTAACTAGCTATCATTCTCGATGGAACGATCAAGCGCTCGATGGGAAGGCCGAGTGTTGGAGCTTCGCCCCCGTTTGACAAGTTTCTCGATGGAAAGGCCGAGCGTCTCTGTAATACCCGTCCCGGATATTTAGTATTTTAAACTCATATTTTAATTGAATTATGTGTTTATAGGGTTAATTATTATTTGATGGGAATTTAACTAAATGCTATTGGTCGGTTGCATAAGTGGATGGGTGGTGTGGTTACACCACATAATTTTTCAAAGGGAGATATTTGTTAAATATCTCATTCCTTCCCTTTCCCTGATATTTTTCGGAGAGAGAGAGAGAGAGAGAGAGAGAGAGCGCTGGGAGAAAGAAGAGGGGAAGAAGAAGAAGAGAAGAGAAGAAGAGAAGAGAAGGGGATTTGCTTGTGGATTATCATTCTTTCCTAGAATTGAAGTCCTAACATGGTAATTTATGTTTTCTTGTATTTGATTTCATATTTAATTTGTTGAGTTCATGTTTTGGGTCAAATTCGTGGGTTTTGGTAATCTGTCTTTTGGGGGCCCTTCTGCTAGGAATCAATTTTTGGTGTCTTCATAACTGTAAAAGTACGTTTCAATACGAAGATTTCGGTACCAAGATCATGCAAAACCGATAATCACACAATTAGTTATGAATTTTTGAATACTGGCTGTTTGCTGGATGTGCGATTCTGTGCGTGGCTGTCTTCTTTTAACTTTCTGGGCATGATGAACATTTTGGGTGGCTTTGGGTCTTTTACAGGAGCTGCATATTTAAGTTAAGAAGAGATTGGCGTTGGAATCAAGTAATTTGGTTAAGTATACAATTTTTGGTGAATTTCTAAAGCAGGGTTGGTTGACTGGGGCGAAAATGGTGCGAATCGGTTTTTCTTTTGATTGTTGGGTTAACCTCCTCTCGTTTCTGAACCTGGGATTTTAACTGAGTGTAGGACTTGTAGTGGTGCAACTTTTGGTGTTGGTTTCAATATTTTTGGGTTTAAGATGAAAGAGTTATGATTTTTCAATCAATTTTACTTATTCTCGCGTAGAATCTGACAGCACCGACGGACTTTGGTATAATGGCCATAACTCCTAGCTCGGGACTCGAAATGACACACCGTTTGTTTTGTTAGAAACTAGACACATAGAGCTTTCCAACGACACATCCCATGCATCATGGGTATGTCCGAGCGATAACAGATTTGTATCTAAAGTTGACCTAAATTCTGCCTTTGCACCAGTTTTTACTGTTTTGTTGAGTTGGTCTGTTTGGTTGAGATTGTACACTTGTGGGTCTTTATATTTGATATTTTTGGGTGTGTTGGAGTACCTTGGAGTATGGAAGAGGTGTGTGAGGTCTCCCGGGTATGTGGGTACTCCCAGACACCTCTAGAGATTTTGGTGACTTTGTGTAGTGTTTGCCCCATTAGCTAGTGTAGAAGGCATGTTATGATTTGTTAGTCTAGCATTTGGTTTAACATTCCTAGATGTTCATATGCTAATATGGGTTAACTTGTGGCTAGGTAACGAGCCGGTCTTTTAGGAGGTGCCGAAACCGTAAGTTTGGCATACTCCAGTCGAATGAAAGGTGAGTGTGTCTGATATGGTTCTTCTCAATAAGATATTGCTATGGTGATATGTATATATCTTGCTAATGGTATTTTAGCTTTCAATATGATTATCGATATGTAAATAATGCGGTGGAGGTGATTATATATCAATGATATCATGCTAATCGAGGTTTAGCTATTGATATAGATATATGTGGTCGAAATTGTATATCATGCTATATATTGTTTTAGCTAATGGTATGCATGCTTGTTGTATGTTGATTGTACCTGCGAAAGGATTGTGGAGTGAGTCACGCCATGTCGTATGCCATTCCGTCTAATTAACGGAGGTTGGGAGCATGGTTTGCGGGACACAATGCCTTAGGTACATGGGAATGTGGCAGACGTGTCACTGCATGCTTGTGTGATTTATATTCATGCTGTCGTTGATTCAGTTATTGCTATGTGGTTGTTTATTGGATAATATTGCTATGTTTGGCAGATGTGGTGGTTATAACTAATGTACTCATATGGGTATTGCAGTTATGTTGGTGGTGAATATTCTTATTGATATTATTTTGGGTATTGTGATATTTACCGAGCATTTCTATATCTCACACACTCTGGCTTTCCTTTTTGGATTGCCAGGTAGCAGGTGGCTTAGAGTGGGTCCACTACTGGTCAACGCTTTGGAGAGTGCTGAGACTAGCGTCGGGTGATGTCTTTGGTTAGATTGTTGCGTAGCTGATTCGTCTAGAAGCTAACCTAAATGTTATGTAATTAATTGGAGAGAGGGATATTTATTATAACTTGTGAGTTGAGGTTTTGGCGTTGACTTGGTTGTATTTTAAGTGAGAAGTCTTCCGCTAAGTTGTATTCTGATTGGTTGTAGAGTGTGGTGTGGTATTTTGTGTGGAATGCCACGTGGCCACGCTGACTCGGGCCCATTCTGGGTGCCGTTTGCGGGGCGAGGCGTGACAGTCTCGGTGGGAAGGTCGAGTGTTGGATAGGGATCGCAATGGGGACAGGTCAGGGACGGGGGGTACTACCTCCACCCCCTACCCATTACCCCCTACCCCATCCCCAACCCGATCCCCAATGGGGATTTATTTTTTTCCTCCATCCCCGACCCAAACGAGGAACGGGGATCCAAAACGGGGATTCGGGGATTCGGAATTCGGGCACCTGTATTTCACAATTTCAGCACCTAACAGCATATACTAGCATGTGAAAGCCGAAAGGACTTGGATTGTTTTGTATTTTTTTCCAGGGAAAAGGGCTGAAGAAACAGTACTAGTAACGGTTGTTGGTTGGCCAACAAGTTAGGATTCAACAAATCTCCACAATCAGAATTAGAAAAGCCAACAAAATAAAATAAAGTAAGGTATCAGGAACGGCCATATTTATCACTTTTTATATATAAATATATATATTTCGGGGATTCGGGGACGGGGCGGGGCGGGTAACGAACGGGGAACGAGGACGGGTAGGGTTCGGGGCGGGACCTATCCCCGTCTCCTACCTGATCCCCGAATTTTTTAAAAAAAATTCCCCATACCCTACCAAATCCCCAAACGAATCCCCGAAGTTCAGGGATTTTTAGGGCGGGGAACGGGGCGGCTTCGAACGGGTCGGCTGAGATTGCCATCCCTAGTGTTGGAGCTTTGCCCCCGTTTGACAAGTTTCTCGATGGAAAGGCCGAGCTTCGGGGCTTCGACCCCGTTTGATAGGTTTCTCGATGGAAAGGCTGAGCATCTCGGTGGATCCCTTTATTATTCTCGGTGGTATGGCTGAGCGCGGACAAGGCTTCGACCGGTTTGTAAATATCTTTATCATTCTCAGTGGAACAACTGGGTGGAAGAGGCTTCGGTTTTGCAAAGAGGATGGTCTAGTTTTCATCATACGGTGATGCAAAAATATTGAGGACCACTCCAATTTATTATGAGGACGGTCTGGTTTTCATGAACAAGAAGGATGGGTCTTTGAGGACTGGATGGTCTGGTTTGAGAAACACGTATTCGGTCCCACTGAACAGTTCAACTCCTTGTGCCCGCAGAAGGTGCATGAGAAGTTAATGGGCTATTATGGTGGGCCGAACCCAGTTTGGCCACGGGGTTGGCCCTCAAGTTGATACGGCAAGGCTAGGAGACGAACGTGACAGGTTGGACTCATGCTCACGATTTGGGCCTAGGCCCTATGCGAGTAGTGGGTTGAGCCGAGAAGAGGTGGACCGGACCAAAGGATTCGGCCCATCGGTTTCAGAGGCCCGGTTCGTGAGCCCAAGGACCGAACCTTCAGGTTAGGCCAATGGGCCGGTTAGGCTTAGAAGGTCGGTTCGACCCGGGTGGGGGCTGCGTGGAGATCCCTCCAGTTGGTTCTAGAATCTTCTAGAATTAGGGCTAGTTTGGACATGTGTCGTGCACACCTGGTTTGGAGAGTAAGTATATCTAATATACTATAGAAATGTATGTGAGCCTCCAACCCCTCAATCCTAAATTCTTAGATTTTTCATTTTCTTTACAAATAAAAAACCCCACGTCTACAGACTTTGCTGACAAAACGGTTTTTTTAATTTTTTTTTTTTAAAAACCACCTACTTTTCCCAACTGAACTGCAAAGAAGTGGAAGAAAAAAAAACTGCCTCATATCCCACGATTTCCTTTCACAGGAAAAAAACTGAAAACAACTCAAAAGAATCATTTCCATAGTATATTAAAAAAAATCAAAAACCCCCCTTTAAGCATTGTATATTTCCTTTAAAAATCAAACACCCCCCACGTTAAGGAAAAAACCTAAAAAAACAAACACCCCCACGTTAAGGAAACAATCAAAAACCCGCCCTGCCAAATTTCCTGGATTTTGTACTTTTTTAAAAACAATAAAAAAAACCAACCCCTTTACACGTGTTCCACCACCCAAAACAATAAAAAAAACCAACCCCTTTACACGTGTTCCACCACCCAAAACCAAAAATCCCACCTCCCACGTTCAAGATTCACAATACATGCAGTCGCTTCCATCCAATCCAAAACCAAAAACCGCTCCACTTTCAAAACCCAGTACACTCCACGTTCAATTCTCTCTCCACTTTAAAGACTCACGGTGCATGTCAGTTATGAAAGGAAAAAAATTAAAACAAAACAGAGGAAAAAAATACCCACCCACGTCCTCATTCTCCTCTCTTCTTCTCTTCTTCCACACATCCTCATTCTCCCATCTTTTTCTCTTCTGCCACTATTTAAACTCTTCTCATGCAATTCCTTCTCACTTCTTTCATGAATACAACTCTTCACTTTTCCTCTTCTGTAATCCTTACCATTTCCGTACTCAATAAAAACTTTTATAATTTGCCAGCAATTGTTGCCACCAATGGCCATACGTATGTAAGTCCACCACTCTATCTTTGTCATGTATCTTCACTTCCCCACAGTCCCTCTCCTAATTAATGGAACTGTTTTGACTTGTTTGTTTTTCAGTTTTTGAAAGTAAGGGACTATGTTCATGGACTATACTGAATTAGTGGATTGCAAAATTCACTACAACGTTTGGTTTAAGTTCTTATCAACTACTCAAAGGTTAAAAAAATAGTATTCATGCACTTTTCTTGCCTTTTTTTTCTTTTTCTTTTTTTGATATTTCCACATCCTCTTTCCTAATGGTGTTTTCACTTTTTTTGTCTCTAGATTTTGATTAAGAGTTATATATTTTTTTTGAAAACCGGATATTTTATGAGAGATCTTTCAGAATCAGGTTCATAATTTAGAGGGAAGGAAACAGGGAATAAGAAAGGGAAGGGACTCTAAAGTCAGACTTATTCTTCGCTTAAACATATAAAGTCAGACTTATTCATAGTTAAATTATTAGCGTTCAACCCGTTCTATGCACGGACAAAACTAACCTGTTATAACATTGTGCCTGTTCGAACCTATTTTTTTTAATTGTCATGTGCATCGAACGGGCACAACGCTAGAATAAGTTAGTTTTGTCCGTGCATAGAACGGGTTGAACGCTAATTTGTCTATAAGTAAGAGAGGATAAACCCTAAGAAAGGTACACACAATCTCATACCCGATTATAGTACTCTCTCCTTCTCTTGTATACTGACTTGCTCGTCGGAGGGGCGTGGGGCGACCAACCGCCTTACGCCTTGGTGTAGGTGCGACGCAGAGCGAAGGAAGGCGTGAGGTACGACGCAGAGCGAAGGAAGGAGGATCCGAAGGAGTCCAGAGAAAACCACACCACAGGGAGAGTATTTGAAGGTGAAAAGGGACAAAGAACAGTGGAAGGGAAAAAGATGGTATACAGGTGCATCCACTTTTGGAGCACACCGTTTTATTCTATTTCTTGTCTTTTTAGTCTTTTTTCAACCTACAACTTTTATTGAAGTTGCAAAATTTGTACTATGTTTTTAAGCATTCAACATTAAAGTGTTGGATTATACAGATAAAAGTTAAGTTTATAAATAGAAATATAATTTTTAATGCATATTTTGCAAATAACGGCAAATTCGAGACGATACCCGGTATTATTTTGATACCTGTGCGTACCATACTGGTAACAAATCCGATACTATGTTTGGTACGGTATTTAAAATCTTGTATCCAACATGTCTGCAATACGAATACAAAAGGCAGGCAAACGTGGCCATGCTTAGACTGTGTATGGAAAGCCTTTCTTATTAAGAAGTGTATTTGGCAACTATTTATCTACATATTAGGAGTTTATTTTAATGTTTGATTATTTTGATCAAGCTGCGATACGGATACAAAAAGCTGGGATATACGGATACAAATGGCAGGCAGACATGCCCAAGCTTCTTAGACTGCGAGTATAGAAGCCTTATTGAAAATGTAATTGGCAACTATCTATATATGCATTAGGAGTTTATTTTAATATTTGATTATTTTGATTTCATGAGGATTCTTTGACTAATAACAAGAACTTAAATAATGTAATTGGGAAAGTTTGATAAATGAGAGTTTTTTGAGAGGTAGGATTGTGACCATGGTTTGAAATAATGGTGATACGTAACAAAATCAGTACGTACGGAGTCCCAATACAACCGATATTGCAGTGTAAAGGAAAATTGCATACGTATCGGTGATACCTTAAGGTCTTGGCTGATACGTAACGGTGGTATCAGTTTGTTACGGCCGATACAATCAAAATTACGATCGATACGGGCACTTAATGACGGTACCAGTGATATGTTGTACGGAATTTTAAAAAATCCACACCTCCGGTCACTGATATCATTACGATATGACTGATACGCCCCCAAACCGCGACATCGCAATCGATACCATTATGGAGACCGCTACCGATATTTCGAACTATGATTGCGACCCTTGTGTGTACTTCTTCTCTATTACATTCCTCATGCCAATTAAGAGGGGTCCCCTCTTAGAATTTAGACCAGTCCCCTCTTAGAATTTAGACCAGTAATAGCTATGCTTGCAGATAAAATGGAATCTTAATGCAAATACAAACTCTAGAATTGCCATGTGAGGTTAATCCTTGTGTATGTATTTTAGGATTTACAACTGAGTTATTGAAGTCTCTGCCATGTGTCTTGTAGGTATGAAGTCAAAGCCATTACCTGCTTCAGTAGCAATTTTTCTGTATATTTCCGGGCTCTGCAGCAAAATCCATAATCAGAAGCCAACATCAAAGCTTCTGCTCTCAGATTATGCACACATCTTCCCTGTGGAATTGCATCAAGGGTTCTGGTATTCCTTAGAAGTATGCCTACACAAGGAACATCCCATAAAGAACTACACATAATTCTGCATTATCTCATGTACTCAGCCATATATACGAAAGTAAATGGCAAACCATGAAAGAACAGAGATCAAGCATACTTACCAAAGAATATTGAAATCACCAGGTAGCCCTATTCAGAGTCTAACTTATATTTAACTTCTGTATTGACTAAAGAAGAGAAACTTTATCTAAACCGAGATGATGTAGCTTTGGTGTGGTGATGCGGTCTCTTCCCCTCCGGTAAACCACTGTCACTAACAGACCCTTCGACAAGGTTATCATGTACTTCAGAGAATTCCTTTGTCCATGTATTCAAGGGGATAAGATAACTATCATCCTTAGAGTTCTTTCTTCGCTCCTCAAACCGTTTCACATTTTCTGATATTTGATGAAAAGTTTTGTTTATTGTTGCAATCCCCCTTTCAACTGGTTCGACAACATGTGAAACCGTGAACTTCATGTCATCTACAATCTAGACAGCAGAAGATACAAATATAACAAGAGTGATCAGAAATTAGAAAGAAGTTCAAAAATCAGTAACTAAAAGAAATCAAACTATATTAATCTCACTATTTCACCACTTCCGACGACCACGTCACGAACACTCTGGGGGAAATTCAAACGCTTCTCTCTCTCAACATGACGAGCAAGGCTTATTCTAGTGGATCTCTCACAATCTTGAACTTCTTCTGGATCTGGGGGTGTGCCTAAGGATGCATAATCAGTCATCACAGCAACATTACGCACACATCTTTCTCCACGCTTGTAAGGTACTGCTGGAAAAACATATAGGTGGACTACAGCAGCAACGCCCATCTGTTTGACAAGTTTAACATCATAAGCCTACAAAACAAATAACTCTGACAAACCTCAATCTCGAGATCCTACTCAAACAAGCAGAAACATACACAAAACAATCCACCAGTAAATGAAAATGAAAAGAATGGAGGCATCAATATTAAGAAGACTGATTTCCTGCATTCTTCTTTTTGACATGTAAATTCATTTCATGCCGCTGAACTGCAAAATTCAGCAGTTTTTGCTGGTTCATATACTGAAATAGTGAAGCAAATCTTGCAACTCAGGCTGAACGAAACGAGTGTTTTTCTATTGAAAATTCAGCAGTTTGATGTACATAGTTTATAAGCACAAACATTTATGCATTAGGCTTTGGCATCTTAGCTTGGGCGCATTGGGTGTTAAAAGGAGTTTAATTGTTACATGCTCGTTAAACTAGTCTAACTGAAGTTCCAATTTCAACCACATGAAAGCTTGACAAAAGACACAATTTTGTGTTTAACCGTGGCTTATCCTGGGCTTAGATAAAGCAAATATGAATAAGCAGCAAAGTTTAAAAAATCAGATTTATGCATTACTATTGAGCAACAGGGTTGCTGGAATGCAGTAATATCTGGAAAAAAGATATGGAAGAGACATATGCAATGATGAACAAGTATCAGAAACTAAACAGATAGGGGTACCTGATGAAATATAAAGGCGCATACATATCAATGAGATAAGAACATACTACTATGGTAGCATCAGAATGACTATCTATCCATAGAGGTTTTAAACTAGAAATGGAAAACAACCTCCAACCTCTCGCATTTTCCATGGCACAAAAAAGAAAAGGAAAACCTCTGACTATCATCTATAGTGTTCATTACGAAGTCCAGAATTAGGATAAACAGCTAAAATACATGTCAGATGATGAAGAGGAGGCAAACAAAGGTCAAAAAGTATGAGCAACATTAAGCCTCCAGTTGGAAGATAGGTAGAGTTCCCCAATCAGATTAACCAATGGTCAAAATGTCTAAAGAACAGGTAAGTGAAAGCCTTATGCACTGAACTTGAATTCTCAACCAGTAACTATGATGACAGATGGGCTTAGGCCACGTCGGCCCAATAAAAGGAACTCAATTCTCCTTAATCCCAACTGGCAGAATATACACACACACACACACACGGAGCGGTTCCGCGGACAACCAATTAAACACCTAAAAAAATACCCCAAATCTCAATCTCATAGTTCCCGATCAAATTTTTATGATCTGAACCGTTCAATGTGTGCAGAATGTGATTTTAAGGGTGCTCGCGAGAAATTAGCAAAAAAATATGACCGGGAAGTGCTTGTTTTGAGCAGTTTTTAATTGAACCGTTTATCAAATCTAAGCTAAAAAATAAAAATTGCTCAAATCAAGCCCTTCCCAGTCTTTTTTTTTTTTGCTGATTTCTCGTGGGCACCCTTAAAATCACGTTCTGATCACATTAAGCGGCTCGGATCATTAAAGTTTAATCGGAAATTATGAGGTTTTTTTAGGTGTCTAATTAATTGTCACCGGAACCGCTCCGCACACACGGCGCGGTTCAGTGGACAACCAATTAAACACCTAAAAAAACACCCCAAATCCCAATCTCATAGTTCCCTATATATATATGTATGTATATATGTATATATTAGTCCGGTTCCCTTGAGGGATATCCCGCACGGGCTTACCGTGCGGGACTCCCATTTCCCGATCGAATTGGGACGATCCGAGCAGCTCAAAGTGATCAAAACGTGATTTTAAGGGTGCCCGCGAAAAATCAGCAAAAAAAATGATCAGGAAGGGCTTGATCCGAGCAGTTTTTTATTGAACGGTTCAGTAAAAACTGCTCGGATCAAGCCCTTCCTGATCATTTTTTTTGCTGATTTCTCGCGGGTACCCTTAAAATCACGTTCTGAACACATTGAACGGCTCGGATCGTCGCAATTCGATCGGGAAAGGGGAGGTCCGCACGGTAGACTGGTAAGGGATCCCTCATTGGATCCGTGGTGTGTATGTATATATGTATATATGTATGTATGCAGTCCGGTTCAAGTCCACACCCTCTTACCGTCCGCATTATCCTCACCTCCCCTTTCCCAATCCAATCAAATTTTGATGATCTGAGCTGCTCAATGTAATTAGAACTTGATTTTAAGGGTATCCAGGAATGACCAGGAAGGGATTGATTTGACTAGTTTTTTATTGAACCGTTCAATAAAAAACTGCTCAGATAAAGCCCTTCCCGGTCATTTTTTTTTGCCAATTTCTCGCGGGTACCTTTAAAATCACATTCTAATCACATTGAGCGGCTCGGATCATCGAAATTCGATTGGAAACAATGAGGTGCAGACCGTAACAAAATCAGGGATCCCTGACTAGATCCTGACTTGGTATGTATGTATTTATGTATGTATATATAATACCCTGGAATGAACATAGTTTCAAAATCAATACACACCTCGATGCATATGATATAGTCTTGTATACGTGTTTTCAACTCCTGAGCCAATGCCCCTCTGAAGACTCCCATTGAGAAAAGAAAAGCAACTGCCACACCTTGCCACCATGTCAAGAATATAATCGACTTGAATGTCAAGAACTTGGCCAAGGGTTTTATAGGCGCCAACTTACTTTTGGTGACAGAATAGAACTGTACAAGACAATATAAGGCCCAGGTCTGACTAAAATTCAGAACAACTGCCAAGTAAGGATATCTGCAAACAGATTAGAGAGTTTTAGTTTACAGTTACAATGAGAAATTAATTTTTCTATGCTCAACTTAAGAATTTCATTCTTCCAGCATAACTCATTCGCCTGAATAGAAAAAGGATAGTGGGAAATACAGCTACAAGCCTACAGGCTACAGCTTGATCTTTCAATCTTCATCCAGTCATAAAGAACGATTGACGGACTGAAAGACTGTAAGATCAGGAAAGAAAGGATCGCCAAAACAAAATGACAACATAATTAAGGATGTCTTACGCAAATTTCCACTTGAATTGTCCTTCACCATAAACCCCAAAGGATTCAAAGACCATAGCTAGCACAGCACAGATCATCTTCAGAATCATCTGGAAAATAACAGTCTTAATAGATAACCTGAAGGATTTTCCAAATTGAGGTCTAAGAAATAAAAGATCACATACATACTGCACAATGCCAATTTTAACAGCTTGATAGAAGTCCGAACCAAGATGCCAGTCCCTTAGCAAACAATTCAGAGGGAAAGGATGTTCTACAACTCCATAAGCGTAAGATTCTTCAAGAAGAGGTATGCTGGTAGTCACAAGGCTTTGACTTTCCATGTATTCAATTGTATTTGCCTCGCCACCTATGAAAAAGTAGATTTGTCAAAATTAGTGAAAAAACAAGTTTCAATAGCATAGATTGAACATAGAACTTCGAATCAATAGCATAGATCAGCATAGGAAACCAGCAGAGAAATCAGCGATCATCAAACATGTCAGAAGCGTCAGATTGTCTGGTCATCAGATCGTTAGGTCAAGTACGGCAGGTAGTTGGTGATGGATGCCATGTTGATGAGAGAGAGAGAGAGAGGTGTTTAGGGTTGTTAATTAACCCTAACACAAATACTCATTATATAGATTGAGATACTTCACTACAAGACTAAACCAACCAATGTGGGACAAACCACTAAACAATACTCTAACAGAGTTAAATCTTAAGGATCTGTGAAACATGGCGAGTTGTATGTCCATGCAGAAATCCGAAAGCCTTGGATTGAATAAGGTTCTTAATCCAGAACAAAGTAAACTTCTTACCACATGAATATAAATCAGAAGACAATAGAGATCCTTTAACGACACTGGACATCATCGTTTAATTATTCCACATAACAACCGCTATACAATTGGCTATCATCAATAAAGATAAATCAGGGATATTGGGTAGGTCTTCCAACGTACCTAAGCACGCTATGAGATATCTCTCAAAGCAATATAATGCCAAAGCTTCATAACAGTCCCGGATCACTTCATAGTTGAATGCAGCACTTGAATACAATAGTGACAAAAACTGTCAAAGAAAAAAAAAAGAATTGCAGTATTTTTAAGGAAAAGTAGAACAGTTACTAATATTCAAAATAAGTTGAAGAGCATGAGTGCTGTATGCATGAACAGGGGCGTCAAAGCAGCACAACACCAAGTACACCTGATGTGATTGGTAGGACACACATAAAAAGAATGCTACATAATCCCAGCCTACTTGTACATAAACTCATTATTCTGTACCTTTTTGTCCCATGGATGCTCCAAATAAATAAACTAACTCAGCAGAACACTCTTAGGTACAACAAAATCTAAACCCCATTTTCCGAGAGAATTAACCCGTGTACAAAATCTAAGCATTTACGGCTTGTAATATATTGTTTCTCAGTACTTTTGGACATAGACTAATATATTGTATGGAGGGAATGACATTTTTATTTCTAAGTGGGTTCATATAGACATAGTAGTGGCTGCTCATTTGTGTTGTGTTGCAAATTGAGGAGGATCACCAATTCACAAATCCACTTTCGATTCACAGCTATTTCTAATTCATGCAACTTATTCGTATCGCTAACCCACTGAATTGTATCAGATCATACAATACAAATCGTGAATCGTACGATTTTGACAACTATGATATCAATGACGCTGTGTATTAGGGTTAATTAACACCCAATACACTGTTTATTCTCCCTAAACAACAGGAACATATGCAGGGGTACTGTACATTTCTACATAATCAGCAGGATACAAAACAAAGATGATTGCCAATTTGCCAGACATACATCTTCGTTGCATACTAGCAGCACTGATAAGGTAGACCCTTCTAGGATGAATCACTTATGCTAAAGTTAAAAAACCTGCATGTAATTGGATAGAGAGACAGAAACAGAAAACACAAAATGTAGAATACATGGATTTTTATTTATACCGATTCCAGTGCATAAACAGGAACCATCAGGATGAGTCCAATTAAAAATTTCTGCTCCTGAAATCAAATATCAACTTCACAGCAGTCAATTTCAACATGTTTTTTTAAGAGGAAAAAAAAAACAAAAAAAAAAAAAAAAACAGTGCAGTATAATCAGGAGAAAAAAATGGTTTTAGCACCGATGATGATGCAACCAGAGAAAAAAAAAACTTCAATGAGCACAAGTCATGCAAGGACGAACCTCAGGTTGATTGTAGGCTGCTAAATGCTCAAAGATAAGATACATGGAAAGAACAAGAGCCACAAATACAAATATGCTTGCGCTGCAGATCGTCCAGCTGTACAGCAACGTCGGCTCCGAACCCAAGTTAATTAACCACATATCCATTGATCTGCCTGACGACTCCGCCAGGGTGAGAAGGAAAATTAATGAAAATAAAATATCCTTCCAAGTCATCACCAGAATTCAAAGTTTACTACTACTTAAGTTTCCAAACAATGGAATGTGGTTGATAAAGGGCATGCAGCACTTATTATACAATGCTTTTATGTCAATAAAGCATCTAGAAGTTTAGTCAGATGCTTTTGCAATTCTATCAGCGCCCTCCAGTTTAGTTCGGTAACAATGCTTTCAACGGACAGACAGTTCGGTAACAATGCTTGTTTCAGAAGGGGAATGAAATTAGGGAGAAATTTGTAGAATTTGTAAGAGAAAAATAATGCTGCCAGAGGTGATGCTTGCTTCAGAAGAGGAGTGAAAATCTTGAAGGGCCAAGACTAGGAATCTGCAACAAACATGAAAAGTATTACCAGTCCCTTCGTAAATATCTTTAAGTCCGATTGGAAAAACATAATACTACATATACCTCAACTTTCAAACAACGGAATTTCAGTTCCTAAGGTTTACCAATAGAATTCATTAAAGAAACAATATTCCAGTCACAATCTGGTCTCTCACTCCCAAGGAAATTTCCCCACACATATCTCAAACGCCTGGATTGTTGGAATCAACTTTGGCTGTTGGCCATCAAATATTTCCCCAACAAGAGAAAATTACCTCTAAGGATAGAAAAGTGCATGTTAATTCCCATTAAGGATGAATTTTATTTACCTCTAAGGACAATCACATTATGAAGATTATCCTTTTACCCTTCAATAAATACAATTTCATACTTCATTATTTTTTCCTATTATAGAGTAGGGCACCCTAGGTTTAGGCACTTTCATAGGGTTTTAGGGTGCACTTTCCTATTATGGAGTTTTAGTAGTTTAGACACTTTCATAGGGTTTAGCGTTTTAGGCTCTTTCATAGGATACTCTAGGGTTTAGGTTTAGGCACTTTCATAGGGTACCCTAGGGTGTTAGGTTTAGGCGCGTTTTAGTGGTTTAGACACTTTTATAGGGGCAATTTTGCAAAAAAATTCCAGAAATACTGAACAGTGCATTTCTATTTTTTTCTGGACCTCCCCACACCCGGCCACCCCCCCCCCCCCCCAAAACAACTGGTAGAGTGTCAAACATAGATAACCTTGTTGAAATCAACATTTCACAAGTACTCTTAATTGAAATTGTCATGCCTCCGCGGTCATAAAACATCTTACTGTCAAACATAGATAACCTTGTTGAAACCAACATTTCACGAGTACTCTTAATTGAAATTGTCATGCCTCCGTGGTCATAAAACATCTTACTTCCAATATTGTTTTCGAGCTCCAACATCATCATACTACTTAATACAATTAAATGACCAAAATGACACAGACCTAAAAAACCCAAATTCCAACAACATGCTAGGAAGATAAGTCGTGACGGACACGATGCCAATTGAGTTGATTTTTTGTGGAGTTGCCTAAAAAATCAAGAACTCCCAATAAACGATACTGATCATTTACTTTTTGAGTGGGTAAATGTTCATTCTAGTTGGAGGTCTCTTTTGTGTGTTAAACTGCGATTTGTCGAGGTCAAAGCCTTATTTTTAAACTGTTGAATACAAGGAAGAAGGTGCACTGATCATGTACTTTCCTTGAAGCATGTGCAGGTGGTAGACTTGGACCGGTAGTTCTGGGGTGAGCTGGTAGGGTCTACATTTGTTAACCAAAACTAGTAAGTAGCAAGTTTGAGATGCACGTAAGCTCATGCCCAATACACGAGTTTAGCGCCTGGATACTTCGTAATCAACAATGAAATAATGAAAATAGTAGAAGCAAAATGAAACCTTGGGAACAATGACCTATCCTTGGGAGGTTGTCCCTTGGAGTGTTTATGCTTTTCTAGGGGGCTGTCCCTAGCTGACCCATAGTCCAGTTGTTGTGAGGCTTCTGCTGACCAGTGCTGCGGCTGCTATCTCAGTTATTTTACTACTGCTATATCCTCAGTTCCCTACGGTTGCTGCAGCAGATGTTCTACAACTGTTTACTGATCTGTTCCCTAGCTGACCCATAGTGCTGCTGCTGCTGCTGCTACAACTGCACCAAATCCATGTAATTCCAATGCCAACTGGTCCTAGAACATTCACTGCTTGTGAATAATGTGAAACACTGCAGCAGTTTCCTACGAAACATTTGTTTACTGATCTGTTTTGTTGCTGCTATCTGAATTCTACAACTGTTTGCTGTTGCTGTTGCTTCTACTGCTGCTTGCTGCTGTAATGGCAGCAGTTAGCTGCTGCTGCTATTGTTTCCTATTGCTACTGAACAGTTTTTTCCCAAGATCATTCCACCTCTTGTGCCATTCGATGGTTCAAGCAGTTGCAACTAGGCATTCAGAAGATTTGTCATTCGAAATGTCTACCTTTTTTTTGGTTGTTTTCACTTTTCAGTAATATGTAAATTGGTTACTCATAGAGCAATGTTGGCTCTCTCTTATTAGTCAGGTTGCACTAAGTGTAATCTTTTGCCATCTGTTTCGTATCCCTCTATTAGATGGATAGGAAACAGATGTTCTATTTACTCTAGTCTTTTGTAGCCGTTTGGCGTAGGCTTTCTCTTTTTTGTTTTGGTTTTATTTTTGTTTTCCTCATGGGGTATCCCCTTGTAGGCTGTATATTCGGTTAGCCTCTTTTTCTTTCAAGCTGAATTACCCAAAAAAAAAAAACCTTGGGAACAGCATCAATATCACTCTTATTGCAAGAAAAGATGTTGGTGGTGATCAGATTGATATTGAATGGAAATAAAATCCAATCAATATCAATGGAAATAAAATCCAATCAAAGGAAAGGACAACAAAAATGGAACCATTATGATATTGCATAAGGAGATAAAAGTGAGATACAGCCCTTGAAATGACTCACTTCAAAGAGCAATTAGGATTTGGAAGTCGATTTGGTGCAAGTGTTCGAAGCACAAGATACACTCATACAAGCATATATTATAACTTACCATGCATAATGTAGATAATAGGATCCCAATACAGCTAGATTAAGACATTAAGTTCGACGACTGCATAATTCATGTGGCTTAGGTAATAGCATATATCTGTAACAACCCTAAGTATAAGGAAACATTGTTAAAGAGGCACTTGGGTCAATTTTAGATTTGGACTGCGAGGAAACATCTGAAGTGCCAACAAGACCAAAAATTGCAAGCTTCAACCCAATGGGATACTCTTCTTACACTCTTCATCTCGGAAAGCTTCTTTCAGAAATTTGTCATCCTTCTAAAATAAATAATGAAAAATTTCCCATTAGTATGCAGTTCTATCAAATTCTTAATTTGTAACCAATAGAGCTCAATGGAAAAATAGTATTTATGTAGCCGACCCCAATTGATTGGGACAAAAGACTCAGTTTGGTAAAGCTGAGAGTATGTACATATCATGTTATTCCAGATTTACTCTATTCGAAATCCCAAAAACCACAGGGGAAAAAGGAAAAAGAAGTCTCATGTAGCAATTTGATACACTGGCGTACCTCTCCAGCAAGCAGGAAAAAGAACGGGCGATCAACTAAGTTTCCACTAACTAATTTTAAAGCTGCAATACAAGCATATGCAACAGGTGTTATCCTGCAGTTAGAATTAAGAAGCAAAGGCTCATGCTTCTTCTTTATTTGCGCCTCTCTTTTCCTTCTACTTTTTAATAGGTTTGGAGGGCTTCTGTTTCAGAAAAAAGCGAGTATGAAATGAATCATATTTTGACTTACAGATATGCAAGAAGAAAAAGATCTCATGTCCATCAAACAGAAAATACACAACTGAGATGATATTTACACACAGCTTAATTTGTGCAAAAGAAGATTCAGTCTTGCATTCATCAATACATAGCCTTTTCTGCACATGCAACTGTGATGTTTAACACACTCGAAGAAATTGGAATCGACGTCATTTTAATGGGTACTACCATATCATGTAATATAAGCAAGGACATATTACCAGGCTAATACCTAGTAAATAGAAGTACTAAATACAAAGCCTTTTCTTTCCCACGCTACTGCAATGTTTAGCACGTTTGAAGAAATTAAATTGACATCATTTTAATGGGGAAGGACATATCATATAATGTAAGCGAGGGCCTATTGGCAAGCTAGAACTAAATAAGAAAGCAAAGGTACTACAATAGAATTTTTTTTTTAAAAACAAAAACAAAAACAAAAAAGTGAAATTAAGGGGCAAACAAGCCTAAGTATCAATCAATTGTGGTCGGCTGTTTCCTATTGAGCTTTCTCAAGGGCATCGTATTCCGTGATATCCAACTAACCTAGATACTTTCAAACTAACGTCTCTCAAGTAAATTTTGGTCCACCAATACCATAAGCATGCCACTACCCCTAAATACCGCACCTACCGATCTATGATAGACATGTCCAAAAAAATGCCTTAATATATCATCTCTCATCCTATCTTCTATCAGTGATACCCCTACCATCCCACGGTTTTAGTTTCTATTTCTATCTTGCAAAGTGTTACCACACATCCACATCAACATTCAGTTCCAGCTATACTTATCTTAGTTGCATGTTGTTTCTTAGACGCCAAACACTCCATGCCATACTGCGGTACAATACCATTTTCCCTTAAACTTCGTGGTTATTCTACTATCACACAACACTCCCAAAGCACTCTATCACTTAACCCATCCAAATTAATGCGGAGACCTTCCAAATTGCAGAGAAATATGAAAAGACATAATGTGCTCACAAATCTTCAATTACTTGTGTAACACCACCTTCATGTTCTCTATCAACACTATATACAGATGTAGTAGAGCTTCCCAAGCCTGTAAACTCTCGTTCCTAATTTTTTAGAATTTTGCTTTTGTGTTTTTTTGAATTTGAGAGAGGGAGGGGGGAAGAGTTTCTTGGGGGAAGTGGGGAGGAAGGGATGGGGGGGAATGTGTGTGTGTGTGTGTGTGTGTGTGAGAGAGAGAGAGAGAGAGTTCCCAGGGGGTTGGGGACGTGGGTTGAGAGTGTGTGATAATCAAAATTCAAAAAAAAAAAAATACATGGGGTGTAGGAGTGGGTAGTTGAGCCCTAACAGTTAATGCATGATACAGTAAAAGTAGTAAAATTATGTTTTCTATTAGGATAATATTGGTAATAATCTTTGTGACCGCTTCAAAAATTTGGTCACACCAATTGGTGTTCTCTCTTTATATATTGAACAGATTAAAAAAACAAGAAAACACAAAAATTCATAACAGTAACCAATATAGATGTCTTCCCTTGCATTGCATGCGGGCACAAAGCTTGTATTTCACTAACATCTATTTTAATATCTATTGTAACATCTATTCTAATACATAAAGGGAGAACCCCTTTTGGTGTGACCACTTTTGTGAAGCTGTCACAAAAGTGTTTTCCACAATTGCCCAACAAGAAACAATTTTTTACAGTTATGCCGTGTCCTCATTCAGTTTCTTGCCCACTCCCTCCCTCCCTCCCTCTCTCTCTCTCTCCCCCTCTCCATATGCTCGACTCTAAACTGCTTCCCATTTGTCTTCACATAACAATAACTCCATTAAAAATTCCATTTTCCTCGTCTGATCAACTGGCACAAATCCCAGCCATGTCATCTTGCATGAGTTTTCAAACAAATTCAGTTTTCCACTTCCAAAAAGACTATGCAGCCTCTTCTAAATTGGTAACAGTCATCGAAGGAAACTGCATTCGTAAATCTTTTCTATTTCAAAGATGAGAGATTTTTTTTCCTATATGTTCTTTTCTTTCCTTCATAGATATCTCTCACAAATCCAAGATGAGAGACTTAGTTTGGTGAATTTACAAAATTTCAATTTCCTGCCCAGTTTTTTATTTCTTATATTAACGGTGGTTATTGCATTAGCCTATTGTGTCTTAATTGAATAACTAGAGGCCGGGCCAATGCGTGTGCAAGTCGAATTTTGACAAAATATGTGAAAAAATTGATTAGACAATATGTGGGAAGCCTTTGTGCACATTTTGTCCGAACCAGCCTCTAAGATTAATTATGGCAACCGTGTTGCTCATCCTTTCACCTAAGATTAATCGCAGTCTGCTGCGCTGTGTCCAATTTGTTCATCCGCATTTTTATCGTTGAAAAACCTCAAGAATTCTGGCGGTGCCTTAGGTAGTTTTTGCTCCTCTTGGACTTTGTTGCCGTGCTTTTGGATAGATAAAATAAAATAACGAACCAATTGAAGTATCCAATAAGAAATCAAAGAGCCTTTACACCATATTAACAAAAATAGAACAGAGTACCTAACTAATGATAATAAAATTGATTTATATATGTGCACTTGAGGTCTAACAATTGAAGATTGCGGTAAGTCTAGACTATGTGTCATAGTAATGGTAATGTTTTTTGTGATAGCGTTAATGCAGGATCATGATGCTTAACAATAAATCACACAAGTTAAAGCTCCACGACCATCTCTTCCACACAAAGAAACGAAGAAGGGAAAAGAAGAAGAAGAAGGGGAAAAAAAAACAAAACCAAAAAAGACCTAATTTTATGGCGGTAGTAGAGAAACAAAGTGACGGAGAGAATACCAAGGAGGAGAGAACCTAATCCGCAATTCCGTCTCGAAGCAGCAAAGAAAGGGAATATTTTGGGCAACCGTGGTTCTTTACTGGCTGTTAACTGAGGTTTCATGTGCCGGTCTTCGATTCGAGGATCTTCTTTGCTTGGATGAGACAACGTGGGATTTCGTAGATGAGGATGCTGAATCGCTGATTTTGGAGGGGAGGGGAGGGGGAATTATAAGGAGGTGGGATCAGAGAGAGAGAGAAAGGGGATCCGGAGTTCCGGACATAATGTCATTTGTCAATGGTTTGTTCTCCATACGGCACCGCACAAATCGAAAATCATTTCATGGAAAGATTCCGTTTTGGATTAATTAGTACTTAATTTTTTGAATAAATACTTATTTTTTGAATTAAAGATGATGTATTATAAAAAAAATGACATGTCTCGTAAAGAGGAAAAAATAATAATTTTAGTGGAACGGGGCCTAATTGGGTCTCAATTGGCCGATGTTCCAGCGTTTTTTAATCCTCGCTCTCACTTTTTCAGTCTATTGGTAAAGGCTCGTTTGAGTTTGATTCATCTGCTAAACGAACGTAATCCGATCCTCAATTTTTAGGCTCATTAAATAATTGAATCAAATCTAAATATGACAATATTCGTCTCGATTAAGCTCGCGAACCTAGTGGGGGCGGCTCCAATGTATTCTTATATATTTTATGTGTAATTTGAATTTTCTTAATTATTTTCGACATTAAATCATTCAGGAAGTAAGCAAAAATATAATAATACAGAGTATAACTCAACAAAACAAAATAAAGTAGGCTTGATAAATTTTCAAGCAAAAGAAATATTTTCATTTTATATATACTTTTGTTTAAAAAAAATATTTATAATTTTGTTATTACTGAACTAAAATCTTGGAGCTACACTTAGAACCTAGAATATATGTATGCATGATAATTTCATGTGTGAACTTGAATATGTATAAACGGGACAGTTCAAGAGACACCCAAAAAAATACTTCAAATCTCAATCTCATAGTTCCCAATCAAATTTTTATGATCTGAACCGTTCAATGTGTGCAGAATGTGATTTTAAGGGTGCTTGCGAGAAATTAGCAAAAAAAAATAACCTGGAAAGGCTTGATTTGAGCAGTTTTTATTTGAACCGTTCAATAAAAAATTATTCGAAACTGTTCGGATCAAGCCCTTTCCGTTCTTTTTTTTTGCTGATTTCTCATGAGGTACCCTTAAAATCACGTTTTGATCACATTGAGCGGCTCGGATCATCAAAATTTGATCGGGAACTAAGAGGTGTTTTTTTAGGTGTTTTTTTGGGTGTCCTCGGAACAGCCCCGATGTATAAATTATATTACATGTATAACTAGTTCCCACTTCGAACTCCTTCTCGCCCTCAGAAATTCCATGTTTCTCATTTTTTTGTACACAAATGGAACCGCATGTATGCTACTTGTCACCTTTGCCACGGAGTATTGTTTCATCACATTACTACACAATTTGCAGGGTACGCTAACCCCAATGCACCTATATCACAACATGTGTGGGTGATGTTAAGAATATGTTTAACCTCAATAAAGGCTATGGGTACTTGACCCTAGCATTATCTAACCAAGTTCGAGCTTCCACCACTAAACTAACCCCTCATTAGTGCAAATGTTTTGAAATTTGAAAATCGGAAATGAGATTGGATAAACAGGTCATTGGTTCGACCATGGATCAACCGAAAATGAACCGAATTAAACCGTGGTGTCGTAGTTAAATATATAAATAATTTATGGATAAAAATAAAATTTTCTTATATTTGAAAATTGAAACAACTCAATTCAATGTATTTTTGAAAGAGGTTCTCAATGGAAAATTTGTGTATTCCTTGTGCTTTAAGAGGTTATTATTGTCAAGATGTATTAGTCCCAAATTGGTAGACGAGGGAAAAAGGGACAGTCCACTTGCCTTTAAAGGCCCAAGACTCTAAAGAAGAGTAATTTCCCATGGAGAAATGGCAGCCCAGGACACTTTGGGGGCCCAAATTATCAAAAAGGATGAGCCCATTTCCAAAATTTACCGAGTACAAAGCTACTCACTTATTCTTACTAGTCATTAACAGAAAACCACGTCCTTCTCGTTTCCACTATCAAAAAAGTTTTTACCATCAACTTTTGCACTCACATACCCATCAACATTTTATTCACTACCGGAAATAACTTAACATTTCTCAACAATTTATTCACTACCAGAAACACCTAACTTTCCAACCACAAAGAAGTTTGACCTAGAATTTAGAACTACCCGATTACAAAGAAGTTTTGGAGGGCTATTCGAACCGGAGGGGTGACGGGCCAACCAGTTCAACCGACCAAGTGGATTAGCTAGAGTTGTAAAACACCTACATGCATGGGCTTATGCTGGGGAAGAAGCAACATGAGCAAGAGGAATCCAACTTCAAAGCTCTTTTGGATCTCATTTTCTCTCTCTTCTGGACCTTGCATCAAACAGCACAAGTCCTTTTCATGATCTTTAATGGAAATTATTTAAAGAAATTAAATAGGCATCCTATTTAGAGGAGTTATTTAGGTGTCCATCTTAGTGGGTTTGAATACTTATGTTCTTATGAGCTCCCTGGCTCGGATTGTTTTTTAGAGTTGCCACCTGTATTTTTGAAATGATTGATCCAAGAAACCGAGAGTTTGTTTAGAAAAATGATAAGGCTTTTGTAGACATCCTAATTTGGACTTCTCAGATTAGTTTACTTACGGTATTTGATTCCCCGATGATGAAATGGATCAAGAACACCCCGAAAATGTTAGTGTGTTTGAGCTTCTAGAGTTTAAACCCCTTAAACCTAGCCCAAAAAGCCTCAGCCAAAACTCTACATGCATACGCTGGCTTAACACCAGCGTGCGCCGATCCGATTGCCACATGTCAGTCATCGGTCAGCTTTGACCGTTGACAAGTGTGGTGATGTTTGGACCCGCACACACGCAAGGCTACCACTTGCGTACGCTAGTCAAACCTAGTCTCATCACCTTTATTCAGCCATGATCACAGGACTTTTGGGGCACCCTACACTCTGTATATTCGTCTGAGAAGTGATCTCGGATAGGGGGATGTTCCCCCATCTCTCATACAACCCCCATCACCTTGTCATATGCATTTAATGAATGAAGACTTCATTGCCAAGTCTAACCAGCCACCTTTGGCTGGTTACTCCCTCCTCCCATCTCTTGTATATACCCCTCATCTCTCCCCGTGAAAAGAGTGTTAGGTTCTAAGTCAAAAGTTGCTAAGTTGGTTCTCCAAGTTACAATATCACTCCTTTTCTTGTTCAATCTTTCTCTTACCAAGGATTTAACAAGCAACACAACCACACATCACTCCATACACCCATCCTTCCACTTTCATCATCCAAGTCACTACTCAAGTCAAACATCCTTCCAAACTCAAAAATCAAAGTTATACCTCCTTTGTGATAATTCTCTATTCTGATCCCTAAGAGTGGCTGCCAGGGTCAAAGCTGGTAATCAATACTAGTCCTGGTCCTAAAGCTACCAAGGTTTCAAAAACCATCAAAGCAAGGACCTGCGTGCGCCAGTCCTTAAGTCGCGTACGCCACTCTATGGTTGTGCACTCAAGTCAATGTGAGGATTGATGCCTTGCTATTTTATGTATTTCTTTTCATATTCATCACAGTGAAGCATGTTAAAATCGGTTTACTGCTTTCCTTTGATAGAACTGCCAGTTTTAGTTTCAATATTAATATCTGCTGCAATAGAATACCTTTGGGATCTTTCTGAACATGTCTCAAAGCCCAAAAAATGCAAAGCCAAGCACCCGACAAGTGGCCCAAACTGGCGCACCGCAGTGGTTTACCCACGTACGCCAGTCTAGCCCTGACCAGTGGCTGGCCTTTGCATGGTAACTAGGCTTTGGCCTTTGTTTTATCCCCACATTATTTATAGGGTGTTTTATTTGTTTTATGGCTTTGTAGCCCTTTTACACTACTTAGAACTATATATTATCTGTTATATGAATTGTTTGGTTTGTCCTGGGTGTGCACTGGTCATTTCCAGAGCCTAGAGGGTTGAAAATAAGAACTGTGGATTTAGGCTTACTGGCGTACGCAGGTGTAATCAGCATACAGTGACTTGATCAGTGCATACCGGTTTCTTCTTGCGTACATCACTCCTAAACAATGTCTTCCAGTTTGCTTAAAACTCCTACAGAAGTTTGTTTTCATCTTATATTAATTATTTCAATAAAGCTAGCATGCCATTTATCACATCCTGCCAACATGTTACAGTTTTAATCCCCTTTAACTGCTCTCCTGCCCTAATTGGCTAAAAATCGATTAATGAGAGAGAATCAAATGTTTTACAAAATGCCCAAGTAGAGACCAATCTCCGGATTGGGCGAGAGGGATGCCTTAAAACCCTTCCCCTCTTGTAACTTGGCTCCTGAACCTCAGATATCAAGGTGACGATGGACCAGTCTACGCTTTTTCAAAATCAAACAGCGTAGCAAGCTTTTCAAGTTCGGTTTCTTAGGTGGCATACCACAAAAACCCGAGTGGCGACTCTAAATTGAGCATTTTGCCGCGCTTTCCAAAAGGGCGCACTCAACAAAATACGATTTTTAGTGGCCACTCTGAATTGAGTGTTTCGTTGCGCTTTCCAAAAGGGCGCACCCGACAAAATACGATTTTTAGGGGCGTGTACCCACATTGACGACTCTGCTCGGGATTTATTGCATTAGTCTATACTTGGAAATTAATACTTTTGAGAACAATCCCGTAAAAGTCTGTCAAAACAGTACGTTTCGCGCTGCTGAAGAATGGAATGGTGGCTTAATAGGATCCTGAATCCGACCAATCCGAATTGGGACTTTTTCAATTGTTCACTTGTGTAATTTTCTCCAAGTATCGATTAATAAAAGTGAGCCACATTTTAAACATTTTGCAAACGTTGCGATTCTCTCTCATTAATCAATTTTTAGCATTCTTCATGTGCATCGATGTTGGCTAGCCCCGTTGAGTTGTTTTGGGTAACCGGCACAGTTTCTGGAGCCCAGGGTCCTTGAATGCCCAACAACCTTGGATGATTAAGTCATTTTGCCATTCGACTGTTGCACCACAATACGCGGGCAACGGGAGGTATATCTTGGCTTAGTCTGAGGAACCCCCTCAAACCAAAATCGGCCTCTTCATATACAAAGCTCTAGAAGTCTTCACCCTAAGACAGGTAACCATAGGGTAAGATTACTTGCATCTAACCCCCATATGCTGTCTATGTGTTACCACTTTCCCTATCCCATGCACTGTACACACATACCGTTTTGCGTAGGAGCATGATAGGGCGGCTTTTAGGTTGTCTCTTGTCAAGTCTGTCTTATGCCTATTAGGACGCTGCCTTGGCCCGATGAAGAGTCGTGCATCTCGATAGTGCACGTTGTCAATTTTCAAAGTCCTTAGATCAACGAGACTTTGGAAAATCAAGACTTTTTAAGTCCTTGCCTAATGCCCAATCGAGGTCTCAAACAGAAAACAAGGAACAATGGAGAGAATGCCATGATGTTTACACCACCTTGGTTATCGTGCGAAGCACGTACACCGTTTAGGCTCCGGCGATGTGTCATCTACGCCGTCCCGATTCTGGTATCATGTCACAATGTTGCGTGTTGGTCCCAGACCTGCGCGCGCTGCTACAATTCCAGTAGCAGACAGTAGCGATTTGCTACTGCCTCCAACTTGTCATTTTCATTTCCAAGGCCTATTTTGCACTTATATCTGTTCAAGCAAGTCACAAAGGGTATATAAGACTGTGTCAAAGCATCGAATCCAAAATATCACACTTAACGAAGATTTTGGACCCCCGGGGGCATATTTCAAGTTCAAATCAAGGTTTTAAAGGCTCAAAATTCATTTTAGGGCTTTTTGCCAAGTTTTCTCATGCCGTGCAGGTCATATGGACCTAATGTGACTATGCGGGGGTGTCGATTATGTCCATTTTTTTTTGACATTTTTTAAGTTTTTCAGTCTATTTGTCATTTCGGGATACTTTTCTCAGTTTTGTCGATTCATACAGGTTATTGTACATCTATTTGACCTTACACAAGTGTCAGTTTCACCTGTTTAGGGATATTTTGAGTTTTGGCTTATGAATGCCTAAAATTTCATTATTTTCCGTGTGTTTAAGAGTTCATGTCGTATCCTGGGACTTTTCTTTCTTTTTCATTCGAGCTAGACAAGTCTATACATGTAAATGCATCTGTTTGTCGACTCAATTCATTCGTCAATGCAAGTTGGATGTTAGTGGTTGGTTTATACTTTCTTTTATCAATTTTCAAAGAGAATTAATAAACCAGAAAATGCAACTTTTATATACTACTACTAACAGTATCCATGGCACAACGGTGGAATATCATGAACAACGAGGCACACCGGTCCAAAGCAAAAGCATATCTACGGGGCACATCCGCCTAAGAGTCAAAAGGGCGCGCAGACCCAATACTACTACTACTAATGTCAACTAGGGCACGGTGGCCCGCTCAAAAGTCTATCTACGTGGGCGTGCAGGCCCGAATCTCAAAGAAAAGCAAAAAGACAGTTAAGTAATGAGGTTCAGTGATAGTCCTTAGTCACCAAACTCATCCTCATCATCCTCCTCCTCCTTCTCGCCTTCGTCGTCGTGTGGCTCTCTCTAATCAATCTTGTACCCAGGGTTTGAGGCGGAGTCGTCGGAGCTGCTATTGGTAGACGAGTGCCCCTCATCCTCCTCGTCCTTGCTCTCCTCCTCAAAAATTCGAGGCTTCGCTATCTTCCTTTTCTTCTGAGCTGACTCACTTTGGCCCGATCTCTCTCACAGCCTCCTCTGGTATGTCTCCTCTGTCTCCTTGACACGAGTCTCACTCTCTACACACCTCCAGCTGCGGGTCATGTGGTACTCGTGTGTCTCTGAGCTGTGGCTAGAGTGGCAGAGGTACTCGGTGTAGCTCTCGCGATCGTCTGAGGCAGCGCCCTTGTCGTCTTCCTCCTAGGAGTCACCCTACTCTACGCATGCATTGTCAATTTTTACATTCATTTAGTATACACTGTGCATATTGTATATCAAATGTTGAAAGCAGGAAATATCTATCAAAGCAAGTCTATCAAGCATATCAAATGTTGAAAGCAGGAACTAACTATCAAGTGTTGAAAGCAAGTCTATCAAGCATATCAAGTATTGAAACAGGCCTACCTAGTATCGAAAGCAGGAAATGAACAAGGTTTTGGGGATTATACCTGAGGTCTCGTCAAGTCCGGTGTAGGAGTTGGAGCCACCGCTCTGGGGTAGTGCAACTGCAAGGGAAAGCCACTCGCCGCCTTCCGTATCTCGTTCTCCATTGCAATCATCAAGCGCACGACCTCCCTTGCCCACTCCACTGGCACCTGAAATACATTTCGGGAATCAAAATACAGTTCAAGTACAGTGCAAAGGAATTGAATGGTACGAATGCAAGCTATACCTTACCGGACCGGTCATTAGCCCAGGCTCTGCCTTGGCCGGGGTAAGCTGGACTATGGCACGCTCTCCATATGTGTCATTTACGTCCACCGTCCAAAAAAGCTGGGGAGGTCCACCTCTCACCACACCACCTCTCCTTTGCTTGAGGCGAGTAGGATCCCCTTTATGTCTCACGGCTGTTGTACGCCTCTCGTTTCCTGCCTCAAGGGCCTAGCCCAATGCTTGTCCAAAGTCCATCACCCTCAACGGCCCTGCCAAGTACTGCCTCTGGTAAACGGCGTAGTCACGACTAGGCCTCAAGAAGCACGAGAGGTCAGTAGCCGGCGTCATGAACTCCTGCAGCTCAGTCAGCGTGTACTCGCCTGTGTGCGAAGCACGGGGCAAAAGTGGCCCCGAGACCTGAAACTCAGGCAAACCAAGTGATTGTTGCGTCACACAATCCAGAGGTCTAGAGGTTGACAGGGATGGCAATAGCCTTAAATAGGTTTATCAGCAGGTCAAATGATAAGTGCAGGCCCTTTTTCCAGTTACTGAGGAAAAGAGAAGAGACTGAAGAGTATGAATGGGGAGTAGAATGCGAACAAGCTTTTGAGGACCTAAAGAAGTACTTGGCTGCGGCACCGCTCCTATCCACCCTAGAGCCAAGTGAGCCTTTGATTTTGTACTTAGCCATTTCTAAGCATGCAGTGAGCACAGTTTTATTGAGGAACAAGGGACCCAAGCAAATCCCTGTATATGACGTGAGCAAGACGTTGTTAGATGCAGAATTGAGATTCTGCACATTGAGAAGTTAATCCTAGCATTGAGTGTAAAGGGAAAAATCCGCTCTATATGGAACTACACTCTTTGAGATCCTAACGCATGTGACAGCCTCATCGGATCCCTAAAACCTGTAACACAAATACAGTGAGCATACCTCTGCCTCTCGTCATTAAAGGCCCTCCGATGCCTAAGTTAGTATTCGTACTAAACCCAAAATTTGTAAGAAAGACAACAAGTAAAATTATAGCTCAAAGCGTACCTTTTCTCATTAGGTTTATCTCGTATTTATAGATCTCGCATGACTTGCTTTCCAAGTATCCTCGTTGCCCTAGGTTTCCTATCCTGTATAGGAAACCCTTGTTTTTTCGAGACTCTTTCCTCTAATGAGTCGAAGTCCTACTTTCGTTATGAAACTCCAATCATATGGAATTCGTTCCATATAGTAACTCTTATCTCTACCTTTCATGGCAGAATATATATTATTCCCTTATATGCGGGACCCATCCTTATAACATAAGGAACTTATCCCAGAACACTCCAGAGCAATCCAGCCACCCATCTCGTTGGTTAGCATAGCTCAAGCCAATAGTGATCCTACCCTTTTGCTTGGCAATAATGTTGAGCACCGTTGCTCATTATTGTCCATTGATACCCTTGCTTGGCTTTACACACTGTGACGCGGCGCTGCCACACTGCCATGTACACTACCTCGGATGCTCCTTTCGTGGTGCTCCCGTGCTTATCTCATGGTCAGTTACTATCCCCTATGGTGCACCCCTACGTGGTATCTTATTCCGCACATGTTCTAGTTTATTTCCCCTTGTAACGCCCCGAATTTTAGGAACGTTAAATAGACAATTTTATTGAATATCTAAATAAAGTCTGGCTCATTATTACATCATAACCTCCATAAGATTACTTTCATTACAAAAGGGAGGGAAACTAGGGTTCCTAACTACAGCTCCGTCTGCTTCTCCATCCTAGCCAACTCTTCAGCGCCAAAGGCCTCCAAGGTGTAGAGTTCACCCTGTTCATCTATAAGATCTGACACCAGCATCGCCACCAATATAATATGTCAGGGTCACCTAAAGGTAACACCGTGAGCTACGAAGGCTCAATAGAAAACACATACCCACTAACCCTTAAATTACAAACATTAAATCATAACATTGTCACATCTGCATTTACTATTCAAACTAACGTTTGTGTCCATGATTTTTTGAGTTTCTCCTACGCGACTCGTCGTGGACCGTGTCTCCATTTATCAACATTTCCAAAATCGTTTTAACACACCCAACCTCAGTTCTGCCGTTCCGGTCTCCCAAATATCCTCACAATGGTTCTCCCACACTGGGTTCTCATTGGCACACAAAATTTGCATTGGCTCCTCTCCACGGATAACCAAGCCATTCCTCACCATGGTTCCGCCGCTCCGGGTTCCCATGGGAACGCACACAACCTCACAATGGTTCTGCTGATCCGGATTTCCATTGGAACACACACACACATTCCCACAATGGGCAAGTCCGGCCACATTGCGGTTTTCAAAAATATTTCACCTTTTCAAAACACGCCTTTTCTTTAACCACACCCCAGGTGTCATGTTTCTATTTTCTTAAATTTCGTGTCTCGTTTTCATGCATCGACTCCACGGTAGGACTTTTCACATACGTAATCATAAATCATTCATTGTAATCTTGAAACTAAACTTGCAAGATCATCCAACTCAATATTATACCACAAGTAATACAAGCAATTCATGTATGCATGTTCCTAACCATTTTAAAGATCAAAATACGAATGCTTCCGATCAAGTGTTAACATTCCAATTCTTTTTAAAATTCGTCCTTTCTTCCTTTGAGGGAAGTTCAAATAAACATATGTTTATTAAAGTAAAAGTTGTTTATTCAACATGCTCACACTTCCATTAGCACGATAAACTTGTTGACAAACATGCATTCCAACTATTAGAGCATCTCCAATCCATACAAAATAGAGGATGGATGTAACACATTGAAGGGAGATTTTGTAATTTATTTCACTTTTTCTTCACTTTTTGTACTTTTTTGGGAGAATTTTTGAGGGACCCACCGTCCTTTTTAGAGTTTGGAGGAAATTTGTACTCCAAATTTACTTTTGGTCCTCCATTTTTAGAGGACCAAATTTACTTTTGGAGGACCAAACTCTAAAAGGACGGTGGGTCCCTCAAAGATTCTCCCAAAAAGTAGAAAAAGTGAAGAAAAAGTGGAATAAATTACAAAATCTTCCCTCAATGTGTTACATCCATCCTCTATTTTGTATGGATTGGAGATGCTCTTATGAACGATAGATAACCTTATTATCTACTTAGGGAAAACGGTTAAGGATATTCATACTTTGAACTAAGGACATTCTACTTTCCAACATACGGTTCTATACTATACGTAGAGTTAGTGGACTAGGGACTCTACGTATGCTTAGAGATAGCGTATATGGGACTCTACCTTACTTCTTGGCGGTTGGTCGATTTTGAGAATAGGTCGTCGATTTTGCGAATCGGCGGCGTAACGGCTCCAAAGTGCTTCGAATGGAAGAGAGATAGATTTTCTCTTCCTAGAAACAACTTTGCTAACTAAACTAGGCTACTTAAAAGATCTAGGGGTGGTTTCTGGAGGTGGTTTGGTGGTATCTCTCAAGAACTTCAAGAAAACTCAAGAAACTTGAACTTTGGAACTTGGAAAGCTTAGAAATTCTAGAGAGAAGTTGGAGCAAAGAGTGAAGGTGTGAGTTTAAGCTTGAATGAGCTTGCTATTTATAGGCCAAGGGCTCCCTCTCTCCTCCTCTCACCCGAAATCTCTATCTCTCTCCTATCTTTGATTTTTTTTCTCCTTTTGTCATGTCAAAGCATGGCTTGGTGGGTAGGTTGAAGGGTAGTGTACAAGTAACCATCAATGAAAGACTAGATTTTGTACTTTGGGTAGATTTTAGGAAGATTTGATGGAGGAAGAGTGATGGTTCAAAGATTGTGTGAATAAGTAAATATATAAGGACAATGAAAGTATGTAGGAAGATCATGTCATGGTACCCTCCAAATCTCTCCCACATCTTTCCAATCTCTCCCTCATTCTCTCTCTCGGCCGCTCTCTCCCTCTCTCCTCTCGGCTCTCTCTCTCTCTCCTAGCACTAGTACACACACACACACACACACACACACACACACACACACATATATATATATATATACACACACACATACACACACACACATTATATATATACTATGCAATCTAGGTAAATTTTCAAATCAAAATTCCTTATTAAAATAGTCCAAATTGGCACATGTTCTTATTATAATATTGTACCAGTGTACCTAGGAAATCTAGGGTATTAAATCCATAAGGTACATACACACACATATATATAAGTATATCATCACATGGGAAATCTAGAAAATGATTTATTTAATAAACCCTAGTACTTGTTGGTAAGACTAACTCTATTATCCAATGGGTAATAATTTCCCTAATAGTTATTGACCAATGGATAAAAGGGTGAGGTACTATATATACTAGAATAATACCATATGTCCTTTAGGCATGAGTATATATAACGATATATAACTATATATGGGTACTTTAACAAAATCTAGTACAAAATATCTTTGGTAGAAAATCTAGATTTTCTATTGTCCAATGGATAAAATTTTCCCTAACTATTATTGACCAATGGGTAAAGGTTCATCTATGGTTAGGAAATTATAACTAGGTGAATTGGTAAATAGGTTCCTCCGACTAATCGGTTGGAACCTAGCTATATTAGCCAAGTAGGGCTTTTAATCAAGAAACGAATTTTTAAAGGGCTAAAATCTAATTATGACGGATTTTTAGAAATTAAAAGGGATTTCAAAAGCAATCCAAGTAATTAAAAATAAAAATTCAAATTTTTAGCGAAATTTTTATTTACCAAAAATCAGGGTTGTTACACCCCTAGCTCAGGCAAAACCCCATTACAATTGCTCCCCAGCTTTGCTCATTACTGCTGCTCGGCAGCGAGCAATGGGTAAATGCTCTTTTGTGGTGGCAACTTTGGTTGGGCATGTTTTCAAATGCCTTTGTTTTTTCCAACTTCTAGACTCAATCGTACGCTTTGAGTCAGAAAAAATTCCCCTTCGTGCCATATGGCAAGTCACGCCTCCTTCGCATTTAATGCGAAGTGACACTCCCTTTTCTGATTTCAACCCAAACGGCGTCCTTTGGGTGACATTCTCGATACGTCACCCTACATTTTGGGGGTTATAATCATTTCTAACCTATTTCAGCTTGTTCTTTCTCTCTCTATATTCAGACGAAAAACTTTTTCTCCGCCATTGTTGCTGTTCATCCCCCTCGTAAGCGACTTCAACCACTCACTCTCGAGTCCAACTTCTCCGTTCTTTGTCAGAAAATCTCCATTAGACCTCATTTCCTTCGAGTAAGTCCTTTTTCTCATTTTTGTTCATCTTTTTGAGGTTTCTTTTCAACTTTTCTAGGTTTTATGTTCTTGTTTACACTCAAATCGCCCAAACAATGGTGATTAGGACTGGCCATTTTAGAAGGCTCTACCAAAAGGAAGGCCTTTGTGACCACCTAAACACAGGCTACTAATTTGGTAGGAATATAACCTATGGTTGCTAGACTTGCTTTCATACTCCACAGAGAAAAGTTCATGTCCTATATAGGATAAATCAAAGGGCTGTCCAAATCTTTATTCGGCTCTGTGACACCTCTGAGAGGATGCGGATGTTCAGGGAACACTATGGCATCCCTGATGACATCCACCTAGAACTCGCTCTAGTCGATGCTGATAGGGATGGTCACGACAACCAAGTCCTTCGCGTCTCTATTATGTCCATAGTCGAAAGAGGAGTTTGTCTTCCCTTCCATCTTTTACTCTCCTAAACTCTAAATATGTACTGTATCCCCCCCAGTGTAAAATCAATTTCTTTCATCTTGTTATGGGCATCACTATCCTAAATTGAGTTTTGGGCACAAACCCAGGGTTTTGGGATATTCAACACATGTATAGCATTGTCCCAACCAGGGATGGGGCTCCTACTACCTCAAGGCTTACACTTGACTCTGTTTGGGGGTATAACGATGACTTCCTCATTGTTACTGGTAACTAGGAGGAGAGGGACAAGGAAGGCCAACCAACCGAGCTACACGTACTTCACGCCTTCGGCCACCCACATGAGTCCTTCCTTCCCAATTCCCATGCAACTTTTGCTATTTCTTCGTACCATACTCGTACAGTTTACTCATGTGTTTTTCCATTCTAGTTACTTGTGCAGCTTCCAACAAAAATGACAACCATCGCACCATCAGCTCCCTAGTCCACCAGCTCGATATCCGCCGAGCTCTTGACTACGATGGCATTCCCAGTGTGATCGGTGCTAGTCTGGGCCTGCTCACATCCTTCTCGATTATACCCCGACATACACTGGTGGTATTAGCTTACGAGCCGAGGCCCGTACTCAACATCCTTTCCTGCTCTCTAGCTATACACCGAGCAAGCCTGTGATCCTCCTCCTCCAAACAACCGAAGACATAACCGTCGGTCTTCTACCGTTACCGTTGCTACTTAGCAAGGAAACGTAGACCTTCCTGAAGGTGTCCCTTATGTCCGAATCAAAGACATCGGTGCTTCCTCCTTGAGTAACATGATCGTCATCTCCCCCTCCGACTTCTTTGCTGATCAAGACATGTCACGCCGCTTTAACCTTACGACCATGGTTAGTCGTACAGGCTCAACAACCCCTAATGACTCTCCCATCTCTACTCCTCCCCTCCGGGTTTCAGCCTCTAGCTCTCCGGCTTAGCGTGCCTTGGAGCAGGCTCATCAAAACAAGCCCACACGTCGTAAGGCCTTTGGCTTGGACGACGAAGAAGGCCAAATCTCTATCTGTGAGCTCTAAGAGCGTAACCCTGTCCATGCTTGGACCCCTACTCCTCCTCTGGTCGCACCTCAATCGAGCAGCTCTGAGCTTCCCCCCATCTGGGCTCCATCCTTTCAACGGGGGAGCCGTCCCCTCAATGTGGGAGACTTTGTTGGCTCTCTAGACACCGCCCTTGCTCTGGCCCAAGCCCTCCAACTCCCTGCAGACATGGCAAAGGAGAGAGAATCCACCTTGGAGCACCTAAAGAAAACTTCGGTTTCCCACAACATTAGGGTAAAGTTTCCTTCCTTAGTCTTTACCTGTGGGGCCCAGTGATGAGATATGAATTGAGCCATGCGATGGCAAGGGTAACCTATGGGGCCTTATGTTGAAATGGGTTACCTGTGGGGCTAGTGATGAGATATGTTGTGACACTAACGTATAATACGTCATGGAAAGTTTCTCTTCGAGGAAGAGAATGGGTTCGATGAGATGATTATAGTTAGTGAGACGTTAATGTATGATACGTCATGGGAAGTTTCTCTTTGGGAAGATAATGGGTCCCATGAGACAGTTATAGTTAGCGTGGGGTAGTGGATGTCCAACCCTAATGTACGATACGTCATGAGATGACTCGATCCTCCTGTTATGGTCTTAAGTGAGAACATTCTCGGTACATAACTTAGGTGCGCTCACCTCGGACCCTAGTACAGGATAAGCAAGAGGAAGGGTGGACCCATGAGACGGTTGTAGTTAGTGGATGTGGGAGGAAAGGATCTCGTGGAGATGATCCTTAGATTTCATGTAAGATGATGGATAGTAAAGAAAAAGACGATGTGCTATAATTTTGTACCTCTCGTGTATTATCAATTGTGATATTATTGAATGCTAACTGTAGAGTAAGGGATTGGTAGGAATCGGATTATTCTACTGGGTGAATTATCACTCACGGATACATTTGTATCCTGGTAAATCGGTTGCTTCAGCGATCAATTTGCCAGAGGGTGCAGGGTTCAATGATGGAGCAGTTTGACACAGGAGGAATACCAAGGGCGAAGACCAAGTATGCTTGAGATCTGTATCAACACTAGAGTCGCTTTGAATATGTTTAAATAAATTGTTAGATTTTTGTTTAATTTTTAAATGTAAATTTTGTATAACAACAAATAGGGGTCTAGTAGTTTGTAAAATTCAGTGTATTTTAGGGTTAATGCTTTCGAAATTTTGTGGAAAATCGGGGAGTTACAGAATGGTATTAGAGCATAGGTTCAACCCTCGGCCTTGGATAGATTGGGTAGATCACTTTCCGAGAGCGTAAACCTGAGTTACTAATTGCGGTGATTACTTATTTTAAATCTAAACTATAAGTATTATTTAGCCGTCGTCCAACTTAGAATTCGAGAGCGTACTATGAGATAACAAAGATCTTACTTGTTTGACTTTTATGTGATACGTTACCTACTTATGTGAGGTTACTTATATAGCTAAATATTAGTATGATCCTATATTTGTAATCAACTACTGTACTATAAGTTGGAGGGTACGTTGTGAAACAAACAAAAACAATTGGACCACTCGTTAAAATGGACCTTATAATGTTAGCCTCATTGGATTAGTTTTGCATAAAATCCACCAAGCGATTGAATACAAGTTTTGTTACTTTACATTCTTAAAAATTTAACATTTCAAGAATTTTTCCTAATGAAATGAGTGCAGTGTTGTCGTTTGACTCCAATGGTTTTAAGATCTAAAAAAAAATTGCAAATTTTGAATGTAACAACTCCGATTTTCATTAAATAAAAATCTCGTTGTTATTTCAAATTCCTTATTTTCTCTTGATTGGCTATATGATTTCTTGTTAATTTTCCGATGAACCGTCATAAGTTAGATTATGGTCCGTGGTTAGTTTTCGACTAGAAAACCCTACTTGGCCAATTTAGTTAGATTCTAACTAACTAGTTGGAGGAACCAAGCAACCAAACTCACCCAGTTCCTAAATGAGCCTTTTGAACCTTTTGCCATTATCCATTGGATAATAAAAGTTAGGAAATTTATTACCCATTGGGTAATAGCTCCAATCTTCCTCCAAGTACAAGGATTCCTTTAAATAATCCCTCCATGGATTCCCCATGTGCTTTTATGTATTAAATCTAAAACCCTAAGATTCTAAGTACTTCTAAATAATATTATAGTACTAGTACTTTCTAGGGTTTTTAAAGAAGAGAATCCTAGCCTTTTATTTAATTAGGGTACTTGGTACCACTTATATATTAGAATATTGGGCATTTGTACACATGTATCAAAATCCTAGATTTGTAAAAGTACTCTATCTATTAGTTTAATCAAACATGTGCCAATTAGAAATTAGTTTAATAGGAAAATCTACTTAGTACCTTGGTACTTTTTATTCTTAGTCTTTATTATATGTATATATATATATATATATAGTGTACTTGAGAGAGAGAGAGAGAGAGAGAGAGAAATTGCCGAGAGAGAGGGAGAGAGAATTGCCGAGAGAGAGAGAGAGAGAAGAAGAAAAGATTGAGGTGTACCTTGTTTTGATCTTCTTTGATTTTCTTACATTGTCCTTGGCTAAAATATAATCCTTGGATATTCACTAATTCAAGCACATGGTCCTTCTTTGTACATTTACTCTTTTAAAAACCATGTACAACTCTCCTTTCATCCACCAAATCTTCCAAAATCTTCCATAACCAAATCCTTGGTACAAATTTTAGCCATGCTAGGGTTAGGCTTTGATCTTCCAAGATTTCATGACAAGTGTCAAATTTTGAGCTATGGGGGGGGCGGCCTTGAAGAGAGGAGAGAGAGCCAAGGTTTTGCCTATAAATAGCAAGTCATTCCAAGCATTTCAACTCACACCTTTCCATTCTTCAACTTCTCTCTCTAGAAAAATTTGTGTTCTTTCTTGTTCTTGTTAGTTCTTTCTTGGTTCTTGAGTTTCTTTAAAGTTCTTCAAGAAACTCATCCAAAGCCGCCACTAGACCGCCACCCGACCACCCTTCGATCCATAAAGTAGAGTAGTGTTAGTCAAGAAGAAGTTTCGAGAGAAACCATTCTCTTTCGAAGCTCCCGAAGGCATACCGTAGGAAGTTACTCCGTCCGACCATCGACTAACCTTCCGTAGCCGACTACCGCCAAGAAGTAAGGTAGGAATTCTTTATCTCTATTCCTAAGTATAATGTAGGTACCCATACTTACTCGATGAATACGTAGGGTATTTACCACGTGAATCCAAGTATTCGTATTTTGATGTTTAAAGGAGTTATGAACGTGCTTACTTAAATTGCTAGCATTACTTGTGGTGTAAAATAGAGTTGGTTTATGATGAATGATTCATACTTACTTTTGTCCTACCACGGAGTCTATGCATGAAGACGAGACACGAGAACCACGAAAGTAGAAACATGACACCTAGGGTGTGGTTAATGAAAGGGAATGTATTCCGATGAAGGAAATATTTTGAAACTACATAATGACCGGTTTTGGGTGGAATTATGTGAGTTGTATGTGTGTGTGCCAATGGGAACGCGGTGCGGCGGAACCATTGTGAGGATACTCGGGAACCCGAAACGGCGGAATCGAGGTTGGGTGTGTGGCTTGGTCATCCGCGGAGAGGAGCCAATGCAATTGTGTGCCAATGGGAACCCGGTGCGGCGGAACCATTGTGAGGATACTCGGGAACCCGGAAGTGGAACCGAGGTTGGGTATGTTGAACAAAAGATTTTTGAAAGGTTGAATGCTATATGAAAAGGATGACACGGTCTACGACGAGTCGCGTAGGAGAAACACGTAAAGACATGGACACCAACGCTAATCAATGAATGTGGATGTGTTATTGTTATTTGTTGACGTTCATCTTATGTATTATGTTGAATCGTCTGTAAGTTTAAGGTTGGTGGATAAGGTTTATCCTATTGAGCGTTGTAGCTCACGGTGTTGCCTTTTTGGTAACCCTGACATATTATATTGGTGGTGACCCCGGTATAATGTGTCAGACCTCATAGACGAACAGAGTGAGCTGTACACTCTGGAGGCTTTCGAAGCAGAGGAGCTTGCTAGGATGAAAGAGCAGGCGGAAGAGTAGTATTAGGAACCCTAGCTTCCTCTTTTGTTGAATAAATGTACCCTTTTGATTTTGATGTAACAGACTCTCTTATTTTTGTAATAAAATTTCCTATTTAACGTTCCCAAAAATCGGGGCGTTACATTGAATTTTGTAGAACTTTGAACCTACTAAAATATTAAAACTATTGCCACCATTTTTCACTCACCTATCTCCCCATTGTTCACAAACCTACCTCCATCAAACCAAAATCCTAAATCCCATAGCAAAATCAATCAAACATGATTTTACACCCCACTGTCCTTCCTTTCAAATGTGCAAAACAAGACCCTAACTGAGGTGTTTGGTGCTTAACTGTAACAAAAATGTGATTTGAGGTTATCGTAATGTGGACTCTTAAGGTGATAGGGACATAGATTTTTATCAAAGTTCACAACGGAAACGTAGTTACGATTATTAAAACTATAAGCTAGGGGTTGAAATTTTAGGTAACTTGTATTCGTGTGACTTTGCTCAACAGCGGTATATTATACTCTACTTAAATTCTTGATAACAAAAAAAAATAAATTGAAAACTATAATTTCATGTTTGTTATCAAAATTAATTTTCATGAAAAGCTTTTATTTGACATACGGTTACTCATCGTCCTTAATCTTTTTGAACAAATGTCTTTTTGGAATCTAAATATATCTTTCAGGAATTCTTAAAATGAATTCTTTTCCAAAAACTTATAAAAAAAACATTTTGAAAATATCTTTTATCAACGTAAATTAGTTATAATTTTTTTTTATTAAAAGCTTAACAACGTTCGTATATGATCGAACCAACATGACAAATCTCAACATCACATTAGGAATAGATTGACGTTCGTATTTTTATTTTAAGGGGATAGAATGCAATACCCTGTATCTTCTTTATTTTGAAAAAAAAATTTATTGTTTTAGTTTGAAATTCCTAAACACACAATTTCGAGGATGAAATTATTTTAAGGAGGATAAGTTGTAATGACCCGGATTTCGACCCAAATTTTTTTAATACAAATTTATATTGTTAAATTCCTAATTCAATAATTAATTAGATTGAATAATTAAAATATATTATTATGTGTACAATTGATATTATTTACACTATCGTATAAGATATATATTTATACTTTAGATATACAAGGAATCAGAGATTCATATTCATCTCTTATCTTTCTTATCTAAACCCTAACTAGAACTCTATTCAAATTAACTCTACACTTTCCTTTCACACTCTACCACCTCCATCTTTATCTTTCAAACTACACCCCACATTTAACGGATTTTGTTCCCCTATTTCTCTCTCTCTCTCTCTCTCTCTCTCTCTCTCTCTCTCTCTCTCTCATCCTATACATACACGCGTCCACATACATTCTCACCCTATATATACACGCGTCCACATACATTAGAATAAAAGAAAATCCCACCAAATGTGGCACTTGTCCCCTATCCCTAATATCATTATCAGTATCCCTCTCATTCATTCTCCTTCCCCATTCCACCCCTTCCACACTTATCCTCTCACCTTCTCACTACCTCATTCTCTCTCATTATACATACCCACATAAATCCAAAAATTGAACACTAGTATATTATTTCACTCCAAATTCTATTGTTGAGTCTAGAAGAGAGAGAGAGAGAGAGAGAGAGACGAATTTCTACATAAAATCCCTCCGTACATCATATTCAGGTTCCCAATCAACCACTACATCACCAAGCATCCACAAATTACCTTCCAATCATTTCGAGTCAGCCCCGAGTCCCCCGCTGCCACCGCTGTCTTTTTCATTTTACTGAAATCGTCTGCAAACTGGTATCCGCTTGTTCGGCCGGATTTAAGGTAGATTAATCTCTATCCTACCATCTCCTAAGTATATTTAGTTCCTAGATGTTAGTTTTAATGGATTATAGTGCTAGAAATTGAGCCCATGCATTAAAACCCATGAACCGAGATTTTCCTCTGTCTTTCAGAAAGCTACTGTAGCTGAACGTTGAGTTTTAAAAATGTTGTACTAGAATTACACTTAGGTCCCTGTACTTACTTCCGCACTAGATTCGGCCCTAAACTTGTAGTTGACTTATTATCATCATTTACATTTTAAAGTATGAAATGACAAATGCATGTTTGTCCATGATTAATGTTAATGTGTTTATAATTTATATAAGGATATATTAACTAAACTGTAGGTAAAATAGTGAACATGCAAAAATAAATAATAATCTATAAGGGACTTATAAATGGACTAGATGAAAAGAGAAAAACAAAAAAATAGTTAAATAACTAAACTTACTGTTAACTTAAAAGATTTGTATTAACTATTATATTAATGTCTTAGAGCATCCACAGTGGTATAATCAAAACAAAAAGGTTTATAAGATTAACAACATTTACTCAAAAAGAGCTCACATTGGAATAACCAAACTTAGAAACATCTTAGTAACTTATTAAATTTTGGCCCTTGGATAATCAAAACTACCAACATTTTGTCAATAATCAAATTTAATTGTCTTCATATTTCCTCAATCAAGTACACCATCATTACACAAAAACATTCTTTATTCCATTTTAAATATGTTTATAACAAAAATACTTTTAAAAATAGTTTTTTTTTTTTGCAAAAACAGTTTTTTTACACTTTTTTTATTAAAACTTTTTTTCCCAAATATTTTTTTTTGAAAAGTTTTATTTCAAAATAGTTTTTTTATTAAAACTTTTTTTTTTCAAAAACTTTTCTTTTGAAAAAAAAAAAAACTTTTTCTATTCAAAAACTGTTTTTTTTTTAAACTTTTTCTCGAAAGCTTTTTTTTTTATCAAAGTTTTTTAAAAACTATTTTCTCTTTTTCTAATAACCTATTTTTATTAGTTTGAAAACTTTTTAAAATTTTTTTTTTCTATGTCACAATTTCTAGATTTTTATAAGTTAAAAATGTAATGTGGCAAGTTTTGGTTATTCAATTTTGGCTGTACCATTGTGGATCTCTACATTGCTAACCTTAGCACCCCTTAAATGGATAACCAAAAGATGATGTGACAACTTTTGACTATCCACTTTTGATTATTCCACTGTGGATGCTCTTACTAAGTGAAAGTGTGAGGTGGATTGATATATAAAAATTAGGTATGTCCAAGTATCCTAAGGTTTACGAGATACTACAAGATTAATAATCTCAAGTATAATAAAGATGGAAACAAAACCTATTCAATAAAAACATAATAATCCAAAAGGCATCCGCCAAATCCAAAACCCTTATGTGTTTAATTACTTGCATGTATCAATTGTTATATTTTGTTATGTCATTGAAATGTATCATTTGTATGCATTATTTGGTTATTGATAAATCATGTTGGATGTGTTAGATTGGACTTAGGTTTGTTAGGACCAAATTCCGTAGTCTTAATTGTATTGGCAATTCCATATGACAAAACACATATTTTATATCGAGTTATAATTTTATTATTTTTAATAGGCTAGTGAGTCTGTATAGGATTAGAGTAGAAGGAATCGTTATTATTTGTAATCGAGAGTGAGCGTATTGGATAAAAGGAGGTCGGCTATAGTAAGATGAATTTCGGCGAAGACGGATCGACCCGGTTATCAATCGACACCAACTGTTCTAATCGAAAGCATCGTTAAAAAAAGGGGGGGGGGGGGGGGGGGGGGGGGGGGGGGGTTTTTTTATGGACATGGGCTTTTCTTCCTAGGTTTTGGTAGATAGCCTTATAAAGAGAAAAAGAAACGGCAGCCACTTACAAAGCCTTGGGTTTAATATCTCAGAACAATATACCGAGGGCTATATTCATTGATCTTGAAGAGTTATGATACCTGGGTGCTAATCGGTCAACTTCAAGAGGTTTTATTCATTCATCTACATTTGAATCGCAGAAGCAAATCTTTTTCGTGGAGTTTAAAAGGTATTTCAGGAAGGCTTGTGGATTCAAGGCGACGACAATCAAGATCACTGGGTGCGATGTACGTGTGACTCGGCAGGTAGTACTTAGAATGTTGTGAGGATTTACATCGTTTGGATAGGTATATCTGTAACTGCACAATGATTATAGTGATTTGATTCCTTCCCGTGGTTTTTTTCCATTTTGGGGTTTTCCACGTATATCTCTGTGTTGTGCGATTGATTGCTTGGCATAGTTTCTGTCGGTAGTTTTATTTTGTGATTTGCACTCATACTGCTAGGGTTTTTTAAGGGATTGTTAGGAAACCCTGATTTTTCAATTGGAATCAGAGCGAGCTGCTCTTTCCGTTAGGATTTATTTTCCTAGAGCAGATCTATCATGAGTATGAATATGAATCATATGTCTAGAAATTTTTCTATACTTGATATTAATAATTTTAGTAAAGCTGAGACTAATCAATCTAATGATTCAGATAGTAATGATACATATGATATAAAAGCTATGAGTTTGGATCTAAAAAAATTTAAACCTTCTTTGAAGAAAAATAATAATTTAGAATTAGCCACCAAATTAAAACAATCTGAGAAAGAGATAACCGATGCATTACATGAACTTGACTTGCTTAAACACAAAAATATGAATCTTGAAAATGATATGCATAACCTTTTTGAGACTAACAAGCTTCTTGAATCAAAAGTAGCAAAATTGCAAGTTGAACTTGACAAGGCCAATGCTACTTTTAAGAAATTGAATGCAGGTTCACAAGTGTTAGATGAAATTTTGTCTTCTCAAAAGGTTTCATCGGATAAAGGTGGACTTGGGTATAAAGTAAAAGAATCTCCAAAGTCAAAGGCAGGAGGAAAAATATTATTTGTCAAGCCAAATAGCAGTGTACTCACTCCTCCTATGGCCAACCAAGCCAAGTCGCCCGTTAAAGAAAATAATGTCAAACATGCTCGCACAAAGACTCGTAAGGCAAAGATGTGACATGCAACGGTTCCAAAAACCACTATCAAGCATGGTGAGGTAAACGCTTTCAAGTTTAAGCCTTTTTGTCATCATCGTGGTCTTCAAGGTCATATTAGACCTCATTGCACGAAACTGCATGTGACACATAATTCGTACGCTCATTTGGGACATTCTCATAGGTATGTTAAAGATATTCCTACTTGTCATAATTGTGGAGTGATTGGCCACATAAGACCACATTGAAAGAAACTTTATTTACCTAATAAAATAAATTTCTTTAAAAATGCCCATTTTATACCCACGTGTCATTTTTGTGGGATGAAAGGTCACATTCGGCCAAATTGTTTTAAACTCCACGGGTAGCCTACTGCTCCACCCCAATACTATGCTGATAACCATGGGAGTAAAACTCAAACGCCTAATTGTAAAGTGGCACCACAACCTAAGGATAAGAATATGACTTCTAGACCTTGCCTAGATTTCTTAGAAAGGTTGAGGAGGTCAAGACTAGATGTGTTTGGGTAAAGAGGTCGAACTTAATATCTTGTGCGAATTTGCCTACTAATCCTTTAGATGACATCGGATTGTCTCGAGGGGTTGACCTTGCCGTTTGAGACTAGGTTATTGTTCCATAACTTAGGTTTAATTAATTTTGCATATCTCATTGCCTAGAGTTATGGAGTTTCATAGTTTTGTGTTTCTTTTGTTTCGTAGTTATTTTTTTGTCTTTAAAAAAATATTCAAAAAAAAAAACTTTTTGGTGGTTGTTGTGGGGATTGAGCATGATATATAGTGTTTGATGCGTAGTTGAATATCATTGGATTTTATGAACATGTTCATCCATAGTTTTATTGCACTTCTTTCATGGTATTCTCACTGCAGTTAAGTTTAAATGTTAATATATCATGAGTATTCGATATTATGTACACTCATCCATGGCTATTGGTCAGGTTCTCAAATAGGGATCACTCTTCTCATATGCTTCGTTTTATCTTGTGTCTTCCCTGAGCCGTGACCACCTTTTTTTGGTTTTCGTCACTAGAGCCCTCGTTTATTCCAAAAAAAAAGAAGGAAAAGGATAATATATATGTTGGCTTTTGCTTATCCGGGCGTTCATCGAGTAACTGGACAATTGGGGTGAGGTATTCTCTCTCTGAGCGTTCACGTTAAAAAAATGGATAGACCTTGTGAAGGCACCCGTGTTGGACCATTTGCTTAGTAACCGGGCATTGGGCATTGGGTATAAGGTATTCTTATTCTCAATATTCGTGTCAAACAGCGGCGGGGTAAAAGTAAAAATACGGTTATGAATTTCTATTGATTACTTATTAATCAAATGCCTGTTGTTGAGGGGGAGCTTGTGATTAATTATATGCGACTCGTATGTCGAACCTAGAAAGGTGTATCTTGTTGAGGGGGAGTCACTAGATAAACCTAAGCACTTGAGCATCTTGGCCCTATTTTGAGTTGCTGAATTTTTTGGTCATAGATGCACACACACACTTTCCTCTCATGTCGATGATCATGGTGTGTTGCATTCCTTTTACCTTGCATGGTGTTATATCATTAAGCGGTGCCTTAAAATTTGGATGTCTTTTTCATCTCATCTTATGATATAATACTTGCGATAAAACTATCTCATGCTTGTATCTTCACATTTCTCATTTTCTTTTAGCATTTAGTTTAGTTTTCTTTTATTGGTTTTTGCGTGTCTATTAGTTCTTCATTATGTTATTGAATTTAGTCATCAAGCTATTTATGCTAATAGTCACGCTTTGCTTAAATTTTTTCTTTGGGTGCTTCTATTGGTCACTCGTTGTTTAATTTTCCGATATTCGCAATTATTATTTATTGTTAATCCTATTCGCCCTTTGTCATTCCATGTCAAAAAGGGGGAAAATGATGAAAAGGGGAGTAGGTTGCCTATTGTTCTAATGTATTTGAATGTTGAGTTTTGTTTTGCAGCTGTTCTACAACTCGATCTTAGTTCATTAGTTTTTCAATGTAGTGTATTTTGTCATGGAAGTGCCAAAGGGGGAGATTGTTAGGACCAAATTCCGTAGTCTTAATTGTATTGGCAATTCCATACGACAAAGCACATATTTTATATCAAGTTGTAATTTTATTATTTTTAATAGGCTAGTGAGTCTGTATAGGATTAGAGTGGAAGGAATCGTTATTATTTGTAATCGAGAGTGAGCGTATTGGATAAAAGGAGATCGGCTATAGTAAGATGAATTTTGGCGAAGACGGATCGACCCGGTTATCAATCGGCACCAACTGTTCTAATCGAAAGCATCGTTATAAAAAGGAGGAGGGGGGAAGGGGTCGTCTATTTATGGACATGGGCTTTTCTTCCTAGGTTTTGGTAGATAGCTTATAAAGAGAAAAAGAAACGACAGCCACTTGCAGAGCCTTGGGTTTAATATCTCAGAACAATATACTGAGGGCTATATTCATTGATCTTGAAGAGTTATGATACCTGGGTGCTAATCGGTCAACTTCAAAAGGTTCTATTTATTCATCTACATTTGAATCGCAGAAGCAAATCTTTTTCGTGGAGTTCGACAGGTATTTCAGGAAGGCTTATGGATTCATGGTGGCGGCAATCAAGATCACTGGGTGCGGTGTACGTGTGACTCGGCAGGTAGTACTTAGAACGTTGTGAGGATTTACATCATTTGGATAGGTATATCTGTAACTGCACAATGATTATAGTGATTTGATTCCTTCCTGTGGTTTTTACCCATTTTGGGGTTTCCCACGTATATCTCTGTGTTGTGCGATTGATTGCTTGGCATAGTTTCTGTCGGTAGTTTTATTTTGTGATTCGCACTCATACTGCTAGGGTTTTTTTAAGGGATTGTTAGGGAACCCTAATTTTTCAGGGTTCACTGGGTGGTTACGAGTAGTGAATCATGTAGACGATGATAAGTAAATGGAAAATGGTAAAGTGTTGAAAGTGTGAATACCGTGTGGATTGTGAATTGAGTCATGGCGATGGCAAGGGTAACCTATGGGGCCTTGTGTTGACTGTGGGTCCCAGTGATGAGATATGTTGTGACACTAACGTATGATACGTCATGGAAAGTTTCTCTTCGAGGAAGAGACAGGGTTCCATGAGACGGTTATAGTTAGTGAGACGTTAATGTATGATACGTCATGGGAAGTTTCTCTTTGGGGAAGAGAATGGGTCCCATGAGACGGTTATAGTTAGCGTGGGGTAGCGGATGTCCGACCCTAATGTATGATATGTCATGGGATGACTCGATCCTCCTGTTATGGTCTTAAGTGAGAACATGCTCGGTACATAACTTAGGTGCGCTCAGCTAGGACCTTGGTACAAGATAAGCAAGAGGAAGGGTGTACCCATGAGACGGTTGTAGTTAGTGGATGTGGGAGGAAAGGATCTCGTGGAGATGATCCTTAGATTTCATGTAAGATGATGGATAGTAAAGAAAAAGACGATATGCTATAATTTTGTACCTCTCGTGTATTATCAATTGTGATATTATTGTTATTATTGAATGCTAATTGTAGAGTAAGGGATTGGTAGGATTGAGATTATTCTACTAGGTGAATTATCACTCACAAATACGTTTGTATCTTGGTAAATTGGTTGCTTCGGCGATCAATTTGCCAGAGTATGCAGGGTTCAATGATGGAGCAGTTAGACACAGGAGGAATACCAAGGGCGAAGACCAAGGATGCTTGAGATCTGTATCAACACTAAAGTCGCTTTGAATATGTTTAAATAAAATGTTAGATTTTTTTTTAATTTTTAAATGTAAATTTTGTATAACGACAAATAGAGGTCTAATAGTTTGTAAAATTCAATGTATTTTAAGGTTAATGCTTCCGAAATTTTGTGAAAAATCAGGGCTTTACAGTGGGTGTTGGCCTTATAGGAAAATGGGGGGAAAGGTGGAGTTGATTGAGAAGGGTATGAGGTGATGGTAGCATGGTGGTGTACGTGGGGGGAAACAATTTGGCGGCGAGGGTTTTAGGGAGAAACGAAGTTGATGTGGAGGTGGTTTATATACGAGAGTGGGTGAGAGGGGAAGTGTGGGTGCAAGTTTGGAGGATAAGGATGGAGGTGGTTGAGTGTGGGAGGGACGTGGAGGGTTAGTTTCAATAGGATTCTAGTTAGGATTTTTTGGGTTTAGTTAGGAACTATAAGGGATGAGTATGGCTGTGTGTATATCTAAAGTATAATAATTTCCGTATATGATTTGTAAGTAATATCAATTATACACAATAATTATTCACTCTAATCAATGATTGAAAAAATTATAAATTTTTATTTGAAAAATTTAGGGTAAATTTAGGATCGTTACCTTAGGTGTTTTAAAAGGGGAGAGGTATATTGGGAAGTTTAGGTGAATTTTGTGGGTTGTGTGGAGTAAACTTTATATTAAATATATGGGTGGCAGGTTAAGTGAAGGAAACGGGTTACGTGGAATAAATAGAAGGCTACGAATAGTGGCCCCCTTTGTTTATATAGGGTTTGAAGTATTAGTTACATAAGAGCCCTTTGGACTTTGTGTAATAATAGATCGACCATGCAATTTTGAGACAATCTGCACTTAGAACCCAAACTTCTTTTAAATCTTCTTTTTATCCAATATCTTGGGCAATGAGCTCAGTCAACCTATAAACAAAATAAAAGCAAAATAAATATCAAGTAACAAATATAAATGACTAACAAATGTAGTTTGAAGAACCAAAATATCAATATTTCGGCACTTAGTTATACAGGGGTTGAGAGCTTCTCTCTCTAGGAATAGAAAGACAATGCACTCGTCCTTCCAGAAATCCACCATAAATCATTCATTTTTGGATCTCCCCTCAAACAATCGGTTTGCAAGGCTTGACTTATAATCTATAAAAAATTGGTCTAGAGTCCATTATAGCATATTCGTAACCCATCAAGTCCACTTCTAAATTTCATAACCCCTCTAGTCCACTAATTAGGTTTGGTAAGGTCTTTAGTCCACTTCTTTTAAAAAAGAAATTAAACCAAGACAAAAATGTCCTCCTATATAAGCTGTCATATAGAGAGAAACCTAGACAAAAATATGGAGCACAACCTCCTCCTCCTCTCTCTCTCTCTCTCCATCCAAACACCACACTACGACAGTAATCACAATTAATCACTACCACCACTGCAAGGCGCAGGCAATTACTTACAAGAGATATGTGATCAACCCTATTCGTGGAATCTTTGCCTGGGGTACAGCCTCCTCCCTCTCTCTCTCTCTCTCTCTCTCTCTCTCTCTCTCCCCGCCGATCCTTCCTTCCAGCGCCGATCGTCCCCCCTTCCACCCCTCCCCCGCCGTCGCCTAACGCCACTTCGGCATCACTGTCGACCTCAACAATTAGAGCGCCTTCATCGTTGACTGGTCTGTCCGCCACTACCTCTGCCCCCGGCGACGCCGTCCTCCTCCTCCACGTCTATTGCTCCTACTCCATGGATCTAATTTTGGTTGTAACGCGATCCTCCACGAACTTTTGTTTTGTTGTTGGAAACATGTGTTTGTTGAAGATTGAGAGGGATCAGTTTTTGGTTGTAAGGCAGTCCATTGGTCATTTTGATTGTGGTTTTGAATTTCAGTTTGAGGTTATATGTGTGCTTTTGTGTCACAAAACAACATAATCTGTGTGTATTTTTGTCATTTATTCTTTTTGTCAAAATCTGTGTGTATTTTTGTCATTTAGAACTACAGAAACTCAGATATAATGTTATATATTCTATTTTTTTATGAGATTTAGAATTACAAAAGCTCATATATAATGTTATATGTTCTATTCTTTTTTTTTTTTGTGAGATTCAGAGTTGTAGAAACTCAAATATAATGTTATATGTTCTGTTTTTTCTGTTTTGCGATATTTAAATATTCAAAAACTCACATATAATGTTATATATTTTGTATGGACCAGTATACAACGTTAAAGACTAAAAACAAGAAAAACCAAAAAGAAATGTTGCATGTTAGAAAATTTTTGCCCCACATATAATGTTATATGTTAGAAAAAAAATTTCACTCATATAAGATTAAAAAATCAATACAAGAAAAATAGAAAAAAAACAAAAAGAGAAATTTGTCACATATATAACGGTAAATGTTAAGTGTAACGGGTTCAATAAAAAAAATCAAGAAAAATGAAAAAATATGTTTTTTGCTACACATATAACGTTATATGTGGCGTGATGGCAGCGGCGGCGGCAGCTTGATTGCAACAAAAATGAAAAAAAATGAAAAAAATATTCTTTCGTGTTAGCCAAATAAGACCCTTGTTTCTTAGGTTGGGTATTTTTGGGTATTTTTGTCATTAAAATTATTAGTGGATTTAGTGGATTATGAAACTTAGAAGTGGACTAGATGGGTTTGAAAAGTGCTATAGTGGACTTATGCGAAATTCTCCTTATAATCTATATAATCATTTAATTGCAGATTCCTTCGAGTTCTTTTCCTTGGAACAAATTCCAGTCGGCCTCTCGAACTCCTAATTGGGTTATGGGATACTCAAATCGGAGGAGGGCCACTCCAAGGAACCGTGTTCACTGTTTCATACTTGTTCCTCGATTTAGAAACAGAGCTTTGCCTTCCACGGCTACGATTCAGCGAAGGGTCTTTCCTCGCCAGATCTACTAACTCCTACCAGAGACATCAAGATGCCGGTGGGTTCAGTTCAGTTCACTTGCTGCCGGCAAGTAGGGTTCAGTCTGCTTCATCTTCTTTGATGATGGGTGCAGAGGGTTTCAACTCAGATCGGCGGTAGGGGCAACCTTCCAAGGGCATCTCAATCGTTGTCGGTCGGAGGAACCTGAGGTGGCAGGTCTATAACTCGTCGGACCTCCTAACGGCAGGTATCATTCCTTAGACATGTAGATCCATATTGAGAACCTCGAATGGGCAGTCATCTATTTAGACTGAGATCGGGTTAATCTTTTGGATTTATTTCATTAATCCTTGTTCTAGTTAGACTCCCCGGTGTGTCACCGGATTTGGGTAAATGCAGTAGATTGGTTTTGCCAAAAAAGAACAAAGCAGGTGCTGTTTGGTTGCCCAATTATGGGGCTAAGGCATTAGCAAATATGCAGGGCTAGTTCACAATCCAAGTTCTTTGCTTCATTGGGCCGTTGGTTCGAGTGTAGTGTGACTATGACCGTGACTGTCCTTACTTGATTAGTGGTGATGCAATGATTGAAAGGGATTGATTTATGGTTCCTTCTGCAGTTTTTAGTGCTTTCTGTTTGTGACCAGGTGATTCAGAGGTAATGCTCAGATGATGGGTTGCCAAATGATTAGGTGGTTCGGCATTGTTAATGGTAATCAGACTCGAGGCACATGTACTGTCCCTCTTTTAGGTTATAGTGAGACTTGGAAAATAGGCTGAGGGTTTAGTAGACCGGATGGAATGGGCGTGGTGTGCAGGGTACTTTCGGGGGTAACCTTGTCGGAGCCTCTTCTCAAAGCCTAGTTCCTCTGCAGTAATTGTTCCTTAGAAGGGGGTACTACGATTGACACTTCTGAGTTAGGTTGGAGCTCTGGAACCTTGGTTTGCTTATCCCATCTCTGGAGACTACTGGTAGTTGGTATTTGGCTTAGGGCGGATTGTTTTCTGGCGAGCCTTGGGAATTTGGATGAGAGTGTGTTAGTTTGGAAGGAATGGGTGTGGTGTGTAGGGTTGGGCCCCCTATCGGATGCTGTCATCTCCGGATCAAGCCTCTTCTCGGTGCCTAGTTCCTCTGTAGTAGCTGTTGAGTCTCTCCTCGATGCCGAGTTGCGATGGTTCATTAACTGGTCGTTATTCGATCATGACTCTATATCTTAGATTTCATATTATTTACCACTCGCATCACTTCATATCATACCCCATTGTGTTATCTTTTCTCATAGATGGATAGTGCAATAGGGTATGATAACAAAACACACTGCACTTTTGTTATTTACTTTATTCTACCCTATTCTCCATGCGGGTTGTGCATGGGTTATCGCAATTTTTTTCACTCTTCTTTTTTCTTTCCTCCTGGGATATGCCCCTTGTAGGCTGTACATTCAGTTATCCTTTTTTTAATTTCAAGCTAATTTACCCTAAAAAAAAAAATTTATTTCGGCACTTATCACAAGTCATACGAACAAGATTGCAATTATCCTTAATGGATAAAAGCCATAAATGATGAGTTGATAGCTTGTCCAAACTCAGACTTGAATGTTGATTCTATTGTTGGATGGTAAAAAATTTGTTGGTTGCAAAGATGTTTACAAAGTAAAACTCATTTTGATGAGGCTTTGGATTGCTACAAAGTTAGCTGCCGAGAGTTTTTTTAAATAATACAGGATTTGATCATGGGCAGACTTTTGCTCCAATTTCCAAGATGACCAGTGTTAGGCACTTTGATTTATAAGGTTGTTATGCATCACTTGACCTCTATTTTCAGATGGATGCTATGGACGTGTTTCTTTCTACAAAGTTTTATATTGACCTCCTCTGCGTTTGTCTCATCCCTCTGGTCTAGTTTATTGTCTTCGTCCTGCTTTTTTTGCCTCAAAGAATCTCATCATACTTGGTATTAACACATTGTTTCAATATCTCTACCCATTGATTAAGCTCATGATTCTTGTCTTTTTATTTGTTGCACTTCTACCGGATTAGTAATAAGATCATTACTATTTTTATTCTGCTACCATTAGTGAGGTGAACTACATCTGTTTCGCGAATTTGAAATAAAGGTTTGGTTCATATTTGTTACTTTCTTGGCATTGAAGTTGTTTCTTCTTCTTAGAGATATCTTTTACTAGTATAGACCAGATATGAATGTATAATTCTCCATCGTGTTAATCTCATTGATAATAATGTTGTTGATACTCCTATTGAGATGCATGCTGAGTACTCTGCTTCAGATGTGTTTTCCTCGACGATCTTACAAGGTATCGCAAACTTGTTTGTTGCTTAGTAATCTTACTGTTTTGTCCTCTAATTGCTTAGTAATCTTACTGTTTGTTGATTAGTCAGTTTGTTTTGAATCCAGATTCTTACCCACCGGTTGCCTTATTACGTATCTGGTGTTATGTTTGTAGCACACAAGCATTGTGTATCAATGGTTATTAGTCTCTTACACATCGAGTTTGATTTTTCAATCATATGATGATGATGGTTGGCAAATGATATCTCCAATCGAAGTACACTTGTGATTTTTTTTGTCATTTCGTTTCCAAACATTCTTAATGAGGCACTACTGATTTGTCGTTGCTTACATCCTCGCAGCAATTGGCTAAGTTCTTCATTTTCTTTTTTCAAACAGCAAAGAAAATTTTATTAACTAGAGGTTAAGATGATAGAAAGTACAAGGCATCATAATAAAACAAAATGCATCACAATCGATACCCAACCTGCCCGCTAATCTAGGCCTGTCAATGGGCCGGATCCGATCCGGATCCGACAGATCCGGATCCGAATCCGATAAGACACAATCCGATCCGGATCCGATAAGACTCAAATCCGATAGTGAGAATCCGGATCCGAATCCGAAAAATCCGGATCCGATCCGAAAATCCGAATCCGATCCGGAAACTTTTTTTACTTCAAAAATTTTAGCCAAAAAAAAATATTTTTTTCAAAAAAATACAATTTTTTTTTTCAAAAAAAAATTATTTTCAGAAAAAAAAATTAAAAAAATTAAAATAAAAAATAAAAATAAAAATACAACTTCTTAAACATTTTTTTTTTCAAAATAAAAATTTTACTATTTTTTTAAAAAAAATTAAAATTTTTAAAAAAAATAAAGTTCGGATTCGGATTGATAACGGATTTAATCCGATCCGATCCGGATCCGACCCAAACAACTGCTGCCCACAAGGTCACCGGGCAAACCCATCAACACTAACGATGCCATCCAGCGATCTTCGCACCAACAAAACCTGCAAGAGAAATCTCCGAAGAGCTTTGGTCAGATCGCAATTCAACAAACAACAGAAAAGAAAAATTTGAGATGTTAGGCCGAAACCCGAAACACCCAACAGTGTAAACCGTCTGGAGTCACTTCTAGATTATCATTGGCTAAGTTCTTAATATTTACTCACTCTGTTGTAGCATTTTTGATGATATATATGCTTGCATCTAGAGTATTTGGGGGGCAGCCGGGAGGTGTGCATATGCAACATTTTGAGTTATTGTTATTTATCATTTTTTAATTTTATTTTTGTTATTTATCTTTCGGGTATGCATTTTTTATTCCTTTTTTTTTTATTTAAGGAACACAAACATAATACTAACATTTTTTTTATTCTTTAACACCGTTAGAGTTATTGGCGGAGTTATATTGGGGCCCGGGGAGGCCCCGGTCCCTCCGAGCCCCTGAGTTTTAAAATTTTTATTTTGTATATGCCTGATTTTGAATATTATTGATAATTATTTGTATCTAGCTACTTATAATCTTAATATTTTAGGGAAAAATTCAAAAAAAACCGTTGAACTTACACCGCAATATCCCATAGGCCTCCAAACTTAATGTATTTTCAATTTAACCTCCAAAGTTTACAAAAAAACTTACAATTAAGCCTTTGCCACCATCTTCCATCAAGTTACAAATAGAATTGTGAAATTTGTACTATTCATCCAATGTTTAATATTTATTTGGACCCATTACGGATCCTATATAAAGATGATTCAAACTGCAAGTCATTTTTAAAATGTAATTTTATAGGTTCCTTAAAAAATTTAGCCCAATCTGATATCGGTAGGGCTCTCATATGAGTTAGGGTTCTCTTAGGGTGCTTATTTGTCTTAGAGCCAAAATTTCATTATGACCATTTAGGATAAAATTATTTGAAAAATAAAATTTTCACACCAGTTCAAATAGATTTAAAATTAAAACACTTAGTTTTTTTTATCCTGTTCAATCTGTTTGTGAATTTTTTTTTTAAAAATATGGTTAAAAAATTAAGTGCTCTAATTTTCAATCTGTTTGAACAAGTGCGAAGATTTTATTTTTTTGATCATTTTATCCTAAATTGTCATAATAAATTTTTGGTTCTAAGACCTTTCAATGAGCACCTTAAGAGAGCCATAACTCAAATGAGAGCCCTACCGATATCGGATTGGGCTAATTTTTTAAGGAACCTATTAAATTACATTTTAAGAATGACTTGCAGTTTGAATCATCTTTATAGGATCCGTAATGGGTCCAAATAAATATTAAATGTTGGATGAATAGTATAAATTTCACAATTTTGTTTGTAACTTGGCGGCAAATGCTTAATTGTAAATTTTTTGTAAACTTTGGAGGTTAAATTGAAAAATACGTTAAGTATGAAGACCTATTGGACATTGCGGTTTAAGTTTAGCAGTGTTTTTGAATTTTCCCTAATATTTTTGGTTTGATTTGACAAAAAATCTATTACTTTACATACTCATTTCTCAATTTTTTTCATAAATAAAAATAACCATGTGACTGTTAGAATAGCCTAAAGAAAAAACAAAATGATTGGTATACTTTAACTGTATTAAGCTAGAATCATTTCAATGTACAAATATAATGTATTGTAAAGCAAAAACTTTATGATATACAAAGTATTTGCTCCAATAAAAAATATGTCTATTAAGTCGGGCCTCCCGTTTCAAAATTCTGGCTCCGCCACTGACTAGAGTTTTGTCGCATTAAAAGGAGAAAGTCCCAACTGATGGTGACAGCATGTGTTTAACAATCGGATTGGAATGCACAGATAATTTTCTCTTGTTTGTTGATACCCGATTCGCATTAGGAATGGACCCCTTTTTGTGCTTTTCACAAATTATCAAATTCGGCTCCCTCAAACTAAACAGTGCGGTCACTAAAAAGTGTGCTCAGGTCTATTTGATCCATGCCATTTGCCACGGCTTGCAACTTTTGTGATGGATGGAGCTTGCACTGGCTGAAACGGTGTCTCGTATAATGTTTTCTTTGTCCTTCCTCCAGTTTATCACCGGCAAAAAAGGAACAGGGACTCCCTCATCTTTTTCTTCTCTTTTACTTCTTTCCATTTATTTGTTCTTTTTCTGTTTTGTATGACAATAAAACTCAAATCGAGATAGAAAACCGGTAATAGATGCCTACTAGCTCAGTTGGGAACAGGTAATGAGTTCTTCATTTGGTGAACATCTATGAGATGGGTAACATAACCGGTAAGTGAACGTCTATGAGGCCAATCCTTGGTCTTAAAACTCCCCATCCTCTGCAAGCATAAAACAAATGATCCAACTTTTACACACTTCCTCCATTGAACACTATAAAGAGATACTAATCTCTAATACCGCTAAAATCTTTGTGCAATCTCCTACTTACGACTGCCAGGCAATAAACAAAGAAGAGAAAAAATGGCTACGACTAGTCGATAATATTTTATAGAGTTTAAGGAACTTCAACAAGCAACTTGGCCATGTCCTGAAGTTCAGTCATTCGATGATAAACTTCAATGAAGTTATTACTTATATTCTGCTTCTGTAAGTTGCTTGTAGTTTTTACAACCAATGGAGTAAAGAGCATATTGTACATAGATAATGAGTAATAATGTCAGGAAATGAATCCTGGAGAAATCCCAATATCATCTTTAATTTTGAATAACAGATATTGACTAGAGAAACAAAGTAACAAAGTAAACGTACCATATCCATGTAGGCCCCCAAGAGATGATCAATGCTTTTCCAATTCTGATTTATTTCATTTGGGACACAAACAATTAATACAACTCAATGCACTGCGGTGTAGGTTTCCCAACTCCAAATGAGCCCATTGCAGCTATAAGACTTTGAAAATAGTAATGCCAGTTAGAATAGGAAAAAGTTATCAATTGTCTATGATATCCAGGTAACAAAGAATTGAAAGTACATACAGGGAGCATTGGAGAAATTTTAGGAGCTCCTCAAAGGTTTTTGTTATAAATCAATGATGTGTTTGCTGTTGTGGATATTGGTGAAAAGTATGGGAAGAATTTTGCACTCCAGGGTTGACATATTCCGAACTAGACTGACCATTGACTTCATTTACCACTGTCGCTACACCTACACTGCTGCACATCCCATTTCTTGAGTTGTTTACCATGAACCCAGAACCATTTCTTTTCTGGATCCATGGGGGCCCTACTTGGGGGTTGTTCCATTTTTTCTGCCTAAAGTACCTCCTTCCCAAACTATGCTTTCCATTACCTCGTTGAAAAGTATGTTGATTTTTTGCTCCATGTATTTGCACATCCAATGGTATCCTTGCACCACCAGAAGTGCTTGTAGTGTTTTGATCCAAGTGACAAATCTGTTCACCCATATTCTCTGTCACTTGGTTACGGACACAAGGTTGAGACAATACCCTCTTGCCATGAGGGTAAGGGGGTAATGGTGGGAAGGGTTGGAAAGGCATACCCGGAGCAACAATCCAACTCTCCAGAGTTTCTGCTTGAGGTATCCCAAATTGATGAGCAACTGGCAACGGAATCCCATAAGAAGTGGCCAAACGGTTGTTGAATCTTCCATTAGGATGACCCATAACAACTTCACAAGGGAACTCAGAAGGGATGACATTTTCGCAGTGGATATCAGTAGCAACTGAAGAAGCGTTAGATAGAACTGAAAATCCAGGAGGAACATCCTCATCAATCTTTTGTCCCATATCATCAGGCGAAAATCCAGGCGGAACATCCTCATCGATGCTCTGTCCGATATCATCTTCCCTATCTTCCACCTTGAGTTTGACCTGTCTGATTATCCCAAACTCATTTTTTGGGACTGCATGTGATTTTTGTAGCAAACTAGGCTGAGTTTCGGGTACCTTCTGCTGAGTAGATATTAAATCAAAGCTTATCTCTCCTGGCTCATCCCATCGGCTTTTACGTTTGCGAGTTATTGTCCCATTGGTTGGGAAACCACTGGTACCAGATGCAGAACAGCCTTCTGGGGTACAATTGTCATCTGAATTCGGAGCAATAACTGATTGCTTGATGCTATTAATAGCTTCTTCAGTATTGCCAGTTTTATCATGTCCATTTATGTATGATGGGGAGTATCTATTGCCATCTGAATCCCGGAGAAACTCCACCCTGCCATCACTCCTATCCATGCAGCTGCTTTTTCTAACAGGCCTAGGAATCCACCTATCCCGGAAGTTTCTTGCAATTTGATGGACCTGTGTAAAATAATAAGAAAAAAAAACATTCTTGAAAACATATTCAACCAGTACTCATTTTTATGAGAATGGATCTAGTTGAAAGAAAGATTGCAATTGGTATATACCAGCTGTAAATTTTGATGACAGCACAATGAAGGTAAACATAAAAATCTAGAGAAAATAAAGAACTGAGGATATGTACCAACCGATACATCTGATCTGACATAGACAATTCTCAACACATTACCACCCACCCAAATGAATTTTCACAAATCATTAAAGTATATATGCCCATCAGGACTCAACATACAACTAGTTTGCTACAAAAGGCAAAGAGAACCATCAATCCACTGGAGTAGAGAAAATAATGGTATGGGAAGCTCGACAGATTCCGCCAGTCAATGTCCAACAACCAACTTGCATGTGATTACAACCAATTAGAAACTGTATCGTGGGAAGAGAAACTAAGACCTCTGTAGACTGGAATGTGCATAATCTCTGCAATGTGCGCAATTTCGGTCCCTAGGATGGTCGGCAATGTGCGCAATCTCTGCAGACCAGCCGACCAGAGCAGTGACCGACCCGATCATGCAGGGAAGGGACTCAACCTCAGCTGACCACATAATATGATGCTAACCATGTTCATTGGGAGAACGTGCATGAAACACCACGGGCATGAACGTGCATGAGACTCCATGCAAAAGGTAAGGGGATTGAAAAACTAGGCACACAACAGATAACGTACATTGAAACATCATCAGCTCGATGGGACATCCATCCTGCTCAGGCGTCACTGAAGCTAAGTGTTAAGTTATGGGTGCAGTGTGTAATTAGTTTATAATTGATTTGTGTAAATAGATTAGGAGATAAGGGTCTTAGTGTAATTACTCCTTTACTCTTGTATAACTTCAACATAAATGAGAAAATAACCCTAATTTTTGGGTCTCAATTCTATCGTCTAAATTAACATGCTATTAGAGCTCATTGACGTTCAGCCTGGTCGTTTTTTTCCCAATGCCGACAGGCCTTTTTTCTCGTCAATCTTTCTTCCTCGATCCGTATGCCTCTCTTTTCTTTCTTGTTGAAGAACCCAGTTGTATCTGATCAAAAAAAAAAAAGAAAAAAGAACCCAGTTGTATGCTTCTTTTTCTTTCTCGTTGAAGAACCCAATTGCTGTCGTCGACCGAGTACTTTTCCAACAACAACCAGTGACACCCAGTATGCGGATCAAAAAAAAAAAAAACCAGTGACACCCAGTACTTTTCCGACTTCATCTGACCACGCTGGAGACTCGCCGGACCTTTACAAACTCCGACAACCACTCTTGCAACTCTGGTGACCTTCTGTTGCACTCGAAATCCACTGGGCTACCTCCTCCAGTGCTCATTTTGCTGTTTCTGTTTGATGCAGACAAGACCCAGCCTGTTCCAGCCCCTTCCAGTGCTCGTTTTTGCTGTTTCAACACTGTTTCGGCAGTCAATACAGTGGTAAGAGCTTCAATGTCTTTGGGGGCTCGAATTTGTGATTTTTAGGCTTGATTTCAGCTGGATCCCACTTGTTTGCTGTGATTAGTGTGGTGTTTTGAGGCTGATTAGTGCTGAGTTGACTGGGTATCGTGTATTTGGAACTGTTGTTCTGCTATTAAAATGTCGGATGATCAAAAGAAGGCTTCCGCTAGTACAACGGATGAGTTGAGTCGTGTAGGGACTCTGGATAACTCTTCTTTGGATATTTGCCATATTAAGTTGGATGGTACCAAATATTTGCTTTGGTCTTGCACTTTTACTTTGGTTATTGAGGCCAGAGGGATATCAGAGTTCATTGAGGGTCCTGTTACTCCACCTGATGCGGCTGTCAAACTTAAGAAATTTAAATCTTAAAAATCTTTAGTCATGACCTAGTTGTTTAACTCTATGAGAGCTGATATTTGCCATACTTTCTTGCTTCTTGATACTCCACATAAGATTTGGACTACTGCAGCCCAAACCTATTCTCAGCAGGGTAATGATGCTCAGTGTTTTGAGTTGAGGAAGAGACTCCGTACATTGGATCAACACCATCAATCTGTCGCTGTGTATTATGCTGACTTGAGTGGAGTGTGGCAGGAATTTGATTATTATCAGGGATTTCAGTTTGTCCTGTTGATGCTACTAATTGGCTAAAGTGGTTGGAGAAAGAGCGTGTTTATGACTTCCTTGCTGCCTTTGATATGGAATATGATCCGATTAGAGTGCAGGTGTTGGGTCGTGTTCCGTTTCCGTCTTTGGAAGAGGCCTATGCCATTGTTTAGCAGGAGGGGTGTTATGTTGAATACTCTTACTTCTAATTGTTCTGCCTTGGTTGCCATTTCTCAGGGTTAGTTTGGCTCTAGCAGTGGGCTCATTCCTCCACAAAGCTGTAAGTCACAGTCTGGTACTAGCAGCGGGCCTATTGATTGTGAAGTACTCCGGTGTGATTATGGCAACACCGGCCATACCAGGAATTTTTATTGGAAGTTACATGGTTGTCCATCGCGTGGGCGGGGGATGGACTCAGTGGTCGTAGTCGTGGTCCTATGCGTTCTCAGGCCCAAGCCCATATTTCGGAGTCTACAATTGCCACTTTGCCTGATTCTAGGTTCAGTACTAGTGTTCCGGCGTCATCTTCTGATCATATTGGTGATTCCTCTCAGGGGGAGATGCAAGCTCTCAGGCGCCTAATGGCTCGGGCTAATTCTCCATCTACTATAGCTCCCACTTCCATGGCAGCCCCCAATTCATCCTATTTTGCTCATGCATGTATCCCAGCTAGTGCATTTACCGCCTCTTTTGCTTTCCTCTTGGATTATTGATTCAGGTGCTTCAAATCATATGAGAAGTTGTTCATCTGTGTTTGATTCTTACTCTACTTGTTCCGGTAAAGGATAAGGTCAGAATAGCAAATGGGTCATTCTATGCTATTTAAGGGAAATGTTCCGTTCGCTATTCTCCCTTTATTTCTCTCTTTAGTTCTACATAATCCAAACTTTGTTACCAACCTTTTGTCTGTTAATAGTCTTACTCACTCTGCAAATTGTTCTGTAACTTTTTTTCCTACTCATTGTGTTTTTCAAGAGCTGGATACAAGGAAGGTGAAAAGCACATGGTGGCCTCTATTTTTTGGAGTTTGCACCTGGTCCTTCTCTTTCACCCATGTCATGTGGTCAAGCTCTGCAAGCAGATACGCGTTCAGCTCTTTCTATGTTCCATCATTTTAGCGAAACTTTTTCCTAGTTTAACTAAGCATTGTTCTCGGAGTCAGTTTTTTTGTGAAGCCTATGAGCTTGGGAAACATAAACGTTCTTTTTATGCACCTATTAATAAACGGAATGCTTCTCCTTTTATGTTTATCCATTCTGATGTATGGTTATCCATCCTGATATTTGGGGTCTGTCCCTTATTACTTCTCTTAAAGGTTTTCTGTGGTTTGTCACTTTTATTAACTGTTATTTTCATGTTACTTGGGTGTAGTTACTCAAGTCAAAAAGTGAAGTCTTTTCTTATTTTAAATCTTTTCATGCGATGGTGCACATTCAATTTGATGCGAACATCAAAATTCTTCGTAGTGATAATGGCACTGAGTATATAGATAGGAATTTTAGGGTTTTTCTGGATGACAATGGTATTCTTTTTCAGACGGCTTGTGTTGACACTCCACAGTAAAATGGAGTAGTTGAACGCAAAAATCGTCATCTTGCTGAGGTAGCTTGCTCTATTTAGTTCACCATGAATGTTCCAAATTTTTTTGGGGAGAAGCAATTTTGACTGCTACTTATCTTATCAACCGTATGCCATCCAGTGTTCTCCACTTCAAAACTCCAATTGAGTGTCTCCCTAGCAGTTATTGCGTCACAACTCTTCCCCTGAGAATTTTTTGTTGTGTGTTTTGTGCAGTCTCCTCACCCCTCTGGTGGTAAGTTAGGTACTAAAGCCCATAAATGTGTTTTTATTGGGTACTTTCCTACACAAATGGGCTATAAATGTTATGATTCTCACTCTAGGAAGTTTTTTGTCTCTATAGATGTCACCTTTTGGGAAACATAGTCTTTTTACTCTCCCTCCACTCCAACTCTTCAGGGGAAGCATAAGCAGGAAAAAATGAGGGAGGAAGAGATGTTTACCTCTTATAATCATGGGGAGTGGGAGAAAGAAAAATCTGGAGGAACCAATATCTGTTGAAAGAGCAACGCATGACATTAGTAATGACATCGAGATTTTACAATGGCTGTAAGGGCCTAACTTGAAGGTCTACACTAAAACTAAACGGAAAAATGGGAAGTCCTCCTGTGTGATGCCACCTTGTCAATCACAATCGCCTGCTCTAGTTCTAGAACCCTCAGTTGATTTGTCTGGTAATGAATCTTCTCCCATTGAACCTCCTTTTATTGATTCTGATAATCTTCCTGTTGCTCCTCGGAAAGGTGTTAGGTCATGTACTCAACATCCCATCTCCCAGTTTGTCTCTTATGATCGTTTATCTCCTTCGTACCATGCCTTTGTTCTGTCTCTTTCTTTTATATCTATTCCACAAAATTTGTAGGATGCATTCATGATACCTAAGAGGAAATGAGCTATGGTAGAGGATATGACAATTTTGAAAAAGAATGGCATGTGAGAGCTGGTATCACTTCCAAGAGGAAAGAAATTAGTGAGATGCAAGTAGATTTTCACTGTTACGCAGAATGATGTGGTACAGTTGAGAGATACAAGACAAGACTTGTTGCCACTTGCCAAGGGTTTTACTCAAACCTATGATATTGACTTTGCGGAGACGTTTGCTCCAGTAGCAAAGATGAAAACTGTGCGAGCTCTAATTTCTTGTGCTGCCAATTTGAATTGGCCTCTTCACCAGTCTGATGTGAAAAATGCATTCCTTCATGGTGAGTTAGAGATGGAAGTTTATATGGATATACCACCAGGTTTTTCTTCCTCTGAGACTGAGGGAAAGATGTGTAGGTTGAAAAAGGCTCTTTATGGGTTGAAGCAATCACCTAGAGTTTGGTTTGGCAAATTTTCAAAGACTATGTTGAGGTTTGGTTACAAACAAAGCTATGCAAATCATATATATTCATCAAAGGAGGTACCGGTAAGATTGTTGTCCTTAATGTGTATGTTGATGATATAATAAAGACATGCAATGATGTGGATGAGGTTTTCAACCTTAAGTCTGGTCTAGCTCAAGAATTCGAGATTAAGGATTTGGGACCACTAAGATACTTTCTTGGAATGGAAGTGACAAGGTTTGATAGAGGTATTTTTATCTCCCAATAAAAGTATATACTTGATCTTTTGGAAGAAATATGTATGTTGTGTTGTAGACCTCCAAATTCTCCTATTGAGGCGAATCATCATTTTAATAGAGATGTGGGGGAGGGCACTGATAAGGAGAGGTATCAACGACTTGTGGGTCGACAGATATACTTAGCTCACACCCGACCGGATGTTACTTATGCAGTGGGTGTTGTTAGTCAGTTAATGCATGATCCTCGTACTTCCATCTGAATGCAGTTTATCGTATCTTAAGGTATCTCAAATTAGCTCCAGGGAAAGGAATTATGTTCTCTAATCATGGTCACCTGCGGTTGGAGGCATTTACTGATGCCGACTGGACTGGTTCTGTGGATGGTAGACGCTCTACTTCTGGCTACTACTGTACTTGGGGAAAATTTGGTTACTTGACAAAGTAAGAAGCAATCAGTGGTCGCAGGTCTAGGGCAAAAGCGAGTATAAAGCTATGACGCATGGTGTTTGTGAGTTCTAGTGGCTCCAAACCTTGTTACGTGATTTGGGAATTTCTGATAATAGTCCAACGAAACTCTACTGTGACAATAAAGTTGCCATAAACATTGGTCATAATCCTGTTCAACATGACAGAACGAAGCATATAGAGATTGACAGGCACTTCATCAAGGAGAAGCTGAGCTAGGGTTTGATATGTATGCCTTTTGTGAGATCTGAAGATCAATTAGTTGACATATTCACATAAGGACTTGGTAGCAAGGGTTTCCACCCCATTGTGTTCAAGTTGGGCTTGATAGATATATTCGCACCAACTTGAGGAGGAGTGTTAAGTTATGGGTGTAGTGTGTAATTAGTTTATAATTGATTTGTGTAAATAGATAAGGAGATAAGGGTCTTAGTGTAATTACCCCTTTACTCTTGTATAACTTCAACGTATTAAGAAAATAACCCTAATTTTTGGGTCTCAATTCTATCGTTTAAATTAACACCTAAGTAAGACATCGGAAGGGATTTCCGGCTAAACACCATGGGCTAGAGTTTCCCTTATTAGATGCTACAATGTGCAGGTGACAGGGTTCAAGGTTCAGGCTTCTATAGCAAACAAAAGCGTTCTCCAAGAAAGTCCTATTTATACAATTCATAGCCTCCTACACTAAGTCCGTCCTATCCCTCCATGAATTCCTTTATCATTAGACTATACAACGATTAATCTTCTGATGCTGAAGTGTTTTAAACCACAACCTTCACCCGAAAGAAAAAACTATATAAATGATTAGAGTTAATTAAACTTGTCCATTCATAATTTTACACCTTGTTTCCCCCATATCCATTTTTCTTTGAGTTGTTATCCATGAAGCAAGGATACTAATATGGGATACAAGTACCATTGTACACGCTCGGGAAGAACATACAATTACCATTGGACACGCTCGGGAAGAACACAAGATTTCAACATTGAGTGGGTGAACATTACAAAATAAGTGTAACAAATATGAGACACAATTTGAAAATAGGTTATCAAAGATATTTTTGATCAACCTACATGGCTACAAACATATGATCATCAAAAAATGTCTAAGACGCATACATTCTTGTTCATCCATATCCATCGTACAAAAGCAAGATATAGAACTTCGTGTTCATATCCATACAGAAGTTGGGAATAAATAATTGTGCTTTGTTAAAGCATCCAACTCAAAACCTCAAAACCAATTGGCAATGATTGGAGAGACTGCCCAGGTTCATATGCTAGTTTTAGATAATTAACCAATGTGGGACAAACTCCAACACCATGCATGGAGGAGTAAACAAACGATCTATAACACTTAGATCTTAACAAACAAGAGTGCACTTATGGCACAAACAAGGAGGAACAAATTCTCAGATACCCTAGCTTTGATATCATCTCAAAGCATCCAACTCAAAACCAATTGGCAATGAGTGGGGAGGCCGCCCAGGTTCATGTACTAGTTTTGGAGGAGATAATTAACTGATATCAGACAAACTCCAACATGCTTATGCTCTTTCATAATATAAAACACATTTGTAATGGAATCAATATCGAAAAGTTGACCAATGTCTCTCAATGGGGGTGACTATATAACACGCGAAGAGGCTGTGGTGTGCCGAACCCGATTGCCTGTATGGGCCAAATCCAAACAGCTAAATGGGTTGACTGGACATCGCATGTAAGTTGGGCCAAACAAAGTGGGCTGAGCCCACTCATTCCATTTGGGCCTGACAAAGGAACAGGCCTGTGCGGCAGGCGAGATGGGCCCAACGGTGGTGGGCCGTGCTAAACAGTCAACCTGTTGGGCAGCCCACCCTACGACGGTTCAGCTTGCACCATGGGCCGGCCTGACCCGGAATGTAGACCCGAAAGGAGATCCCTCCAGGCGGCTCCAGATGCTTCTAGAAGAGCCCATGGCGTCACTAACCAAGGCGGTTATGTGTGACGTCATGGGAGTGTGCCTTGCACGCCTAACTTGGGGAGCATGTACGCTTGCCTATAAGTACAAGAGCATAAATCCTAAGAAGGTACGCCTATAAGTACAAGAGTATAAGTCCTAAGAAGGTATGCCGTTTCTCCTAGCCTATAGTACTTTCCCTCTCCTACCTGTACTTGATCGTCAGAGGGACGTAATGCTGTCGATAGCCCTACGTCTTGGTGCAAGTCACACGGAGGAGCAAGGAGAGCAGATCCGAGAAGAGTTCCCAGAAACCACCACCCACAGAGGCCATCTTCCATCTTATTTCGTAGTCTAGTCTTTGCAACTTCATGAGGAAAAATACCCGCTTGGTTGTCACTGTAGAAGCTGGTAAATTTAACTGAAGACGAACTATTCTATCAACAAGGGAATCAATCATCGAATTTTCTTATTTTTTCAAATCCTTAGCTTGACTCAAAAATTGTGGACAACTTCTGAAAACTTCAGATGCTTCACAATATCAATCTCATAGTTTGTAGCAGAAATTTCAAATTTAATTTTGCATGTTCATATACGGAAATTTCAAAAATAACAATCTCAATGATGTTTCAATATAGAACTTTGTGTTCATATATATACAGAAGTTGGGAATGGCATAATAACAAATATGCAAATGCCTTCTATACTGAAACATCTATGACCATGAGGAGTAAAATACAACACAAGAATGTTGAATACGGCTATGGAGGTAGCTACTTTCCATCAGCCCCTTGGTCCGTCCTTGAATACAGATATGACGACACAGTCACAATCTTAAAAATAGGTTCCAAGTAGAGTAAAGATAAGTTAGAAAAAAAAAGAGATAAGTTAGATAGAAAAAAAAAATTATAACATTTTTAGCATTATAACACTCATAATCAGAAGAATAGTAACAAACCATTGTGTATATCTAAACGCAAAATACTAATTTTGAGAAATAGGCAATAATTTAGGAACCTTACTTGGTCATACTCTTGCCGACATTTTATTCTGCTATCAAGTTCAATCGTTTTTATTAAACCAGTGACAGCAATGACATTATTCCCATATGCTCTTTACTTTTTACATTCAAGTCTTGCAAGTTATCGTTTCCGTGTCCGTACTCATGCTTCTTGAATCCAGAAATAAAAATAAGAGATGTTCTATTAGGGATCAACCCAGGACTAAGATAACTTCAAAGTTCGAACTTCTCCCACGCCTAATCTCAACCAAGTACGTCAAGTCTTTAGCTTGCACTATGCCATATGTCACTTGTTTTCGAAGTAGGATGACGTAATAGACAGCAAAGTAACACCCCACAGAATCTTTTAGAATGAAGGTATAGGAGAATGCCTTTTTTAGGTGTCTCCAGAACCGCCCCGTATATATATATATATATATACACACACACACACACACACACATCTTCCCATAAGGACCACCTTAACTTAATAAAATGCGGACCTCCCTTTTCCGATAGAATTTCGATGATCCGAGCCGCTCAATGTGTACAGAACATGATTTTAAGGGTACCCGCGAGAAATCAGCAAAATAAATGACAGGGAAGGGCTTCATCTGAGCAGTTTTTGTTTGTTTTTTATTGAACCGTACATACAAAAACTGCTCGGATGGAGCCTTTCCCAATTTTAAGGGTACCCGCAAGAAATCAGCAAAAAAAATGATAGGGAATGGCTTCATCTGAGCAGTTTTTGTTTGTTTTTAATTGAACCGTACAAACAAAAACTGCTCGGATGAAGCCCTTCGCCCGGTCATTTTTTTTGCCGATTTCTCACGGGTACCCTTAAAATCACGTTCTGAACACATTGAGCGGCTCGAATCATTGAAATTCGAACAGGAAATGGGAGAAATGGGGAGGTCCTTATTTATTTTAGTTAAAATAAGGACCTCCTCATTTGAAAATGACTGTGTATATATATACGAGCCAGTTCTACCCACACAAATTTACACTCCATCTCAGTCATTGAAATCAATGGCTAAGATTAGAACACTCTCTATCTCTTCCCTCTCCTCACCTAATCCCTCCCTCTTCTTCGAGAAATATTTCAGTGCCAAGTAGGTACATCCTACGTGGTGCCTGCTCGGCACTCCCGAGCCGTCCGATGCATTTTTGGACGGCTCAAATTGAAACCTTCTCTCTCCTCTCACCCCTCTTCCTCTTTCCTTTTTCTCTCTCCGAATCCGAGCCGTCCAAAATCGCATTGGACGTCTCGGATGTGCCGAGTGGGCACCCCGTGGTACCCATCCGGCATTGAAAAATTTCTCCTCTCCTTCCCCACCACACAACCCCACCTTTCCCAAAACCAGCTCCGGCTGGTAGCCGGCACCTCCGTCTCCGGCGACCTTCCCCCCCCCCTACAGTTAATTTAGTTGTTGGCAAATCATATACATACACGAGAGAGTGTGTTCTCCTCTCCCGTCCTCCCCCTCCGCTGCCGACGCACGTCAAGCACCCGATCTCGCCGCCGCCTTCACCTCTTAGCGACCACCGGAACGCACCGACGATGGGAGCAACGACGACGAGGACTCTACTGCATTGGGCTTGCTACTGCTAGATCCCATACTCAAAGATCCTAAATCAAAATTCTCGGTCCACTTCAATTTTAGGATATTACTCTGACACGTAGATGTCATTAGGATTGAGAATGTAGAGGTGGTTATGAAGTGGGTGTTGCTTTTTAGCAAACTGAATTGATGAATTAATATGGGGGGACTGTGGTTTGGTTGGTCCGTCTCTCTGTGTCTCTCTGCAAGTGTTTGTTTGAATAGGAAAGGGATAAGGTTACAATAACAAGGCTTTCTCCAACCTCCTCGTTTCTATGATGGCGGCGCCGCCGACGAAGAATGGCAGGAGGGGATCTGGAGCGGCGGTTGTTGTAGCGTTGTGTCGAAGGATGTGATGTTTTATGTGGTTAATTTATTGTTTCAGTAACTGAAAAAGACTCGCCGGAGAAGGTGTCGTCGGCTGCCGGCCGGAGTTGGTTCTGGGAAAGGTCAGGTTGTGTGGTGGGGAAGGAGAGAGGGAGGGATTAGGTGAGGAGAGGAAGAGGAAAGAGATAAAGTGTTCTAATCTTAGCCATTGATTTCACACCATTAGACGAAATCTAAGCAAGCATCCCCAGAGGTGACCAATATTCTCACACAAACCAACATGTTTATTGTCAAGTTAGAGATGGTACCTGTTTGTCGTCATGTTCTGTCAGCGTCAAAATTGACTCCCTAAAGCTGCATCAAAATAAACATCTCAAAAGGATAAACAAACAGCAAATCTCCAGTAATAACTGTGCAGTACTAGATACGAGTAATAAATTTTAAGAGGAGCAAACGTTGTCTGAAAACTGCATTGTAGCAATTAGTAATCTAACAGACTAGCTAGACTTGAAATCAGTGCTAAAGTAAGCAGAATCTGTTGTAATGTTCTTCTCAGGTATATATCCAAAAGAAACTGGATGGAAATTAGAAGATTTCCAAAGAAAGAAACAGTAATGAGGATATCATACAGACATCAGTCCAAAGGGATCATACTTAATATGTTTATGTCATCTAATAACAGTTTGTCCACCCTAAAATAGAACATTTGAATAACTGTTTCGATGCAAGTAATGAGGATCAAATTAGCTAGGGCAATGGATACTGCTCTTCTGTGTTTCTTTCATGTTGAATCATAACTGGCAAAAGTCCATGGAAAGTCTCCCATCACCAGCACCCAGCCCACAGGTAACAAGGCTCTCAAGCATCAAGCTTCCTAGTTCACACAGAGTGTCCAGGGCACTCAAATCATACCATACCTGGCTTCCCTCTCCATGTTATTTTCCCAAGTCTCATAAAAGTACTTCCAAATAACCACCTTTTCCATTAACCATCCCACAAAAGGTTTGATGGCTTCTAGAAAACAACTAGACACTATTGAAAGAGAAGAAATCGTATCAAAGGTAAAGCAGTACAATAAAGACTTATTTCTCACCTCTCCACCCCAAGGCAGCGGGGACCTCCATTAATGTGTTCCAAGGTCAGTATCTCCCTCACAGCTAGATACTCCAAAACCTGCAGACGAAACAAGAAAGTAGTTGTTGTGTTTGCTTTTAGATTCTCAATCATAGGTTCAGTTCCAGCAATGCCATCTTGCACATGGAGATCCATATATCCATACATAAGAGGGAAGAAATGGAAAGGGAAAGAATTGAACCCAAGACCTCTCCCAACCTGGGCTCCAGTACCATGTTAACTTACCATTATCACGAAAGCCAAACTGGGCAGGGTCTGAGTGCATCATTTCCTAACCCCATGCAGTCACATTTAATGTCATTACCTGTAACCCTATAACCCATCCCAGCAAAAGCCTTTGTCGGCCTTAAGCACAGACAACACACCATATGGGATCTTGCCATACCAATGTCCAAATCATCTCAAGTTGAGTTGTTTATATCTAGAATGTGAAAATCTGAAGCATTAAGATTATAAGCCCTACAAAAAAGGAAATACCTTTAGAAGCTTTCGAAGAATTGGAATCTTATTGAAGTTCCTTCTGTACCGTTTCATTATGTTATGTAACATCTGCAAACCTACAAGGAAGAACAGAAGTCATATTGCGTGCATGGTATCAAAGTACAGTTTAGTTATATCCACAACATAAAAGAATAGAAATTTGCATGCAACATAACAGATACAAGAAAACTACCGTTTTTACTGATTATATCAAACAATACAATCCTTGATCTTGTTTTCAAAAGCGCATCAAGGATCATAGAAAGATCTCGATTGCTGCAAAAGATATAGAACAAATAAATTATACCAAACAATTAATTTTCCTGAAATAATCAGTTATCCAGGCTCAATAAGTGGATCACGATTAGAAACAGTTTCCAAATGAAGATGAAGATAAAGAATAACCTTTGAATTGCTTCACCATTGCCACTATCACCTGAAGTTGCAGTCAAAAGAAGTAGCTTCAAGTAGCCTTTCGTGGCATCCTGTCAAAAATTTAAGACGTGTTTACAAAAATATTGACGGGCCTTACTAATAGATATTCATTACGCATGGACATAATGATCTGCAAGTGTTAGTTGTGTCCACGAACATGCTCTACAGAAAGAAAAATACCTGCTAAAGACCCATGCCCAGAAAAACAATAAGAAAGAATCTTCCTTTGAAGAGAAGAAGCTAAGCTACCATGAAAATTCAAAGAAATGCATTGCATCAACGAAAGAAAAAATGCAATATACGAACAGCGGAGAGAAACAAAACAGTAGTCTCTTATAATTTGCAGCTGCAATAAGAACTATGACCTCTACTAATTTTTTCAGGGTGAAGTCAAATGGACCTCTGAATTTTTGACTCATAACCATTAAAAAGCGAATGGAAGGACACAAAAATGTGAAGCACACAAATCCAATTTCCCGAGTTCCATAATCCATAAAAATGTCTGAAAAAATTGGTAAAAACCAAGAAAGAAAAAACATTCTGTTATACATGAAAAAAACTGCTTACTTTCCGCTTGCTAATTCCCCCGTCAGCATCTAGCAGCTCATTGAGTTTCTCCTCAACTACAAACATTAAGGGGCAAAACTACATCATCATAAGAAGTTTTGGTGACAGCCTTTAGAAGAAGAAGAAGAAGATGATGATGATGAAGATGACATACCAGCTTCAAAACGATTATTCAAGGAACTTTCCATTATCTTTCTGGATTTGTAGGGTAGCACATTAGATTTGTTTACTATCAACCCAGACTTGTCAATTTTCAAAGAATTACTACACGATTTTCCCTTCTTAACTGAAGATGGTGAGCGAGAGGTTTTGAGGCGGGGACGAGCTTTTGACTCGTGCGTATCTTCAGCGTCGGATTTGAACTTTTTCTTAGTATTAACTGCATCAGACAATGGTTTGGACACTACAGACTGCAGAGAAGTCTCTAATCCTTGAACAAACCCTTTCTGAGCTTCAGATATGGGCTTGTTCGACTTATGATCCAGCTGTGAACGAGTTTCTTCTTGTAGAACAGGCAGTAACCCTTCCACCGAGTTATCCACTACCAAAGAGTCATGCAATTGTGCACCAGATGCAGATTTGATCAAGGAACTTCCTGCGGTAATCTCCAAGGGATGAACAGCAGTTGCAGATAACCCTGCAATTTGCAGTTCTCTGATACTTTCCACGTGTCCACCAACAATTGCTGACTTACCCATCTTATCTTTGTTTCCTAAGCTATGGTCGGCCATTTTCTCAGTAGTATCAAAGGAACTGGCTGCAGATATTAAATGTTTCCAGTTGTCATCAATTTCACCATCTTCATAAAACATTACAGGCTCAGGATATTCTTCATCAGAATCATCCTTAACAATTGCTTCAGTATTTTGTGGATCACCACCTAAATAACCCCGACACTGAGACGAACCACAGACACATTCTTTCGCAGCAGCTCCAAACACCCGGACATAATTATAGTCAAATGTCAATTCTTCACCCTGTCAGAAAAAGCCAAATGCTTAAGCACAAAAATACCAGAGACTCAGAAAGTGACCCAAAAATGAGGAGATCAAAACAAATAATTGTCAGTGAAATTTTTATCTGTCCACCGACTCCAATTGATTGAGACATAAGGCTTGGTTTGGTGTGGTTTTGTTAGACAGTAACAGGCAACCTTTCTTCAAAGACTAAATTCTAGAAAGTTCTGTTACTACCAATGCAAACTTAAGTCCCATATGTCGTCATTCTTTATATAAAGGCACGTAGGAACAGAATAGAAAAACTGGATTAAGCTTGCAATTGATTATGTTGCCAAGCAATGGATGCATGTAAAAACAAAGTAAGGGCTCCACTAAGAAGCTCAATCAAACAGCCAAGGAATTGATGGAGTCAAAATTCTTCAAAGGTTGAAGTTTCAAGGTATGAATACAGCAGACCATCTCAAAATTCAATTTGCACAACTTTATTCGTCAAGGAGGAAAAGAAATTCTGTTCTCGAGATATTTTACTTATAGGAGATATTATTGCTTATTCTACTTGACCATCAAACAGGATATACAAGTGGTGTTGTGACCCAGGGGGATAATGGCAGCGAAAAATAAAAAGAGAAGAGGAAAGTTCTACCCAACACCAAATTCTTCGACGCTGTGGCATTCAGACTGTCATTTGCAGTGAGCCACAAGCATGCATGTCCTTTGGGGACATGGAGCATACATTGAAGTAAAAGGCAAATATATAACAATCATCATAAAGAGGAGAATAGATTCCCAGTATATTAAAGAAACACTAGAAAGGTCGAAATTAAATGGATGCACATGTACTCTTCTTGCTTGTGGACAACGTGGTTGAAAATAAACATTTGGAGAGCCTAAGAAAGGTGTTGTCGACCAAGATGTAGCAAATACATCTCGAAATAAATTCTCTATTACTATGGGCCCATGGCATTGGTCTTCATCTAACCCTTCCTGATATGATTTACATTTTCCTCTCTTTTCCAATATTGCACACTACTTTTCGTTCCCCGTCCTCTCTTCAAAAAATCTATAGCCAACAAACGGGAGAAAATACATTGTGGAGAGATCAAATACTGACACGTTTCAATGAAACAGGACATTTGAAGAAACTAACACCGACTATATTCAGAGACATGAATCCCATAAAAAATAAAAAACAAAGTAACCAAAGGTTTCCCCTGACTGAAAGAGAACTAAAGAGATCATGAACCTATCTCCAGGCACTGTTTTCATAAATTTTGTCGCACAAGGGAACTGGTGAGGTCGAGAATAACGCATTGCTGCTTTTGATGTGATAACATGCTGAAATGGAATTATAAAGCTTGCTTGGTGATTTAAAAAATTAACCTAAAAAACTAGATTTTAACTAGGGCTCACTCTCGTCTACCATATTCTTATACATGGAAATGGGGTTACATTTCAATAGGAGAATAATGAATGAGAGTATCAACTACTTAGTTCTTACCAGAGCAATGCACTGCAGAGCCATATTCTTTAGTATCAAACTTTCATTCCTGTTGTTTCTGGTCACATGCCCAGACTCCGGGATAGTTTAGTAGTTTCTAGTGTTTTAGAAAGTAATACATGTCGGGCCTTAATATACTAGTAGATGTTAATGTACCGCTGGATAGGATTGGTATTCATTGCTATAAACTGAATTTAGACCAATTAGTTAACCCTTTTCAAAAGCTAAGGAAAGAAGGGAGAAGCGCTTTGGCAGCTATTTTCCAGCTTTGGCATTACCTTCAGGCTTCAGGTGAAGATTCCCATATTCAAAATTTCAGTTCAGAGTTATAAATATAATATTAATCTTCGGGGCATAAAACTCACTCAGAAATCATTTCATGATTTACCAGTGAGCAGCAACAAGTGGCGGAAATAAAATATTTTGAACACTTCACACTTATTTTACGAGTACATTACATATCATCAAACAGCACATAAGTTCCCCCAATAAAACTGAAATCGAGAAAGAGGTCTTTCTTGAAGAAGCTTTGCACCTGAAATAGGACTAAAGAAGAGTATCAAGAAGTCTGGGTAACAGGAATTGTTGACTTTGTAACCTTACCCAAGGTAGGAATCATAAAGTGGAGTAACAATTCATTACAGTAGCGATATTTCATCACCAAGCAACCCTCAAGCCATTCCCTTGATTTCAAAACAAGTTTTAGGTTTATTGTCAAAACAAAAACAATAACTTGTTCATTTGGAAATAGAAATCAGAAAGATATGCATTTAAATGTATAACCTCCCCAACACAATCTGATGATTGCTATATCTTCGTCACAGGGTCCTTACACACACGTGATATTTAATATGAATAGTCATACCACATGCCAGGATAGCACATCATGTTTTCGAGGCTGGTTCTTCAATTATTTTAACCAGTATACAAAACTCACAGAAACGTAATAAATTTACTACCCTAAGAAAATTTCTCTCCCTTAATTTAGCCCCCTCAAGTCCAATCCCACTACCGCCCCTGGAGGCAATTCTAATATGCCCTCATGTTACAACAGTAGACATTTAAAAAAAAAAAAAAGCTATGCTGAAAACAACTAAGTCAATCTGGGAATATATACCTTCTTAATATCTCTTAATGCAAAGAGTCCAATGCAAACTTCTCCATTCACCATCCACTGTTTGAGCAAAATCACAATAAAGTCGTGAGTTACACAACATGACCATAAACATGCAGATCTGTTTCATAGAAACTCCAGCAACCAGTAGAGGAATTTTTCAAATATAAAAAGATTAAGCAGCATGAATTCCTCTTGACCGAAAAACGAAAATTGCAAGTTCACTGTTACGTGAGGAAGTCAACGCATGCTACTATGAACAATCATACTCTGGCAATATTTGTTTCTAGAAGAAAAATCATCATATGTTTGAAATTATTTATAAGACATACCAAAAAAATATCTAACCACACTAGAATCACTTAAATAGTGGATGAGATTATGAGTTGACAGAAAAATAAGTACAACTAGGGAACACTGATTCTGGAGCTTCTTAGAATCAAATTCTCCAACTTCAAACCCATTCCCATATACTCTGCTTAATTCATTAACATTTCTTTCTCCACCCAACACCCATCCCCCATCAAAAAAAAAAAAATTGGAGGAAAAATCGGATAGAACAAATTACAAAAACAACCAAAAAGGATCAGTAAGCAAACAGGAACCCTGTGATATTGTGGAAATCATCCTATAGTAATTCGAAGGGCAAGGCAACCGTTTTTACGGATCCATATCCATTACACCACAATCATTTAATTTCGATCAATCCACTCCAGCTATCCTTCGAAGAGAATCTGATTCTTACCATGTAAACGAAGAAAAAATCACCTTGCACCAAATCTATTTTTAATGTAGTTTAATACAAGGGGGAAGGGAGCAAGTCAAAATGTAAGAGGCACTTGGCCAACTACTACTATACATGCATGCACATAGCTCTTCCTTCTCACCTAATTTTATTTAGAGCTTATCAGAAGCTTTCCGGAAAAGTACATTATTATTTGACTACAAATCTTTACTTTAAATTCCCAAGACATAGTAATCAAGCCCATTGATTTGACAGTTTCACACTAAGAATGAAATATAAACTGGTAAACCAAGGCAAAAACAAAGAGGGAGTGCAGATACTCCACTGATGGATAGAAACAATATTGAGATCCAGCAAACCTAGACACTACCTTAGATTAGCGGGCCTCATAATAACACTATCACCGTGTGACAAACACAGAGATATCTAGGGATGGCAATCTCGACCGAACTGAATGGGTACCCGAACCGTAACTGTTTTTTTTCCCCCAACCATAACCGAAAAATTCCCCGTTGGTGCGGATATGGTAGAGGGTGGGAGATAACCGAACGGGTTCGGTTCGGTTACGGTTCAGCTGATAACCGAACCGTTCCCCGAACTGAACCGAAACAAGTTATTTACAAAAATACCCCCGTATATATATATATATATATATATAGGTTTGTATGAGTTAGGGTTTTCCATTTCATTTCATTTTCCCTGCAGCCAACTCCTCTCCTGCTCTCGGCTCTCCAGACACATCAGGTAGGCGATCTCTCTCTCTCTCTCTCTCTCTCTCTCTCTCTCTCTCTCCCTCCCTCCCTCCATCTGGACTCTCTGTGACTGTTGCACACTCTCATCCATATCTCTATAAATCTGTTTTTGCAGGCGACTATCGATTGAGGCATCGAGAGGTCGTGAGATTTCTCTCTCTCTCGATCTCGTCTCTCATCTAGTCATCTCTCGGTTTTTGCAGCCAATTGATTCAAGCACTCCGCACTCCGCAATCGATTCATGTTTTATCTTGAGTTTGCTTTTCACCTGTTTTGTTTGTTGTGAATGTTGGTAGCAATTGTGAATCGAGGTTTTATAAAAATGGAATGGTTAATCTGCCCTTGTTTTGCTGTTTTTCTGTTTTGCTGTTTTAATTAATTCTGCCAGATTCGGTTTCCGTTCGGTTCGGCAAATACCCGATATCCGTTCGGTTCGGATATGGTTACCCACTTTCCTCCCCGTTCGGTTATCGAGGCGGATATGGGTGGTATATCGGTTTCGGGGATCGGGGACGGAAATCCCCATATCCGCCCCGAACGCCCCGAATGCCATCCCTACAGATATCCCTCAGATAATGCAAATCTAAGATCTAATATAAGAAATACATTGCAGTGTCTTAAAAGAGGCGTAACAAATAGGTGCAAAAGCAATAAAATTGGAGACACAAGAAAAAACAGGACATAAAACAACCCAGATATAAACTTATGAAGAATATTTTCTCATCGGTTGCTGACTCAAGAAAAAACAGGACATAAAACTCATAATCACGGTGCTATACTTATTTATCAAGTACAAATTCTACTGGATTTCAGCTGCTGATTAAAAATAGTAACAACCTATTCTGGACCCAGATTTCAAGCACTCATTTATCCAAAGTTGGCCAGATGCACTCATTTATCCAGATTAGTTCATGTGGATAAAACTTGCTTGGGTTGAAACAAACTTTAGATGACATAAGAACAAGAACTAGCTCTTGGAATAGTTGTTACTTGTTAGAGACTTGTCATGCATCTGTTCTCAAGCCAGCAAGCCTAAAAGTAGTGTAGAAGCTACTTCACATACAGCCAATGAGGCACAGTTCAGTAGGATTCTTCGACATGGTGTCACTAAGATTTTGGGACTTCTTGGTCAAAAAGAAGGGTCAACTTCCGGTTTAACAGCCTATCAAAACCACCATGTAGAATGTGCTTTTGCAACCATTCTCTCGCACAAACAGTTGGGTTCATCAAAACCACCATGTAGAATGTACTTTTGCAACCATTCTCGCACACGAACAGTTCGGTTCATGTTTTCATCTCTCTCTCTCTCTCTCTCTCTCTCTCTCTCTCTCTCTCTCTCTCTCTCTCATATTTTTAAGTACTACTGACAGTACAGCGACGAACAAACACTCTCCCACTCTGTCACAAACAGTTATCATGTCCAAGAATAAAACTCAAAACCAATTGACTAAGAGTGAAGAGGCCACCTAGACTTGTACCTTAGGTTGTATGTGTAATAAAGCGATGCGAGGCAAGCTCTACAAGAGTGAGCACGCACAATCCTATTCGAAGGTAACTTTGTTTGACGTGGAGAATCTATGCTAAGATTTTAGAACCTAAGAAGTTGGCTTTGCCGATAGGAGACTTGACTGCTCTTCAGTGGTTTGTTGAATTGATTGGTGGTGCCTTGTTGTGTTGACAACAGTGTGAGTTTTTTTTTTCTGTGTTCCATGCTTTGCCTAGATGGAGTGTGGTGCTGACCCTGGGAGCCCCAGTTTAGCTTTTATGCTTGCTTTGGCTTTATAACATATTATTTACCAGGCAAATAAAGGATCAAGGGTACTAAAAATCCTGCAACCACCATTTGGCACAACCAAACCTGAAGTCACACCAATTTGTCCTCGAGTTCCGTCAAACACTCTCTAAAGGGTAACATTTCTTTTTGACAGTTACGTCCATACCCATTTATCTTCTTTCTTTTTCTATAATGTCATATCAAAGTGCAACAGAAGAAAGACAAATGCCTCCAAAGAAATGGACACAAGAAACAGGTAAAGGAAAAAAAGAATGAGAGGGAGAGAGGGAGAGAGAGAGAGAGAGAAGTAAAAGATCATAAGAAAAGGTGACTCATTCCCTGACTACAATCCTCTTAAGAGATCTGTCGCATAAATGTTTATCTTGCTAGAAAATTCATTCTGAACTGGCTCATTCACATATCTTTACCGCTACCTAACCCTCTATCATCTTGATACAAATCTTTATATGCATGTGCAAAAATATGTGTAGTTATGAAGTAAAGGACCCAATGAAAAAAAGAAAATGCAAAGTGCATAAGAAATTCATGCTCGCAAGTATGTTCACCTTTTCCGTACGGCAATTTGGATCACAACTATGGTTGATGAAACGCCCTAAATTCCCTTTAGCGCATGCATCTATTACCTGAAAAGGCAGAGTAACAAATGACAACATTCCACAAGGAAACGGAAACCGAGGTAAAAAAAACAACACAAAGAACTTCTTGGAGCAAATTAATAGTCCAAGTCAATCATTTAATATATTGATGGAAAAATGAATGCAGTACACACACGAAGGCATGACTATAAGATGCTTCAAATTGAAATGCAAATATTTTGCACTAAAAACATATGTAAATAAATGACCACACTGCTGCCGCACTTGCACCATGCAGGAGCAAGTAGAAACAGAAAAGAAAAAGACAACAAGAATAAACGAAAATAAAGGAAAATTCAAATGCATTTCAGTATATGCAGTGTGTGGGCATTGGCTCACATGCTACTAGTTAGTAGCAACAGCACGGGATTTACAACTAAGCTCAGAGTGATGCCACTTAGAACAAATTGACCTCATAAGAAGTGAGCTCTAAGTAGTTTCAGCAGCACTGCATGCTCCAAGGAGTGGTGCTTCCCTCCATGTCGTTTTGGTTCAGAAAGAATCTTTTGTTCACTTCATTGTTGAATGATACATAACTCTAGATTTCAAGGATTGGGATTACATTTTCGCCATGACTTTAGTTTTACCTCCTTCAAGACGCATCCTTTAACAAATCTTGCGCATCAAAAAAGGAATCCAAAGAGACTAAACAGAAAGAATTCAAACAACATACAGTCAGCAAGTGTAAAACATTGCAAGTTTAAGAAGGTCAAGATCTCTCAGCAAACAATTGAGGAGTTCCAGCCAATGTTACCTGGAACGTGGATCGTTCCGGACCTCCGGTACAAGGAATGAGAACAAGAAAGTTGTACACCACATGTCCTAAATTCCAGAACAATAGGGGTAGGCTTCTATAGCTTACAAAATAACGAAGTTCTTATTTCAAGAGAAAAACATCCAATGAAGTAGAGTCTCGTTCTTATCTCGAAGCATTATGACAAATTATTCTTATATTTTTGTCTTTCTAAGCTCAAATATCTTGTGTTCATAGTGTTCTAAAAGGTGGCCGCCTAGGCCAATTAGTTCCCGCCTAGGCACTAGGCGGTGGTCTGACGCCTAGATTAGACAGCCGAATAGTCGGGCGCCTAGTCCCCGCCTAGGTGCTAGGCGGCCGACTAGTTGGCGACTAGGCGCTAGGCCCCTAATTTTCCGCCTGACTAGTGCCTAGCGATTTTTAGAACATTGCGTGTTCATAGGAGAAATTTTCTAATCGCCAAATTCACTGTATTGGAACACAGGTGAACTGCATTTTGGAACGCTCATTCCAAAATGAAGTCGCTATGGTGTTAAAGCATTCAACTTAAAATTAATTGGCAATGAGTAGAGAGGCTGCCCAAGCTTATATACTAGTTTTGGAGGTCATAATTAACCAATGTGGGGCAAGCTCCAACACTCCCCCGCACCTGGAAAGTTAAACTAAGGATCCATAACATAGGGATCACAGCGGGCAATGAAACAAGGTGCGCTAAAGGCACAAACAATGGGGCAATCAATCAAGATCACAGCGAGCAATGAAACAAGGTGCGCTTAAGGCACAAACAATGGGGCAATCAATCAAGAGAGTATTGTCCAAAGCCTCCAAAGGCCTAGCTCTGACACCATGTTAAAGCACCCAACTCAAAACCACTTGGCAACGAGTGGAGAGGCCGCCCAAACTCATATAGTAGTTTCGGAGGTTATAATTAACCACTGTGGGGAAAGGCGGAAAGCTCTAATATAGGGTATTAGCAGTTTCTGGTGTCAAAGGACTTCCAGCCTAGTGTCACTATTATTTGCTAGAGGAGAAGGAAGAAAGGAACTGTGAAGATGGTAGAACATATTATAGTACTACTACTTTCACATTGCATAAAAGTGTTCCTGTTTCTAAGAAAGAAAAATCCAAGGAGTTTTTCCCTTCAAATACAATCATCACACAAGTTCAGCTTAGTTCGAGTTAACATTGGAAACTTCCAAAACTTGACAGGCCTTGTGTCAGCCACATGCCTCTCCATGAGGACATATGACGAGAATCAAAACATATGCAGGAAAATAACAAGAAATGGGAAATCTATTTCAATGATTACGTCTATGATATAATAACCTATGGTATTTGATTTATAGATTTACAGGTTACAACAAATTTCCAAAGATCACAAGCTCATACACTAGATAAAAGTGCATTAGACAAAAAAAAAAATAGAGTCTCCAACCAAATAAGGGAAAAGGCTTACAAATATCAACAAAAGCATTACAAACAACAAAACAGCCAACTTAGTATCAGTTACAATACGATCCCTAACTCAAGTCCATTAAGCACCTTGAAATGTATAACATAAAGAAGAAGAAGTTTCCAGATCTTCAGTCTTCCTTTTGAAGTGCTCTTAAGTCTTCCTTTTGCAGAGTGGAGCTTTTCAGAATAGTTAACTATTTTGTTGATACGTGGCTATGTGGAATCATTTGGTCATCTGTTTTCTTTTCCTCTATTTAGATGAACAGGAAACATTTGAATCATTCTCTTTAGTCTATGTAGCCGATTGGCATAGGCATCCTCAATTTTCTTTTTTTTTCTTTTCTTTTCGTTTTGTTCCTACTGGGGTATGCCCCTTGTAGGCTGTATATTCGATTAGCCTTTTTTTAATTTCAAGCTGATTTACCCCAAAAAAAAGAAGTTTCCAGATAGTATTCATTATCTTAAATCACATCCAACTCTCAAATCCACTCCAAAAATGGTTTAACTTCTAAAATTAACATTAGAGCAACATCTTAACAAACCTCGCTGCCATTCAGTGTCATGAAGTAAAAATGCTTATGACCCATCGAAGCGTACTCTCTTTGTCGTGCCTCATAAGCTTGCATATCAAGCACCTAGAACAGCCAAAGTTCGACACAGATTAACAGAAGACAAGTTCAAGATGGTAGAAACATCTGAAGATGTTTAGAATCTAAATCCATATATGGATGTATGTGGAGTAAATCCAAATATGAAATAACTAAAAAGGCCATCAATACAAATGGCGTACCAACAATGCAGAGTATACTTCTCACAAGGACATACTAATGATTAAATTTGATCCCTCAGAAAGGTTTTCCTTGTCCAGTTATACCCAGTATATTATCTATATGATCAGTTGCAGAAGATTGGACCTCCAACTCCAACTCTATTATACATTAATTTTCAAAGTGATGTTATTAGAGAACCAAATATACTGAATGAAATTGCCATGAATTCAGTCACTTTCAGATCCCTCTATTTCTGTATGCATGGGGATATTGGTTTTACAGAAATAGGGGGCATTCATGACTCTGAATCTAGTAACCAGCCTAAAACGTCCATCTTTTGCTTCATTCGCTTACGTCCTAGAATTTGGAGGCACAGATACCTTCCAAAACGAAGTTGCAAAAGTTACCTCCCCAACATATTCGATAAGAAATCGTCCTTCACGTATGTCTTCTTTTGTCTCTAGACCATAGCCTTTTTTCCCGCATCGTACACGGTTCAAGTTGGCATACTTGCGTTTCTGAAACTGCAACCAGATAGTCGCATAGAGGTTATACCTTTCTATGTACAAAAATAAATCAAACAATTCATAAAAGAATCTATGAAAAGGCCAACCTGTTGATTTGAACAAAGGTCCGCACATGGACAAGTTCCCCGGACGCATTCGATATTGAGCATCCGATTCAAGCATCCATCCGCACAACCCATTTTTCCATCTTGAGGTGGCTTGCAGTGGCAAACCATTATCTGGCATGAGAAATCACCCAAAAAATAAAATCAAATCAAGAAATGACAACCTGAAGATGGAGCTTTAGAATCCCTATCTCATAACAAGAGAAGAGTGCAACTTTCTGCTACAAAATCTTCTCATACTAGAATAGGCCTGATGAGGCTCACTGTGACTAAGTGGAGGAAGAAAGGGGAAAAAGACAACACTACTCCAGTCTCCACATAACAAGGAGATTTTTGCACCAGGAGAGGATGGCCCCAAGGTCAATATTTATGGTGTGAGCACTTTCCACCAAAACAATAAATAAATATCAATGAACCCAAACCTTTAGAATTGACCGCATTTGCAGGGTTACTCACAAGCTTTCTTTTTTTTTTATAAGTAATTTATTAACAAAAAGGCATAAAGGGAATGCCACCCGTATACAAGAAAGGCCACAAGACAAAAAGGCCCTATACACTCTCCTAAGGAAGGAGAAGTTCAAACCATTCTAAAAATTGGGCAATCGAAGGATTACATTCTCTCTTGTCCCAACTATACAAGCTATTCATCAAAAAACTTATAATTCTAATCAAGGACTTTTCGAGCCCTTCAAAACATCTCAAGTTTCTTTCCCGCCATAATATCCACATCAGACAAAGAGGAATCAAAGCCCATATAAACATATAAACGAAAACTCTACCATATCAAGTACGTTCAAAACCTGACTAGGATGTTTTCATTGATCACAACTGCTATCCAGATGTCAAACTGATCCAACCACCAATTATTCCCACTTATAATCATATACTATAAGACTGGAGATTTTTCTTCAACCAGTAGGACCAAAACTCAGAACCATAGTTCTCAAAATCTTACAACCAGTCTGAACAAAATACTCCTTTGGAAGTGGAACAACACGTCATGGTTATTCCCGAACCTCCCCAAAAAACCATACATGATTGACACAATCCAGACATCTATTAGCAAATATTCACTTCCCAATTCTACTCACACAACAAAAATCAACTTCCACCTTTCAATGGTTGTTATAGACAGATTATGTTCTTCCTAAACCAAGTAGGGATACCATCAAGTGCAACAAAATATAAATTTCAGCATGATGATAAGTCTATAAGTCAGAAATGTAAACTTTGCTGGGCATTGACCTCATCAATGGTCTGTCTTTTACGGGTACGATGTAGAAACAAATTCGACTTGATTAGCATCCAAGAGGACCGTGCGTGAACTGCAAGGCATATAAAATTGTGTCAGACATACAAACCAAGAAAAAAGCATGCAGATCTAACAGGCAGTCAAATACCATCTTGAAGTAGATGGTATTAAGAAGCTACAACTAACCAAAAAAACAAATACCTGCTGAATGTTTTGATTCCAATCTGTTGGAATTCAAGTGGGCATCAGAACCATCTTCCCCGCAGGAGACATCTGATATTTGCAACTCTGCATTAATTTCTGAATTTGACATCTCTTGAGCAATTGAGCAGTCAGCAAAACCTTTATCCATGTTGTCGTGGCAGATCCTTCAAAATAGATCACATATACCACAAGAAGTTAGCTTAAAAATACAAGAAGATATACGCACAACTGTCCAAAAAGGGCTTAATGCTTTTACAATCTTGATATAATGCAACATTAAAGTTCTGCATTATAGGTAGAATAAGTAAAATTGCAGACGTTATATAACTGATCCAATATTGTAAAAATCGGAATTAATCAGCGATTAATCGCTGGCAGGGCCTATCCGACTAGATTTCACTAATTACTATGCGCTGATTAATCGCCGATTACTAATTACTATGCGTCGATTAATCACGGATTACTAGGCCTCGAAGCTCGAAGGTGGCCGACCGTCCGACTAGCACCTAGCGACTTTTAGAACATTGAACTGATCTGATCTTCCATCCAAAGGGAAGGCTGGGACTCATGTTGGCCTTCATCAATTTTACACCAGCAAAGTCTCGGCGGGTATGGCAAAGTTCTCCCTTCTCCCCAAACTGCAAGTGTCACTAACTGATATTGATCCACTCCCTTCAAAAGTTCCTACAACAGTATACTAGTCCTCTTGACCTGTCTGATGTACAGGTCGTTCCCCCCGCTCCCTCTAGTTCCGCCCTCATTCCTCTTTTTCCCTCGGTCTACTCACAACACCGTGCAACTTCTTGTTGCTCTTGATTGATGACTTTGTACCGCTATTATCCTAGTTGTGATTGTCGACAGTGGTAAAACTTGGTTTCATTAATTCATGTATTTCTTCTTCCTAACATAAATTTTATCCAGTATAGATACAGCTACTTTGAACCTGGCTCCTACAAAGAAGCTTGTAATAATCGTAATTGGGTGAAGTAAACCCCATGATTGACAAGCTCACTGCTCCTGCCAAAGCTCAAACTGGGAGTTGGTCCCTCTCCCGAATGGTAAAAATCTTATTAGCAGCAAATGGGTTGACAAAGTTAAACCTCATTCTGATGGTTCTTTGGAGTGGTATAAAGCCAACTAATTAATAACGCGCCATTTTCCCACATTGCAAAGATGACCAATGTTCGCACTCTATTTTTTTTTTTTTTTTGTTGCCCTGTCAGCTTGATGTTGAAAATGCTTTCTCCTCATTTATCTATCTCTGGAAGTTTATATATTCCCACTACCATGCTTCTCGTATACTTTTGACTTTGTTTATCTTCTACGTCTTGCCCTCTATGGCATTAAACAGTATCCTCGTGCTTGGTATAAACAATTTCAAGACATTCTCGAGATTGGTTTCCAGCCTAGTACTCATGATTCTACACTTAAGTGTAGTATGTAATAGGGGTACTACTGTCTTTTATGCTCTTTAGTTGTGTTGAGTGTTTGTGATATAGGATGGTTTTAGGACACTTAAGAGTATTGCCGCCTACAATAGGAATCGTGGTGGTTTTGGGTGGGAAAATAAGAATATTACTTGGTAAGTGCACAAAGAAGAAGAAAGGAAAGAATGAAAAGAAGAGAGATAGAGGTGCTTCACCCTCACAAGGGTTAGGCAGTTTTTGCAAGGAAGGACCGCAGCCCAAACCCCAATCACAATGGCATAAGCCTCGTCAAACCCAATTCATTAATCAACTCTGTTCTCAATAAGATATATTACATCCCAATTTATAATCCATGGGAAATACTCTTCTAACTCCTTTACGCTAAATGAAATGAACCTAATTAATGCAAACATCCAACAAGATATGTGAATGAACCTAGATATAAATGCATACATTGAACCTACTAACAATTAGATGTAAAGAACTAAAAAATGTGTTTAATGCATACACTGAACAAAGCATCAGGGCTAATGAACCTAACTAAATAGCAAATGCAGATTAATGCACCAGAAGACCTATATGATGACCCTTGAGTGGCCCCTGCAACCCATGAGTGACCCCATGACCAGAGCCTTTCCGAACCTATCAAAATACCCTTGACCGCTTCTCGTGGACCACATCAAAACAGATGAAATATAGCCTTTATACACACAATTTCACAACAAAAATAGCCTAACAGAGAGAGACGAGAGGAGAGAGAGACTATACATAGAGAGAGGATCATTGGTCAATTTGCAGCAGCAACGAGCAAAGAAGACAAGGTTTAGATTTATAGTGTATTAAATATAAAGTATAAATTATTATACTAAAACTACACTAAAACCCTAAAAATTTAATACCACAACATTTAACCCCTTGATTTGCAAAAGTACGTATTTAACCACCCACACCCCCCCCCCCCCCCCCCCCCCCCCCCCCCCCCCCCCCACACACACACATTAATGACGCCTAATTCTCTGATTATTCCCAACTAGCCGCCTAATTCTCCGATTAGTCGCGGACTAATCCTACCTAGAGGCCAAATAATTGTCATGCTGCCTAATTCAACGCATAGGCCCCTAGTCGAGGCGGCAGATCACCGCCTAGCTATGGAGTTACCGGTCCCTGAAGTCACCCCATGAAGTCTCCGCAAGTGTGAAAGAGCAAGCAGGACATGGCAAGTAAAGGGTCAGTCCCATGTGTCAGTTTGTGGATCGCAGTCTCGCGCACTAATCCCTACAAGTGCCCGTACTATGCATGGATACTCTATTTTGGCCTCCGTATCACGTATCGTACGCATATAGTATACAGATACGTATCCGATACGTTTTTTAGAACAACCTGTTTTTAAACCCGAGACGTTTTGGATATGCTCGATACGTGTTGGATACGTTTTGGATACGTGCGGGAGTAAAAATGTTATTACTTAAAATATATGGGTCAAAACTGCAATTAGGACTACATATTCACTTTTCCTTCCTGGAAAAGACGGAAGGCAGAAACAGAGAAGAACGAAAGGCAGAAACAGAGAAGAAGATTTAGGGCTTTTTTTTAACAGTATAATCTGAACTTGTGTAATGGAAAACTTTAATCATTAATGGAATTTTATTTTTATTTATTTTTATTTATTTTTATCCCCAACATATCGTATCTACTTTTTGGAAAAACCACGAATCCCTGTATCCGTATCGTATCCGTATCCCGTATCTGTGCTTCTTAGCCGCCTAGTGCCGAGGCGGCCCCTAGGCTGGTTTTTAGAACACAAAATTGACACGCGTCGAACATGAACACAACTCTCTGGCATGTGTCAAACATGCCTAAATATGGGTTTCATTTTTTTATCATTTCTTTAGTCAGGCAAATCGTGGACACTTTTTATGTCTAAGATACATCGGGGACACTCTTGTTGGGTATTTTAAGGATAAATCAGGTCAAAAAATGAAAAAAAATTCAAAAGTTGGCCTAAAGTCAAAATTTTGGTGGATTACTAGTTCATGAGGACTTCTATGGTGACCCTTCATTTGTATCTTCAAAATAACTAATGTTATTTGTGTTAACCGTCTTTGTTGGTATGAAATATTGCTTCTAAGTTTCATGGGAAATCATATGATGTATCTATATTACAAATGTGTCTTCTAGTTGGCAAATCCCCAACATATATGGGCTCGTTTGATTGTTGGACTAGGAAAGTGGGATAAGGATTAGGGGGAACACAAGGGCCTTCATGTTTCCCATTATTCCTTAGTCCCATGTGCAGTAGACTGGACATGGTGGGACTATTTGTCCATTTAGTACCCCATGTGGGGGATTAACTAATACAAGCGGAGGGGTGGTATTAGCTAGTCCCCCTCCACCAGGCTATCTCCCTCCACATCCAATGTTCAAAAGTAATCTCCATCACCTTTATCCCATTTTTATCGCACTCTAACCAAACAAAGTACAATCGTTGTATTCATATAATCTCATCTATTATCTTGTGGACCCCACTTGTCCCATCTATCCCCATTCGTAATCCAATCTATCCTCCCTAAAAATAATCCGACAATCGAACTGCCCTATGTGTTCTAATTTTTGGAGAAATGAGGAGTCCGCATGTCCGTGTCGTATCGATTATGTATCCATGTCCCATGTCCATTTCCATATTTCTTAGGTACATAAAACACACAATATTTTCAAATAACATTTGCAATTACTTGACAAGCTCAAACAAAAAAAATTATACTACTGCACTATCTATATCTTTCCAAAATAGATGGGTGTGTGTGTGTGTAAAAACATACAAGCTCCAATAGGTGGTCCCAAACAACGACAGTTCTATACCCTCTCGCACCCGCTCCCACTTTGTGCAACTAAGACACGGACCAAAGTCCCTCCATGTTTGCTTATTAGAAACCAAAATCTCCTCTCTTCCACAACATGTTAACCCTAAAACATCCACGATTTTAATATCTACTAGCAAGTAAATTTGACTAATTGGCCAAGAAATAAACTCCTTCATAGCTTAACGAATCTTACAAGAGCATGTTCTTCGACATTTTCATCTTACATCATCTAGGCTATGAAGTTTAAAACTTAATTAATTCATAGCTTTAACATGCAAAGAGGATTCCCCACAGACCGTATAAAAGCATGGTTACTAATTCTAGCTAAGGCCCTACTATGGGAGAGCACACCAGATTTTTTTATCTTCATAAGGATATGTTCCTGCCTTTTACGGAACTATAATAAATTCAACAAACTATCCAACTAGGGCAAATTGTCCACAAACTAAACACTAACACTATTCGACATCATCAATAACAAAGTTGCAACAGAAAACAAGGAGGATCATGGAAGCATACCATCTGCCATTTGTCTCGTTAATGACATCTGCAAGAGTAGCTGGTATACGCCTCCACTTTAAGCAAGCATCACAACACACCCATGCACTCTGTGGTGGTAGATTTTGCTCCCCTATGCATTTAGGCACCGTGTCCAAGTCAAATACGTTCTTGGTTGTACTTTCATTCTCAGTTTTAACTTTTTCAGGATCAGCTGATGCGTGATCTCCTACGAAAATTGTTTAATGTAAAATCAATTTCACTCAATAAGAGCCCATAAAATTAAAATGATGCCCCTTTTCTGGGCTAAATGTGCATCTCGATGTTCGAGGAGAAAAGAACTAGATAACAGGAAAAACAGAAGGAGTTGAGGACTATGATATTTAGCGTGTATGAATCCGTCCATGTATGATAAACTATCTTGAAACTTTCTGTACCTGTTTCTGGGTAATTTTGCACTTTGCAAGTGACCTCGCCACAAGGACCCTTGTCTTTGCCTTTCCTCCTGCAGACTGATTTCACTGTGTTTCCCTTCTGTTTACAAACATTTCCTGTCTGGCCACTGGGTGAATCAGAGGCTTCCGAACCAGTTTTGCTTGCTCTAATGGATTTGGAAGTTTTAAAATGCTTTCGGCCCTTAGTTTTTCTATCCAGATGTAATTTATCACAAATATTTGAGTCTACTGATTGGATCCCCAAACCATGCCTGAAGTATATATCTTCTTCTCCACCTTCAACTTTAAAATTCTCGAATGGGACTCTGCCGTCAGTACCTCTTGATGGAGACAATGGTCCCCTAGAGAATCCCTCACTGCTTGATGTGTTGCCAGACACGTTTGCTACGATAGTTGAAATAGAAGGCTCACTGGAGTAAAAGACATCTCCCATTTTCTCTTCATGTCCTTGTATTTCCAATCCAATTTCGTTGTTTATGATTTCTGGTAAAGGCAACCTATCTTCCACGCTGGAATTATCCACATGAAAGTTTTTATTCTTGTTCTTTCCTTTCTTACTGCTTATCTGTGACACCTCCAAATCTGTAACATCTCCTGGAGCGACACAAGCTTTGGAGGAACTCAGAACATCATACAAGTCTTCTTGAACTTTTCCATTAACTTGGGCTTCTTGAATCAGGTTAATGACTTCTGAATCAGGTGAAGTCCCTGAATCCAAGTACCTGTTGTCAACTACAACCTGAGATGAAAGAGTTTGATGATTATCTGCATTAACTCCGGTTGACTTCTCATCGATCATGGGGATCTCCAAGGCCTTATTTAAGACGCACAAACCAAGATGGGTAGCATCTGATGACATCATCACCTTCTCCTGGTCCTGATTGCGGAATTTATAACCATTAATCCCAGGCACTTCCTCATTGATCTTATTTTCACTACCCTCTTTTGATTTAAGAACTTCTATACTAGTTCCCCGGTAGTTTCTAAGACTATTGTCTGTATTAGAAACCATATCTGTCAGGCAACTTCGAATCACCTCTCTGCCTAATGTCACCTTCAATCTAATATGACCAGAAGAAGTGCAGCTTTTTCCCCTTGAACTTTGTGAATGATTCTTTTTCCGCTTGCCACTTCCTCCGACACCCCTTGCTTTTTGTGACTTTGTTCTTCCATTTTGATTGACATCATAGCCACTATTCTTCTCAAAAACTTGAGTTATATATCCCCATGATCCCCAAACAGAAGAACGAGCTGGTTTGCAAAGATAGCTTCTTCTTTTTCTTGCCACTCTCAACAGAACTGAATCTAGCAATGGTTTCTCAACAATTGTCTTACCACGTTCTCTTGCAGTATTTCTTGTCAGAGTCTTCTGGTTCGATTTAGCTGTGAGGGCACTTCTCCCTGATGAGACTGGACATGAAGTGTCAGGAAATTCAACTACAGGAACATCATCAAATTTAACATTATCATTTCCTTCATCACCAATCAATCCTGAAGAGTCAACTATGCTGATAGAGTTAAGAGCGCCTACAAGAACCTCAGTACCCGAGATATCTGGTGCAACTAAGCTCTTACAAGGGTCTTTATCAGTAACAGAACAAGGCTCACATGATAGCAAAGAGCCCGATAATTCTTCACCAGCACAGCTAGGATCCATGGTGGATGATCCTTCCTTGAAAATGCAACCATTTTCTTCTAAAGGCAACCTTGATGTCTCAACAACACAATCAAGATTAAATGTGGATGATCCTTCCTTGAAACAGCAAACATTTTCTACCAGAGGCAAAATCCCAGTCAACATATCGACCTTTGATCAGAGACAGCAACCTCAAGACACTGGGACACTCGCTGCAAGATGCTCTGATAGGCATCCAAAGGCTCGTGTCTCATGGAAGCAAAAACCACTAATTTTCTGGAAATTTTTACAAAAAACAGGTGTATTTGTATAGTGACTGAGGAATTTATAAACTAACAGTGATAACTATAGAGAACAAGTATTCACAAAGCCAAAAAACGAAAAATGACCGACGTCAAGAAATTACACTGCATGAATGACAACTTAGCAGCAGATGGAAAATGTCACGAGATCATAAAATGGACCACCAAAAAATTTCAAGTACTACCGAAAAGGTAAACCACAAGAGCGAAAATGACGACAATTTTGGAAGCATAACTTCAACAGAAACCTAAAAGGCTAGACAACAAATTTTGAAAGCTAAAAGAACATAATTGCTTCTACAAGTAAAGATCATCTATTACGTGGAGAAATTTACCTGCATTCTTAATGCTAAATTGCTAATAAGTCAATTTAAACAACTCACATGAAGCATAAACATAGGGCCCTTGAATTCCTAGTTTCGCCAATATGGTGAACAATCTATATTTAAAATAGGAGGGAGGGGAGAAAATGGAGTCAGCGAATTACCTACCCGTTCATCTATCTATATACATACATATATATACAAGGGCCGGCCCTGGCCACCGTTTCAGGCCCCCCAGCAAAAATACCAAAACAAAATGTTTAATACTCCTATATCAGCATTGAATGGATTCACTCGATTTTCTAGATATATGTCAAAGCAAAAAAATTACCCATAAAAAGAAACACAGAGAGAGAGAGAGAGAGAGAGAGAGAGAGAGCAGGTAACCTGTGTTATGGTAGCCGGAGCCTCTAATCGATTAGTAATTCGCGCTGATACGCAGCATACATTCTTGACAATTACAGAGAAAACCCTAGCATTTGACCCGTGTCAGAAATAAACGCATGTGATGAGAGAGAGGTGCATGTTCTTATTGTTGCCGGAGATTCGTTGATTTTCGTCTGACCGACATGTAGTTTAGGGCTGATACCTATGTGCTTTATTTTTTGAAACACCCCATCATCTATTACTTTGTATGACTTTACCCCCTTATCTTTAAACTGTCTCACTTTCACCTCCTCAAATACGGAAATTCATTCAAGCATCTCCAGCCCTTTTATCCTAACCTTTTAATATTATTATTAATTATTTTTTATTTTATTCTATATATATATATATATACACACACACACACACACACACACACGGTCCAGCTCTTAGACGGACCACTGCAAGTTAACCAAAAATGCGGACCTCCTCCGTAGCCGTTGGATTAGATCCAACGGCCAAGATCTAAAACGCCTAATTCGCGGGTCAAAATCACTCAAATAGCCCCGAGTATATGAAAATGGGTCATATATGGAAACGGGTTAGAACAAAATGGGGTCTCCGTGGCCCTTTCCTTCATTCCACGCGAACACACGTAGAGAGAGAAAGGGAAGGCGATTCAGAACACGAATGAACAACGAAGAACGAAGAAGAACAGGTCCTCCCTCTCTCTCTTCTCGAACTCTCTCTCTTCTTGAACCCTCTCACGAAATCTGTCTCCCTATTCTGTTCTATATCCGCTAACGCGTTAGGGTTTTTTTTCGTTCAGCTCTTCAGATCGAAGACGACAAACCAGACTCAAATTCACAAAGAAGAACTGAAGATCGAAGGTATCTCTCTCTCTCTCCCTCCCTCGTTTAGATTGAAGTTAGGGTTTCGAACCAGTTAGGGGTTTAGAGTTCGAACCAGCGGGTCAAAATCTCTCTCCATTTTTTTAGATTTATGTTTCAAAATTTACAACCCATCGACAGTGGATTTACTACTATGTTCTTGAAAAAAAAATTTGTTTTTTGAAGAAATTGATGAGTTGTTGAAGAAAAAATGTACAGGTTTATTTTGTACAGGGTTTAGGGTTCGAACTAATGAGTTGTTGAAAAAAAAATTGCCTACAAACTTGTTAAAAGCTGATTTGTTTACCTAAGTTCCGTGGTCTTGTAATGGGGCTGCACGTTCAGCAAAAACTAGCCCGATAGGAAAACAACTATAAGCGAACCGATATGTTAACTTAGAAAAATTTAGAGCTCAATCATACTTAGTTGGTTGGTTTATTTGCTAAATGAACAAATTGAGCTAAGTTTCCGAGCTCGTTTGGTAATGTTCAATACTCGAGGTAATTTTTGACTCATTTATATAAGTTGGGCTTGAGCTTTTCAAATAGAGAAGTCCTTGGGTCGTGGGTGAACTTGCAAGCTGACATTTTTCGTTTACATGGAGGAAACCTAAGCTATTCAATTTTTATCAAACTTTTTGTTCCATCAAAGCCACATAGAAATTATATTGCAGCAACTATTTATGAGTCCACAATAATGGAACAAAGGGGCTTACAAATGGGAAACTTTGTAGCTATTTATGAGTCCACATAGAAATTTTGTAGAATAAATTTCTCCACAATTTTGTTTTCTTTGCTAGTATAATTATTGGACAAATTCCTATGTTATTTATTGTTTTCTCTTTCATTTTGTAGGATGCAGTCGTTGGATGATAAACAACTATCGTCACTGTTTCCATCTTTACCGGCTCAATCATCTGAAAATCCGGTTCAATCTTCTGCGAATTCTTCTGAGGTACTTATCAATCCTCAAGTTAAAGACGAATTGATACCGAAAATTGAACAACTGTTTGCCAACTTAGAGGAAGTTTATACATTCTACAACTATTACGCATATCAAGCAGGATTTAGTGTGCGAGTCCATTCTAGAAAGAATAATACGGATGGTCAAACCACTAGGAAGGAGTTTGTTTGTTTCAAACAAGGGAAGAAACAACCAACAACTACTAGGCCCATAAACGCAAGCGGGGTATAATTAGAGAGAATTGTCCCGCAAAAGTGACCGTTGTGAGAATTAGAGAGAATTGTCCCGCAAAAGTGACCGTTGTGAGAAGAGGTGAAGGATATGAAGTCTCCCAATTTGTCGAGGGTTATAACCACCCTCTAACGACCCCAATGAAGGTGCATCTTTTGCACTCTCATCATAAAGTGACACATGTACAAAAGTGTTTAATGCAACAACTTGGAGATGCCAATGTGCCACCTTTTCAACAAATGAGTATTTTGGAGTTGCAAAGTGGAGGTCTTCAAAATGTTGGATTTACAAAAAAAGATCTTTACAATGATAGAAGGGATAAGAAGAAATTAGTAAATGGACATGACGGGAATATGATGCATGAGTATTTGCAGAGCGAAAAAGAAAAGAATCCCGGGTTTGCGTTTACATTCGAGACAGATGATGAGCAGATGGTGACGCATTATTTTTTGGCCGATGCGACTTGTAGAAAGTCATACAAGTATTTTGGAGACGTGGTGGTGTTTGATAGTACCTACGACACTAATAAATATTCTTTGATCTTCGCACCCATAGTAGGGGTTAATCACCACGAACAGACAATGCTTTTCAGGTGTGCATTTTTAAGTGATGAAACTTGTGAGTCGTTTGAGTGGTTTTTTAAAGAATGGTTGAAAGCGATGCTTAGAGGCCCACCCAAAATGATCATAACCGATCAGGATCCGGCAATGGCAAAAGCAATTGCTTCTACACTTTCAAATACCTATCACAGGTTATGCATTTGGCACATTGTGAATAAATTTTTTCAAAAACTAGGTGCACTTGCATATGTACAACATTATGAGACGTTTAAAAAATGTATATGGAATTCCGAGAACCCGAATGAGTTTGAAGCAAGATGGTTAGAGATTGTGCAAAAAGCACACTTGTCTAGCAATGAATGGTTAAATGACATGTACACAATCTGTGCGAGATGGATTCCTGCCTATACGAAACACATCTTCTCAGCCCATATGACAAGTAGTCAAAGAAGTGAAAGTGATCATGCATTCTTCAAGAGGTACGTGTCTAAGAATAATTCATTGTTGGAGTTTGTGACACGGTTTGATAGGCACTTTCAAATTTACGGCATAATGAATTGGATTTAGATCATAAAGATGTGAATGAGAAACCTGTGTTGAAAACCTCGTGGTTGTTAGAAAAGAGAATGAGTGAATTGTATACGATGACTGTTTTTTACAAGTTTCAAGAGGAAATCCATCAAAAGGATGCCTATGTATTTACGAAGACGGATGAGGATGAACATTGTTATTTGTGGAATGTTCAGAGGGCGGAAATAGAAGGTTCGAGATTTCATGAGATTTTGATAAATAAGTCATCATACCATGTCAGCTGTAGTTGTAAGATGTTTGAATTCGAAGGAATTCCATGTCAGCACATGCTAGCATATTTCGCTAGAATGCAGATTATGGCACTGTCTGATTAGTACATCTTGCGGAGGTGGACTGTTGCAGCAAAAGCTAGCAGGGTTTTGGATGACTTGGGTGGGGAAAGGGGGAAAGAAATATGTGGCAATTCAATGTTAATGAGGTGACAGCGTGTATTTCAACTATTTTCGAATGTAGTTGATGACGCCCTATTAACTGAAGACGGACCACAAGTTTTGGAAGAAGCTTTGGAATCAGTTACAAAGAGGGTTGCACTCATGAAAAGTTCTCGCGAAGATGGCGAAGGGAGTGGCATTTGTGTTCCTATCTCTCTTGGAAGCCAACTTAGTTATAAAGAACCACTTCCAGTCAGGGCAAAGGGTTGTGGTAAACGACTTAAAGGAGGAAAAGAGAAGGTTGTCAAGGCATTAAGGAAATGTAATGGTTATGGGTTAACAAGCCAATCACAGGACAAAAGGAACTGTCCAAAACTTCTCAACATGTACGTGTATGCATCTACGTATGTTCATGTAAAATTTAAATCCTATTGCTATACCAAGTGTAAGTATGTTTATGTTATTGTTTTTTCATTAGGTCTTCGCAAAATGCTAGGTTGAATGATGAGGACGACACTGACAATGAGTGAAAATTGTAAGTGTTTGCAGTTATTATTAATTGTTTAATTTTTTTTTGTTACAAGTGTTTGTATTTTTTCTTTCTTTTATTCATCTTATGATCTATTCATGCTTCAGGGATGGAAAAACGACTCATGAGAAGAAAGGGTGAGGGAGATAGGAGTTAGCAGATACAACAATAATGTGTTGGCTGTATCTTTCTGTTGGCTCTTTTCTTTCTGCACTGTTGCATAGCTTAGGTTTCCTCCATGTAAACGAAAAATGTCAGCTTGCAAGTTCACCCACGATCCAAGGACTTCTCTATTTGAAAAGCTCAAGCCCAACTTATATAAATGAGTCAAAAATTACCTCAAGTATTGAACATTACCAAACGAGCCCGGAAACTTAGCTCAATTTGTTCATTTAGCAAATAAACCAACCAACTAAGTATGATTGAGCTCTAAATTTTTCTAAGTTAACCTATCGGTTCGCTTGTAGTTGTTTTCCTATCGGGCTAGTTTTTGCTTATGAACGTGCAGCCCCATTACAAGACCACGGAACTTATGTAAACAAATCAGCTTTTAACAAGTTTGTAGGCAATTTTTTTTTCAACAACTCATTGGTTCGAACCCTAAACCCTGTACAAAATAAACCTGTACATTTTTTCTTCAACAACTCATCAATTTCTTCAAAAAAAAAAAAAATTTCAAGAACATAGTAGTAAATCCACTGTCGGTGGGTTGTAAATTTTGAAACATAAATCTAAAAAAATGGAGAGAGATTTTGACCCGCTGGTTCGAACCCTAAACCCCTAACTGGTTCGAAATCCTAACTTCAATCTAAACGAGGGAGGGAGAGAGAGAGATACCTTCGATCTTCAATTCTTCTTTGTGAATTTGAGTCTGGTTGAGTCTGGTTTGTTGTCTTCGATCTGAAGAGCTGAACGAAAAAAAACCCTAACGCGTTAGCGGATATAGAACAGAATAGGGAGACAGATTTCGTGAGAGGGTTCGAGAAGAGAGAGAGGGAGGACCTGTTCTTCTTCGTTCTTCGTTCTTCGTTCGTGTTCTGAATCGCCTTCTGAAGAATGGCCTTCCCTTTCTCTCTCTACGTGTGTTCGCATGGAATGAAGGAAAGGGACACGGAGACCCCATTTTGTTTTGACCCGTTTCCATATATGACCCATTTTCATATACCCGGGGCTATTTGAGTGATTTTGACCCGCGAATTAGGCATTTTAAATCTTGGCCGTTGGATCTAATCCAATGGCTACGGAGGAGGTCCGCATTTTTGGTTAACTTGCGGTGGTCCGTCTAAGAGCTGGACCGTATGTATATATATATTGGTAAGTAAAAGAACACTGAGGCCAACTTGATGGGTTTCCCTTTTGGTCCAATGTTTCCAATTATACCCTTAAGGTGGAGCGGCTTTATGTGTGTTTTGATTGGCAGTTAGGTCCTTTTATGTAAGGAGTGTTGCTGGCGTCATGGTGTTGAGATGTGTTTCCCCTATGATGGTGATGACGTTAGGTTATTCTTCACGCTTTTTCCCATGCAAGCGTATACAACAAGTGGCTCTCTTCACCGCAGGAACAAACAGTTGTTTGCTCCCAATTTTTTGCGATCGGGTGTAGGGGGATGAAAACAATTGGTGCTTAGAATAGCACTAATTGGCAACGGCTACTTGTACCTCTTCACCGAAAACCTAGTTCGTCGTTAAAACCCTAATCTGCAAAACAAACAAGGGGTGAGCTCACCTTCACCTCTCGTGGCAAGGGCCCTCCGATGCCTAAGTCAATATCACGTACTAGCAGAAAAACCCTAATTATCAATAGAAAAACAGTATGAATGCCACGTATTGCGTACCTTTTGCCTCTAGGTTAACCTCATAGTTATAGATTTATGAATGCTTGCTACCCAAGCATCCTTGTTGACCTAGGATTCCTATCTCATATAGGACAGGATATCTAGGATTCTCGTTCCCTTATCAGTTCATTACGTTAGTCCTTTTAGGACTCCTATCCATGACTGGCCGAACATCTCATTCCCGTTGGATATCTTTCCTAGATCCTACATTCTCGGGATCTTATTCCTTACGGGGTCCCACTGTTTTGGATCTTTCTAGAGTGTTCCTCCCGTTTTAGCATTTGAGGCTGCTTTCTCTATAGTTCTTTCCCTGTTCGGCCACCTTATTGCCAAACAGTCCCTTTGGACCGTTGACTTCTCATGTCTTTTGGTTTTTACCGCTGAACAGATAACCCGATCCAGTGACTCCACATGCCACTGGACCACTATGCCGATCACCGCCCAATTGTAGGCAGTATTACCTGCTTTGTCTACCACGTGCTTCTTTGTACCACGTGTTCGGCCACTAGTCGTACCTGTTTGGGAATAACTCCCTACAATTGCTCCCCAGCTTTTGGTCGATTCCACTGTTCGGGGGAAACGAGTAAAGCTTAGTGACGAACCATAGGCCGAAGTCCTTGGATCCCGTGCAGATATAGTATCTAAACCTATTGGTGTTTTCTGGCAGTTTTAGTCATCATTTTCTCGAAGTAGTGACTCCACGTGGCATATTTTGTATGCTCCTCATTAAATGCGAACTGACGTTTTAGCAAAACGGCGTCAGAACGACACCCATTCAATCCCTGTTTCACGTTACTTTTCATATAACGGCGTGAGTGGAGACGTTTCGTCTCTGTCTCTCACCCTTAAACCCCAAAAAGAGATTTTTTTGGGTTTTGTCCCAAAACTCAAATCTCATCTCTTTCTCTTTCTAAAACTAGGCGAAAATATACCCACCTCATGTCCGCCATCGCCGCCGTCTGCAAACTCGATTGCATCCCAGGGAATCTTCACAACATCCTTGTAAGATTCTCATTCTTACTTCATTTTTCTTTCCATTCTGAGATCTTGTTCTCAGACTATGTGTTGCTCCTAAGGTTTCGATCGTACCCATTTCCATTTTCTTTGTTCTACTTCGAGTACATCCATGGCGGATGATGGTGATAATGGCCCTAAACCTAATAAATTTAGGAAACTTTGTGAGACTCCCACTGCCATGGCGGCGTTTAGGGCTGAATACAACATTCCTGAGAATGTTGGGCTTGAACTCGCCCCATTAGGAGCAGATAGGGACGTTGGTACTTGGGATAGAATGTGTATTCCAATCGTTGCCATTGTTGAGGGTGGTGTCCGATTTCCCCTTCACCCACTGCTTCGCCAGGTCCAGAACTGGTATCGTATTACCCCCATATAAGTTTCAACGAATGTATTTAGGCTTATAATGGGAGTAGTAGCTTTAAACAGGATCCTGGGAACTCAACTTGGAATTTGGGATATCCAATGGTGGTATAGTATTGTATTGAATCCTGAATACAACACCTATTATTTCAAAGTCAGAAAGGCAGAAAAGTGTCTCGTGCTAAACCTGCCAGATTCTGCTCGTGATCATGAAATCGATATCCTCTACGTCACTGGAGGCTTCGAGCCACTGGGGGAGGATGGTCAAGTGGTGGGCCTTCATTGCCCCCACATTTAGGGTTACCCATGTATGCTCCTGATTTACTTTTTGCTTCTTGTAGTTTCTTTTTGCTACTTTCCTGCACGTTTTTTTAACTCCTGTTTGTGTTTTAATCCGCGGCGGATAATGCTAACAAGCACCCCAGACAAGAGCCTAGTTACGTCCGAACTGCGGAGATCAACAGGATCCTAAAGTACACAAGTGAGCCCAGTACTTCGACAGCTAATCGAGGTCGCGACGCAAACATCTTACTGGGCTACGACCCTGCTTACAAAGGTTTCATAGACAGGAGACTCAACAACCCTAGTACTAGTGCACCCTTAACTTCATCTACTCCCCAATCCGGGAATCAACGGTTTAGAGCTGGGGTTACAATCGCTGAACAGCTAGGTTAGGTACCTATTTCCGAAGGTATTCCACTTCCCCGTCTGATTGTCAGAAGATTTGCATGGCGTCAAGCCAAGCAACAGGCTCCAGATCGTGATACCAGCCAATCTTCTTTGTCTGGGTATTCCCCGTCCCCTCCACATTTAGGTACGATGTCTCGACAACCCTTGAATCTGAGCTCTCTACTTACCGTCTCTGCTCGGGGGCGTGATGCTGGCCGAGTAGCATCGACCAGGCATGCTCCCCCTGCACCTCGTCGTAATAGAGGGGGTTCTACCCGCTCCTCTCGTCTCCTTAGGCAGTAGACACTGCCCTCGATGGCAGTGATGCTCATCGAGACAAATGTCCTAGATTGGAAGACCTAACCGGTGCTGCTATAGAGGCTGACACACCCAACCAACCTCCTGTCTCTCCGAGTTCCCAAGCACTTCCAGGAGCCTGGACCCTTCAGCTCATTAGAGGAGACCGGCCCATCAACATTGGTGACAGTGCGAGCTCTTCGAAGACTGCACTGGCCCTTGCTCAAGGCTTATTGCTGCCAGTGGATATGCAGAAAGAGTTCACATCTCCCCCTGATAGGCTGGTGTCCACTGGACTCGTCAGTGGAATTAAGGTAATTTGTTTTACTCGTATCCTAAGTAAACTTAACTCAAAATGATTTGATTTTTTATTGTAATCTAAACTTGATATCTCATAGTTTATCCAAAAGATGATCACACTAGGATATAAGTTTCAATAAGCTAAGTCTGAGAGGATTAGACTTTTGAATGACAACACCAAGCTTCTCCGAACAGTCGCAAGATTGGAGAAAGAGAGAGAGACAAAGCAAAGTCCGATTGTAATGAGGCAAAGGTCAAACTCAGAACAGCCAAAGATAGCCTAAATCAGGCTTTGTTAGAGATTGATAGCACCAAAAAAGCTGCTCATGAAGAAGGCTACAAGAAAGGTTTTGATGCCGCAACAGCCAACTATGTTGATCAAATGCCAGCAATTCAAGATCAAATCTGGGGGGCTTGCTGGGAGGCGTGTCTGACAAAACTTGGAGTTCCAGAAGATTCTCCCTTCTGGGTGGAGAATGATCTTCTGAGCAATCGGCTTCCTAGCACTTAAGATTCCATGGGGTAGCATGAGGATGACATGGAGCAACAAATTGATGATTTTGCTGATGCCGAAGAGGATATACAAACTGGATCTCATGATGCTCATCCTGTTCAATCACCTATTGGAGAAACAACTAATGAACCTACCAATCTGGAGGAGAATGCTGCTAGAGGTGATTCTACGACTGAAATCAATACGGAGGTTGCATATGAAACTCCTCTAGAAGTCCAAAACTTGGATTGAATGGTAAGTTCGTGGTGTAACTCCTCAAGTACATTAAGTCAGTTTTACAGGCCCTGCGTGACCGTAGTTGTTTCAGCCTTGCATGGTATCAGTACGTTTATACTTTTGGTAACACAAGTATTCGGCCCCTTGTGGCATGACAACACGTTTTACTCGGCCCCTCATGGCCATAAACTCTTATTTTGAAATGTTTGCCTAGTACCTCATACCATCTCTGTGGATATTTCGTATACTTGATTTTTGGTTCAAATGCAATTGTCTGTATGCATGAGTGTTATCTAAGTTCTCATACTTAGTCTAATTTACAAGACATGTCTTATTATGTTTGTGCCCAAGTGTTTTCATACTTAGTCAGTTACTCCTGAACATATGCTCGTTATGTTTTAGCTAGGTATTTCATACCTGGAGAAGAAGTATTTATTTCATACGAGCTTGTAAGTGTCTCGTACTTGAACAGAAAGTTAAGTGTTTGTCGTACTTAGCAATCCTGTGCATACGTGCGTATGCAAATCTAAGTTTCTCATACTTAGATAGTTTGCCCAAGTATCACGTACTTGAATAAACACCCATTAAGTGTACTCGTACTTTATGGAAAAATACTCAAGTAATCGTACTCGAAATTATGACCAAGTATATTCGTACTTTCTGAAGTTTTGAATTTGCTCGTAATTCATACTATTACACTCCTCTGCTCCCCAATACGAAGCGAGGAAAGGCGGTGTATAATTTGCTAGCTTCGTATTTAAATAAAAGACCATAAAAGTTGAAAAAATTCATAATCAAATTTATTATTCATGATCTGATAACTCAAGGGGGCGTTATTCATACCCCTTGCAACTAAAAAAAAATAAGGGAAATATATTCATAATTCCCACACAATCACAATGTGCATCCTAAAATAAAAAATAAACTGAAGTCTTTTAAACAAAGAACTTCCTCAAATTATGGATATTCCAAGGCCTTGGCACCGGGTTCCTGTCCAAGTCTGCCAATCTGTAAGCCCCTATGCCCACAATTTCAGTAACTCGATATGGGCCTTCCCAATTGGCCCCCAACTTGCCCTCATTGGCCACTTTGGTGTTGTCGAGCACCTTACGAAGCACAAGGTCTCCAACACCAAACTCTCGTGAGTGGACATTTTTGTTGTAGCTTTTCATCAGCTGCTCCTGGTATGAGGCCAAATGAACCAGAGCTCTCTCCCTCCGTTCCTCGGCCAGATCCAACTCGATCTCCAGGGCTCTGTCATTACCTCCAATTTCAACCAAAATGGTTCTATTGGTTGGCAGACTGACTTCCAATGGTATAACTGCCTCTGTACCATATGTCAATGAATAGGGGGTCTCTCTCGTAGACCTCTTAGGAGTTGTTCGATGAGCCCACAAGACCAGGGGCAGCTCGTCGGGCCACTTTCCCTTTGCTTTATCCAACATTTTCTTAATCCCATCAAGAATGGTTTTATCGGATGCTTCTGCTTGCCCATTACTCTGAGGGTAAGCTGGAGTCGGATAATGGTTTCTTATCCCATACTGGGAACAAAATGCTTTGAATTTCTTTTGAAACTGCGTCCTGTTATTTGTAATCAAAGAATAGGGTACCTCAAAACGAGTAATTATACTCTTCCAAATGAACCTTTCTATCATAGGCTCTGTTATCTTGGCCAGAGGCTCTGCCTCGATCCACTTCGTGAAATAATCTATTGCAACCAGTAGAAATTTCCTGTTCCTACTTGCTTTATGGAGTGGACCCACGATGTCCATTCCTCATTGAGCGAATGGCCAAGGGCTAGTCAAAGGTACCAGAACCTCGGCTGGTGTTCTAATCATTGGTGAAAACTTCTGACACTTTTCACAAATTTTCACGTAAACTTTGGCATCTTCCTGCATATGAGGCCACCAATATCCTTGGGTTATTGCTCAATGGGCTATGGATCTGCCCCCGACATCACTCCCACAAGTCCCTTCATGAATTTCGTGAAGGAATTTTTGCACCATTTTAGGGTGCACACATAGCAAATATGGTCCAGTAAAGGATTTTCTATACAACTTTCCCTCTGATGAGAGCCAAAACCGTGCAGATTTGGTTTTAATTTTGTGAGCTTATTTCTTATCCGAGGGAAGTGTTTCATCTCATAAAAACTCCACAATTGGATCCATCCAACTTGGTCCTTGGCTCACGTCCAGGACCAATTCCACACTTCTTCCAATGCTAGGCTTACTAAGATAGTCTACGGGCCACCTTCCTCATGAGCTCTGTTGGTACAGCTGCAGCCAACCAGGCTAGTGAATCTGCATGGGCATTTTGTCCAGAGCTTATCTGCTCGACGTAAACCTTTTCGAAAGTATCAAGCAGATCTTTGGCTGCTTCCACGTAGGTTGCCATCTTCTCACTCTGGGCTTCGTACTCCCCGGAGAATTGATTCACCATAAGTTGTGAATCACAATATACCCTAACTCGTGTTACCTTCAAGGTTTTTGCACTTCTTAACCCAGCTAAGAGTGCCTCGTACTCTGCTATGTTATTCGATGCACTGAAACCAAGCCAAACAGATAGCTCCAACATTACTCCTTTAGGAGGAAAAAGCACAACCCCGATTCCTGAACCAGTATTACATGCTGATCCGTCAACAAACAGCTTTCATTCATGGGGATCCTGTTCGACTGGTGCTTTCTCCTTCTTAGATGGTGATCCAGTTACCTACTCCTTTCTTGTAGGAGGCAAGGGTGCTATTGCCGGTGAGAACTCTGCCACAAAGTCAGCCAACACTTGGCCTTTGATTGCCATGTGCGGCTGATAATCAATGTCATATTGGCTTATCTCTACGGACCAAGTTGAAATTCTTCCCAAGAAGTTTGCTTTTCGTAGTAGCGATTTCAACGGGAACTCAGTATACACCACAACCCTATGGCTCTGGAAATAATGTGTCAATTTTCTAGTTGTTGTCCTTAATGCCAGGACCAATTTCCCGAGTGGCAGATATCTCGTTTCTGCATCTAGCAATGTTTTGCTCACATAGTAGATAGGAATTTGCTCGGATCCCTTATCCCTTAATAACACTGCACTTATAGCATGTTCAGAAACAACTAGATACAAAGCTAAAGACTCACCTGGCTCCGGAGTTGACAAGAGTGGGGCCTTACCCAAATACTTCTTCAGGTCTTGGAAGGCCTGCTCGCACTCTGCTCCCCATTCAAATCCTTCCCTTTTCTTTAACAATTGAAAGAAGGGTATGCACTTGTCACTTGACCGGCTAATGAATCTATTGAGGGCCGCTGCCATTCCAGTTAATCTTTGGACCTCTTTCGTTGTCTATGGGCTCTGTAAACTCTGTAGGGCCGTTATTTGATCAGGGTTTGCCTTAATCCCTCTTATGGTTACGAGGTGGCCCAAGAATTTCCCAAAACCAACTCCAAACGCACACTTCGAGGCGTTGAGTTTTAGTTTATACTTTCTCAGGATTTCAAAAGCCTCCTTTAAATTCGCTATGTGTCCTTGTCTGGTCTTACTTTTCACCACCATATCGTCTATGTAAACCTCCATAGTTTTGCCTAGGAGTTTTTTGAACATGATGGTTGCCAGTCTTTGATATTTTGCCCCTGCGTTTCTCAGTCCAAAGGGCATGCCACTATAACAGTACAACCCTCGTGGTGTAATGAAAGAGGTATTCTCCTAATCAGGCCGAAACATAGCAATCTGATGATATCCTCGATATGCATCGAGAAAACTCATCCGCTCGTATCCAGCAGTTGCATCAACCAACTGGTCAATCCTGGGAAGAGGGAAGCTGTCTTTTGGACATGCCTTGTTCAAGTCTGTGAAATCTACACAGATACGCCATTTTCCGTTCTTCTTTTTTACTACTGCAGTGTTGGATAGCCACTCTGGATAGTAGACCTCTTGTATTGCTTTAAGTTCTAACAAATGATCGACCTTTTCGATAACAGCATCAACATGCTGTACGGTTGCCTTTTGCTTTTTCTAAATCACAGGCTTATGTTGAGGATCTACGTTTAAATGGTGGCAGATTACATCTGCATCTACTCCGGGCATCTCCTCTGGTACCCATGCAAACACATCAACATATTCTTTTAAGAAACCCATCAATTCGGCTTCTTCCCCGGCCGGTAGTGATTCCCCAATCAGAAAATACCTTTCAGAATCAGTCTCGTTGATTTGTATTTTCTTTAGGCCTTCAACCACTTTTTCTGCTGGTCTTCTCCCGACATCCTCAATAGTGGGTTGATCTGGTACTTCTACTGTGTGAACCTGGTGGGCATTTTGGATTTTCTTGACAATGGAAATCAAGCACTATTGAGCCACCTTCTGGTTACCCTTGATCTTTTCAATCCCATTGAATCTTGGAAATTTTACCATCTGGTGATAAGTCGAGGAAATTGCTCTCATCTTATGTAACCAGGTCCTCCTTATAATCGCGTTATAGGAGGAAGGAACATCTACAACCAGAAAGTCAATCCTTAGTACTACTGACCCCGCCTGAGCAGGTAGTGTCACTTTTCCAAGGGGCCAAACTGCTCCTGCGCCAAACCCAACCAAGGGTGTCATTGATTGCTCTAAATCTATCTGCGCCAGTCCCAACTTCTTAAAGGCATCATAATAGAGAACCTCTGTACAACTCCTTAAATCCACTAGGATCCTCTCAATGTCATATTCCCCAATTCATAGGGTTATGAATAGAGCATCGTTATGGGGTACTTGAACTTCTCCCATATCCTCGTCCGTAAAAACTATGCCTTCGTTGCATGTGTCGTTTTCTCGCCCTCTCTTTTTTCCCAACCGCATAACATGCTGGTCATGTTTGACTTGTCTTTGGAGTAGTCTAACCTCATTCCTCGTATAAGGCGTGGCCAACCCATGTATCATATGGATTACCCCTTTAGGGTTTTGCTCGTAATCCATCTTCATGGCTTGCCCCTTATCTTTGGGGTCCTCCTGAATGAGTTCCTTGAGATAGCCTCGAGAGACCAGATCATCAAGGTACCTTTTAAACATCTCAAAGTCTTCAGTCATATGGCCCCAATCCTTGTGGTAGCTGCAGTGCTGATTCGTAGCGCGTTTTGTATTCTTATCTCCACCTAGACTTGGGGGCCATTTGAAGTAAGACTGATTCTTTATTCGATAAAGAATCCTATAAATGGGTGTAAGGGGAAAAAATCCGCTAATTATTCTTTCAACATCTCCTGAGATCAATGTGCATGCCTTCTTGCTGGAACCCTAGTTCGTCGTCGGAACGCTAATCTACAAAACAGACAAGGGGTGAGTGCACCTTTGCCTCTCGTGGCAAAGGCCCTCCGATGCTTAAGTTAGTATCACGTACTAGCAGAGAAACCCTAATTATCAGTAGGAAATATCGAATAATGCAACGTATTGCGTACCTCGCTTCGCGGGTGTTACTTCTTATTTATAGATGTAGACTTACTTGTCCTCCAAGTCTCATTTTCTGCCTAAGATTCCAACATCATTAGGAACCCTGGCCCATATGGAATTCCCTCCCATATGGTAACTCAATTATAATCCCTTTATTTATGGGACACTTGCCTATCACGTAGGATTTCCTTTCTAGAACCTTCTGGAACAGCGATCCAGATAGAGTTGGTCCAATGTACATCAGCGGTGTACAATTACTACGGTGCACCTGTACCACGTGTTAGGCTAACTCATTGAACAATATCATGTGTTCGGCCATACCAACGAGCACCTTTATGTGGTGCAGCCGACACTATTCAGTGTCACTGCCTAGCAACCTCAGGTGTTGCGCATCTGTTCGGCGTCATGTCCTAGCACCCTTTGCCTACCAGCACACCTGTTAGGCATCATTGCCGAACACCTTCACATGGGGTCGCCTACCAGCGCACCTGTTAGGCATTATCACCTAGCACCTTCGCATGGTGCCGCCTACCAGCACACCTGTTAGGCATCATTGCCGAACACCCTCTGCCTACCAGCGCACCTGTTAGGCATTATTACCAAGCACCTTCACATGGGGCCGCCTACCAGCGCACCTGTTAGGCATTATCACCTAGCATCTTCACATGGTGCCGCTTACCAGCACACCTGTTAGGCATTATCACCTAGCACCTTCACATGGTGCCGCCTACCAGCACACCTGTTAGGCATCATTGCCGAACACCCTCTGCCTACCAGCGCACCTGTTAGGCAGTATTACAAGCACCTTCACATGGGGCCGCCTACTAGCGCACCTGTTAGGCATCATTGCCGAACAGACTACCTGGACCAGGGACTTCACATGTCACTGGTCCCTGTCAATCACTTGGACCAATGGCTTCACATATCACTGGTCCATATCGCCGAATATAATACTTGGACCAGTAACTCCGTGTGTTACTGCTCCTTTAACAATCTCCTAGTCCAATAACTTCTCATGTTTTACTGGATCTTGACTCTGTACAGTCTTTCTGGACCAATGGCTTCTCATGTCATTGGTCCATATTACCGACCATCGTCTTGCACGGCGACTGTCTCTATTGTACTTATACCATGGTCCTACGTACCACGTGTTCAAGCCTGTACGGGAAGAACCCCCTACAATTGCTCCCCAGCTTTACTTGCCATTTTTAACTCGAAATGACGAGCAAGGCTTCCTTATAACCGAGCATAAAATCACTTTGCTCGCTATTTGCTCAATCCCAAACACAAGTTCGGTGCAACTTTCATCATTAAGCCAGGCAAAACGTCTCATCGTTGGGGCTGGACAGGTTTTTCCTGCCCTTTTTACACGTGGCGCAATTCATACTGGCGATAGTAAACGTGAATGGACACCCTTCAGGGAACGGAACGCCCAAACTACGTATAGGGTGACGTTTCACATATGCCACCCCTTCTTATTAGGGTATATTTGTGTTTTTCGTCCCATTTCAAACCCTCATCTTGCTTGCTAAGTCCTCCTTTGTAAAAGGAAGAAAGGCAATTCCCATTATTGAAGCATTGCTCATCGTCTCAAGAACCTTCCTTTTTGCACCAAGTTGACTCAATCTTAACTTCGTAAGACTCTATTTATGCCTAGGAATTCTCTGGCTATACATGTTGCCATCTGATAAGTTCATTCACTTTTCGCAATTTCCCAGTATTTGATTATTGCTTTGGCCCAAAGTTTTCTCGTACTTAGGGAATTCCTAGCAATGTTCACTACTTTAGAAGTACTCGTACTCATCCCAATTCTCGGCCGAACATGGCCGTTTCGGTTATTACTCAATGCCAAGACCTAAGTGCATTTGGACTTGATTTAGGTCTTATATGTTGCCAAGCCTAGGTTTCCTTTGCACCTGGCCTATCTCGGGTTCAGCTCGTAGCCAAGGCTTAAGTTTGCTTGGACTTTGTCGACTTTGGCATTCCTCACTATCCTGGCCTAAGCATACTCGCTTTTAGCCAATCCACTGTTGTGCCTAGGTCTATGTCGTACCTAGCTTATCTCAGGCCTTACTCGTATCGGAGTAATGTTTACTTCTCAGGCCCCAAACTTCTTCGTGCTTGGGCCTTTATCTGACAATCTTCTCTTGTCATGATTCAAGCAATGTTCGCTACTTGGGCCTTAAACCTCTTCACGTTCGGGTCTTAGTTTGTGCACGATGCACCCATATCCTAAGTTGTTTCGTACTTAGTTATATTCTGACATTTTTCACTATAAAAACTAAGTGTATTTACACCTAGCCATTTTTAGAGCAAAATTGACTGCTCGGGGCCTAAGCGCATGCATGCTTAGACCCACTTATGTATACTAACGATGTTATTGCTCAGAGCAACATTCACTGCTTAGACCCCAAACCTCTCCGTACTGGGGTCTACTTTTGACATTCTTCGTTGTCATAGTTCAGGTTTATTCGTACCTATTTTCAATTTAGCTTGTAGTCACCCAAGTTTTCGTGCTTGGTTACTTTTCAATTCTAGGCACTTAACTCTGCCTTTGTTTATGCTCGACATAGCCAAATACAATGAAGTTTTTTCGTACTTGTACTGTTTGAGCCTATCCATGTCGACGAATCATCTAAGTTCATTCGTACTTAGGTAGCAGCCCAAGTGCATTCATACTTGGATTTTCTCTGCATTATTCGGTGCTGTCGGACTGAGTGTATTCGCACTTAGCCAAATCTCAACATTGTTCGTTGCTTTTTGCGAGGCAAATTTCCTTTAATCGCCTTTTGCTAGCCCAATTCACGGCCAAGTTCTTTCACACTCGGTAGATACTTAGCAATCTTTATTGCTCTAGCATAACTGTTTTAGTCATTATCCAAGCTTATTCACACTTGGTATGCCTAAGTATATGCATACTTAGGTTTTGCTCGTACTCGTTCAAACTCGGTGAACTATCTAAGTTTGTCCGTACTTAGCTTCCTTTTAGTATTATTCATTTCTTTTGGCCTAAGTGTCTTCCTACTTAGCCAACCGTTGCTTTCGGACTAAGTGTATTCATACTCAGCAAGTCTTCAGCAATATTCGTTGCTATAACCTAAGTTTTCTCGCACTTAGCAATATTTTGAGTTCAATCATACTCGATTGGATTTCGGCACCCTTCATGGTCTTGGCCGAAGTTTATTCGCACTGAGCCGGATTTTGAGTTTGATCATGTTCAACGAATATTTCTGATGAATGCTTTTGCTCCCCAGCATGGAGGCAAAGTGTCCTTAGCATGTTCTTGCCAGGACCTCTTACTAAGTAATCCCATTACTTGACGTTATTTTGACTGATGGCCCTTCGTGGCCAAAGTATACCGTGCTCGGATGCCGATCGTAGCTGCCCAAATTTCATGTGAGCTTATTAAGTTTTTCATACTTATCAATCTTATGTATCTCATACATAAGGTTAAGTTTTTCATTTTAAGCTACCTCTGTGCCTAAGTGTTTCATACTTGGCAACTCTCAAGCATAGTCAACGGTCGCGCATGACTCAATCTCCCGCTTGTTCATGCACATACAACTAAGTGTTATTAGTAAACTGTTCTATGCGCATTCGAGCGTAAATGTTTCATTCTTAGCAAGTTCCTAAGTTTCTCATACTTAATATTGTTGTGCTTACATGCACACACCCTAGTTTCGTGTGTTTATTCATACACATCTAAGCATTCGTACTTAGTCGGGTTTTGTGTGTTTCTTCGTACACCTCAACCATACTCAATCCTTACCTGATTTATTTATGGACCTAGGCCCTTCGTGCCTGGCCAATTTCGTGTGTTCATTCATACACACTTTTTGTACTGTGCTTGCTCACCCAAGCGTTTGGCAAACTTGTGTGTTTATTCATACACAATTAAGTATTTCATACTTTAACAAATTTGCGTGTTTACTTGTACACGTCTAAGTTTCTCACACCTCTAAGTTTTTCATATTTAGCAAATTTGTGCGCTTGTTCGTACGCGCCTAAGTTTTTATGACTTAGCTATTATTTCGTATATAGTATGGTATACCCAACCACTACTCCCCAATATGAAAAGTTCCTTTCTTTTTGGAACCATATTCGATCATAGTTAACACAATCAAACTCAATTGTCATTATCAAAAAAGAGAATTTTATTCGTAACTCAAACTCAAAGGAATGTTATTCAACCTTTGCAACTAACTTGTAGTTTAAAAACATAACAAATGAATTTTATTCGTAACTCCCCATCATCACATAATGTTTATTGCTTAAGCCTAAGTGTCTTCGTACTTAGCCATATTCTAAGTTTGTTCGTACCCAATCAATCTTTGGCACTACTCATTGCCATGGCCAAAGATTATTCGCACCTAGCCAAATTTTGAGTTTGATCGTACTCAATCGGACTTGGGCATTACTCATTGCCATGGCTTAAGTTTATTCACACTTTAACCAAATTCTGAGTTTAATCGTACTCAATCAAATTTCGACATTATTCATTGCCATGGCCCAAGTTTATTCATACTTAGCCAATTTCTGAGTTTGATCGTACTCAATCGAATTTCGGCATTGTTCATTGCCATGGCTTAAGTTTATTCACACTTAACCAAATTCTGAGTTTAATCGTACTCAATCAAATTTCGGCATTATTCATTGCCATAGCCCAAGTTTATTCATACTTAGCCAATTTCTGAGTTTGATTGTACTCAATCGAATTTCGGCATTATTCATTGCCATGGCTTAAGTTTATTTACACTTAACCAAATTCTGAGTTTAATCGTACTCAATCAAATTTCGGCATTATTCATTGCCATGGCCCAAGTTTATTCATACTTAGCCAATTTCTGAGTTTGATCGTACTCAATCAGATTTAGACATCATTCATTGCCATGGCCTAAGTTTATTCATACTTAGCCAAATTCGAAGTATGATCGTGCTCGATCGGATTTAGGCATCATTCATTGCCATGGCTTAAGTATATTCATACTTATCCAAGTTTTGAGTTTTTTCGTACTCATTTGTATCTTTCTTAAGTCATATTCGTACTTAAACTTGAAAAACAACAAGTTTTCAAATTTCATTTTTGGATGCACACTCTCCTTGCTCCCCAGTATGGAGGCAAATTAAGTGACTTTGGGTCCATACTTAGCTTATTCGCGCTAGGACCAAACACAAATAAAATTTTCATAATTGTGTCACAAAGCCACCCGTAGCTAAATACTTTCTATGGAATTCTGATCATAATTCCCCTATAGCAACTCGTAGCTAATAAATCACAATAAGCAATAGTTTCTACGGAATTCTATTCATAATTCTCCTATAGCAACTCATAGCTAAAATATAAATTACAATAAGTAATTCCACTACTTATCTGTATATTCCATGGCATTGGCATTGGATTCCCATCCGAGACTTTGAGGCGATAAGCTTCAATCTCAGCTATCTCTGTAACCTTGTATGGTCTCTCCCAGTTCAGACCAAGCTTCCCATTCATGGGATCTCATGTGAAAACTTCTTATGTTTCTCAGCCTTCAGTACTTTGGGCACTTCGTAGCCTGACAAACAAGGCTTCGTATTTATTCAAAGCACTGAGCTTTTATCTGAACAACCAGCTCTAGCATCAGACCCTTAGGAGAGTATATCATAATTCATGCTCCTGAATCCTGGACTGTAAAAATATAATTTTCACTCCTCTTGATCTTGCTCAGTGGATTCCTTCTTACATCGTAATTCCTCCCTCGTGGGTTTATTACGAGCGCAACGTTGTGCAGCAACTATACACTTTCTATGTTTCTGTTCGTAAAGGGCTCGGATCTTCGGTTCGTCGCCTATTCAAGCACTACCTGAATTCTCCACCTTTCGTAGGCATCTCTATAAGTCTTTAATTTCTTGTTCTCGTTTTTCATACACCAAGCAATTTCTTCAATATCACATTCTTTCTTTGAGACCCTTCGCAGTCTCGAGAACATTGTGATCGCCTAACAAACTTAGACCGATTTTCCTAATCATCTAACAAATTCAGATAGGCCTTCGAGAGCACCTAACGAATGTGTACTGCTCTACTCGATTGCCTAAAAAACTTAGACAACTCCATGCAGTTGCATAGCAGATTTAGACAGTTCCACCCAATCGATTAACAGATATTCAGACATCACTGTGTTGATGCCGAGCAGATTCAAACTGCTCCTTACGATTGCCTGGCAAATTTGAAGTGCTCTGCACGATCACCTAGCAGATTCGAACTGCGCTGTGCTGATGCCGAGGAGATTCAGACTGCCCTTTAAGATTGCCTAGCAAGTTCAGACTGCGTTGTTGCCTAGCAGATTCAAACTGCGCTGCACTAATGTCGAGCAGATTCAGACTGCTCCTTAAGACTAACTAGCAGATTCAGACTGAGCTGTTGCCTAGCAGATTCAAACTGCACTGCGCTGATGCCGAGCAGATTCAAACTGCTCCTTATGATTGCCTTGCAGATTTGAACTGCTCTGCACGATCACCTAGCAGATTCAAACTGCGCTGTGTTGATGCCGAACAGATTCAGACTGCTCCTTAAGATTGCCTAGCAGGTTTAGACTGCGTTGTTGCCTAGCAGATTCAAACTGCACTGCGCTGATGCCGAGCAGATTCAGACTGCTCCTTAAGACTGCCTAGCAGATTCAGACTGAGCTGTTGCCTAGCATATTCAAACTGCACTGCGGTGATGCCGAGCAAATTCAAACTGCTCCTTATGATTGCCTTGCAGATTTGAACTGCTCTGCGCGATCACCTAGCAGATTCAAACTGCGCTGTGCTGATGCCGAGCAGATTCAGACTGCTCCTTAAGATTGCCTAGCAGGTTCATACTGCGTTGTTGCCTAGCAGATTCAAACTGCACTGTGCTGATGCCGAGCAGATTCAGACTGTTCCTTAAGATTGCCTAACAGATTCAGACTGCTCCTTAAGATTGCCTAGCAGGTTCAGACTGCGTTGTTGCCTAGCAGATTCAAACTGCACTACGCTGATGCCGAGCAGATTCAGACTGTTCTTTAAGATTACCTAACAGGTTCAGACTGCGTTGTTGCCTAGCAGATTCAAACTGCGTTGCGCTGATGTGGAGCAGATTCAGACTGCTCCTTACGATTGCCTGGCAGATTTGAACTGCTCTCCGTGATCACCTAGTAGATTCAAACTGCTTTATGCGGACGCCTAACAGGTACAGGTTGCTCTTCGCGATTGTCTAGCAAATTGGGATTGCTCTGCGCAATCGCCTAGCAAATTCTAATACGCCTTTGTGGCTGACTAACAAGTTCAGATCGCTCTTCGCAATCACCTTGGCAATTTGGACTGCTTTGACTTCCATCTCAGCATCTTGATGTGCTCCCACAATCCTAGGAGCATACAATACTGAAGGACTTGCTCATAGCCCTACTCAGTGCTTTCTTCGGAGCACTAGAAAAATATGTCCTCTCCTTTTCCCTCTTGGATCATCCTCCATTCGTGGAGTCTTTACGCTTCTAGAAAACATCGTTGATCTCAGAGAATTACTTTGTTTCCCACAGACGGCGCCAATTGTAAGGGGAAAAAATCCGCTTATTATTCTTTCAACATCTCTTGAGATCAATGTGCATGCCTTCTTGCTGGAACCCTAGTTCGTCGTCTGAACCCTAATCTACAAAACAGACAAGGGGTGAGTGCACCTTTGCCTCTCGTGGCAAAGGCCCTCCGATGCTTAAGTTAGTATCACGTACTAGCAGAGAAACCCTAATTATCAGTAGGAAATATCGAATAATGCAAAGTATTGCGTACCTCGCTTCGTGGGTGTTACTTCTTATTTATAGATGTAGACTTACTTGTCCTCCAAGTCTCCTTTTCTGCCTAAGATTCCAACATCATTAGGAACCCTGGCCCATATGGAATTCCCTCCCATATGGTAACTCAATTATAATCCCTTTATTTATGGGACACTTGCCTATCACGTAGGATTTCCTTTCTAGAACCTTCTGGAACAGCGATCCAGATAAAGTTGGTCCAATGTACATCAGCGGTGTACAATTACTACGGTGCACCTGTACCACGTGTTAGGCTAACTCATTGAACAATATCATGTGTTCGGCCATACCAACGAGCACCTTTATGTGGTGCAGCCGACACTATTCAGTGTCACTGCCTAGCAACCTCAGGTGTTGCGCACCTGTTCGGCATCATGTCCTAGCACCCTTTGCCTACCAGCACACCTGTTAGGCATCATTGCCGAACACCTTCACATGGGGCCGCCTACCAGCGCACCTGTTAGGCATTATCACCTAGCACCTTCACATGGTGCCGCCTACCAGCACACCTGTTAGGCATCATTGCCGAACACCCTCTGCCTACCAGCGCACCTGTTAGGCATTATTACCAAGCAGCTTTACATGGGGCCGCCTACCAGCGCACCTGTTAGGCATTATCGCCTAGCACCTTCACATGGTGCCGCCTACCAGCGCACCTGTTAGGCATTATCACCTAGCACTTTCACATGGTGCCGCTTACCAGCACACCTGTTAGGCAATATCACCTAACACCTTCACATGGTGCCGCCTACCAGCACACCTGTTAGGCATCATTACCGAACACCCTCTGCCTACCAGCGCACCTGTTAGGCATTATTACCAAGCACCTTCACATGGGGCCGCCTACCAGCGCACCTGTTAGGCATCATTGCCGAACAGACTACCTAGACCAAGGACTTCACATGTCACTGGTCCCTGTCAATCACTTGGACCAATGGCTTCACATATCACTGGTCCATATCGCCGAATAGAATACTTGGACCAGTAACTCCGTGTGTTACTGCTCCTTTAACAATCTCCTGGTCCAATAACTTCTCATGTTTTACTGGATCTTGACTCTGTACAGTCTTTGTGGACCAATGGCTTCTCATGTCATTGGTCCATATTACCGACCATCGTCTTGCACGGCGACTGTCTCTATTGTACTTATACCATGGTCCTTTGTACCACGTGTTCAAGCTTGTACGGGAAGAACCCCCTACAATGGGCTCTTTCCAAATCGTGGTAATAGAAAAGAAAGATTTGGAATTAGGAGCTTGTTTATCCTTGTATGGCTCTTTTTTAGCCTGCCCATAGTCTTTCCTCTCTCGGTAGGTTTTGGGCTTTGGCTTATCTGCTTTCTTCGTAGGCCCCTTGACTTGCTTGGCAACCACCTTACCGTCTTCCCGGAGCATGTCATCCTCATTCCTGGCGTGCTGCTTTATCCGTTCCATTAACTTTGCTAGTGTTCCTACTGGACTCATGTTCAAAGATTTACGCAGCTTCCCCCGAATAGGCAATCCGGTCTTGAACGAGGCTATTGCGTACTCCTCACTGCAACCTTCAGTCTCATTGAAAGTCTCCCGGTACTTCTTCGCATAGTTCCTGATCGGCTCATCCTCTCCTTGTTTCATAAAGGAAAGGCTCTCAAAAGTCTTTGGAGCTCTTCTGCTCGTCAAGAACTGAGCAGTGAATTCTTCGGCCAACTGCACCTATGTTCAGACGGAGCGTGGACCCAACTTATGGAACCAAGACAAAGCTACCTTCCCCAAACTCGGTGTGAACATCTTGCACATAATCGCATCATCCCCGTCATGCATAAACATTGCCTGCTGGTAGTGCTGTATATGTGCCACGGGATCAGCATTTGTCTCGTAGAGGATGAACGTTCCGTGTTTCACTCTGCTCGGCAACCTAGCCTCTTGTAACTTTTTTGCAAAGGGAGAGGATGCAATATTCCTGAGTGCCTTTTGTGCTGCTTCTCGTGCAGTCATGGTTTGATCTTCTTGTCCCTTTGACTTGTTGGGTCTAGTTTTTTTCCAATCAGAATCTGGTCTCTTGTACCTGTCCCTATGATGTTTTCTGGTCCCTTCATCCTTAGGGGTAGAACTTCGGCCCCTGCTCCTCCTTCTTCTTGAAGAAGCCCTTCGCCGTTCCGGTGTTTGGCTCTTACTCCTGCTCCTCCCTTCTCATGGAGAAGCTCTATGTCGCCTTGGGGTGGGACTTCTGCTTCTGCTCCTTCTTCCTCGTGAAGGGGCCTTTCTGTATTTCACCATAGCATACTCGTCTCCCCTAGAATTTCTCCGTGAAAGTCTAGAGTCCTCCGGGTGTTCTCGGATCCTCTCTAACTCCTGGATCTTGCGCTCTCGTTTCTTGATCAAACGAGCATACTCCTCGATTTCCTGCCTCTTTTTATCGAGGACATCTTCGCTGTAGTGCACACTTTTTGAGTGTGCAACCGATTCTTCCCTTCGGTGGGAATTACTCCTTCTCGTGGACCTTGAGGCTGTCCTTCCCTCCTTACTCCTGGAGTTGTTATGATCTGTAAAGTGGTGGCCCCTACTCGTGGTCCTCCTATGTCCGCCTTCGGGCTTACTCGGAGCCTCCGGTGGAGATTTGATCCCTCCTCCATCTAGCAGATTCGTTGGATCGAGCGGTGTTGTTGGATTTTCTTTCACCATGGTCGTATTTTCAAGAGAACTCTATCGATTCCCACAGACGGCGCCAATTGTAGGGGGATGAAAATAATTGGTGCTTAGAACAGTACTGATTGGCAACGACTACTCATACCTCTTCACCGGAACCCTAGTTCGTCGTTGGAACCCTAATCTACAAAATAGACAAGGGGTGAGCGCACCTTTGCTTCTCGTGGCAAAGGCCCTCCGATGCCTAAGTTAGTATCGCGTACTAGCAGAAAAACCCTAATTATCAATAGGAAAACAGTATGAATGCCACGTATTGCATACCTTTTGCCTCTAGGTTTACCTCATATTTATAGATTTGTGTATGCTTGCTGCCCAAGAATTCCTGTTGACTTAGGATTCCTATCTCGTATAGGAAACCCAGGATATCTAGGATTCTCGTTCCCTTATCAGTTCATTACGTTAGTCCTTTTAGGACTCCTATCCATGACTGGCCGAAGATCCCATTCCCATTGGGTATCTTTCCTAGATCCTACATTCTCGGGATCTTATTCCTTGCGGGGTCCCACTGTTCTGGATCTTTCTAGAGTGTTCCTCCCGTTTTAGCATTTGAGGCTGCTTTCTCTATAGTTCTTTCCCTGTTCGGCCACCTTATTGCCAAACAGTCCCTTTGGACCGTTGACTTCTCATGTCTTTTGGTTCTTACCGCCGAACAGATAACCCGGTCCAGTGACTCCACATGCCACTGGACCACTATGCCGATCACTGCCCAATTATAGGCAGTATTACCTGCTTTGTCTACCACATGCTTCTTTGTACCAAGTGTTCGGCCACTAGTCATGCCTATTTAGGAATAACTCCCTACATTGGGTTGGACCTAGCGTTCAGGGGTTGCCTTCTTGCCTCAAATCGTTGTTATGCCTATAAATGCGATCTAAAATCACCACCTAGCCCCAATTGATCAACATAGTTACGCATGAATCTGTTATATGCTTTGAAAATAATTTTATCATTTTCTCCCCAATAGGATATAACAAATTTTTGATCTCTAACAATAAGGATATAATAAAACCTTCAAATACCATGTTTGTAAATCGGGTGCCTCTCAATAGTCACGGAACAAATGGGGACTCAATCACCATAGCAATGCAGAACACCATTTAAATTAGAAACCAACAACATACTTGCAACAAGTGATTTTCTTATCTTTCAGCTTCTAATACTACAAAATTATTTTAAAAAAAAATGATCAGCTGAAACAATAATACCATTTTACAAAAATAAATAGTTAGAAGGCTCAAATTATCCCTATGAATTAGAAAACTAACAAACAATAAATCTATAGCATAACAAACTTTAAAATAAGGGACGAAGAGGCAAAATAAAAAAGCAAACAAAATGTAGATTCTATCTTTGCATACTCCACCCCTAAAACCTTAAAAATCATGAAGATTTTTTTTACTAGCAGAAAACAACAACAGCTAAGCAAGTCCACACCTATATTATTCTCTCTATAGAAAAACATCACGCAGATTGTACTAACCAATCGACCGAAAATTCTCTAGCACTGTACACAAAACGCAACCAAGTAATTTGATCTGTACAACTCTAGACCCACACCATGATAACCCCAGCGATGTAGGAAGAATCACTTTAAACATATCTAAAGCAACGATTACACAAATATAAGCACTCAAAATCATTGTTCGAGGACGAAATCATACAAACAAAACACCACCAAAGCTCAATCAAAGGACACAAAACCGAGAAAATTCTCATGCTAAAACCAAACACATTGAAACCTCATGACTAATCTCTTCAAATCAAAATCAATCAAGCAAAACACCATGAAAACTTTGCCGAAGAACCTAAATTGACAAAACTCACACCAAAAGACCCAACACATAAAATCTTTCCAAATAATCTCCTAGAATCCAAATCATATACGAGAAACATAACATAGACTTCAGCAAACAACTTCAATCAACAACCCTCACACACAAAAGCAAAATCTAATCAAAATTGCATCACGAAAAGTGTGATCTGCAAACATCTTCACGCCTTGACCTGCAAGGCGCACTACAAGAAAAAACACATTTGGCAACCAACTTTCGGCGACTAATCACATTTTGTCGCCGATTGACAATTTTGGCAACAAAATATTTTTCGTTGCCAATGGTAGACATTTGGTGACTAAATTCTTTTTTGTCGCCGATTGTGGGGCCCTTTGGCGACTAAACCATACTTTGTCGGTGAAACGCTATTATTTGGCTACCAAAGGTTATTTGGTTGCCGAAAACAAACAATTGATGACTAAATTATTAGTCGGCAAAGAGAACATTAGGCGACAAATGTTTTAGTCGGCGAAAGCTACCATTCGACTACTGATAGGTGCATAAATGTGCCCATTTTCACCCTCTAATTTACTCTTGTTATGTTCGTTTATTATATTATTTGGAGTTTGACACTCGTTTTCTTTATTTCAGGATCCGCAGAGCCGTTGGATAACACTTGAAGCTAAATCGAGAAAAATATGATAAATATGCCAGCCCGTGGCAATTGATGGGCTTTCCTAATATTATCCTAGTCAAAATCCATTGTGGCCCAATCTTTAATTGGCTGGAAATTGGAGTTTGACTTTGCATCAAGAAGAAAGATTACGTGAGGCCTTGGTAATATTGGATGGAAATTATTAGTGGGCCAGAGGAGAGCTATACATAACAAAGGTTCACACAGCTGAAAAGGGGTTATAGAAAGGCAGCAAGGGTTTCATTTTCTGAGATTACTTTTCTTCTCACGCATAAACAGAGAAGAGGAGTAGCGGCATCGGGGAACTTCTCGAACGTAGAAACAGAGAGCACTATGGCTGCGACAGAAGTTCCAATATGTTACCCAAATTATGCAACCTAGAAAGGGAGGGGGGGGGGGGAGGAATAGGATTGCTAGTAAAAATCACCTATAAAAATTATCTCTAACAGTATATGTAAATAATAAGTATGCAATCAAATATAGAATGAGAGATAGAGAGATAGAACCCGTTTATAGTGGTTCGGTCCGGATTTGTCCACGGTCCGACCCTATTCCACTTCTCTTCAAGCAATTACTTGAAGGTTCCACTAATCTTTAAAAGATTACAATTTGTAAGTCTTGCGGGTGCTTACAAAAACCAAATGCCTCTAGCTTTCCCGAGGAGCTAGCACAACCGCAAGAGTTTTCTCCGAAAATCTCTCAAAAACAAACACCCAAAATCTGCCAGATTGTGGTCTTCTAAGGTTTACAAGTGATCTCTCTCAATCACTCACTTAGGGTTACAAGTTGTGAAGAATGATGAGAAGATGAAAGCTCACAACAACAATAAAGTTTTCTCATAACAATAAATATGACAGTGTAAGAGAATGAGTGTACTGTTCTTGGATCTGGGAGAGAAAAGAGCAATTGTCTTTTTGCTTGGAAAGTGTAAGAGCTTTTGTTGTAATGAATCAATAATCAATTCAAGTGCTTTATGCCCCTGGTTCTGCTCTCTAGCCGTTGTACTTCAAATCCTGTCGTTGGAGTTTAATTTGAGCCGTTGGATTTAGATCTAGATCTGCACAACTGGACGAAATTTGCTTCGGGCGGTCGTCCGGTGCCCTCCGGTAGACACACTCCTCTGGTCTAACAATCGGCCTGTTAGCCGATTCGTCAACCTGTAGCTCAAAAATTCATCTAAATAAATCCGTTAAAGCACGTATTGAGCTCAATAAGTCTATGTGACTATTAATCATTGAATCCGAGACTTTATGCTATTTTTCAAGGTCATGAAAATATTTAGTCCGTGAAAGGACTTTTCGATAATTTTGTATTTGCCGAATAAAAATATCATTGAATTAATCATCAAAATAATTAATAGAGATACATATAATTTTTCAACAAATTATAATGCATACATTTTTCAACACAATGGAATTTTATCTTTGCATGATGATCCTTTCCTCCATGCACGACTAATCTACTCGGCTAGGGTAACGAGGAGGTCTCTCCAAGTAGCGTAGTTGTTTGATTTCTAGGGTTTTATATTCAACTTGATTGTATGACTTGATCGATTCATAACTTTTTATGAAGTTTTATATTTTTCCAATATTCGAATGTATTTGTATCCATGGTTTCAAGCACTGTCATACAATGGTTTCATTTATTTCAGGATAGGCTTTGAGGTAGACTATACGACATAAGACGTGTTGTGCCGTTGGTTAAATCCAGTGAGACGATCCATGCCGTGTTGAGATAGCCTATATGGAGTACGAATCTTGATTATCTTTTTGGGAATTGTTGATAGGAATTGCTACCTTACGATGGTCTGGTTGACTGTTGAATGTGAACCCTAGGTTTTGAAATAATTATGTTACAAGGGGAGACTGAATCAGAAACCCTAGTCATTTCTCTCATTTGTTTCAAATCTTTTAATCGCTTTCTAGTTTAATTTTAGTTTAATCAAATCCAAATCAAAATCCAACTTCTCTTTACTTTCCGAATTAAATTAGAAATTAATTGAAACTACTGCAACTCAGCTTTTTACACCTTGCGGACGATCCTGGACTTAACCACTGTTCTTCGGAATACTAGTTAATTCCTTGGTTGTAAATTATATTTTTAGTACGAAAACGACAGACCAGCTACCAAAGGTTATTTGGTCGCCGAAAACGAACAATTGACGACCAAAAAATTAGTCGGCAATGAAATTTTTTATATATTATATCATAATAAACTTATGTAATTTATATCATCATATTGTTGGGAAACGATTCCCAGAACCCAGTAAAAATGCATACAGATTAGACAACAAAAACCGCAAAATGCCACAAGGCGGAATTAGGGTTTTACCACAACTCATGCGTCATGAATGCTGCTTGAACTTGTTACAGCACACCTTGCTGTTACAAGTGTATGAGCAAACCTTGCTGTGTCACGAATGGTAGTTGAACTTGTTATATTTTTGGTACGAAAACAACAGACCAACTACCAAAGGTTATTTGGTCGCCGAAAACGAACAATTGGTGACCAAAAAATTAGTCGGCAATGAAATTTTTTATATATTATATCATAATAAACTTATGTAGTTTATATCATCATATTGTTGGGAAATGATTCCCAGAATCCAGTAATAATGCGTACAGATTAGACAACAAAAACCGCAAAATCCTACAAGGCGGAATTAGGGTTTTACCACAACTCCTACGTCATGAACGCTAGTTGAACTTGTTACAACACACCTTGCTGTATCAAGTGTATGACCAAACGTTGCTGCGTCACGAACGCTGGTTGAACTTGTTACAGCACACCTTGCTATATGAGCACACCTTGCTGTTGGCCACGAATATTGTTGTATGAGCAAACAGATCATAACGTGTATACATAAGGCTACGATAAGGACCTAAAGAGTAATAAGTCTGGGCTCCCAGTGTAAATAAGAAAACCTAATCCGACCAGGATTCTATTTCTTATTTCATTAATTATAATGGGCGCTGCTATTCGCAGCCCTTTATTTTCTCCCATAGCCCGTTAAAAATTTCCAATTATACTCGACAGTTAGTTACCGAAATTGAGATATATTTTCAGCATCCAATTACCGAAATATAATATTTTTTTCAACAGCTATTTACCGAAAATGTATGTTCGGCAGTTGTTTACCAAAAGTTGAACATATTTTCGACATGTAGTTACCGAAATATAATCTTGTTTTCAATAGCTATTTACCGAAATGTTATGTATGATTTTCGACAACCATTTACCGAAATGTAATGGGTTATGGGAGAAAATAAAAGCTGCGAATAGTCGCGCCCATTATAATTCACCACACTATAGAATTATAATTGCACTTTCGTCCTTATCTCAATTATATTACTAGCTCCATGATATTAAATGCTTATTAATCTCCCCACGTTAAGATTATAGATACCCGTTGATTAAAATAAATTACTAACAATCTCCCACTTAATAGACATCTTAACTTGAGACTATCCGCTTAACTTATTCGATATGTCGGATACAAATATCTACCTGCAGGGTTTGACATAATCGAAACTTATAAGCTTACTCAAGGGGTATCATCAATCCCTACTGGGACGTGGATTCCATCAATAATTAATAGTTGTCATATACATAATGTTGCTACCCAACTTACCGAGACTATTAACCGTATAAAGATCCCATTCTTTAATGAATCAAAGTCAGCAACATTAAATATACACCTCTAATAATTTTTTTTGGATTAAGAGCATAAGCATTCATAATAACCATGAGGTTCCAATTGTCTTATAAAGTTAGTATAAAGACAATTACCTCAATGCGGTCCCGTTCAATACACATAAAGTGTACTAGCACAATAAGTTAAAACAAGATCGTTCCCTATAGTCAAGACAGACCTACTAAATATTGTACTATAGTCCTAGCGGTGGTGTGTCCAGTTTCCATCTAAGACTGTGAACCATATCTTATATTTCTCAAGAACTGATGATCTGATCTTCTGTGTGTAAGCTAAACTCTACACAATGGATCATCTACTTTGAAAAATAAGACACACATGCACGACATACAATAATATTATGCAAAATATTGCCCATAAAAGATTCTCATAAAAAGGGGATAAAACTAATTAATACATAACAATATTGATCCATCATATAAAATCATAACTTTTACATAACCTTCTAACAAACTCCCACTCAGACTCAAAGTCATGTTGCCACGCATCTCACTCATATTCCCTCTACGTGACTATCAAAAGTCTTAGCTTGTAAGCTGTACGTAAAAGGATCTGCTAGGTTGTTTACTGATACGATCTTGGATACAACTACATCACCTCGCTGAACGATCTATCGAATCAGGTGATACTTACACTCGACGTGTTTTCCTTCTTATGAGTCAATGGCTCCTTAGAGTTAGCAATTCTACCACTATTGTCACAATAGATGTAATAGTTAATTGCACTAAAGGAATCACTTCTAGATCCATCAAGAAGTTTCTAAGCCAAACAACCTCTTTAATTGCTTAAGAAGCTACCACATACTTGGCCTCCATGGTGGAATCAATCAATGCATGATTGCTTGATACTCCCCCAACTTACGGCTCCACCTCCTAAGGTAAACAGACATGCGGAGGTATACTTTCTGGAATCCTTGTTTGACATAAAGTTCGAGTTTGTGTACCCATAAGGTACCAGACTCTCTGATTGGAACATTAACATATGATCTCTAGTTCTTTTCAGATACTTGAGTATATGTTTCACTACAGTCCAATGCTCTTGCCCTAGATTAGACTGAAATCTACTAACTATGCTAACGACAAAGCAAATATCAGATATAGTACACATCATAGCATACATGAGGCTTCCTACTGCCAAGGTATATGGAACTGCCTTCATCTTTTCCATCTCCTCAGGTGTCTTACGACACTGATCCTTGGATAGGTTGATTCCATGTCTAAAAAGAGAGGAACCCTTTCTTGGAATCCTGCATGCTAAAACGAGTAAGGATCTCAACGATATAAGTAGCTTATGATAAGCCCAACATCCTATACTTGCGATCTCACATAAACTTAATCCCAAAGATGTGACCGGCTTCTCCCAAGTCTTTCATATCGAACTGGCTAGATAGTCCCACCTTTACCGAAGACAACATTCCCACATCATTTTCAATTAGCAGAATATCATCTACATATAGTACTAGGAACACCACTACTTTTCTGTTGCGCTTCTTGTACACACACATGACTCATTCGGACATTGATCAAAACCAAAAAAACTTGATTGCTTGATCAAAACGGATGCTCCAAGATCTAGATGCTTGCTTGGGTCCATGAATAGACTCTTTAAGCTTGCACAACATGTGCTCTTGACCCTTTGCTATGAATCCATCCAGTTCCATTATATGGATGCAGATTTCATAGCCTTTTGCCAAAGTTCCGCATCTTTACCTTCTAGTTCCTCATTGTAGTTGCAGGGTTCATCTTGTTGTTCTTCAGGGATCATATCATAAGATTCTTCCAAGAACATATACCGATTGGGTGGGATAACAACCCTCCCATTACGATGAGGTACCGGTGTATCAACAACTCTTTCTTGCAGTGTAACCTCCTGTACTATTGGTGTTGAAGAAGTCTTTATCGGTCTCTCTCCTCTCAATTTCTTTAGAACAATCTTACTTCTAGGCTTGTGTTCTATTACATAGTCCTCTCATATGAACCGGGCATTAGGGCTAACAATGACCTTCTTATCCGTAGGATTATAAAACAGTCCACCTTTCGTTCATCTAGGGTATCCCACAAACAAGCAAACTTATGTCCTCGATTCCAATTTATCTGCATTCCCATTCAGCACATGTGCTGGTCTACCCCAAACCCAAACATGTTGCAAACTAGGTTTGCACCCAGTCCACAGTTTTGTGGGTGTAGATGGTACTGACTTAGATGGTACCAAGTTAAGAATGTACGTTGTTGTTTCTAATGCATGTCCCCAAAATGAAATTGCTAAATCTGAATAACTCATCAATGATCTGACCATATCCATAAAAGTCCTATTCCTTCTATCTGTTACATTATTTTATTGTGGCATACCTGTAGCTGACAACTGGGATGTAATCCCTTCAGCTGACAAGTTGTCCCTAAACTCTCCCAAGAGGTATTCGCCACCACGATCAGATCGCAGTGTCTTGAGACATTTACCCAGACGCTGCTCCGTTTCCGCTCTATACTCTTTGAATTTCTCAAAGCATTCGGATTTACGGTGCATCAAATAAATGTATCCAAACATTGAGTAATTATCAATCAAAGTGATGAAATACTCAAAACCACCTCTTGCTTGGACATTCATGGGTCCACACAAATCAAAATCAACCAATTTCAATGGCTTTTTGACTCTATAACCTTTTACTGATAAATAAATATCTTGGTCATCTTACCTTCTAAATAGGATTCACAGACTAGAAGTTCCTCAATTTCCAATGAACCTAAAGGTCCATCCCTGACCAGTCTAGAAATCCTATTCAGATTAATATGACCAAGGCATAAGTGCCAAAGATACGTTTGGTTTAATTTAGAAGGCTCATTTCTCTTACATGACATATTATTAGTGTTATTCAATTCATGCAGTTGCACTGTACGAAATATATGATTAATAAAGTAGAGATTATCCACCAATGAATCAGAATAGATAAAACGTTTATTTAACTTAATAACCACAAAGTTACTAAAATAAACCAAATATCCATCTTTAATCAACTTAGAAACTGAAACCAAGTTTCTTTTAATAGAAGGAACATAAAGAGAATCTCTCAAAATTAAACTCCTATTACTACTAAAATTTAAAATGACATTTCCTACTGCAACTGCTACCACTATCGTAGCATTTCTCATATGTAGATAAATTTATCCATCACTGAGTCTTCTGGTTTCCTGGAACCCATGCAACAAATTGCAAACATGATTAGCGGCTCCCGTATCTACACACTAGGCACTGGTAGATAACACCACTAAACGTGATTCAACAACCAGTGAAAAAGATTTATCCCGATTGTTCGCTTTATTGAGATAGAATGGACATTCCTACTTCCAGTGTTCTTTCTGCTTGCAGTGAAAACACTTGCCCGTAGGCTTTTTCACTCTACCTTGAGGCGCATGAGCTGCCTCCACATCCTTTTTTCTAAGACTTGTTCTGCTTCTTCTTGCCTTTCAGCTTAAAAGTAGAAACCTTCTCTGCCACTAACACTGATGGTGGTTTCTTCACAACTAAAAGACCCTTAGTTGCTTGGAGTTCCTTAAGCAGTTTTGCCAAAGAAAAATGCATTTTTGTTTATATAATAGCTTAGGGGAAATTACTTAAAACTCTCAGACTGCAGTGAGTTAAGAACGAAATCGATCTGGGTTTCCCCATCAATTTCAGCTCTAAGGATCTCTAGTTCATTAAGAAGAGCTATCATCTTTAGAACATGATCTCTAATTGGGGTCCCTTCAACATGGGAGATACTTACCAATTTTTATAAAGTTTTGCTTCCTGTTATGTGGCATTCTCATCAGGTCTAGGAAGGCACTCCTTAGACAATACAAATTTGTGCCCCTCAGCAGTTAACACAATATCCAAGTTCCTTTTTCAGTCAATATAATTCGATCCAGTAAGTTGATTTTCTTTGAGAATAATGACAAGTGGGTTGAAAGAGCCCATTTTTGAATCTGAGAATCACATAACAACAATTATGAAGGGCAATAAAAACTTGAATTTCATTTTAATATTGGTACCCTGAACCACATGTTAAAAGAAAAATATTGGCAACCCTACACACCGTGAAGAGCATGCCTCGATGGGAAGGTCGTCTACTCTTCATCATTCGTGTAGATAGGCACAACCTTTTAATTTTACTATCTAGACATTAGACCATGCCAAGCAAAATTAAATAGCCAATATTCATTCGGTCCTATAAATAATAGCAGTGACTCAGATAGAGAGTATATTATTATTTACAGCTAAGCGTTAGGGATGAAAATTTTAACCGAAAAACCGAACGAACCGACCGAATTTTACTTAATTCGATCGGTTTTTGTTTTAAGTCGGTTCGGTTTTTATTTTTTGTAATTTTTTAAAGTCGGTTCGGTTCGATTTTATATAAATACAAACCGAACAAAACCAAACCGAACTAAAAATATTAAAGGCTGGCATACTTTTAATCCTAGCCGTTGATCTCTCCTATATATATTACCTAACAACAAACCCTAAAATCCACTCCTCTTCATTTTTTCCCATCGCCGACCTCAGTATACCAGCAGTACCCACCCCACGTTGAAACATGAAACCCTAAAATCTCTCTCTTTCTCTCTCTCTCTCTCTCTTTCTCTCCCTCTCTCTCTCTTGTGCATGAAGAAGAACAGATCACACAGACGCAAACTCTGTTTGTCTATTTCTATTCTCTTATACGAAGAACTGATTGAAGATAGCAAGTTCGAAATTCAAAATACTCGAAAAGGTTTGTCAATTCACACTCTCCAATAGGTTTATTTGCCATCTCCCATGTTTTGTATGCAAATCAAGTATTTGACTATTTGTATCGAAAATTTCTAACGTGTACCAATTTCTGTGAAGATGGATGGACCCTCTGATCTTGATAAACAGACTGGAGTCACTGGACAGACTGGCGACTCGACTACTCGAAAACCTGCTACAAAACGAGGTAGACGACATACCACTTTGAATACTGATCTACTGGTAATGATATGGTCACTGATGTAACTGATGATAATCCTATTGATGTTGATCCTACTGATGATAATGATTTGAAAAAGGAGAGTAGGCTGAGGTCTTATGTTTGGGATCATTTCGTTAGGAATACTACTATCCATTAAAACCTAGGGCTATATGTAATTACGAGTTATGCATGTCATTCAAAGGCTAATGTGACAACTACAATGAAATGGGACAACTCCAATGAAAACTCATTTAGAGGGGGCTATAAAAAGTATCCTTTTAGAATGATGGATAAGAAGCAAAAAACTTTAGGTTTTGAACCTAAATTGGGAACAGATGGAGTCGGTAATCTTGTTGCTATGAGTTTTAATGTGGATGCATGCAAAAATGCTTTGGCCGAAATGATAATAATAGATGAGTTATGTAACGACCCTGAATTTTGGTCAGTAAAAATTTCGTTAAATATTTGAATTTTATTGAATTACTTATTTTCTTTTATGTGGCTATATGTTTTCTTGTTAATTTTCGTCGTAGTTAGATTTTGGTCTCGACTAGAAACCCTACGTGACCAATTTAGTTAATTTCCAACCGACTACTTGGAGGAACCGAGCAACCAACTCACCTAGTTACTAGATGAACCTTTTGGACCTTTTGAAACTCTGGAACCTTTGTCTTTACCCATTGGTCCATAATGGTTAGGGTAATCTTTGTCCTTTGGACAATAGGCCCCCCATTTAAATATTTTGGTAAAATACAAGATATAATATTTTAATGGTTTATAAAAACATGTGCTAGTACTTATATGCATTGTGTATTGGGGATTCTCCCACCCCTCCATTATCCATTGGATAATAACCACAAGGGTAATTTTTGTCCATTGGATAATAAATTTTTTATTATGAAAGTACATGTAGTCTTTCAAAAATCATATTTTAAAATGAAAGGTACTTGTACTCCTTTTATCCTTTGGTTATTAACCGCAAGGGAAACTATTATCCATTGGGTAATAACCGTTAGGGAAGTTAGTGACCCTTGGATAATAGAGTCTTTTGACCAAATAAAGTACCGATGTGACTAGGAAACCTTCCAATAAAGTTGATTTGACTAGTCAACCTTTTTCAACCCTAGAAATTACTTATTTATTTCTTTTTATTAATTTGGTTTTATTCTTTGTCCATTGGACAATAAAAGTTAGGGGAACTATTATCCATTGGATAATAGAAACCCAATTCTTTATATTAAAAGGGTTTAATGAAAGATTTGAACAAAATACTATTATAGACTTTTATAAAAATTCTTTAAAGTACTTTTTGATTATTTTACTATAAAAGTTTCCTAGTAGCTATTATCCATTGGACAATAAATGCTAGGGGGTTTATTATCCATTGGGTAAAGGGTTTATTCTTTCAACAAGTACATGGGTCCATTAAACTAGTCTTTTTTCTTAAAAACCCAAGTGATGAAGTACCCATATTTTATTATGTAAGTACTTGTAGCCTTTAAAGCCTATTATTCTCCTAAGTACCTTTTTATTATTTTGTATTGGGGTTTTGTACCCAATTGGATTTAATTATTGGGGAGTTGATCTTCCTAGAGTACATTAGTACACTAGTTTATTTATTTAAATCAACATGTGCCTAATTGTATTTCTTTAATAGGATTTTGATTTGGAAAATCTTGTACTTGGTACTTTGTATTTATTCTTTCTTGTTTATATGCATATATATATATATGTAGTACTAAGGAGAGAGAGAGAGAGAGGGAGAGAGACCCGAGAGAGAGAGAGAGAGGAGAGAGAGGGCCGAGAGAGAGAGAGAGAGATGGGCCGAGAGAGAGAGATAGGAGAGAGAGAGGGAGAGATTTTTGTTGTACTTCCTTGATCTTTCTCATCTTTTCAAATCCTTGGTGAATCTTCCTTCCTAGCTAAGAAACTAGTCCTCCATTAAACTCCATTGTACTTCTATATTTGTTTAGCACAAAATCTTGTACCCATTGTCTCCAAATCTTCCAACAAATCTCCCATAAATCCCATCCTTGGTACAATCTAGCCATGCAAGCCTACCATTTAGCCTAACCTAGCCATGCAAACCTAGGGTTTAGCCTTTGATCTTCCATAAGTGCATGCCATGTGTCAAAATTTGAGGTAGAGAGAGAAAGGGGGGGCCGGCCATGAGAGGGAGGGAGAGCCCAAGATTTTTGCCTATAAATAGCACCCCATGCTTCTCATTCAACTCACACCTTCACCTAGCAACTTCTCTCTCTAGAAAAATCTTGTTCTTTCTTTGTTCTTGTTAGTTCTTTCTTTGTTCTTGAGTTGTTCTTGAGTTCTTCAAGAAACTCAACCTAAGCCGCCACTCGACCACCCTTCGATCCATAAAGTAGTAGTAGTGTAGTCAAGTAGAAGTTTCAAGAGAAACCTTTCTCTTTCGAAGCTACCGGAAGCATACCGTAGGAAGTTACTCCGCCCGACCACCGACGTACCTTCCGTAGCCGACTACCGCCAAGAAGTAAGGTAGAATACCTCTACTCACTTCCCTACGTATATGTAGAGTCCCTCGTCCACTAACTCTACGTATAGAACCGTATGATAGAAAGTAGGATATCCTTAACTTCCATCCCAAGTAGTTATCCTTACCGATTTTCCAAAATATAGTCTTGTAACCAAATATAAGTTCGTTAGGAAGAAACTTAATCATGTCATCTAAAGTAGATAATGTTATCTTTTATTGAAAGTGTATGAAATGCATGATGTTGTTATTGAGTGATTCAAGCATGTCAAGTAGTTTGAAATGTATGATCTTGTTAGATTGAATAGTGTAATGAATGATATCGTATGTGAAAAGTCCCACCGCGGAGTCTTTACATGTAAACGAGACACGAGAATCGAGAAAGTAGAAACATGACATCTAGGGTGTGATTAAAGGAAATATTTTTCGAGGAAGAAAATATTTTTGAAACTACATAATGACCAGTTTTAGGTGGCATTATGTGTGTGTGTGTGTGCCAATGGGAGACCGGGACGGCGGAACCATTGTGAGGATACTCGGGAGTCCGGAACGGCGGAACCGAGGTTGGGTGTGTAGCTTGGTTATCCGTGGTACGAAGCCAATGCAAATATTTTTGTGTGCCAATGGGAACCCCGGGACGGCGGAACCATTGTGAGGATACTCGGGAGTCCGGAACGGCGGAACCGAGGTTGGGTGTGTTAAAAATGATTTTTGAAAAGGGTGATATCTTTTGAAAACCGCAATCTGGCCGGACATGGTAGCCCATTGTGTGGTGTGTGTTTTTGTGTGTGTTCCAATGGAAATCCGGGAAAAACGGAACCATTGTGAGGTTGTGTGCGTTCCCATGGGAATCCGGAGCGGCGGAACCATGGTGAGGTATAGCTTGGTTATTCGCGGTACGGAGCCAATGCAAATATTTTTGTGTGCCAATGGGAACCCGGGACGGCGGAACCATTGTAAGGATACTCGGGAGACCGGAACGGCGGAACCGAGGTTGGGTGTGTGTGTGCCAATGGGAACCCGGGACGGCGGAACCATTGTGAGGATACTCGGGAGTCCGGAACGGCGGAACCGAGGTTGGGTGTGTAGCTTGGTTATCCGCGGTACGGAGCCAATGCAAATGTTTTGTGTTAAACAAATGGTTTTTGAAAGATTATTTTGTAAATGAAAATGTTGACACGGTCTACGATGAGTCGCGTAGGAGAAACACGAAACTCTTGGACACCAACGATAGTTGATTAATGAATGTGGATGTGTCATTGATTAACTGTGTATATACTTATCATGTGGAAATTGATGTTGTTTTATAGCTTGGTTTATAAGTATGGGTTAGCGGGTATGGGATTACTCTGCTGAGCTTTGTAGCTCACGGTGTTGCCTTTTGGTGACCCTGACATATTATATGGGTGGCGACGCCGGTATAATGTGTCAGATTTTGTAGATGATCAGGGTAAGCAGTTCACCGTGGAGGCTTTTGGAGCTGAGGAGCTGGCTAGGATGGAGAAGAAGGAGCAGCTGTAGTTAGGGACCTTAGAACCCCTTTCATTTGTGTAAATATTGAACTATTGTGATAGTATTTGTTGTAATAAGAGCCAGACTCTGTTTTGAGGTTTTCAATAAAATGTCTTTTTAACGTACCCAAAATTCGGGGCGTTACAAGTTGCCCTTTAAATTTGTAGACGGTGAGGGGTTTAGGCGTTTTATGCATGTGGTGCAACCAAATTGGGGAAATATCCCAGGTAGGATTACAATGGCAAAGGAATGTTTCAAAGTCCATATTAGAGAGAAAAAATCATTGAAGAATGCACTTAAGGGTCAACGAGTTTGCCTAACCACGGACACATGGACATCGTTGCAAAATTTGAACTATACGTGTCTCACTGCGCATTACATTGATCGTGAGTGGAAACTTCACAAAAAAATTCTGAATTTTCGCGTTGTTCCTGATCACAAAGGTGAAACTCTTGGAAAAGTGATAGAACAATGTTTGTTGGAATGGGGAATTGATAAGTTTCTTACTATTACGGTGGATAATGCTCATTCTAATAATGGTATAATTGAATTCTTAAAGAGGAAGACTAAAACTAGGAAGACTACCATATTGGAACATGAGTTCTTGCATGTGAGGTGTTGTGCACATATATTGAATCTAATTGTTTGTGAGGGTGTGAAAGAGATAGAGGCGTTTATAGCAAGGGTGAGAAACATCGTGAGGTATGTAAGGTCATCTCCATCTAGAATGGCAAAGTTCAAATCTCTTGTTGAGAAAGAAGGGATTGTATCTCAATCTTAACCTTTTTAGACGTGCCCACCCGATGGAACTACACCTATTTCATGCTAGATAGAGCTTTAAAATTTCAAACGACTTTTGAGAGATTGGAAGATGACGAACCACAATTATTCCATTTGAGTATTAGAGAAGATGAGATTGGTGATGATGATGAAACTGAAGATGTGATTAGTGATGATGTGGTACCGGTTAATGATGCGGTGATTCAGGATGCAGTGGTTCAGGAAAATAGGAAAGGGAAAGGGAGAGTGAAAGGGAGAAGGAAAGCAAAATCGAGAAAGGAAACACTAGGACCGCCAACTAGTGATGATTGGCAGAATGCTTCATTGTATGTAAAGTTTCTCAAATTGTTTTATGATGCAACTCTGAAGTTTTCAGGTTCTAAGTATGTCACATGCAATGGTTTTTTTTAGGAAATGATGTTGATACGAAAAGCAATCATGTCATTGTGTGTGGATGGGGAGGAACAGTTGAAATTATTGGCAAACGGCATGCGTACCAAGTTTGATAGGTATTGGGGGAAATTAGATAAGATCAATTGCTTGTTGTTGATTGCCAATGTTCTTGATCCACGCTACAAACTCAAGTATATAGAAATGCATTTTATACTTGATTATGGTAAGAAGCCCGCTGAGGATATGGTAGACAAGTTAAAGAATGAAATGACATGACTATATGCATGGTATGAGAATCGGGACTCAAGTAAAAATCGCCAAACTCAAACTGCAGAGAGCTCATCAAGGGGATTAGATTTGGGTAAAGGTAATTTGGATGAGCGCGAAAAAATGATGTCTCAATTCAGAACGTATTTGGAGGAGGAAAATGATATGGCAAGCAAGTCTGAGTTGGAGAAGTACTGGATGGAGGGGTGTGAAAACGACAATAAAGAATTTGATGTCTTGCAGTGGTGGAAAGCTAATTCCGAGAGGTTCAAGATCCTTTCTCAGGTTGCACGTGATGTTCTATCCATTCGGTGTCCACGGTTGCCTCTGAATCTGCTTTTAGCACGGGAGGACGCATCCTCGATCCCTTCCGAAGTAATCTAGCACCCAAGACAGTTGAGGCTCTAGTTTGTACTCAGAATTGGTTGCGTTCTCCTGTTCGAATTAATATTCGGGATCAATTAGATGAACTGGAGAAATTGGATGAAGGTAAAATTTAGCGTATTGATGTTTCTCTTATTTTTTTACATGTATGTTTTATTATCTACTTTTCCCTATGCTAACTTCTCTCACTCTGAATCTTATAGAGCTTACGGAAATGGGTTCTTGCATCACTGATGAGTGACTCTAGAAAGGTAGAAATAAGAAGTGGTAACTGTGGTATGTGAATTTCATTTTTCCTGAATATGACTTGTTTTTTTTCCTAACTATAGTTTTGTTATTGGAAATTAGCCCTTTTTCCCCCTAAGTATGACTTGTTTCAACTTTCAATTTACAGGTGGTGCTGCTAGACTGCTGATGCTGCAACTGTTGCTGTTGGGTTCCATAGAGGACTTGGTAGCTCTTGTTTTGTTGGTGGCTCTTGTTTTTTGTGGGAACTTTTGTTGGTATGTGTAATTGTAATCAATAGGTAAACCCCAAGCAAAATATTTGAGTACTGAGATGTCAATTTAAGAACAGTGGGTATGTTTTTTACGTAGTTGATATGTTTTAAGAACAGTGGGTTTAAGAATAGTGAGTATTGACTACTGAGATGTGTTTTCAGTTTATGTATTTTATTTTAGAATCATCTTGGCCTTTGGGTGATATTTTTGAATGGGCTATAATGGTTGAATGTGTGATTATGGGCTAAAGTTGTAACTTGGGCTTATTTAATTGCATTATTGGGCTGGAAAAAACAGGGTGGAAAAATGGAATTTGAATCATGTGTTTAGGCTTATTGGGTTGAAAAAACAGTGTGGCCCATTGATTGAAAACCGACTAAAACTGACTGAACCGAACCAAAAATAACCAAACCGAACCGAGCGGTTTTTGAACCGAATCTGTCGGTGTCGGTTTGAAAAAATGGAAAACCGAATGATTTGGTTCGGTGGTAAAATTGAAAAAAAACCGACCGAACTGAACCGATTTCATCCCTACTAAGTGTATACCATTACCTAGCTTTTAGACCTATTATTTCGTTATGAACCACCTCAGATGGAGAAGTGACCCACACAACAATTATCTTAGAGCTATCCCTTTAGGAAATTTGTACCGATGATTCCACAATTAATTTTGTCTGATAGGGAGGAAGGTTCTGAAAACAACACAAAAAATTAGTTATATTATCTATAGACTAGGAATGGAGACCATGAGATTTATCCAAAATAAATTCCCTCTCCCACTTAGTTATTTAAAAATTTATGAGGGTTATCAAATTTTCGAGTTTGCAAAAAACGTGATCTAGGTCAAAGGTCATATATTACCATGTTGTCTCAATATGGTAAACTATCACATATGCAAACAATATGAAAATACAAATAATAAGGAAACACAAGATAAAAAAATCCAGCTATTATGGTCAAAGATGCAATCCTCGAGCAACAAGGAATCCTTCCAAACTTGAAATCCTTAAGCAATAAGGAGTCCTTCCAAACTTGAAATCCTTCAACTATACTTGTGTGGAAGACTTAGATACTTTGAATCAATCAAGGAAACCAAAATCCAACCGTGCTTAGACAAGAAAATTCGGATTTGACATATTCCCGCATAAATTGCACAGCCTTCAGTATTTTGGCCATATCTTCCTCATCCAACCTCCAATTGAAGTTATTCAAATTGGGTTGGATTCGAAATTCAATTATCTACAACTTTTGTAAAGAACAGATTTTCTAATTCCAATGTTTATTAGGTCGTAATAGCCCTGCAATCAGACCCTACGAATCTGGAAAAAATCTGTTGCGAGCCAAACAACTTGTATCTTTTGTATCTACCATCTTCGATTTCCGAATAACCGTCGAATGCTATTACAATCGAAGAAACGTACAAACATCGATCTTATGTCTCCATTGGAGTTCACATGCTACGTTAATTATTACAACCACGAAAAATAATCATGGCATTGTAGGTGGAGAAAAACAAATAGTACCGGGAATAGCACTGGATTGCAACGGCTCCACGTGCAGTTCAATCGGAACCCTAACGCTTTTGCGGGAAACCTAATCTGCAAAACAGACAGGGGGTGAGCACACATTTGCCTCTCGTGGCAAAGGCCCTCCGATGCCTAAGTTAGTATCACGTACCAGAGAAACCCTAATTATCAGTAAGAGAATAATGTGAATACCAAGTATTGCTGTGGGCACACGCCTAGAAAATTCTATTTTTGTGCATAAATTCGGGTGCGCCCTTTTTTGGAAAAGCACGGCGAAACGCTTCGATTCAGAGTCGCCACTCGGGTTTTAGCGGTAAAATACCCAAGGAACCGAACTTGAAACGTTTGCTACGTGTTTGATTTTGAAAAAGGCTTGTAGAGTGGACCGTCATCACCTTCGATATCTAAGGTTCGGGAGCCAGGTTACAAGAGGGGAAGGGTTTTATGGCATCCCTCTCGCCCAATCCGGAGATCAGTCTCTACTCGGGCATTTTGTAGAATGTTAACATTTTTCTTTCTTTAATCAATTTTCAGCCAATTAGGGCAGGGGAATAGTTAAAGGGGGATTAAAGCTGTAACAAGTTTGCAATATGTGATAAAATGTGATGGATGATTTTGCTTTATGGAAATAAGTAAAATAGATTGAGAACAAGCACCTGTATGTGTTTTAAATAGATTGGAAAACACTGATTCAGAATGACATGCGCAAGAAAAAGTCTGCATGCATTGGCCAAACCACTGCATGTAGGCTTCACCTACGCACGCCACACATAGACCGGCGTACTCCAGTAAGCCTAAACTCACAGCTCTTATTTTCAACCCTCTAGGCTCTAGAAAAGACCAGTGCACACCCAGGACAAACCACGTAGTTTATAGAGCAGAATACATACAGTTGCAGACAGATAAAATGACTTTAGAGAAATGAAATAGACATAACACCCCATAAAATAGTGTGGGGAAATAAACAAAGACCAAGGCCTGATTGCCATGCAAGGGCTAGTCACTGGATGAGATCTAACTGTCGCACGCCAGTCATTGAGGACTGTACGCCAGTTATACCTTTATGTCCAGTGTTTGGCTTTGCATTTTCTGGGCTCTGGAACATGATCAGAAGGACCTCAGAGGCATTCTAAAGCAGCAGAAATAATATTAAGAAAGTAAAACTAGCAACTCTAATTATGGAAAGCAGTAAACTGGTTATTAGGCATGCTCACAGTAATGAATAGACAAGAAATAAAGCATAAAACAAAGATCCATACCCTAGTTCACAACTGGAGTACGCCAGTTATGAACTGAAGTACGCCAGTTCTAGACAGATCAAGTTAAAAATTATATATACTGCCACGGACTGGCGTACGCATGCTAATGACCAGCGCACGCCGATTCTCGTTAGAAACGATTTTTGAAACCTTGTCAGCTTTTAGGGTCAAGACTGGTATTGATTACCAGCCTTGACCCTGCCAGCCCCCCTCGGGGATCAGAACAGAGAAATATGCCCATGTGATATACCTTTTGTTTTTGAGTTTGAAAGAGTACTTGAGCTTGAGCTTGAAGATTGGATGATGAATGGTGAGTGTGGATGGATGTATGTTGTAATGTATGGGAGAGTTTCTTGTTGTTTCTTTCGCAAGGAGAGGAAAAGAAGAACAAAGAACTAATGGACAGAAAGAGATGACTTGAATGCTTCAAGTTTTTGGCAACCCCTTGTGAACCCTTTACAAGGATGAAGAGAGGGGGTATATATAGGAGTGGAGAGGGGTGTAACCAGCTGGGTTGAGGGCTGGTTGGGTTAGAGAAGGAGAGTCTCACATGCATTTAATGAAGATGAGAGGTGATGGGAGGTATGTGGGGGAAGGAGGGAACATCCCCTGCACGTATCCACCCACCAGACGAATGCACAGGATTCTGGAGGGCCCAAAAAGTCTTGTGCACATGGTTGAATAGTGACATTTGACTAGTTTTGACTGGCGTATGCAAGTTCAAGCCCGGTCAATGGTCAAAGTTGACCGATGACTGACACGTGGCAGCGAACCAGTGCACGCCAATGTAGTACCAGCATATGCAAGTAGGGTTTTGCTGAGGCCTTTTGGTTCTGGTTTAGAGAGTTTGAAAGGGTTTTGAAATGCTCAAAGCTCAAACATACTAACATTCTCGGGGAGTTCTTAATTCTTTTCATCATCAGAGAATCAAATACTGTAAGTAAACTAATTTGTAAAGTCCAAAATAGGGTGTCTACAATTGCTTACCTTTTACTTCTAAGTTTACCTCGTCTTTATAGATTCATAGATGCTTGCTGTCCAAGCATCCTTGTTGCCCTAGGATTCCTATCTCGTATAGGAATCCCAGGATATCTTGGATTCTCGTTCCCTTATTAGCTCATGTCCTTAGTCTTTTTAGGACTCTTTTCCATAACTGGCCGAACATCCCATTCTCATTGGGTATCTTTCCTAGATCCTACATTCTCGAGATCTTATTCCCTACAGAGTCCCACTATTTTGGATCCTTCTAGAATGTTCCTCCAACTTTAGCATTTGAGGCTGCTTTCTCTAAAGGTCTTTCCCTATTCGGGCACTTCATTGCCGAACAGTCCATCTGGACCAATGACTTCACATGTCGCTGGTCTTTATTAATTATTTGGTCTAATGACTTCTCATGTCTCTTATCCTTTATTTGCCGAACAGACTGCCTGGACTAGTGACTTTACATGCCATTGGTCCATATTGCCGAACACCGCTTCCCACAGCAATTTATCTTATCGTAGTTATTATGTGGCCCCACGTGTCATTTGTTTAGACCCTATTTATGCCTGTTCAGGAGTACTCCCCACAATTGCTCCCTAGCTTTGCTCACTGCCATTGCTCGGGGGCTGCGGGTAAAGCTTAGAAACAAAATTTTGAGCTGAACTCCTTTGATCCCGTGCTGTCATGGTATTTATACTCTTTGATGTTTTTGGTGCTTTAGTCATTATACCATCTTGGGGTAATGACTCCATGTGGCACATTTCGTACGCCTTATATTTATTTTGGAACTGACGTTTTGTTAAATGGCATCAGAATGGTCATCCGTTCAATCCTCTTTCCCCGTTACTTTTCATGTAACGGAGTGAGAGAAGATGTTTCATCTTCGTCCCTTTCATTTAAACTCCCAAAAGGGATCTTTTTGGGTTTTCCACCCAAAACTCGAATCCTCTCTTTCTCTCTCTAAGAAACCAAGTGAAAGTTTCAACCCCATCACCACCGTCTGCAATTTTCTTTTGCACCCTCAGGAATTGCCATAATCAACATCGTAAGCACTTTCATTCCTTCTTCTTTTCATATTTCAATCTGAGATCTCATTCTCAAATTTTTGGTTGCTTCTAAGGTTTCAATCGTACCCATTTCCAGTTTCTTGTTTTATTTCGAGTATATCCATGGCAAATGAGGACGATAATGGCCCCAAGCCTAGTAAATTTAGGAAACTCTGCAAGACTCCCGCTGCCATGGCGGCATTTAGGGCTAAGTACCACGTTCCAGATAATATGGGCCTCGAACTCGCCCCATTAGGAGCAGATAGGGATGCTGGCACTTGGGATAGGATGTGTATCCCCATTGTTGAAGGCGGAGCTCGTTTCCCCCTTCACCCATAACTTCGTCAGGTCCTGAATTGGTATCGCTTTACCCCATGCAAGTTTCTACGAACGTATTTGGACTAGTAATGGGAATTACAGCCTTGAATCGGATCTTGGAAACTCAAATAGACCTATGGGACATCCAATGGTGGTATAGCATTGTGCTTAACCCAGAGTATAACACCTATTACTTCAAGGTTAGAAAGGCAGAGAAGAGTCTCATGCTAAACCTGCCAGATTTTGCTCGTGATCATGAAATTGACTTCCTCTACGTTATTGGAGAATTTGAGCCAATGGGGGAAGATGGCCAAGTGGTGGGCCTCCATTGCCCCCACATATGGGGCTACCCACGTATGCTTTTAATTTACTTCGCTTTTATTCGTAATTTTTCTCCACTGCTTTTCTTCATTTTTTATTTTAAACCCTTGCTTGTGCTTCAATTTGCAGTGGATAACACCAACAAGCGTCCTAGACGAGAGCCTAGCTACATCCGAACAGAGGATATCAATAAAATTCTTAAATATAAGAGAGAGCCTGGTACCCATACTGCTGGTCAGGGTCGTGACGCGAACGTCCTGTTGGTCTACGATCCCGCCTACAGAGGTTTTATCAATAGAAGACTTAGCAACCCCAGTACTAGTGCGGCCTCAACTTCATCTGCTCCCCAATTCGGGAATCAACGGTCCAGTGCTGGAGTTACAATTGCCGAACAACCAGGTGTGGTACGTATCTCCGAAGGTATTCCACTTCCCCGTCTGATCGTCCGAAGATCTGCATGGTGTCAAGCCGAACAACAGGCTCTAGATCGTGACCCCAGCCAATTCTTCATCGTTTGGGTATTCCCCGTCCCCTCCACATTCAAGTACGATGTCTTGACAACCCTTGAACCTGAGATCTCTACTTACCGTCTCCGTTCGGGGGCGTGGTGCTGGTCGGGCGCCCTCCACTGGGCACGCTCCTCCATCGCCTCATCTTACCAGAGGGGGTTCTACTCGATCTTCCTCGTCTCCTCGAGATTCAGACACTGCCCTCGAAGCTAGTGATGCCCACCGAGACAAACGTCCCAGGGCCGAGACCGAACCAGTGTTGCAAGGCAGATCGACGCATCCGACCAACCGCCCGTTTCTCCAAGTCCCCAAGTGGTTCCTCAGGCCTGGGCCCCTCAGCTCATTAGAGGTGACTGACCTATCAATATTGGGGACAGTGCGAGCTCTTCAAGGACCGCACTGGCCCTTGCTCAAGGCCTACTAGTGCCTGTTGATATGCAAAACGAAACAGCAGCCACTCCTGATCGGCTTGTTTCCACTGGCCTCGTCAGTGGTATTAAGGTAATGTGACTGTCCCCAAGTGTCAATTTTGAATCCTTACATATATTTCCATACTGTTGTCTTCTATATCTCATATGTCTATATCCTTTACTAATTATTCGGTATCTGCCAGTTTATCCAAAAGATGGTGGCGTAGGGTCAAAAGATGCAGGAAATTGAACCTGGACGCAACAGACTGCTGAGGGACAACACCAGACAGCTGCAAACAATCACTAGGCTGGAAAGGTAGAGAGACAAGGCTAAGCTTGACGTCAATGATATGAAGGTGAAACTGGAGGTTGTTGAGGATAGCCTCAGCTAGACGTTGTCCGAGATGGATAATTCCAAAAAGGCTGCCTATGATGAAGGATATTAGAAGGGCTTTGATGCCGCGACTGCTAGCTACGTTGAGCAGATGCCAGCCATCCAAGATCAAATATGGGCTGCCTGTTGGGAAGCATGCCTCACCAAGGTAGGGATTGCTGAAGACTCCCCACTATGGGTTGAGAATGACCTACCGAGCAAACGCCCTCAATCATCCATTGATCCTGAGGAGCATGCGAAAGATGATATTGACGTCGAGCAGCAGATCAACGACTTTGCTGATGCTGAGGAGAATATCCCATCTGAGTCCCATAGTGCTATTGCTGACCGTTCCCCTACTCGGGTAGAAATCAACGAACCTATCAACTTGGAGGAGGACGCTACTGGTAGCGGTTCTACTACTGAGGTAAGTGCAGAAATCCCTAATTAGACTCCTTCGGAGATTGGGAATCTAGATTGATTCGATAGATAAGCACTCCACATCTTTCAAACTCTTTAGGACAATTTGCAGGTCCTGCGTGACCGTAGTCTTTAGCCCTGCGCGACACTAGTATACTCCTACTTTTGATAACACAAGTATTCGGCCCCTTTGCGGCAGAACACTATGCTATGATTGCTCATTACTTGGATTAGTTTGTTCGGCCCTTCGTGGCCATAAACTTTTGTCGTGATGTTTGTTGGCATTTCTGTGGATACTTAGTATATTTCTGTATGTTTCAGGTTTAATTTTTTCGTACTTTTAAGTTTCTCGTACTCAAACAACTCTCAGTATCTTGTACTTTTAAGTTTCTCGTACTTAAACAAATTATTCGTACTTGACCAAATCTAGTGTTTTAGTCGTGTGTACTGCAAGTGTTTATGCATGTATTCGTATGCAACTCAAGTTTTCATACTTGTGTAGTCTAAAATTCACATATTTAGCGAGTGGACACGTGTATTCGCACGTGATCAAGGCATTCATGCCTATTCCCTACTCCCCAATACGAATATAGGAAGCTAAGGACATTTTTCGTATTCACAGAAGAAAACAGAAAAAAACGGGAAACAAAATTTCTTTATTGAAGAAAAAATTGATTTTATTCATAATCCGTTTGAACTCAAGGGGGCGTTACGCGTACCCCTTGCAACTAATCAATAATGAAAAACAAGGGAGTTTTATTCATAATTCCCACACAACCACATGATCCTAAAACAGAAAAAATAAACCGAAGTCTTTCAAACAAAGAACTTTTTCAAATTATGGACATTCTAGGGTCTTGGCACCGAGTTCCCGTCCAGGTCTACTAGTCTATAGGCCCCTATTGCGACAATTTCAGTCCCTCGATATGGGCCTTTCCAATTTGCCCCCAACTTACCTTTGTTTGCCACTTTGGTATTGCCAAGTACTTTTCGAAGTACAAGGTCTCCAATACCAAATTCTCGGGGGTGAACGTGTTTGTTGTAGCTCTTCATTAGCTGTTCCTGGTAAGAAGCTAGATGCACCAGGGCCTTTTCCCTCCTTTCCTCGGCAAGGTCAAGCTCAATTTCAAGGGCCCTATCATTGCCCCCACTCTCAACCAATGCAGTCCTGTTGGTTGGAAGACCAACTTCTAGGGGTATAACTGCCTTTGTACCATATGCCAATGAATAAGGGGTCTCTCCCATAGACCTCCTAGGTGTTGTTCGATGTGCCCACAACACCAGTGGTAACTCATCAGGCCACTTCTCTTTCGCCTTATCCAACCTTTTCTTGATCCCATCAAGAATGGTTTTATTGGATGCTTCTGCTTGCCCATTACTCTGAGGGTAAGCTGGAGTCGAATAGTAGTTTCTTATCCCATACTGGGAACAGAATGCTTTGAATTTCTTTTGAAATTGCGTCCCGTTATCTGTAAATCAAAGAATAGGGTACCCCAAAATGAGTAATTATACTCTTCCAAACGAACCTTTCTATCATAGGCTCTGTTATCTTGGCCAGAGGCTCTGCCTCGATCCACTTCGTGAAATAATCCGTTGCTACCAGCAAAAATTTCCTGTTCCCAGTTACTTTGTGGAGTGGACCCACGATGTCCATTCCCCATTGAGCGAACGACCAAGGGCTAGTCAAAGGTACCAAATACTCGGCTGGTGTTCTAATCATTGGTGAAAACTTCTGACACTTTTCACAAATTTTCATGTAAACTTTGGCATCTTCTTGCATATGAGGCCACCAATATCCCTGGGTTATTGCTCGATGGGCTATGAATCTACCAACGGCATGACTCCCACAAGTCCCCTCATGGATTTCATGGAGGAATTTTTGCACCATCTCGGGGTGCACACAAAGTAAATATGGACAAGTGAAGGATTTTCTGTACAGCTTACCTTCTGGTGACAGCCAAAACCGTGCAAACTTGGTTTTTATTTTGTGAGCCTCCTTTTTATCAAAGGGGAGTTTATCATCTCGTAAAAACTCCACAATTGGATCCATCCAACTTGGTCTTTGGTTTACGTCCAAGATCAATTCCACGCTTCTTCCAATGCTCGGCTCAATAAGATAATCTACCGACACCCTTCTCTTGAGCTCTGTTGGTACAGCTACAGCCAACCAGGCTAGTGAATTTGCATGGGCATTCTGTGTAGAGCTTATTTGCTCGAAGTACACCTTTTCGAAAGTATCAAGCAGATCCTTGGCTACTTCCACATAGGCTGCCATCTTCTCACTCCGGGCTTCGTACTCCCTGGATAATTGATTCACCACAAGTTATGAATCACAATACACCCTAATTCTTGTTACCTTCAGGGTCTTTGCACTCCTTAACCTAGCTAAGAGTGCCTCTGCTCTGCTATGTTATTTGATGCACTGAACCAAGCCGAATAGATAGCTCCAACATCACTCTTTCAGGAGAAAAAAGCACAACCCCAATTCCTGAACCAGTATTACATGCTGATCAGTCATCAAATAATTTCCATTCCAGGGATCCTGTTCGGCTAGGGCTTTCTCCTTCTTAGATGGTGGCCCACTCACCTGCTCTTTTCTCGTAAAAGGCAAGGGTGTTATTGCTGGTGAGAACTCCGCCACAAAATCAGCCAAAACTTGGCCTTTGATTGCCGTGCGCGACTGATAGTCAATGTCATATTGGCTTAACTCAATGGTCCAAGTTGAGATTCTTCCTGAAAAGTTTACTTTTCATAGCAGTGATTTCAATGGGAACTCAGTGTAAACCACAACCCTATGGCTCTAGAAATAATGTGGCAATTTTCTTGTTGCTGTTCTTAACGCCAGGACCAATTTCTCGAGGGGAAGATATCTTGTTTCTGCATCTAGTAATGTTTTACTTACATAATAGATAGGGATTTGCTCAGTTCCCTTATCCCTTAACAATACTGCCCTTACAGCATGTTTAGAAACAACCAGGTACAAAACTAAAGACTCACCTAGCTCTAGGGTTGACAAGAGTGGGGTCTTTGCCAAATACTTCTTCAGATCCTGGAAGGCCTGTTCGCACTCTGCTCCCCATTCAAATCCTTTCCTTTTCTTTAACAATTGAAAGAAGGGTTTACACTTATCACTTGATCGGCTAATGAATCTATTGAGGGCTGCTGCCATTCTGGTTAACCTCTGGACCTCCTTTGTTGTTCTAGGGCTCTGTAACCTCTGTAAGGCTATTATTTGATCAGGATTTGCTTCAATCCCCCTTATAGTCACTAGGTGGCCCAGGAATTTGCCCTAACCAACTCCAAACGCACACTTCGAGGCGTTAAGCTTCAATTTGTATTTTCTCAAGATTCCAAAGGCCTCTTTCAAGTCCGCTGTAGGGGGATGAAAACAATTGATGCCTCGGATCAACTAGATTGCAACGGCTTATTCGTGCCTCTTCACCGGAACCCTAGCTCGACGTTTGAACCCTAATCTGCAAAATAGACAGGGGGTGAGTGCACCTTTGCCTCTCGTGGCAAAGGCCCTTCGATGCCTTTGTTAGTATCACGTACTAGCAATTAAACCCTAATTATCAGTAGGAAAGCACGAATGCAAAGTATTGCGTACCTCTTTTCCTCTAGGTTTACTTCATATTTATAGATTTATGGGTGCTTGCTGTCCAAGCATCCATGCTGCCATAGGATTCCTAACTCGTATAGGAAACCCAGGATATCAAGGAGTCTCGTTTCCTTTATCAGTTTATAGAAAAGAGTCCTTTTAGGATTCTTTTCCTTTAAGAGCCGAACATCCCATATTCGTTAGGTATCTTTCTCAGATCCTATATTCTTGGGATCTTTATCCCTTTATGGGACATGACTACTCTGGAATCTTCCAGAGTATTCCCTCTGCTTCTACTCTCGATCAGAGCTCCTTCCTTGTTCGGCTGTCTCATAGCCGAACAGACTACCTGAACCAAGGACTTCGGATGTAACTTGGTTCAAATGTAATCAGAATGTCTCCTATCTGCCGAACAGATAGTTTACTCTAGTGACTTGTCGTGTCATTGACCTTTATTCAGCCGAACAGATTGCATGGACCAAGGACTTCACATGTCATTGTTCCATATCGCTGTTCTTCATACTTGCCTGGTGATAAGTCCAGTCGTATTTACCACGTGTTCCCAAACATCACGTGTTTGGTAACGAAATGTATCTGCTCGGGAATACCTCCCTACAATTGCTCCCCAGCTTCATGTATTTACCACTGTTCGGGGGAAATATATGATGCTTAGAAACAGAGTTCTATCTAGACCAAACTCTTTTGATCCCGTGCAGTCTATAATTTCAATATCTCATTGATGCCTTTTGGCGCCTCCATCATTATACCATCTCGAGGTAATGACTCCACGTGGCACGTTTCATATGCCTAGCATTAACTTCGAACTGACGTTCTATGAAACGGCATCAGAACGGTTTCTGCTTTCCGTTACTTTTTCCTGTAACGGCGTGAGAGGAGATGTTTCGTCTCCGTCTCTCACCTTTAAACCGCTGAAAGGGCTCTTTTTGGTTTTTTATCCAAAACATTCGAACTTTCAGTCCTAAGCTTTCCGCCATCGCTGCCATCTGCAAATTCGATTGCACTCCAAGAAATCATCACGGTATCGTTGTAAGACTCTCGTTCTAACTCCATTTCTTCTGCTTAGGTTTTCATCTGAGATTTCATTCTCAGATTGTGGTCATTTCTAGGGTTTCAATCACGCCCATTCTTTCATTTACGTTTTCTTCGAGTATATCCATGGCGGATGAACATGACACCCCTCCTAGACCCAGTAAGTTTAGGAAATTCTGTGATACTCCCGCCGCAATGGCGACGTTTAGGACGGATTACAATGTTCCTGATAACGTAGGTCTCGAACTTGCCCCTCTAGGAGCAGATAGGGATAGTGGCTCATGGGACAGAATGTGTATCCCTATCGTAGCAATTGTCGAAGGAGGAGTCCGTTTTCCCCTACATCCACTCCTACGTCAGATCCTAAATTGGTACCGCCTTACTCCTATGCAAGTATTAACAAATGTTTTTAGGCTGATAAATGGAGTAATTGCTTTAAATAGAATTCTAGGGACCCAGCTAGGGATCTGGGACATTCAGTGGTGGTACAGTATTGTACTAAACCCTGAATATAACACCTTTTATTTCAAAGTAAGAAGGGCAGAAAAGCGTCTCGTGCTCAACCTGCCGGATTCTGCTCGGGATCATGAGATCGACTTCTTATACGTTACTGGAGCTTTCGAGCCATTAGGAGAGGATGGTCAAGTGGTGGGACTCCACTGCCCCCACATATGGGGATACCCACGTAATACTCCTCTTTCAATAAGTTTGTAATATTTTCGTTTACCGCTTTCTCATAGCCTTTACATGTGTCTAACCTTGCTGTTACAATTGTGATCTGACAGCTGAAAACGCTAACTATCGTCCCAGACGCGTTCCGAGCAACATCCGAACAGAGGACATCAACAAGGTTCTAAAATATACAGGCGAACCTGGCACTTCTACAGCTGGTCGGGGTCGCAACGCAGAAGTTCTTCTGGGATACGACCCTTCATATAGAGGGGTTATAGACAGAAGGCTCGCTCATCCCAGCACCAGTACCGCTTCCACCTCCACTGCTTCCCAGCTTAGGAGTACCAGAGCTAACATTGGAGTGACAGTAGCCGGCCCACCGGGTGAAGTCCCAATTTCCGAAGGAATTCCGTTACCACGAATAAGAGTTCGAAGATCCTCACGGAGTCAGGCCTCCTCTCTACCATTACCCGAACAGCCAGCTCCCATCTGTGTAACCAGCCAATCCTCATCCTCAGGTTATTCTCTATCTCCTCCTATCTCGAGCACTATGACACGCCAGCCCATAAATCTCAGCTCCCTCGTCACCGTCTCTTCTCGGGGACGTGGGACTGGGCGGGTGGCCTCAACTGGAGCCCCTCCCCCACGATCTCGTCGTAACAGGGGGGGATCCGCACGGTCATCATCTTCGCCTCGAGAAGTGGACACCACCACAGAGGCTGCTGACCTTCACAGAGACAAACGCCCAAGGGTAGATGATCAAGATGGTACTGCTTCTCAAGCAGATACCGAAACCCATCATCCCATCTCACCAACCACTCAAGTCCTCCCTCAGACGTGGACTCCTCCTTTCACTAGGGGGGACCGTCCCGTTCACGTCGGGGATAGTGCTGGTTCATCTGAAACCGCACTTGCTCTAGCTCAAGGATTGCTGCTCCCAGTAGATATGCAAAAAGAAAATGCATCTGTACCTGATCGGCTCGTTTCTACTGGACTTGTCAGCGGCATCAAGGTATTTGGTACTTGTTTTTTCCTTGTAAGGTCGATATGTGTATTTGCTATCGAACTTGTATTGCTACAACTGTTTCTGACTATTTAAATCTTTTGTCAGTTTATTCAAAAGATGGTTACTCTGGGTAAGAAATACCAAGAAGCTGATGCTGAAAGAGTCAGGCTGATGAATGACAACACCCGAATGCTCAGAACAATCGCCAGGTTGGAAAGAGAAAGAGACAAAGCCAAGTCTGATTTCAACCAAACCAAAGAAAAACTTGAGGTTGCCGAAGAGAGTCTCAACCATGCTCTATCAGAAATTGACAATGCCAAGAAAGCTGCATATGAAGAAGGGTACCAGAAGGGATTCGATACCACAACTGCTAACTACGTCGAACAGATTCCTGCTATCCAAGATCAGATTTGGATTGCTTGCTGGGAAACTTGTTTAACGAAAGTTGGCGTTTCTGAGGACTCTCCTCTCTGGATTGACAATGAACTACCGAGCAGCCGTGCTGCAGCTTCCCAAGAGCAAGAAGTTCCTCTGGAAGATGATGTTGAACAACAAATTGAAGACTTTACTGGAATAGAAGAAGATATTCCCTCTGGATCTCAGACTGTCCAGTCTCCTGTTCGAGATTCAAATCCTGAACCTATCAACTTGGAGGAGAATGTGACTGTAGGAGATGTCACGACTGAAGAACCTGTTAGGGCAAACTCAGATGTCCAAAACCTAGACTAAACCTTTGGTAAGTTTTGAAAAAAGACTTTCTTTGAAACAGTTGAGCTGGTCCTGCGTGACCGTAGCTTTTAAACCCTGCGTGGTACCAGTACGTTTTTTCGGTAATGCTCTGGATAATACAGGTTTTTGGCCCTTCGTGGCATAACCTTAATGTTTTGCTCGGCTTCCCTGTTTGCTGCATCTGTTCGGATGCAATTAAGTATTTCGTACTGTTAACCATCATTCGTTTGCATAAGTATTTCGTACTTACACATGTTTTCCTGTTTTAAGTGTTAGTCACGTACTTTAAAAACATTTGTTTCCCAGTATCTCGTACTGTTGTTTAGTACATACAAGTGTTTCATACTTGTTAAGTATCACGTACTCACATAAAAACGCCTAAGTATCACGTACTTAGAACATCACACAAGTGTTTGTGTTTAAGTTTCACGTACTTAAAATAAATGTGGCTTACATTTAAAACAAGCCAATATAGTTTCTCAAGTATCACGTTCTTAAAATACCATATAAGTATCTCGTACTTTTGAACGTCCACACAAGTATTTTCATACTTGCTAAGTATCACGTACTTTTAAGAAAATACATACAAGTGTCTTCATACTTGCGTTCAAATGTATACCCAGGTGTCACATACGTGGGATTCTATACAAGTGTTTCGTACTTGTATTCGTTAAGTGTCACGTACTTAAAAATGTATAAAACTTTTAAGTTTCACATACTCAAAAGGTATACCCTGCTCCCCAATACGAATAAGGAGAACCAAACTCGTAGTTCGTATTTAAATATCACAACAGTTATTCGAAAGAAGTGATTGTATTCATAATCTGTAAAACGCAAGAGGGCGTTACTCGTACCCTTTGCAAAAACAATCAAAACTAGAACAAAGGAATTATATTCGTAATTCCCACACAATCACGTAGTGTAAATCCAAAACAGAATTTAATACTTCTAAACAAAGAACTTTCGTAAATTATGAACATTCCAAGGCCTCGGAATTGGATCACCATCCAGATCTGCCAGTCTATAGGCTCCAATGCCCACAATCTCAGTTACTCTATACGGGCCTTCCCAGTTGGCCCCCAGCTTGCCTTCATTTGCCACCTTGGTGTTGCCGAGCACTTTTCATAGCACAAGGTCCCCAACACCAAATTCTCTAGGATGAACATGTTTGTTGTAGCTTTTCATCAGCTGTTCTTGGTAAGAAGCAAGATGTACCAAGGCCTTTTCTCTCTTCTCCTCGGCAAGATCAAGCTCGATTTCAAGGGCCCTATCATTGCCTCCACTTTCAACCAAAGCTGTCCTGTTGGTCGGCAGACCCACTTCCAGAGGTATGACAGCCTCTGTTCCAAATGCCAACGAATAGGGGGTCTCTCCCGTAGACCTCCTGGGCGTTGTTCGGTGAGCCCACAAAACTAACGGTAACTCATCAGGCCATTTTCCCTTTGCTTTGTCCAACCTCTTCTTTATCCCATCTAGGATAGTTTTATTGGATGCCTCTGCTTGCCCATTACTCTGTGGGTAGGCTGGGGTGGAATAAAAATTTCTTATTCCATATTGGGCACAAAAAGCCTTGAATTTCTTTTGGAATTGGGATCCATTGTCTGTGATCAATGAATAAGGGACCCCAAAACGAGTGATGATGCTTTTCCACACGAACCTTTCTATCATAGGCTCAGTGATTTTGGCCAGTGGTTCTGCCTCAATCCACTTTGTAAAATAGTCAGTTGCAACAAGCAGGAATTTTCGATTCCCAGTTGCTTTGTGCAATGGACCCACGATATCCATCCCCCATTGAGCAAAAGGCCAGGGACTTGTCAAAGGCACCAGATCTTCGGCGGGTGTTCGAATCATTGGTGAGAATTTTTGACACTTCTCACAAATCTTTACATACACTTTTGCATCTTCTTGCATGTGTGGCCACCAATAGCCTTGCGTAATTGCTCGGTGGGCAATAGATCTGCCTCCAGCATGGCTCCCACACGTTCCCTCGTGGATTTCATGAAGGAACTTCTGTACCATCTCAGGATGTACGCATAGCAAATAGGGACCCGTAAAGGATTTCCTATACAACTTACCCTCTGGGGACAGCCAAAACCTAGCAGATTTGACCCTTATCTTGTGGGCCTCCTTTTTATCAGAAGGGAGTATCTCGTCTCGTAAGAACTCCATAATTGGGTCCATCCAACTTGGTCCTTGGTTCACGTCCAAGACCAGGTCTACACTCCTCCCAATGCTCGGCTCATTTAGGTATTCTACTGCCACCCTTCTTTTGAACTCTGTTGGTACTGCTGCAGCCAACCATGCTAAAGAATCTGCATGAGCATTCTGTCCGGAACTTATTTGCTCAATATATACCCTCTCGAAGGTATCAAGCAAGTCTTTTGCTGCTTGCACGTAGGCTACCATCTTTTCATTCCGAGTCTCGTACTCGCCGGACAGTTGATTCACAACAAGCTGGGAATCACAATACACCCTGACCCGTTCAGCTTTAAGGGCCTTTGCACTTCTTAATCCAGCTAAGAGTGCTTCATATTCAGCCACATTATTCGACGCACTGAATCCAAGCCGAACAGAGAGTTCAATCAGAACTCCTTGAGGAGGAAAGAGGACAATTCCAATTCCAATTCCAGAACCAGTATTACACGCTGATCCATCAACGAATAACTTCCATTCTTTGGGATCCTGTTCGGCTACGGATTGATCCTTCAAGGATGATGTCTTAGCTGCCTGTTCCTTTCTCGTAGGAGGCAAGGGAGCAACAGTGGGGGAAAACTCTGCCACAAAATCAGCCAACACCTGGCCTTTAATTGCTGTGCGTGGCTGATACTCGAGATCATACTGACTTAATTCTACGGACCACGTCGAGATCCTTCCCGAGAAATCTGCCTTTCGAAGCAGTGATTTTAATGGATACTCAGTATAAACCACAACCTTATGGCTTTGGAAGTAGTGTGGCAATTTCCTGGTTGCTGTCCTAAGTGCCAGGACAAGCTTTTCTAAAGGCAGATATCTCGTCTCTGCATCCAACAATGTCTTGCTAACATAATAAATGGGGATTTGCTCGATCCCCAAATCCCTCAACATGACTGCACTCACTGCGTGCTCGGAAACAGCTAAGTACAGAATTAAAGACTCACCTGGCCGTGGAGTTGACAACAGTGGGGGCTCAGCCAGGTACTTCTTCAGGTCCTGGAAAGCTTGCTCACATTCTGCTCCCCATTCAAATCCCTCCCTCTCTTTCAGTAGCTGAAAAAAGGGTCTGCATTTATCACTTGACCTGCTGATGAATCTGTTTAGTGCTGCTGCCATCCCAGTCAGCCTTTGGACTTCCTTGGTAGTTTTGGGACTCTGTAATCTCTGCAAAGCATCAATCTGATCGGGATTTGCCTCTATCCCTCTCAAAGTTACCAAATGGCCCAGGAATTTTCCTGAACCAACTCCAAACGCACACTTCGAGGCGTTGAGTTTTAATTTATATTTCCTCAGGATTTCAAACACTTCCTTCAGATCAGAAATATGCCCTCCCTTTTCTCGACTCTTTACCACCATATCATCTATGTAAACTTCCAAAGTCTTCCCGATGAGCTTCTTGAACATAATGGTTGCAAGTCTTTGGTAAGTAGCCCCAGCATTCCTCAGTCCAAAGGGCATAACACTGTAACAGTATAACCCTCGTGGTGTGATGAACGAAGTCTTCTCTTGATCAGGTTCAAACATAGCAATCTGATGATATCCTCGATATGCATCGAGAAAACTCATTCGCTCGTAACCAGAGGTTGCATCAACCAATTGGTCGATCCTAGGCAAAGGAAAACTGTCCTTAGGACATGCTTTGTTCAGGTTTGTGAAGTCCACACAGACACGCCACTTCCCATTCTTCTTCTTTACCACAACAGTGTTGGATAACCACTCTGGGTAATAGACCTCACGTATTGCCTTGGCCTCCAATAAACGATCGACCTCTTCGATCACAGCATCTACATGCTGTACGGCTGCCCTTCGTTTCTTCTGAATGATCGGCTTATGCAGAGGATCAATGTTTAAATGGTGACAGATCACATCTGCATCCACCCCAGGCATTTCCTCAGGTACCCATGCAAAAACATCAATATATTCTTTCAGAAATCTTATCGACTCAGCCTTTTCGTTTGCTGGTAATGATTCCCCAATCAAAAAATACCTTTCAGGATCAATTTCGTTGATCTGAATCTTCTCCAGGCCCTCAACCACTTTTTCAGCCGGGCTTCTTCCAACATCCTCGATGGTTGGTTGGTCTGGTACTTCCAATGTGTGAACATGGTGGACCTTCGGGGCTGTTTTAATGATGGAAATCAAGCATTGCTGTGCCACCTTCTGGTTTCCTTTAAGGATTTCAATCCCATTTGAACCTGGGAATTTTACCATCTGGTGATAAGTCGAGGAGACTGCTCTCATTTTGTGCAACCACGTCCTCCCTATAATCGCGTTGTAGGAAGATGGGACATCGACCACCAAAAAGTCCGTTCTCAATACTACTGATCCGGCCCGAACAGGTAACGTCACCTTTCCAAGGGGCCAGACTGCTCCTGCACCGAATCCAATAAGAGGCGTTGTGGACTGTTCTAAGTCTGATTGGGCTAGCCCCATCTTTTTGAATGCATCATAGTACAATACCTCTGTACAACTGCCCGAGTCCACTAGAATTCTTTCGATGTCGTATTCCCCAACTCGTAGGGTTACGACCAATGCATCATTGTGGGGTATTTGGACCTCCCCCAAATCATCATCACTGAATGCCATGCTCTCTTTGCATACATCAGTTTCTCTCCCCCTCTTGTTTCCCAACCGCATCACATGCTGATCATGCTTAACTTGCCTTTGAAATAGCCTAACCTCACTTCTCGTGTAAGGTGTGGCCAATCCATGTATCATATGGATGACACCTTTGGGGTTTTGTTCGTAACCCACCTCCATAGCCTTCCCTCTCTCTTTAGGGTCCTCTTGGATAAATTCCTTGAGATAGCCCCGAGAGACCAAATCATCAAGGTGCCTCTTGAATATCTCACAATCCTCGGTCATATGGCCCCAATCTTTGTGATAACTGCAGTGCTGATTCATAGCACGTTTTGCATCTTTGTCTCCGCCTAGACTTGGGGGCCATTTAAAATATGGCTGATTCTTTATTCGATAAAGAATCCTGTAAATTGGCTCCTTCCAAACCGTAGTGATAGAAAAGAAGGACTTGGGGTCAGGAGCTTGCTTGTCCTTGTATGGCTCTTTCTTAGCCTGCCCGTACTCCCTTCTGTCTTTATATGACTTGGGCTCTGGCTTATCCATTTTCTTGGCAAGTGCCTTCGGCTGTTCGGCAACCGCCCTGCCATCCTCACGGAGTATGTCATCCTCCATTCTGGCGTGTTGCTCTATCCGTTCCATCAATTTAGCCAAGGTGGCTATTGGATGTTTATTCAACGAACGGCGCAGCTCTCCCCGAACAGGCAAACCAGTTTTGAACGTAGCAATTGCGTACTCCTCACTGCAACTTTCAATCTCGTTGAAAGTTTCCCAGTACTTCTTTGCATAATCTCTAATTTGCTCATTCTCTTCCTGCTTCATGGTGGAAAGACTCTCAAAAGTCTTTGGGGCCTTTCTGCTCGTTAAGAACCGAGCAGTAAATTCCTCTGCTAGCTGCCTCCATCCTCGTATGGATCGTGGGGCCAACTTATGAAACCAGGATAAAGCTACCTTGCCAAGACTGGAGGGAAACATCTTGCACAAGATGGAATCATCCCCCTCATGCATAAACATGGCCTGTTGATAATGTTGTATGTGAGCTACGGGATCCGTATTTGTCTCGTAAAGTACGAATGCACCGTGCTTCACTCTGCTCGGCAACTTTGCTTTTTGTAGCCTCTTTGTAAAGGGGGAGGCTGCAATATTACTCAGGGCCTTGCGTGCTGCTTCTCGTGCAGTCACTGTCCCATCCTCTTGCTCCTTTGACTTGTGGGCCGAAGCCTTGACCCAATCAGCATCAGGCCTCTCGTACCTGTCTCGATGATGCTTTCTCGTGTCCTCTTCCTCGGGGGTAGAACTTCGGTCTCTGCTCCTCCTCTTTCGTGAAGAAGTCCTTCTCACTGGTGTTCGGCTTCTACTTTTTCTTCCCCTTTTTCGTGGAGAAGCCTCATGATGCCCTATAATAGGACTTCTGCTCCTTCTTCTTCGTGAAGGAGCTTTTCTGTATTGTACCACAGCATACCTACTGCCTCTAGAATTTCTTCGAGACAGTCCAGAATCCTCCGGATGCTCCCTAATTCTTTCCAATTCTCTGATCTCATGCTCTCGTTTTTTAATCAGACGAGCATACTCCTCGACTTCTTGCCTCTTCCTATCAAGAACGTCGTCGCTATGGTGCACACTCCTGGAGTGCGCGATCGATTCATCCCTTTGATGGGATTTACTCCTTCTCGTGGATCTTGAAGCCGTCTCTCCATCTCCTCTATTTTTGGAGTTATGATGCACGGTAAGGGGGCGGTCCTTACTCGTGTTCCTCCTGTGCCCACCCTGGGGCTTTCTCGGAGCCCCAAGTGGGGATTTGTCCCTCCCCTCATCTAACACATCTTTTGGTTCATGCGGTGTTGCTGGAGTTACTTCCACCATGGTCGTATTTCAAAAGGGAATTCTTTCGTTTCCCACAGACGGCGCCAATTGTAGGGGGATGAAAACAATTGATGCCTCGGATCAACTAGATTGCAACGGCTTATTCGTGCCTCTTCACCGGAACCCTAGCTCGACGTCTGAACCCTAATCTGCAAAATAGACAGGGGGTGAGTGCACCTTTGCCTCTCGTGGCAAAGGCCCTCCGATGCCTTTGTTAGTATCACGTACTAGCAATTAAACCCTAATTATCAGTAGGAAAGCACGAATGCAAAGTATTGCGTACCTCTTTTCCTCTAGGTTTACTTCATATTTATAGATTTATGGGTGCTTGCTGTCCAAGCATCCATGCTGCCATAGGATTCCTAACTCGTATAGGAAACCCAGGATATCAAGGAGTCTCGTTTCCTTTATCAGTTTATGGAAAAGAGTCCTTTTAGGATTCTTTTCCTTTAAGAGCCGAACATCCCATATTCGTTAGGTATCTTTCTCAGATCCTATATTCTTGGGATCTTTATCCCTTTATGGGACATGACTACTCTGGAATCTTCCAGAGTATTCCCTCTGCTTCTACTCTCGATCAGAGCTCCTTCCTTGTTCGGCTGTCTCATAGCCGAACAGACTACCTGAACCAAGGACTTCGGATGTAACTTGGTTCAAATGTAATCAGAATGTCTCCTATCTGCCGAACAGATAGTTTACTCCAGTGACTTGTCGTGTCATTGACCTTTATTCAGCCGAACAGATTGCATGGACCAAGGACTTCACATGTCATTGTTCCATATCGCTGTTCTTCATACTTGCCTGGTGATAAGTCCAGTCGTATTTACCACGTGTTCCCAAACATCACGTGTTTGGTAACGAAATGTATCTGCTCGGGAATACCTCCCTACATCCGCTATGTGTCCCTGTCTGGTCTTACTTTTCACCACCATATCGTCAATATAAACCTCCATGGTTTTGCCTAAGAGCTTTTTGAACATGATGGTTGCAAGTCTCTGGTATGTTGCCCCAACGTTTCTTAACCTGAAGGGCATGACACTATAATTATTTAATCCTCGTGGTGTGATGAAGGAAGTTTTTTCCTGATCAGGCCCAAACATGGCAATCTTGTGATATCCCCGATATGTGTCAAGGAAACTCATTCGTTCATTCCCAGCAGTGGCATCTGCCAACTGGTCAATTCTGGGAATAGGGAAGTTGTCTTTTGGGCATGCTTTATTCAAGTCTGTGAAATTCACATAGACACGCCACTTTTCATTCTTCTTTTTCACCACCACAGTGTTGGATAACTACTCTGGATAGTAAACCTCCCGTATTGCTTTGACTTCCAATAAACGATTTACCTCTTCAATAACATTGTCAACATGTTGTACGGCTACCCTTCTTTTCTTTTGAATAACTAGCTTATGCTGTGGATGTTGGTGACAGATCACATCTGCGTCTACATCGGGTATCTCCTCACGTATCCATGCAAATACATCCACATGTTCTTTTAAGAAACTTACTAACTCGGCTTCTTCCTCAGTTGGCAGCGATTCCCCAATTAGAAAATACCTATCAAGATCAATTTCGTTGATCTGTATTTTCTTTAAGCCTTCAACTATTCTTTCTGCTGGGTTTCTTCCAACGTCCCCAACAGTCGGTTGATCCGGCACTTCTACCGTATGAACATGATGTGCTTTTGGGACTCTTTTAATGGTGGAAATCAAGCACTGTTGTGCAATCTTCTGATTGCCTTGGATCTTTTCAACCCCGTTGGACCTTGGGAATTACCATCTGATGGTAGGTGGAAGAAACTGCCCTCATTTTGTGTAACCAAGTTCTTCCTATAATCACGTTATAGGAAGATGGCACATCTACTACTAAGTAGTCTGTTTGCAGTACTACTGTTCCTGCCCGAACAGGTAGAGTTACCTTTTCCTAATGGCCAAACTGCTCCTGTTCCGAATCCGACCAAGGGGGTACTAACTGTACCAGATCTGCCTGTGTCAGCCCTAACTTTTTAAATACATCATAGTACAATACCTCGGTACAGCTTCGTGAATCCACCAGGATTCTTTCCATGTTATATTCCCCAATTCTTAGGGTTACGACCAAAGCATCGTTGTGTGGTACCTAGACTCCTCCCAGATCCTCATCTGTGAAAACTATGCCCTCGTTGCATGCTTCATCGTCATGTCCTCTTTTCCTAACCAACCGCATTACATGCTGGTCTTGCTTAATCTTCCTCTAGAGCAGTCTTACCTCATTTCTCGTATAAGGCTCGGCCAATCTATGTATCATATGGATTATGCCCCTTGGATTTTGTTCGTAATCCAACTCCATTGCTTTTTCTTTATCTTTGGGATCTTCCTGGATAAATTCTTTAAGGTAGCCCCGAGAGACCAAATCATCAAGGTACTTTTTAAACATCTTGCAATCTTCAATCATGTGGCCCCAGTCCTTGTGGTAGCTACAGTGCTAATTCATAGCCCGCTTTGCATCTTTATTTCTTCCTAGTGTTGGGGGCCATTTGAATTAGGGCTGATTCATTATTCGATAAAGAATCCTATAAATTGGTTCTTTCCAAACTGTATTTATTGAAAAGAAGGACTTAGGATCAGCTGCTTGCTTTTCTTTGTACGGATCTTTCTTAGCTTGCCCGTACTCTTTCCTTTCCCTATAGGTCTTGGGCTCTAGTTTATTTGCCTTCTTTGTGGGCCCTTTGGTTTGTTCAGTAGCTAGCTTGCCATCTTCTCGGAGTATGTCATCCTCCATTCTAGCATGGTGCTTAATTCGCTCCATTAACCAAGCCAACATTCCTACCGGATGCATATTTAATGACCTGTGTAGCTCTCCCCGAACTGGCAAACCAGTTTTAAACGTAGCAATCGCGTATTCTTCGCTGCAACTTTCAATCTCATTGAAAGTTTCCCAATATTTCTTAGCGTAATCTCTGATTGGCTCACTTTCTCCCTATTTCATTGTGGAGAGGCTTTCAAATGTTTTGGGGGCTTTCTTACTTGTCAGAAACCGAGCAGTAAACTCTTTGGCAAGTTGTGTCCATCCTCATATGGAGCATGGTTCCAACTTATGGAACCAGGATAGGGCTACCTTCCCTAAGCTTGAAGGGAACATCTTACACATGATGGCATCATCCCCAACATGCATGAACATAGCCTGTTGGTAATTTTGTATATGAGCAACGGGGTCATCATTTGTTTCGTAAAGGATGGTAAAGAATGAACGCACTGTGCTTCACTCTGCTTGGTAGCCGTGCATCCTGTAACCTCCTTGCAAAAGGGGAAGTCGCTATGTTACTCAAGGCTTGCCTTGCTACTTCTAGTGCAAACATGGTCCCATCTTCTCGTTCCTTGGTCTTATGGGCCCAAGCCCTATTCCAATCGGATTCAGGTCTCTTGTACCTTTCCCTGTGGTGCTTCTTAGTCTCCCCTTCCTCAGAAGTGGATCTTATGCTCCTGCTCCTTCTTTTTCGTGAAGAAGCCTTCTGCCGCTCTAGTGTTCGGCTCCTCCCTTTTCTTGGAGAATCTCTATATCGCATTGGGGTAGGATTTCGGCTCTTGCTCTTTCTTCCTCGTGATGGAGCCTTTTTGTGTTTTACCACAGTATACCTATTTTCCCTAGAGTTTCTTTGTGAAAGTCCAGAGTCCTCTTGGTGTTCTCGGATCCATTCCAACTCTCGAATCTCATGCTCTCGTTTCTTGATCAAACGAGCATATTCTTCGATTTCTTGCCTCTTTTTGTCGAGGAGGTCTTGCTGTAGTGCACACTTTTTGAATGTGCAACCGACTCCTCCCTTCGGTGGGATTTAGTCCTTCTTGTGGACCTTGAAGCCATCCTTCCTTCCCTACTCTTGGAGTTGTTATGATCTGTAAGGTGGTGGCCCTTACTTGTGGTCCTCTTTTGTCTGCCTTCGGGCTTTCTTGGAGGAGCCCTTGGTGGAGATTTGTCTCCTCCTCCATCTAGCAGATTCTTTGGATCGAGCGGTGTTGTTGGATTTTCTTCCACCATGGTCGTATTTTAAAGAGAACTCTATCGTTTCCCACAGACGGCGCCAATTGTAGGTGGAGAAAAACAAAGAGTACCGGGAACAACACTGGATTGCAACAGCTCCACGTGTTGTTCAATCGGAACCCTAACGCTTTTGCCGGAAACCTAATTTGCAAAACAGACAAGGGGTGAGCGCACCTTTGCCTCTCATGGCAAAGGCCCTCTGATGCCTAAGTTAGTATCACGTACCAGAGAAACCCTAATTATCAGTAGGAAAATAATGTGAATACCTTACCTTTTACTTCTAGGTTTACCTCGTATTTATAAATTCATAGATGCTTGTTGTCTAAGCATCCCTGTTGCCCTAGGATTCCTATCTCGTATAGGAATCCCAAGATATCTTGGATTCTCGTTCCCTTGTCAGCTCATTTCCTTAGTCTTTTTAGGACCCTTTTCCATGACTGGCTGAACATTCCATTCTCATTGGGTATCTTTCCTAGATCCTACATTCTCGAGATCTTATTCCTTATGGAGTCCCACTGTTCTGGATCCTTCTAGAATGTTCCTCCTGCTTTAGTATTTGAGGCTGCTTTCTCTAAAGGTCTTTCCCTATTCGGCCATTTCATTGTCGAATAGTCCATCTGGACCAATGACTTCACATGTCGGTAGTCTTTATTAATTATTTGGTCTAATGACTTCTCATGTCTCTTATCCTTTATCTGCCGAACAGACTGCCTGGACCAGTGACTTTATAAGCCATTGGTCCATATTGCCGAACACCGCTTCCCACGGCGATTTATCTTATCGTAGTTATTATGTGGCCCCACATGCCATTTGTTTGGACCCTATTTATGCCTGTTCGGGAGTACCTTCCTATAGGCACCCAATAAATAACACATGCTACGTTAATTATTACAACCACAAAAAATAATCGTGGTACCCAATAAATAACAATAACCACGAAAAAATTATCGTGGGATCCAGTCACACAAAAACAACAAAAAATCATGTGACCATAATAGCTGGGTAAGAACGTTGCAAAATAAGGGTTAGCACAGTTCTACGTTCTACCCTCTATAGCCTATAGCCTATAGACATCATGGCCTGTTTAATCCATACGCGTGATTATAGCCTGCCCTGATACCACTGTTGGGAAATGATTCCCAGAACTCAGTAATAATGCGTACAGATTAGACAACAAAAATCGTAAAACCCTACAAGGCAGAATTAGGGTTTTACCACAACTCCTGCGTCACGAATGCTGGTTGAACTTGTTACAACACACCTTGCTGTATGCCACAAATACTGCTCGACCGTACCTTACGATCTTCTACCGTATTCCCCGCACGTCTAAAACACGAACCGAGTGTGGACTCTTTTGTGATCTGTTTGCTCTCTCTAAGTCTGCCTCTATTTGTTGAATAATAGAAAACATCAATTTGACCTAGAGAGCATAACATGTATACATAGGGTTACAATAGGGACCTAAGGAGTAATAAGTTTAGGCTCCCAGTGTAAATAAGAAAACCTAATCCCACCAGGATTCTATTTCTTATTTCACTAATTATGGTTCACCCCACTACAGAATTATAATTGCACTCCCGTCCTTATCTCAATTATATTACTAGCTCCATGATATTAAATACTTATTAATCTCCCCACGTTAGGATTACAGATACCCGTTGATTAAAATAAATTACTAACACATATTTCTTATTTTTGGTCCGATTATTTGGCTACCTACATGCGATGAACTTGATGTTTTGTAGGGATCATCTAATCAATAACATCTACAAAATGAACAGATTAGATGAAAATAACATACTGTTTATGGGCCCATAATCAGAATATATCAAAGTGTATTACCTTTATTGTATATAATAATTACCGATCATGCGACTATAGCTATCTGATCAACTCCAATATTTTGCATGACTTGTATGCTCGGCGGACACTATAAATTCAAGGGTCCGATGAGAGATTTATTTATTTATTTATGATTATATAGGTACAATACCATTCACTTGTAGCAAACATATATAAACTAAATTTTGTATTGTTGTTGTAAGTGAATGTATGGTAGCTATATAATCATTACATAAACTACATGATCAGAATCGTTTGGTTAGTATCCACCGAGCATATTAGTCATGCAAAATATGGATGTGGGCTCCCCGCCCGGCGCGCCTCGAAGAGTCGCCACCCGGATTTTTAAGATGGATGATCCGAGAAACCGAGAGTTTATTTGAGAGAAAAAGACTTTTGATCTAGGGAAAATGTTGAGACTTTGGGTTCGGGAGTTACGTTACGAACGAGAAATGTTTTGTTGAAAAGCACCCCGCTCGCCCGGTAAAGACCGGTCTCTACTAAACATTTTTAATGGGGGATTTAATATCATTTGAAAAACTTAACTTTGATTAAAACATGTACAGGAAAAGGACATGGGGTTTAATATAACACATTGACGTGCTTGTGGTGTGAACTGTACGGTATGAAATGGATGAGCAATGTACAGAAAATAAAGTAACAACATTACAGCAGTCTGCCAATATCATATGGAATACCGTGCGATGGACCAGATACATCGCACGGTGTCACTAAACCACCGTGCAGTGTACCTGTCAACGCTTTCCAGAATCAGTTCGCTTTTACATGACAAAACAAACATAGGCCCGCAAAATAGTTTTTTATACTTTTTAAAATCTCTGAAAAGTGATTTACGAGACCTTTTTGTTCATCTTATCATGAAAAGCAATGTTCAAAGCTTTTTGAAATGTTAAAAGATTTAATAATAAAAAAGACTTTTAACATGAAAATTGATTCTGGAATGTACCCGCACAAAAAAACAATAAATAGACTAAACAGAATAACATAAGAAAGAATATGTACAAATAAAATAAAATAATAAAATAATGCACGGTGTAATACACTACGCCGTGCGATGTTTCAAAACGCCGCACGGTGTAGCGTATCCAGTGCAGAAACTGTTTTTTTGTGCTTTTTGAATATAAAGCTCGTTTGAGACCCAAACTCGGTATAGAAAGACCGAGAAGGGCCTCGATCGGCTCCCCTCAAAGCTAAACGTGGTTTAGCCCAAGGAATTTGTTTATACCTTTTGATCGAAGCTTGGATGTGCTTGAAGATGGAGGAATGGAAGTTGATTTGGACTTGAAATGCTTGAATGGAAATTGAAGGATATGAGGTTGTTTGGATGCTTTAAGGTGGAGGTCCTCCTAGGTCAGTAGTTTACTGAACTTAAGAGGAAAAGAAGAATGGGGGTATTTTAGAGAGAGAGAGTGAGAGTCTAGAAAATGGCAGGGTAACTTTATTTAGAGTTAAAGGGGTACTTCTCAACTAGAGGGGGGTGTATTTATAGGCAAGAGAGCCAAGGATATACACTACAAAGAGGAGAGGTGGCTTCTGGGTTGAATAAAACTTATTCTTTGCACATGCAGGCGTGGCCGACAACTTTCTGCAACTATCAAAACTTTTTCCCGAAACGCCGCGCGACACAATGAGAAATGCCATGCTATATATTGAAATCTCGTGCGGTGGAGTGATTTTTTTGGAATTTTTTGAAATGCCGCGTGACGCTTTGAAACGCCTCACTGTATTTCGAGACAGCTCAGCACACTGAACTTCGCAGGGGCGCTCCGGACACTCCCGAACTTGGATTTGGGTGTGGTTCAAAGCGTTGGAAAGCTTGTCGAGTCCTCTTTCTAACCCAATTGGTTTCATTCAAAGACGTTTTATACATTGAAATGTGTGCCCATTTTACCATCAGTGTGTCATAGAAAAAGTTGTTTTTGACAAAGCAAACACATTTTTCTCTTTGTAATTGAATCGGGGGCCACCCTACATGTTTGGAAAATGTGTTTTCTTGAGGTTTAGAGAAGGAGTAACAAAGGAGCAACAATTCAAGCCTTGAAGGTATATTTTTCCTTATTTCATCATCGGGAAACTTAAAGATTATTCGGAGGCTCAGATTGGGGTGTCTACAATGGAGTTGATAAGATAGCTATAGATGCATGATTGTCAATCATTAAATTCAGTAAAGGTACTTCACTTTGATACACCTCTAATATGGGGCCCATAAATGACATGTTATTTTAATCTGATCCGTACATTTTGTACATAGATGTTATATTATTAAACGAAAATCATTAAATTTTCTTGGTACACATCCTAAAGCTTCATGCCCTGTCATTCTATATATAGCTAGTGGGTTTGCGGATAACCTTAAAAATCACGTTCTGCACACTTTGAACGGCTCAGATCATCAAAATTTGCTCGGAAAAGAGGAGGTCCACATGGTACACTGGTAAGGGATCCCTCACTGGATAATTTGTGTGTGTGTGTGTGTATATATATTCTTTTACATGGTTTATATATTAAAAAATATAGTTAAAATATAAAGTGTTCAATTTTTCAATCCATTTGAACCGGTGGGAAGATCTTATTTTTCTAATTATTTTATCATAAATGGCATAATTAATGTTTGGCTGTAGGACTCTTAGATGAGAGCCCTAAAATAAAATAAAGAACAGATATTTAATTATAAGAGTCCTAAAGATAAATATTAATTATTACATTTTAGGATAAAATAACCAGACGAATAAGATATTTGCAATGGTTCAAACGAATTGAGAATCAGAGCATTTAATTTTTTAAACTGTTTATATATTAAAAATATGATTAAAAAAGTAATAAAAAAATATGAGTTTTTCCATGGTTGGTTATGAAATGCATCAATACCAAAAAAAAAAAACGTAATTATTTTATTTATATATTTATAATTTTTCTTAAATAATAATAATAATAATAAATATTATATATTATTTTACCCAAGTTGTCGCATAGCCCAATGGCTGTGCGTCCCCGCAAGGAGTTGGAGGTGGGGGTTTGATTACTGGGAAATGCATGTGTGGGGATTATTAGATGCTAGCCATGTGGCAATCCATGAGTGGCCCACGTGGAGGCACTAGGATGGTGCCACGTGGCATTTAATTTTTTAATATTATTTATTTGGCAAATGTATGTATTCGACGACCAAAATTCTAGTTGGCAATACCTTTCCGCGACAAAATTATTTAGTCGACATAACTTTCTGCGACAAACTAGTTTGGTCGGCAAAATACTTTTTCCCGGCAAATTGTTTTGTTAGGAAAAATAGTCTTTGGCGACAAAAATAATTTTAGTCGGCAAAAACTTTCCCAGACCAAGTGTCGCCGACCAAATTGGCGACCAAAATTTTTAGTCGCAGAAACCATTTGGTGACTAAAAACAACCATTTGGCGACTATTATTTTTGTCGGCAAAAGTATTTTTTCTTATAGTGGCGATGAACTACAAAACAACTTGACAAACCCACATAAGAAAGAGATGTAGAGAAAACATTGAAACAAGGGTTGTTAACGTAAGTGATACACAATAAACAACAATAATAGAAGTAAACAGGTCATATGGATGACAGATTCCAATGAGCTTTAAACCAATTAGCATGAGCCCCTTGAGGTAATCTGGACAAATATAGAAGCCTGAGTCTAACCTGAGAACAAATCTTATGAGCCACAATAGGAGCAGTGCAACTAATACCTTGAAATTTCCTAAGATTACGCTCTATCTAGATATGATACACAGTGACTGTGAATGCCAACTTGATAGTGGTAACTGCTAGGTGCTGAAAAACACTCATTTTATCTTTCTAATTTATGTCTTGTTGGTCCCTTTATTTTAGTGGTTTATGGTGTTTGTAGGCCTTGGAGTCCGATGAGCACCGAATCTATATCAAATTGAAAAGTCTTATAGAGTATTGTTGCGAAGAGGTATAGATTGTGAATTTTTGTGCTTGAATTGGTGGTGTCCCTTAAAAAAAAAGGAAGCACAACAAAAGAAAAAAGAAAGAAGAAAACAAAGAAAGAAAGAGCCACTCCCACTGTAGTTGCTCATAAAATCTCCAATGATATAAGGACTAGACTGTTGTCCATTGTTAATTTGCTTAGTGGTCTACATTCTAGACATTTAAAAGTACAATGGAACATTGTTTAGTAATACACTCAAATCACTTACATAACTTTGTTTCATTTCAATCACCACTTCTATATTTCATGTTGTTTTGCAGGGTTGTGGAGCCAAAACAGAACAGCCAATTGACCATGTCAGCTTGGATTTCATCTAGCAAGGAAGGAGGGCGGGCTCCACCATGGACTTCATTAGGAGGGTTGGAGTCATACATGACTCAGCAGATCCACACACTTGGGCCTCCTATTACTGCTAAACTCTTAGTCATGTGGAGCCAAAAAAGAACAGCTCCACACACATTGGCTTCCTGTTACTGCTAAATACTCAGGTAGTTACCTTATTCCTTGTAAGTTTACTTGAAATTCCAAAGCAATTGAGTGTTCTTACTATATTGTGTGCAATCCATGTGAGCTGAGTGCTATATCCCCATCATTCCTTGTGAGAGGAGGTAATAATTAGCGAGGGATTCTTGTGAGGTTAAGTGGAGGGAGAAGAGAGTTCCCATGTTCTTGGTATTGTAAAAGAGAGTGGGAGTTGTGAGATTCCAGGGGAGTAGAAGTGTGAGTACTATATTTACCAAGGACATTGATTGACTGCTTGATTATTTGTCTATTAATGAATACTATGCTGTGGGGTGGTTTGTTTTGCCTTTGTTTACTGGATACTGTCCAACTTCATTTCATGTCATTTCGTTAGTACTCATACTTTGTGTGCTTGTGGTAGTCCTCCCAGATTGCTAGTGTGTAGTCCACCAGGTGTATTTTGTTAGCTGGGCCTCTTTGCAAATGTGTTGGTTATATTTGAGCTACTAGTTAACTGTTCTTGAGCTATTTGTCTTTGTCAAAATAGATTGAGCAGATTTAATTGATTTTCACTTGGTATTACCTATCCTTGGGGGGTTGTCCCTTGGAGAGTTTATGCTTTTTCTAGGGGGCATGTCCCTAGATGTGTTTTCTATCAAGGTTGGTTTGTTGGCAATCCATTGCTAGCAGTTAATGCTGCTGTTGTTGCATCTATTGTGGTCGTTGTTTTGTGGATACTGCTGCTAGTCTGCAACCTTTTTGCTGTTGATGCTAACTCACTGTTTTCTGGCAAACCTTGCTGCCTGCTTTCTGATATGGCAGCAAGTTGCTGCTATTGTTTTGTTGGTCTGTTCTATGCTGACTAGCAACTGAAATGTTTTGCTACTGCCGACCATCAATCTATTGTTACTTCATAGCTATGCTGGGCTAGCAATCTGGCACTTCAAGACACGATTGTTGCCAGCTACTTATACTACTGTGCTACACCTAATTTCTGATATGGTAGCAAACTGCTGCTACTGTTATGCTGGTCTGTTCTGTGCAGACCAGCAACTGAAGTGAGTTGCTACTAATGTCCATCATTTAAAGGGTTTTGCTGCAATTGAAGTGTTCTGCTGCTAGTTTGACTGCTATACTACTGTATTATGCTGCTGTTATGAGCTAATCAAGGATGGTTTACTGCTGTTAGAGTGGGCTGTATACCTAAAATTACTCTATCTCTCCTATGGAATTCAGTTGAAGGCGTTCAGTAGATCAAGCCTCATGTTATTCAGTTATATCTTTTGGCTAGTGTCATTAAGGCGTTGTTTTCCTTCCCTCTTACTAGATGGATTGGAAACAACACATATCTATTTAGCCCTTGTAGCCATTTGGCATAAGCAATTTACTTTAATATTGTTTTCTTTTATTTTCTTTTCCTCCTGGAGTATACCCCTTGTAGGTTGTGTATTCGGTTAGCCTCTTTTTCAATTTCAAGCTAATTTACCCAAAAAAAGAAAGAGGCACCAATATGTTTGAAAAGGAGAAATCATTGCTTTATGGTTGAAAGATGTTGAAAGGTTAGAAAAGAGATAAGGCGGAATTGATTTGATGTTAAGGGGCACACATTGCGTATTTGCCCCGTTAAGTTGTCTTGAAATACTTGCCTCTTCTCAGATATTTGAATTTGATTTATCCTAGCCTTGAAACATGACCATTCTCTTCTTCTTTTTTTCCTTTTCTTTTCCTCTTGAGGTATGCCCCTTGTAGGCTGTATATTCGGTTAACCTTTTTTAATTTCAAGCTAATTTACCCAAAAAAGAAACATACCATTCACCCAACGCTACAACTGTAAATGAAGTCCTATTTGATCCTAGGGGTGATGGAAAGTGGATTGATGGATGTGAGAGTGAGTTCAAACGCTTGGTGTTCTGTTCATGACAACGTGTGTCCATTATATAAAGTGTTCTTTTTCGTGTCGTAGTGTGTGAAGTGTTTTGCTTTCAATTACATAACTTCGAAACCGCACACTTGAGAGTTCATGCACCTTGTTTCAAGTGATTTTATTTGTGAGTGCATGACACTATGAGATTGAAGTCGAAGCTCAGTTCGGAGAGACTTTTGAGTGGCATTTCATCGGTAACTAAGTCCAAGTGTTCACACATGCTAAATTAGGTGCCATGGTTTATATGCATGTCTTGATAGCATTTTGAATTGGTGTTGCCTAACATACTTGTGCAATGACTTCGTGCCTTGGCTTGAGAGATTGATGAGTTACTTCCAGGTTGTGGGTTTCGTGTAAGAGGATTCATGGTGTTTTGTGGGTTATCACTGTTGAAAACCCTCACGAGACTTCACTCGTCCTACCGGAGCCACCCGGAGGTTTAAAAGAACTATCCATTTTATTTGTTTTCTTTAGTTGCATTTTATTTTCTTTGCTCGAGGACTAGCAATGTAAGTTAGAGGGTGTGATAGGTGCCTGAAAAACACCCATTTAATCCTTTTAATTTATGTCTTGTCGGTCCCTTTACATTATTACTTGATATATTTTCGTGGTTTGTGGTGTTTGTAGGCCTTGGAGTCCGACAAGCGTGAAAACGTACAAATTGAAAGGTCTTATAGAGTATTGTTGCGAAGATTGGTGACCATATATTTGGTGGAGAATATAAATTAGCAATGGACTTGGGTTTATGAATTTTGCTCTTGGTAATACATGTGGACTTGGTGGGACCAGAAGTTACAATTATGATTGATTACAATTCAAGCCTTGGTTGACGGAGAAAGAGTTAAAAGAATTGTTTTCTAGGGTGAACTCTCGGATGTACGAATAAAAAAGGAAAAATAGGTTTTGCCTTGGTAGCTTATATAAGAGGAATACTCAGTGCATAACGGGGATGCTAAAGAGACCATTTGGTTGAGAGCAAAATAAAAGAAAAGATTGCACACGTTTCCATGGCCGGCTAAATCACTTGTCTAGGGGAAAATGAAGCACCGTTATGAAACCATGAGCAAAAACAAGCAAGCCTTCGAGGGGCTCTGCCTCTTCTCTAGAATTTCTAGAGAGAGAAAGGGAATGATCCTTGTTTCCTGATCAAACCCACCAAAATTTCTATTCAATCTATACCCAAAGTACTTGATTCATTCGTGAATCTGCTTATCTCTTCAACCACCAAGTGGACTCACTTCCTCTAGGATTTATGTTCACCGGAGAAAGGGGATCTTAAACCCACCTTTCCTCTGCCGATCTTCAATCCATTCAAGGGAATCGGTCCATCACAACCGAAGAAAGGATATACTAATTAAACCCATCATTTTCTTATGCCGTTCTTCACCTCTTCCATGGTGAATCGGCCCTACACAAACACACAGCAACTGGGAATGGATGGTGAACCCAACCATTTGAGGGCCCAGAAGCTGAACCCAACCAAATACTTCATCTAGTCCTAAAGATGGTCCACGGCTGTCTTCACTGTATGGCAAATGCGTATCCATTGCTGCCAGCGGTGGGTAATTTTACTCAACCGAATTGGTCTAGATCTGCTTGTTGTGGTACACGGTGGAGGGCCGTGGCTCGCCGAGGTGGGTCCCACCTCGTTCAGAACTGGTATCAACTCAATCAGGTGGTTCACTAACTTACCTGATTTCTTCAAGATCAAAATTTGTTTCTGTTGGAGGTATTTCGGATTAGTGTTAAAATCGAGTTTGCTGCTTGTCTTAACTGCTGGAATATCCTCTCAGATCTGGTTGGATGGATGATGCTGTAACTCTAACAATGGAGTTTTAGTGGTTTTGTATACCGGCTGGGTTTATAAAAACAATGGGCTGTATTGTTTGCAATACCCATTTTAATTTTTGTACCGAGAAAATAGAAGTATGGGGCTGCTATTAACCCCCCCCCCCCCCCCAAAAAAAAAAAAAAAATGCATGGGCGGAAAAAAGTATGGGGCTGCTATGCGCCCATGCATTTTTTTTTAAATCAACCTGCCTTGTTTAGTTACTAGGCTCATTGCCCAATTCAGGGCTCAAATGCTGTGCAACTTATTGTAGAGCTTCATTAAATTCCATGATTCTTTGTTTCACTAGCCTGGTTCTTTAGCGTAGTGTGGTGCGACTTGGGCTGCCTTCGACTAGATTAGTGGCGTGCCTTGATCGAAAGGGATAGCTCGCGGGCTTTCATTGATTAGATTGGGTGTGGTGCACTGATTGAAAGGGGCAACTTGGTTTCATCTGCAGTTTGAGTGGCCATTTTTTGTGGTTCCTCTTTCTGTTCCTCTTTTAGATTATGGTGAGACTAAGGGATTAGGTTGAGGGTGTAGTAGTTTGGATGGAATGGGTGTGGTGTGCAGGATACTTAGAAGGATAGCCTTGTTAGATGCCGACATCTCTAGTTCGAGCCTCTCCTCGGTGCCTAGTTCCTATGTAGTAGCTATTCTTTTAGAAGTGGGTATTTTGCTTGTCGCTCTGGGTTCGGTTGGAGTATTAGGATCGTGGTTTGCTTATCCCATCTCTGGATGCTGTGGTGTTTGGTAGTTGGCTGAGGGCGGGTTGTTTTTTTGGCGAGCCTTTGGGCTTGGATGAGGGAGTATTAGGCCGGATGGAATGGGTGTGGTGTGTAGGGTGGGCCCCCCTGTCAGATGCTGACATCTCTGGTTCGAATCTCTTCTTGGTGCCATGTTCCTCTGGAGTAGCTGTTCAGCCTTCCCTTGATGCCGATTTGCTTTGCGGCTACTTGTCTTCAGTGATGGTTATCATTTGGTCATTTCTGACCATAACTACTTACTTTATTTCCTAGCCTGGCGGGATGTGCCAGATAGTAGTTAGTTTTCATGATAGTCTTCTCGTATCACTACATATCATACCCCGTTGTACTATCCTTCCGCCTAGATGGATAGTGCAATTGGGATATGATCTCCACACTCATGGTACTTTTGTTATCGCACTTAATCTACTTTACTGTCTATGCGGGTTGTGCATGAGTTATTGCACTTTTTTCATTCTTCTTTTTTTTCCTTTTCTTTTTCTTTTGGGGTATGCCTCTTGTAGGCTGTACATTCGGTTAATCTTTTTTAATTTTAAGCTAATTTACCCAAAAAAAAGAAGATGAAGCACCGTTCCAAGTAAATTTGTATATGTATAGGTTTAGGTTTTAATATTCAGATCGATTGTAAAACTCAGAACCCTTTTCATTGCAATTGAATGAATTGATTTTAATTCTTTCTAGCAATTGAGTATTTGTATTCTGGATTTCAAATACCTAGTTTTGAAATGGTTTTCAATGATTGAGGTTGGAGTTCTGAGATAGATTATGCTTGTAAGATGGATTGTGTCGTTAGGTGGCTAAACCGTGCTACTGAGAGACTGTCTGTGCTATGGAATAGTCTATGCCTTATAACACGATTATTTTCTTGATGATTATCAAAAGTGTTCACAATTCCTAGCGATAATCTCTTTTGATTCGAATAAATAAAACTAGCCTATGCATATTGTTGTTACGCGGTCGAAGTGGATTCGAACCCTAGATTTTCTCTCCAATCATTACAAACTTTCTATTTAATTTAATAAATTCTCCAAATTCAAACAACTAAACTTCCTTTGCCCAAATTAACTTAAAAATTAATCGAATTTTGTCGTAACTCAGCCATACTGTCTCTGTCGGAACGATACTCGGTTTTAACCACTATTCTACGAAGTAGTAGTTAATTCTCAGTTTTATAAATTTATTTTTGACATGGAATGACGCGGTCAAATTTTGGCGCCATTGCTGAGGACAGTTTGCACGATTGCATAAGTTCGATATGTTTTTAGTTTAGTTCATTGCTTTTTAATTTAATTTTGTTTGTCAGTTTTGGTGTTCTTAGCTACAAGTTACGAGGCGACAAAACGAGCAAAGATCACGATGGAGAAGTGGTGCCGTGATATAAAGCAATTTTGTTGACCCATTGTGAGTTTTGTTCTTCTTTTTGGCAAATTTGTGTCTGTGTCTAGAGTACCCCATTCTTACAATGGAGGGGTATTGAACTTGCATGCTTGGTCATCGGTCTTTGAAACCCGAACTCATTCCTCTTAATCTAGACTTAGAAAGGAGACGCAAGGTTCATAAAAAAACCAATTTAGTTGCAATGGTTGATGAGCAGAGGGACTTAGTTGTACCTAACACCCTCTCTCTCTCAATTCACACTTTGCCCCCACAGTTTACACTACACCATTATGTATACGATTACCCGCGATCACGGCTAACAACTATGAGATTAAGCCCGGTACACTCCAAATGCTCCTAAAGTTTCAAGAGCAATCTCAAGAGGATCCATATCAACACATCACTGAATATGAAGCCCTCAGTTTCGCGCTTTTAATTCAGAATTTTTCGATGGATGCATTGAGATTGATTTTGTTTCAATTCACTTTGATAGGGAATGCCAAACATTGGCTTAGTACTTTGCCAGCTAATTCTATAACATCTTGGGCGCAAATGAGTGCGGCATTTCCTTAAGAAATTCTTCCCCATAGGAAAAACACTCCGGCTTCGGCAGGAGATCACCACTTTCCAACAAGCTGAGAATGAACAGTTCTATGAGGCTTGGGAGCGATATGGGGATCTCATTTGTAAGTGTCCGCACCATGACATACCTAAGTGGCAATTAGTACAGAGTTTTTATTCCGGGCTGCTTATGTCGCATCATGTGATGGTTGATGCCTCATGTGGAGGCTCTGTGATGGTTAAAAATGAAAAGGATGCCTAGCAAATGTTCGAAACGATGAGCGAAGGGTCCCTACAAAATGTCTCTTTTGAGTGGAGAGGTAAGTCAGTCACTACTAGTTCTGATAAGCCACGAGGTATTTATGAGATTACACCATCTCATGACCTCAATTCCAAAGTCGAGATACTGACTGAAAAGGTTGAAAAGCTTCTTTGTATGGGACCGGCCACCTCACAGCCTCCACCTTATCAGGAGGTGTCATGCCCTCGGTTTTCAACATAATTAAATAATACATTTCTATAAAAGAGTCTCGCATATCATATATGCTACCCAAAAGAGTTTCCCAAGTTTAGATAATTACAACTTTGGCACACCGGCCTCAAAATGAGATTAAGTACAAGTACGGATGAGCTAATAGTTACAAACGATTTAGTCAAAAGAATTTCTAGATTAATTAGTTACAAAGCCATCTTTAACCCAAAAGTAAGTCTATTACAAGATGAGTGAGTAACTAAATCAAATTAGCTTCCAAAAATCTTCATGTCCAAACACACCATAGAATGCAATCTATTGCCCGGCATTAAGACCTAAGAAGAAAGATTTTATTGAGCTACACTAGCTCAGTAGGAAAATCTTTACCAATCTTATATGCAAATGTGATGATAAGGGCAAGAGAAGGAAAATAAGAAGATATAGCTCAACGACGAAATACAATCGACTCAAGGATGTGCCAAACATTCAAGACAATCATTCTAAGATATGCTATAATCACATTATGCCATAAGGGTTCACAATACTCAAGTAAGTAACAACTTTGACACAACTCACTATCCCATATCCCCACCATCGACATTTCCACCCCTTGCGTTGCCGTACAACACCACGAGAGTCACCGTATTACCACCCCTAGCATTACGATGAACACCAACATTTAAGGTCACCGTATCACCACCCCTTGCGCTACGAGACCATCTAAGTCTTTGTATTTCCACCCCTTGCGTTACGAGACTTCCTAAATCGACCACCGACCCAAACAACTATTTCCTCACTTAACATACAAGTTAAAGCTTTTCAAAATCCACATTCATTCATAAAGTATATCACGACATGCCAACAATATCACAAATATGCCACAACGTTCAAAAGTAATCATTCATTCACAAGTTGCATCTTATTGACATTTTAACCAAGTAAACTATTATTCATTCCTTACTAACGGAAGGCCAACGGGTCAAAAATAACATCCACTAATCATAGGAAGTCATAATGACAAAATAAGAATCATAGGAGTAGCCAATGGATGTTGGGAGACTAACACACCCCCACTCTAACAGTTATAACTTTTTGTGTACGTAGAGTCTTTAGGTGATTTTGGTGGAAATGAAAAGCTAACTTCAAGACCTTCGAATCGATATAAAATTTGCATGAATCCGACATCGGACGAGAAAGTTATGGCCGTTTGAAGTTGGGCTGAAACCCAGAAGACGAGCAGAAATTCCAGAGAAGGGAGGGATCGATCCCCCATCACCAGGGATCGATCCCTGGGCTTGCTGGGCCATAAATGAATAGAGAGATCGATCCCTAGGCGATTTTGGGCGATTTTCTATAGATTTTGACAGCTTTCGAATGAACAAAGGGAGACGATCAAAGTTCGATTCTTACACCAAACCAACATATAATCACATAAAAGAGGTAAAGAAGTCCCTACCTCGCGACGAACACCAAGATCTACGAGATTTGAGTGAGCCCTAGCCTCTTTGAACTTCAAATCTTCGATTCAAGCCTTACCCGGTGAAACCCAAGGATTTTTAAGCTTAGGAACGAGATTGCAATGCCGGAGGGAGGTTGATTCTTGGAGTTCTTGAGTGATTGAGGGAAGTTTTGTGAGATAGCAAGAGAGAGAGAAGATTTCGGCGAGAGAGAGAAGATTTCGGCTAGAGAGAGAAAAAGAACGAAAGAGAGAGATGAGAGATGAAATGATTCTCTACACCACGCACACACACCTTATATACTCTTATATCTTTAAACTACACATCCACCCCCTCAATCTTTTATTCTTTCACTTAGATCCTCAAATCAAATAATCACCCATTAAACCATATTCTCCCAATTAGTCATTTAATAAACATTTCAATAATTAACGAAAATACGGGTCTCTACATGAGGCCTATTCTTTATGTGCTAGCCTAGCCCATTTCATTGCTGATTGTCCTACACTCCCACAATTTCCCATTTTTATGGAGGAGCAAGTTAATGCCGCACAGGGGTACTCTAATGTACGGGGTTTCTCCCAACCGAGTAATGATCCGTATTCTAGTACTTACAATGCGGGTTGGGCCAAACATCCTAATTTCTCGTGGAGGACGGAACAACAAGGCAACAGTTTTGCTCAGCAGTTTAGGCCATTTAACACTCAGTTTAACCCTATGGCCTATCGCTCACAGAACCAGCAGCAAGCACCTCCCCAATCATCGCGGAATCCATCCTTTGAGGAAAAGGTGCTACAAGCGCTTGACAAACTAAATGACACCCAATAGTAGGTGCGCACCAACACATAGTCCATCGTGAGGTTAGAGACCCAAGTGGGTCAAATAGCCAATGCAGTCTGTCGTAGGGAAGAAGGTAGGTTGCCCAGTCAGACTGTCCAACCCCTGGAGGACAGTTTGTGGTTCACGAAGCACCCCCTGTTGACGCTAAGTTAGTCATGACATTGCGTAATAAGAGAGAGGTGGAAACCTGACTAGAGAAAAGAGAAGCCGAAGGAGCATTTGACTCCCGTCGACACCAATGAGTTTGGGGAGGAGAGTTCACAGAGTAAGGAAGGAACCCCTTCAGTCACACTTGCACCACCCACTCCCATGTCCAAAGGCTCTAAGGTACCACCCTATGTGCCTAAAGCCCCGTTCCCATCATGTTTGAATGTGCCATCTCCCCTTTCTAAAAGGGGAGTATCTATGGAGGATACCCTTGAGGTATTCAAGCAAGTGAAAGTTAACATCCCACTCTTAGATGCCATCAAACAAGTCCCAATCTATGCAAAATTTTTGAAGGACCTCTGCCCCCAAAAGAGGAAAAACAGAACCAATGTGTCTAAAAAGGTCCTTCTCACTGAGCAAGTGAGCTCTTTTTTCCAGTCTGATGCTCCCCCTAAGTTGTAAGACCCTGGTACCCCGACTATTGATATAGGCATTGGGAAACATGCCATAGAGTGCACACTTTTAGACTTAGGGGCTACTGTCAACTTGATTCCGTACTCGGTGTATGAACAATTGGGGCTTGGGGAGTTAAAGCCCACGTTGGTTACCTTGCAATTAGCTGATAGATCCATTAAGGTGCCACATGGAGTAATTGAGGACGTTCTTGTTAATGTTAATGATTTTTACTTTCCGGCTGATTTTATAGTCCTTGACATAGAATCGGTCCAAACCCTCAAAAAGCAAACTCCGATTATTCTTGGTCGTCCCTTCTTGGCGACTGCTAATGCAAACATTTATGTGAGGAGTGAGGAGATGGAGGTGACCTTTGGAAACATGACCCTTAAGCTTAGTGTTTACAAGGCCACGAGACCTCCTCTAGTGGAGGAAGACTGCTTTGCAGTCGATGTCATAAACGACTTAGTGGAGGAGGCGTTGCCTTATATTTTGACTGACGACCCATTGGCTGCTTGTTTGGCTCAGTTTGACTTAGAGAATTTTGATATTGATTAGTCTATCGAGGAGGTTAACACTTTACTGGGTTCCACACACCTAATGGTCATCCCTCCTCGAGAAATCAAAGTTGAGCCTGCACCAGCTCTTTTGGGTGAACCGCCCACTCCTTTTGTAGGGGTCCTTGTTAGGACTTGGATTACAGCCTGTGTCGCCTTAATCTATGGCTTCATGTGCTGATTTGGTAGATGTTATTACAATAAATTATGGACCTATGGAGCATACTCAAAGTTGGGGGGGGAGGGGTAGGTTTAAGCGGTTCTTGCATAGACATCCATGGTTCCAAGGAAGAGATGGAGAGCAATGTGTCTTATTCGGTCTTAATTTTTAGGGTGAGTTTCGAAACCTTGCCATTTAAACAAATTTTTTCTTGGTTTGATGATTTTATTCGTATGGTGACTAGAGGAGCAATTCTGACTTGGTTATGTGACCCACCGTCTTCATTTTTATAGTTGGGTTGGATGATATCTTTTGGAATGATCCATCTTGATTAAATTTTTAGAGGACAAAATTGTTCTTAGACTGTTGAGTGTGAGGTGGATCGTGACAAGTTTAGGAGACTTTAAATCCATGCAGGATGAGATACCTCCAGTGTTTGCTGTGCTCGAATGGCTTCTAAAAGTCAGGTATAGCCACCTTGCCAAAGCTATGTATGTAGTACTTAGGAGGATGGGTCTTGCGGCAGGCACGTAGTTAGCAGCGAGAAATCTTTCTGAACTATCCGACTTTAGTGTCCAACTTGGCGGAGATTGCTTCATAAGCCGAGTGGTGGGTAAGGAATTTGGAAACCCCAGAGGGAGTGACAGCCTATTAGATGTGTAAAGACCCGGTATGTTTTTTAATAAATAACAATAATTATCAAAGCAAAAATAAATATTTTGCTCGAAAAATTATTTATGTCGTCACACCAATTTTATTCCATAATCGATGTGTGTGAGCGTATCCGGCGAGTAATTTTCCTAGTGTGTGCATGAGTTGCATTGGATCATTTTTTCCCAACCCCAACCAATACTCCTCCATCACCCTCTCCCTCTGCCAGATTCGGCAGCCCCACTCCCTCACCATGCCTCCTATCTAATCCAACAACTTCAACACTCCACCTCCCAATCCACTTTTCTTTTTCTTTTTCCTATTATATACATACATACACTTATACATAATTCACACACACTTCATCTCCCCATCCCCTCCTGTGTCGTCCAGAGAGAGAGAAAGAGAGAGAGAGAGCACTCCGACCCACCACCCGTCAACCCATCTCCATCGGCAGCCGCAACCCAACATCTCCTCCACCAGTCGGAACCTCCTCCATCACCACCTCCACTACCGTACATTCTCTCACCACTGGAGCCATCTCCACTGTCGTATACTACCGCCTTTCAACCGAGCCGCCGCCTCAGTGGAGATGGCTCCGGTGGTGGTGATGGCCGGACGAGAGGTAGTTCGGAACTCGCCTCCCTAAATATATATTATGTTCCGTATTGATTGTTTCGTGTTTCGGTATGATATTAACTAAACCCGACGTCGCCGGTCGAGTCCGGGCCGGAAGCCCACTTCGTTGAACACCACTGCCTCTGTTTTGTTTTGTTTTTAAAATGGGGACGGCAGCCGCTGGAAGAACAGTCTGGAAATATGGAAAAGTTTAGAATGATTACCGTTTAACCCCTTGAGTTAGATTAGCTTGTAAACCTCCCCCTAGCGTATTAAAGCTAATCGTATAAGCCCCCAAAGTTAACTAGTTTTGATCTGATCCGAGCTTTGTTGTAAATACGAACTATTCTAATATTGTCTACACATTGAGGCGATGTGGATTAAGCGTAGGCCTCAGTTTGAAAAAGAAAAGAGAGAATAGAAGAAATAACTTAATTTATTTTAAATCGCATGATTTGTGTTATCGCAAGGTTAAATAGTTTTAGCATGTTAGTATGTTTAGTTGGATTATTGAATGACATGATTAAATTTAGCGTATGACACTACTACAAAATGGTATAAAGATCACGGTCCAAAAATTAAAAGATCGCTCTTTTTGTAAAAGCGTAATAAAATGTTATGGACTATAGTTTTAATCTCAGTTATACGAAAAAACTGAGATGGAAAGAATTTTTAATATCAGTAATCTAAAAAGTGAGATTGTAACTTGAAGAATAGATCTTATTCTCAAAAAACTGAGATGAAAAGATTTTTTAATCTCAATAATCTAAAAGTGAGATTGTAACTTAAAGAATAGATCTCGTTTTTGAAAAACTAAGATTGTATATGAAAGAATATATCTCATTTCGAAAAAATTAAGATAAAAAAAACTTTTAATCTCAATCATCTAGAAACTGAGATCGTAAGTTAGAGAATACATCACATTTTTTTTAGACTTGAGATGAAAGCTCTTATATCGGAAAAGTTGAAAGTTGCTTACCCCTTAATTGACTACGCATGCAATACCCCTAAATAAATGTCACTCTCAACCATTCTATAAAAAAACATTTCATCAAAAAATGGGGTACTTTCGGCGATGAAAATATATTTCGTCACCAAATGGGTACTTTTGGTGACAAAATTTATGAAGGTTGCGTTTTGTCACCAAATGTATTTCGAGTATAACTCTATGCTCAAAACTCCATTAATTGAGATAATTCAAATTGGGTTTGAACAATAACACAAAGGGCTACAACTTTCATGTTTATCAAAATTTCTAATTTTAATATTTAAAGGTTTGAAATGATGTTCGAAATATATTTTAATGTTAAACGCATATGTTATATATTAAATATTTCAATTATATATTGAAAAGTGTGTGTGGTACAGTTGGTTGAAGATTCTATGCAAAACTCAAGAGACTTAGGTTCAAAACCCAACAGAATAAATAAAGTGTGATTTTTTTCCTTAGGAAAATGCCACTTTTAATCTCGGTTTTTTCAAAAATTGAGATTATTATTCTCTAAACAACCACGGTTTTATAATGAAACTGAGATGTTAAGCTATTAAAAGTCACGGTTTTGTCATTTTTAATCACAGTTATTATGTTTTTAGTCGCAGTTTTAATGAGTTTTAATCACGGTTTTTTTCCTGTGGTTAAAAGATGGGGACTTTTAGTTACACCTTGATAGACCACAGTTTTGAATGCGAGATTAAAATTGAAAGATCACACCAAATGACCGAGGTCTTTATCTATTTTTGTAGTAGTGTGATAAATCATTCGCGTGTTTAGTTTTATTGCATGATTGGTTATTATCGCGAATTTAATTACTGTTATAGCCCGTGAGCATGTTTTGAAAAATGTTGAACTGTGTGAAATGCTGTTGTACTGATAGATTGGACAAATAGGTTCACGGGTTGGTTGCGATGTGCAGATTTATCATCTTAGACGTTGAAAGTAGGTTTAATGGAAAATGGATAATGTGAGAGGTTGTGATTGTGATTCCGAACAAGGAATCCGGGGATTGAATTGTTGGAGGTTGATTGATGGTGATCTGTTGAAAGTATGGATTTATGAACCCTGGCTACGGCATGGTGGTGATCGGCTCTCGGATGTTGGGGCGGGTCATAAGGGAGTTATTGTGCTTGTGTCACAACTCGGGCTCGAATGTGCTTGCGTGCGCATCCGGTGAAGTTTTATCTGAACTTATGGTCGCGGATGGGATACCGGGTATATAACGTAGGTATCTTTCATCCAGATCTAGAAAAGGGGAGTCGGACCACACCAGTATTTGTGCCAGAGGTTATGTGTAAGAACGGATCTGTGTATAAGATCCGAGATTTCACATAGGTTAAAGGATAGTAATGAAAGAAAAGTTGATTGTTCTCTTTCTATGTTATTTTAATGCATTTCAATTGTATATCCTATTGCTTGTAAGTTATGGGTTTGGGTGGGTTTTGGCTACTGAGCGTCATCGCTCATGGTACTATGTTGCCCTGGTAACTCGAACGCTAGGTACCGAAGACGGAACAGAAGTGTCGTACGATTCGATCAAGTTCAACCCAAATGAGGAAGAAGCTGAAAACCTTGGTTTTCGTGCGAATAGTCGCTCTGATTAATTTAAGTCGACTTTATTTTGGAAGCTTCTAAGTTTATTTGGAAATTGTAATGTTTTGATTTATTCGAAATGGTTGTAAAATAATGACATTTGCTTTTAAAATGGTGATGTAGTAAATTTATGAATTTCTTTTGTGGAAATGATCTTTTCATTATTTTTTTTCATGTCTTCGAATTTTTGGGGCGTTACAAAATGGTATCAGAGCTCTAGGTTGAAATCATCGGCCTTAGGTAGATTGTGTAAATCATTTTCCAAGAGTGTTATCTGAGGTAGTTATGTGCTTAATCTATCTATTGTCTTAGCTACTGTACGATATTTTATTTTATTATAAGAGTAGCATAAAAATATGTCTTGTCACCCGAAGCAACTCCGTCAAAGTACTGAGGTCAACAACTCCAAGAAAGAGATAGAAGAACTCGCCTTATTGTATATGTAAGCCGATCAACGCGGTCAAAAAGTTCTCGTTCGAAAATGATGCGATAGACCTTGACAATGTTGGGAGGAAGAGACTAAGGCCAAAGAAGACGCTATCTAGGAGATTGAATACCCGCTGAAAAAGGGTTTTCCCTTTTCGTTGAGACTATGATCAGAGATAGGTTGGGAAGGGTAGGGTCATTGTGTGAACGTACTGTGAGAAAACTTAAGTCTTGCATGTATGACTAGTAGATAGGGCTAATTGTAGCAATCACGTGTCTGGCCATGTGCACTTTCTTCTGGCCATGTGCACTTTCTACATAGAAATGTGGTACTTTTTACATAAATACTTTCAATTGTTTTGTAAAAAAAAAACAAAGGGTTTTGTTTAAAAAAAGAAGAAGAAGGAAAAGGGATTATTTGCATGTCATTGTATAGAAAATTCAAAAATTATTTTATTCTTGCAATTTCAAAATCCTTTGCTACGAATCCGGAGTAGAAACCCTTTAACAACTTCGCATGAACACTACTGCCAATGCCGCCCACGTTATCAACATGTTTACACCAATCTCGAGGTCAACGCAACATGAAGTCCAATGAGATATCGAGTAACATGAGGGTCATGCAATTTCTACAAATGATTGTCACACCGACTATTTTGACACCCCAACCTCAAGCATCATAGACCCCTTAAGATAGTAGATAGATCGACGAATAAAAACATTATGCTGTTAGAGATTTAAAATCATCACCCAGCTATATACCATGCAAATTGAATTCAACGACGGCACCATCACAGTTCAAGCAGACCAGGAAGAGCTCAAGGTTGTGAATATTTGAGAAAGCGACAACCATTCTCTTGCAATGAAGTTCTATTTTTTTTTAAAGGCGGATAGACGAGCTATTGACGATTATTCATCTAAGTCCCCATTCTCGTTCAATCAATTGTATCCTAACTGCCCGTTACCTTCAATCTCTCTTGGCTCTTCTTAAAATTACCTTCATTATGACTCTCCATTGTTAGAGCTGCAACTTCAACTAAAGCTCTAATCGTTGAACTCCTTGTCTATTCCAAGCACCTAACTCTCGTGACATTTTCTTTTGTGAGTTGGGTATTCCTAAAGATCATTTTGTTCCAACCTTTCTTAATTTGATTTGAAGTCAACAATTTACTCAATTATGAGTATAACCTTTCTAATCCATTGAAAACTGCATGTTTGGAGCAATCCCCGTTTATTTTTTTAACCAACGCACTATCAGCTATCCACAACCTTCAATTCTTTTGATATCAGAACAAGACATGTGTCCGACCTTACAAAACTCTAATTCCATAAACGTAGTTCAATTTTCAATGTTGGAGTTGTCAAATCCTTGGATGAACATAATATTGCTATGCTTCACTTTCCTTGAGCTTTGTATCATGCCTTGAGCTAGTAAGATCCAATCATCGCTCTATTAGTGACTTTTTCTATTTTTTGGATTCGAAAGTCGTTGTTTACTTTTCACTCGTGCCCATTATTTTTCCTTTCTTTTAAATAACTAGAGTTAGATGCTTGTTTTGGAAACGCATTTGGCCAATGTGGTGCAAAATAAATATCTAGTTCGGTTTCATCGTTGGACCTGGTAATCCTTCAGAACTTATTGCGGTATATCTATATTTCTTAAGAGAACCCGCCTTATTTATTCCATTGCAATGTTTTGAAGCCCAAGTACTTGTTTGTTTCACTCGCTTGTTAAATCTTTAATCAACACTATTAATTGCAATGATGGAACTTTTCAATTCCAAATCATTGAGTTACTTTGGTTAACTTAATCCTCATTGTCCTCGTGTTCCAACTCCAACTCAAACCTAATTGAACCTCAATTCGTGGAAGAGTAACTATTCGTACTTTCTGTTTGGTGCTATGACCTTTGGACATTTGGCTCATGTTGAAACCTTTTGAACATTTTTTTAATCTTTTCATTCATTTTGGAGAAAAGTATCATCCACCATCTAAGAGGTAGGGAATCTTATAGCAGACTCTACATCAACAAGATTATTCGATTGCACGGAGTGCCGACATCTAGAGTTTCTGATCGAGACCCCCGTTTCACCTCAAACTTTTGGGGAAGCCTGCAGAAAGCATTGGGAACAGATATCCGCCTGAGCACAGCTTTTCACTCTCAAACTGATGAACAATTTGAGAGGACGATTCAAGCCCTGAAGGACATGCTTCGAGTTTTTGTGTTGGATTTTAAAGGAAGTAGGGAGAGACACCTACCGCGGGTGGAGTTTGCCAATAACAACAGTTACCAAGCTAGCATCGGGATGGCCCCTTATGAAGCACTGTATGAACGACCATGTCGATCGCCCATCTGTTGAACCAAGGTTAGAGAAGACGCCTTGCTTGGACCTGAACTAGTCTGAGAAACTATTGAGAAGGTAAAGGTGATCAGGGAGCGACTTTTGACCGCACAGAACAGACAAAAGAGTTATGTTGATAAGAGAGTAAGGCCTTTGACGTTTAATGTGGGAGATCATGTGTTCTTGAAAATCAAGTTGCACCGTGGGATCTTCCGATTTGGCAAGAAAGGGAAGTTATCGCCTCGCTACATTGGTCCATTCAAAATCTTGAAGCAAATTGGAGAAGTAGCCTATCACCTCGCTTTACCGTCGTAGATCGCCAAAGTTCACAACGTTTTTCACTTCTCCATGCTACGGAAATGTATGACCCATCCCTACCCACGTGTTCAATTAAGAGGAAGTCAAACCTGGACGAGGATACGACTTTTGAAGAACAACCGGTGGAAATTCAGGATCATGGAGAAAAATTACCCGAGGACGAACAATCAAATTAGTCAAAGTCCTATGGAGACACCGAGGACTGGAGGAATCAACTTGGGATCGCGAGGACGCAATGGAAGCCAACTATCCGCAGCAGTATCAAATCCAAGGTATATCTTAATTTCGAGGACGAAATTATTTTAAGGGGGATAGATTGTAAACGCCCGGTATTTTTTTAATAAATAATAATAATTATCAAAGAAAAAATAATTATTTTGCTCGAAAAATTATTTATGTCGTCACACCAATTTTATTCCATAATTGATTGTGCACGCGTGTATCCAACGAGTAATTTTCCTAGTGTGTGCATGAGTTGCACTGGATCATTTTTTCCCAACCCAAACCAATACTCCTCCATCACTCTCTCCCGCTGCCAGATTCGGCAGCCCCACTCCCTCACCATGCCTCCTATCTAATCCAACAACTTTAACACTCCACCTCCCACTCCACTTTTCTTTTTCTATTTCCTATTATATACATACATACACTTATACATAAATCACACACACTTCATCTCCCCATCCCCTCTTGTTTCGTCCAGAGAGAGAGAAAGAGAGAGAGAGCGCTCCGACCCACGACTCGTCGACCCATCTCCACCGGCAACCGCAACCCAACACCTCCTCCACCAGTCGGAACCTCCTCCATCGCCACCTCCACCACCGTACATTCTCTCATCACCGGAGCAGTCATCACCACTGGCCATCACCACCACCGGAGCCATCTCCACTGTCGTACACTACCACCTTTCGACCGAGCCGCCGCCGCTCTGACTCGTCCTGAAATCTCTCCGAAAACTGTTTCGCCGGACAAGAGGTAGTTCGGAACTCGCCTCCCTAAATATAAATTATGTTCCGTATTGATTGTTTCGTGTTTCGGTATGATATTAACTAAACGCGACGTCGCCGGTTGAGTTCAGGCCGAAAGCCCACTTCGTTGAACACCACTGCCTCTGTTTTGTTTTGTTTTTTTTTGTTTTTAAAATGAGGAAGGTAGCCGCTGGAAGAACAGCCTGGAAATATGGAAAAGTTTAGAATGATTACTGTTTAACCCCTTGAGTTAGATTAGCTAGTAAACCTCCCCTTAGCGTATTAAAGCTAATCGTATAAGCCCCCAAAGTTAACTAGTTTCGATCTGACTTAAAGAACTGGTAGCGTAAGAGATAGGATCCTAGCTTTGTTGCAAATACGAACTATTCTAATATTGTCTACACATTGAGGCGATGTGGATTAAGCGTAGGCTTCAGTTTGAAAAAGAAAAGAGAGAATAAAAGAAATAACTTAATTTATTTTAAATCGCATGATTTGTGTTATCGCATGGTTAAATAGTTTTAGCATGTTAGTATGTTTAGTTGGATTATTGAATGACATGATTAAATTTAACGTATGATAAATTATTCGCGTGTTTAGTTTTATTGCATGATTGGTTATTATCGCGAATTTAATTACTGTTATAGCCCGTGAGCATGTTTTGAAAAATGTTGAACTGTGTGAAATGCTGTTGTACTGATAGATTGGACAAATAGGTTCCTGGGTTGGTTGCGATGTGCGGATTTATCATCTTTGACGTTGAAAGTAGGTTTAATGGAAAATGGATAATGTGAGAGGCTGTGATTGTGATTCCGGACAAGGAATCCGGGGATTGAATTGTTGGAGGTTGATTGGTGGTGATCTGTTGAAAGTATGGATTTACGAACCCTAGCTACGGCATGGTGGTGATCGGCTCTCGGATGTTGGGACGGGTCATAAGGGAGATATTGTGCTTGTGTCACAACCCGGACTCGAATGTGCTCGCGTGGACACCCGGTGAAGTTTTATCCGAACGTATGGTCGCAAATGGGATACGGGGTAGATAACCTAGGTATCTTTCATCCGGATCTGGAAAAGGGGAGTCGGACCACACCGGTGTTTGTGCCAGAGGTTATGGGTAGGAACGGATCTGTGGATAAGATCCGAGATTTCACATAGGTTAAAGGATAGTAATGAAAGAAAAGTTGATTGTTCTCTTTGTAGACACCCCAATTTGGACTTGTCGAATTTCCTTAATTTGTGGCCTTGAGGCTTCCCGATGATGAATATGGATCAAAATAAGCCATGTATCAATTGAGACGTTGCTCCTTAAAGGATTTGAAAAGGAAATGGTCAAAATCATTCCCAAGCGCTCCAAACTATTTTCCAAAAACCACTGGCCTGGCTCACTCTCGAGCGCTCGAGAGTGAAGTCCCAAGCGCTCGAGACCATTCCAGAGCGCTCGAGACCTCTCCCAGTGCCCAATGGGTGAAAAAGATTCCCACTATCCATGCAAGCCATCATTGCTTTCCCCTTGAGCCGGCTGAGGTGAGTCAACACTCAACCTCAGTCAGAGAAGATATCAGCTGAAGATTTCTTTCTTTAAAAAAGGGTTTATTTCAAAATCATTTCATTTTTCAAAACCATGGGTTATATGCTCTATATGTATACCTGGTTTTTCAGCTGAAGAGGGGGGCTACGAAAGTTCTCTCTCTCTAAACCCCTCCTTTTTTCTCTCTCTTGTTCAAGGGAAAAAGCTTTCAAACTCAAACTTCTTTCCCAGCTTCAAAAGTTTTTTTTTTTAAAATCATCAAGGAAAAGGGCAAGAAATCCAGAACACTCTTAGCTTCTGATCTCTTATCTTTTTCACTCTACATTCACCTTTCACAACCATCCAAGGAGCAAAGTGTCAAGCAAAGGTAGAAATATTTCTATCCTTGGTTCAAATCAAGAGGTTGTTCTCCCTTCTGAGGGGGGTCTCTCAGCTTGTCCCAGTCCTTAATGCTGGGTGCATGGTTGGGAGACCTTAGTGAAAAAGCAAGAGCAAAGAGTCCACGAATAATGTTTTCCCAAAACCCCTACTGGAAACACTCTCGAGCGCTCAAGAGTGCTCTCGAGCGCTCAAGAGTGCTCTCGAGCGCTCGGGACTGTTTCCAGTCCCATGCATGGCATTTTGGTAAGCAGTAGGCTGGGGGTGAGGTGCACTTTTAAATAAAATGGTTTTATTCTGGCGTGCAGACACATAAGATCATTTTTCCTAAAACAGAAATGTTTCTTACAAATCTCAAGTAAGAACAAAGTTTTCCTAAGTTAAAAATAAGATATTCTCTTGTTAAAAACTTAGATAAGGGTGTTTGCATGATGAAGTGGTGCCATTTTCTATTTGAGAGTAAGCTGGCATGCAGCTCACTCCCAAGCGCTCAAAGCCATTCCCTAGCGCTTGGGAGTGCATGCATGCCATTGCTGTCCATTTTTCCAGTTTTTTGTGTTTTCTGAGCTTCTGCATGCATAGATGTGTACATTTGCTCTTTTAAAATTGTAGATCTGTTCGTGCAATGGCAAGGATACATGATTTGAAAACTTGAGGTCCTATCTCAGTCTTTCAAGTCCTCTGCTGAGCCAATGGTCTGCTTAATAGTATTTCATTTTGCAGTCTTTACATTATGTCTTGTCAGTACTAACAGAATGTGCAGGTGGGTTCAGACACTCCCAAGCGCTCGAGAGTGCTCTCGAGCGCTCGAGAGTGAAGCCAGTGAGCAATGTTTCATTTCCTGTTATCTTGCTGTCTTTCATCACATAATCACCCCCTATACACGTGCACCAGCATACACTGTTATTTGGCATCCTATTTGTGACTAACAAACTCTGCAGGATTTGGTCAGTAACACTCCCAAGCGCTCGAGAGTTGATCCAGTGGCAGTTTACACTACTTTGCCATCATGCATGTGTCCATCATCATTTCATCACTCCTTGTACACAAGCACCAGCATACACCTTCTATTTGCTATACTTGTGGATACCTGTTACATGCTTAATGAAACAAAATCCCTTTGAAAAATCCCACAAATGTTTAGTAGAGACCGACATCGCGTCGGGCGAGGGGGGTGCCGTAAAACCCTTCCCCCCTCGTAACATGGCTTCCGAACCCTCGAATGATCTCTGGTTTTCAATTCAAATCAATCAATTTTCAAATCAAAAATGGTTTCTCGGGTGGCGAACCATAAATCCGGGTGGCGACTCAAATTTTTCAAATCGATTCGATGGAGTGGTATGTTTTTCGGGCCGCCCCGATCTCACCCGGGGCTGTGGTAGCCCACAGTGGTGACTCCGCTGGGGAAATGGTTTAATTAAACTTGTGAGCCAAGCTTGAAAAATGTTTGTGGGATTTTCAAATTGATTTTGTTTCATCGTCTATTTCTTGTGTATATATCTTGTGCAGCCCCGCTATTGTGTTTTGACAATCCTACCCGGCTTGTCGGTGATGGGGAATCCCGGAACGCTCAGCAACCCTCGACCGTGATGAGTCATCTCTATCGTTTGTACCATTATTGGGTGTACGCTCAATAGTGGGAGGTATACTTTGACTCTAGTCCGGGGAACCCATTTCAAGCCAAAACCGGCCTTTGTACATGTTTAGCAAGCCATAGAACATTCCAAATTAGGACAGGAGCCTGCAGGGTAGGATTATGTGCTATATCCTGTCTATGTGCTGCATTTCATCTCACGTCATCATGCTGTCAGCCACGATTCTCGAGACTTGCTCGCGCGGTCTTTGGGAGGTTGCCGAGACCCGATGAAGAGTCATGCACCCTTGTGCATGTTGTTAACCGTATGAGTCCTCAAGCGAAAACCTAAGGGAAACTAGGATTTTGTTAAGTCCTTGACTAGTGTTCGGTCGGAGAATTAACCAAAGGGAGGAATGACACGGAAACAGAACATCGTGATACCGACACCGCCCAGGCTAAAAGCAAATGTGCTGCTTACGCCACTTCGGTTATCGTATCACGTTGTTCACCCCAAGTCATTCCAAACCGATGGTCAATTTCTTGATGAAATACTAGCCGAATACTTAACTTATTTTAGCATCTTTTGGGGAACGACGCTTCCTAAATGAGGATACACCCTAAAAATTCGAGGATCAAGGCAACCTCTCATAACAGATATTCAATCATTTTTCAAAAATCAGAGTCAATGACGGTGATGGTGATGGTGACGCACACATTTTCCAAAGAATTATGCACAAATCTCATAAAATGTAATCAGGGACCACATCTGAGCACGGTTTTTGCTTTGCTATCAGTTCTGAGCAATTGGGCCAAGGAAGAAGAATATCATACCCTCTTGGACCAGACCCTTGGGACAGAGATTGGAACGGCTCCAACTTCAGGCAGACCCCACCAGTGCGTCGGATTTAAGGGTGGAAATGGACCTGCTAATCGAAAATCTCAACCCAAACGGAGACAATCCAAACCCAAATCTAATCCCAAACCTCAACCTTAATGGAGGCAATCCAAATCCTAACGAAGGCAATCCAAACCCAAATCCAAATCTGCATCCCAATCCTAATCCAAACCCGGAACCGAACCAGGAAATCCCAAATGGAGAAATGGGGCAAGTCACGCAAGCTATTCAGCGTTTGGGCGAACGTACCGACAACCAAATCGCCCAACTCATGATGATGATAACCGGGGTTGCCCGACGACTCCCAAATCCAAACCCTAATCCAAATCCAAACCCTAATCCAAATCCGAACCTAATCCCAATTCCAAACCCAAACCCTAATCTAAACTTGAATCCCAACCCGGAGCAGCCGATCCTCGAAGTGGAAGCCCCGCAGAACACCGAGATGGCAGCGGTCTTGGCAAAGATCACCCAGTTAGAACAGTCTGTTGCGAGAAACGAGAAGATTGCCTCGACAGGTTTTGACATCAACAAGCTTTGCCTTTTTCCCAATGCGAAGCTTTCGAAGAAGTTTAGACCAATCGACTTTGCTAAATTCGACGGGACTGGGGATCTGAAAGCGCATTTGACTGGGTACATAGGAGCACTGTCTATGTGGGAAGTAGAAAGGGACGCCATGGCCCAGATGTTCTCCCAGACCTTGGTGGGACATGCTCTTTACTGGTTCACTTCGTTGGATGAAAGGAGGAAACGCTCATGGGAAGACATATGTGCGGCTTTCGTGGCGCAATATGATTACAATATCCAATTGGAGATTACCACTCGGGAACTCGAATCTACAAAGATGGAAGCCAAGGAAGCCTTCGCAGACTTTGTGAAAAGGTGGAGATCTAAGGCAGCACAGATGAAGGATAGGCCGACCGATAGAGATCAAATCCGGATGATTGTCCGGAATCTTCAGCCCAACCTCGCAAGGCATATGGTGATGGCTCAGGCCTGCTCTGATTTTAAAACATTCTTCGACATAGGCTTGGCCGTCGAAGAAGCAGTTCAACTGGGAATCCTCGACAAACCTGAACCTCCTCCCAAAGCCAAGAAGGTCTACTCCGGTAACAGCAGCACGCTGTTCGAAAACTCCAACTACACCCAACTCCCAAACACCTCCTCAAACACGGCCCAAGCCGAACCCGTCAACCAGATTGTAACCCAAACCAGTCAACCTCGGTCCCAACCCCATGTGTTTGCCCAATTTTCAGCACCTCTCTCTGCGGTGTTTGAAAAGTTGGTCGAAAGTGATCTCCTCAAACCGCTTGCTCCCACCCCACTGCCACAAAAGCTCTCTACCTCTCACAACCCCAACGCCTTCTGCGCCTATCACCAAAATCCTGGCCACCTAACCGACAGCTGCTTCCACCTTCGCCACGCCATTCAAGACCTCATAGACAACAAGACCCTTCCTATACCTCACCAAAAGCCCAATACCGTCTCCAACCCACTCCCAAAACATTCAAACGCCCGCACAAACCACATTTTCCTAAGCCACCCCTTCAACCCAAGCCTTCACATCATCCCTATCACCGAACCCAAGCCAATTGTTGAGATTTCGGCCGAGGATGCTATCTGTGCACTTGAAATGGTGGAGTGGGATTTTCAAAAAAGGTGGAAGGACCTAGCAAGTGATTTCCTTGCAGTGGAACAACGAGCCATTGTCAGCGGAGTGTGGCCCGTGTCAGTTAATACTCAGCAAGTCGAAGAATTGGAACATGGTGAGTGGAGACAAGACTGGGATGAGATGATGGCTGGTCCATTTGATGGATATTCCCTATTTGCTCTATTCTTGGAGCCTGAACCAGTCGAGGAATTTGACGAATGGGACCTAGAACCCGGTGGGTGGCTCTGGATAGACGATTCAGACCCTTTTGACGAAACATCTTTGGTGTACTTGTTCTGGGAGCAGGAAGAGGGACAGGGCCCTGATCTGATGAACCCCTGCTTATTCTTCGGACTCTCCACTTCAGGCATAATCAATATCTCCAGGGATTCTGACGTCCTGGCCCGTACCTTGGATCATGTCTTCTGTCCGCAGGAGTACATTATTAATGAATTCTTCCCACAACCGGTTGTTGAGATCCCTAACGAACCCCATATCTGTGTGCTAGATCCTGAAGACCTTTGGGGTAGGGCTGAAATGGTGAACGTATGGATCGATGGTAAAGAGCTAACCGTCAACAAGGCTATGTTGGATGAAGGCTCTCTGCAAGTCAACAACGGCAACAACGTCAACAACGTCAACTTCTGGAACTCTTTGGAAGAAGAGAACATATGGGATACCCTAGAGATGGAACTCTTGAATGACACCCTGGAGAAGACAAAGCTCGACAAGGGAAAACGCAAGGCCAATACCGATCTCTCCGATTTCTGGGAGGGTCTTTGGTGGCAGTCCGCCCCCAAGGCAGTCAGTAATCTTACCAGAAGCGGTAGGGTATACCAGCCCGCCAACCTCCAGCAAGGAAGCTCGTCCCGAGCAGCACCCCCTCAACAGAGTAACCCTCGCATCCCCAAGAATCCCGCCAACTCCACCCTTGTCTCACCAACTCCACAAAATAACTCCTCAAACTCCAATAACCTTCCACGTCAACCTAACCCCCCCACCCACCTAATCCATTTGTCAGCTCAAACCCAAATGCCTCTCACCACCAAAACCCAAATACCAACGCCGACCCCATCATCCAGCAACTTCATGAAACCCCTGCCCGCATGTCCATGTGGGGAGTGTTGGCAGCTTCCCGCGTGCATCGCCGAAGGCTTGTCAACTCTCTCTCCAAGCTTGAGGTCCCTTCCGACATAGCCCCAGAAGCCCTCATCGCCCTCATAACCCCAAACCTTGCCCAACACGCCTTGTCCTTCACCGAGAAAGACCTCCTGCCTAAAGGAATTGATCATAATAAGCCTCTCCACGTGACCATGAAATGCCTGGGAAAGTGGGTCCTCGCGATACTCATAGACAATGGTTCGGCCATCAACGTGTGCCCTCTCCGCACCGCTTACTGCCTGGGCCTCAAAAGCAAGGACTTTGCGCCATCGACTCTGGGTGTCCATGCTTATGATAACACGCGGGTGATGTCCTGGGAACAATCAACCTGGAACTGGCAACTGGGAAGTTCAAGACCACCGTGGAATTCTGTGTACTAGACATACCTGCTTCGTTCAACCTCTTACTGGGGAGGCCATGGCTGCACCGTTCTGACGTTATGGGGGTACCTTCTACGCTGCATCAGAAACTCATCCTAGGATTGGATTCTGGGACTCTTATCATCCACGGGGATTCCGGTATTCGTCCACACTCCGAAGATAATTCCCCGCTGCTGAAAATCATGCACGGAGAAGAAGACGTGGCCATGGGGGGGTTTGCTGTCATGACCTCAAAGGTTTGCACCATTCGAGCTGAAGATGGTTTCTTGGTGAGTTCCGCGGCATTGGAAATCATGAAGCGAATGAATTACCTGCCGGGCATGGGCTTGGGGATCTATGAACAAGGAGTCTCCGAGTTCCCTCATTTCCTCGGGGGCAATGAACGCTTTGGCCTGGGTTACGAGTTCAAGAAGAGTGATCCAGAGAAAAGGTGGCGCAACCGCGCCCGAGCTCATGTAGTCGGAAAGAAGCAGAAGGAAAAGGAAGCCCCGTATCAAGGAGAACCTGAGCCTTTCATTGATCTCGAGACAAAAGTGAAATACCCTGGGTTTGAAATCTTCGCCAATGACACTTGGGAGGATGATGAAGAGGTAACTAAGATGGAAGAATTATCTAAAGCACTGGATTGGCTTGAAGCCTTTGGTTTGGGTAGTCTCCAATCTCTGTTCGAAGGTGAGGAACCAGAGGGTATGATAGAAGACGCGGCTGTGCTCATGCTGGGAGGAGAAGATGAATTGGAAGACCCTTCTAAGCTCATTGTGGACGCCATGGGCGCTTATGAAAACTGCACTTTCATTCCATTTGTAACACACACTCATGACACTAGCACCGAGTCCGAGTCTGAGTCTGATACTGACTCTTCGTCTAGTAGTGAGTCGGAGTTTGTGCCTATCGGCCTTCCTCGTCGTAGCTTTTACTTCGAGTTTGAGTCAACTGCTGTATTCCCCCCCTCCGAGGAGCCTATCAATGAAATGAACGACGCCTTTGCTTACTTGCCGGATTTTGAAATAAATTGTTTGGATCCCGACGATGAAGGAATAGATTTCGATGGGGACATCCCCAAGGAAATCCGTTCCCTCATCGAGCGTGAAAATGAAAGGCATGCTCAGCCTCTAAAAGAAGAAATAATCCTGATAAACTTGGGTGATGAGGAGAACCCTCGATTGGTTCAGGTCGGTTCCGGGCTGTCTCCGGATGAGCTTCAAGAGCTCACCGATTTACTAAAAGAATTTAAAGAAGTCTTTGCTTGGTCCCATGCAGACATGCCCGGAATCGACCCAGAAATCGTCGAGCACAGGATCCCCCTCTATCCCGATGCAAAACCCGTTAAACAAAATCTGAGAAGAATGCGGCCCAATTGGGTGTTAAAAATAAAAGAGGAACTAACGAAACAAATCGACGCTGGTTTTCTAATCGTAACTGAATACCCCACTTGGGTTGCAAACATCGTGCCTGTCCCCAAAAAGGATGGAAGAATCAGAGTGTGTGTCGATTTTAGAGATCTGAACAAAGCAAGCCCTAAAGATGACTTTCCATTGCCGCATATAGACATACTCGTTGATAACACTGCAGGGCATGCTTTACTATCCTTCATGGACGGTTTCTCGGGGTACAATCAAATTCTCTTGGCTCCGGAAGACAGGGAAAAGACTGCATTCATCACCGAGTAGGGAACCTACTATTATCGGGTTATGCCGTTTGGGTTGAAAAATGCTGGTCCTACGTATCAGAGGGGTGCTACGACACTGCTGCATGACATGATCCTTAAGGAAGTTGAGGTGTACGTCGATGATATGATAGTGAAGGGGAAGGAGCGGAAAGATCACCTCCCAGCGCTGAGAAAGTTCCTCGAGAGAATTCAGAAATACAGGATGCGCCTTAATCCACAGAAGTGCACATTCGGAGTCACTGCTGGGAAAATGCTCGGGTTCATGATCACAACCCGAGGGATTGAGGTAGACCCTTCTAAAATCAAAGCCGTTCTTGAGATGGAGCCACCCCAATCAGAGAAGGAGGTCCGGTGTTTCTTGGGAAAAATTCAATTCATCAGTCGATTCATCGCAAAGTTGACCTTGACTTGTGAACCATTATTTCGACTACTCAAGAAAGATGTAAAGTTCGAGTGCAACGAGAAGTGTCAGAAAGCTTTCGAAGCGGTGCGAACTTTTCTCCAGAACCCTCCGATCCTGATGCCGCCTACACCAGGAAAACCTTTGATCCTATACTTGTCCGTCATGCCCTCATCAATGGGGTGCATGCTAGCACAAGAAAGAGAAGATGGGGTTGAAAGGGCGATTTACTACTTGAGCAAGAAGATGGTAGGATGCGAGGAGCGATACACTTCACTGGAAAAGACATGTTGGGTGCTTGTATGGGCCACAAAGAAGTTGAGACACTACATGCTCGCTTACTCGGTGATACTGATCTCTCGGATGGATCCTCTCAAGTATCTATTTGAGAAGCCAGCACTTATCGGTAAGCTAGCGCGTTGGTTGCTCTTGTTAGCGAAATTTGAAATCAAGTACATCACTCGCAAGTCAGTGAAAGGGAGAGCGGTGGCAGAGTTTTTGGCAGATCGTCCGATTGAAGGGCCAGAGCACACAAAATTTCAATTTTCGAATGAAGATGTGATGTTGACGGTCAATGAAACGTGGATGTTGTACTTCGATGGAGCCGCAAATCACAAAGGATTCGGGATTGGCATACTGCTGGTCTCGCCTGAAGGGTCGCATATTCCCCTCGCATTCAAGTTGAACTTTGAAGTTACGAACAACGAAGCTGAGTACGAAGCATGTATTGTGGGAATGGAAGCCGCATTGGAGATTGGTGTCAAGGTGCTAGAAGTCGTCGGAGATTCCAACCTGGTTGTATCGCAAGCAAACGGAGAATGGAAGGTCAGAGACGAGAAAATGAAGCCGTATCATCAGCAGCTCGATGAACTTCTCCCGAATTTTCAAAAGGTAACCTTCACGCATGTACCGAGGATGAAGAACCGCTTCGCAGACGCCCTGGCCACTTTGGCATCCATGCTGGAACTTCCAATTAGGGTGAAGCTGAGGCCTGTCATGATTGAGCAGAGGGGAAAACATGTGTACAACTATGTCATGAACATCGACGAACCGGACGATGGACTCCCTTGGTTCTACGATATTCGGAATTTCGTCGAAAAGGGGGAGTTCCCTGTGGATTCAACTAAGAAAGATCGGATCGCATTGCAATGACTCGCATCTCAATACATCATCTGTGGAGGACAACTGTACCGGCGATCTCCTTGCGGAGTTCACAAGTTGTGTGTTCACGGTGACGACATGAAAGCAGTAATGGAAGAAGTTCACGAAGGAGTTTATGGACCTCATATGAATGGGATGATGCTGGCTAAGAAGGTGTTAAGGCTAGGCTACTATTGATCTACCATGGAGACAGATTGCATCGAGTATGTACGCCGGTGCCACAAGTGCCAGACTCATGCCAACCTTATCCATGTCCTGCCCTCGGAGTTACACTCGATGGCAACGCCATGGCCATTCTCCGCCTGGGGCATTGATGTCATCGGAAAGATCACGCCTGCAGCTTCTGACGGTCACAGGTTCATCTTGGTGGCAGTCGATTACTTCACTAAATGGGTCGAAGTAGCTTCGTACAAAACTTTGACGACGGTTCAAGTGGCTCACTTCATCAGGCAAAACATCGTTTATCGGTATGGGGTCCCTCAAGCATTCGTATCTGATAACGGTGTTCATTTCAAGGGAAAAGTTCTGGAACTCTTTGAGGAATTCACGATCCAAGTACATCATTCAACCACTTATCGGCCACAAACGAACGGGGCAGTCGAAGTAGCAAACAAGACTATTAAGACGATTCTGGAAAGGACTACTCAGTCAGCAAGAAATTGGCACGAACAGCTACCACTAGCTTTGTGGGGATACCGGACGTCTATCCGTACACCGACAGGGGCAACACCCTACTCTTTGGTGTACGGTATGGAAGCCGTTCTCCCTATCGAGCTAGAAGTGCCATCTTTGAGGGTCATGGCGGAATGCGGAGTGGACGAAGCTGAATGGATCAGCGGAAGGTTCGAGGAACTCATGCTGTTTGATGAAAGAAGGCTGCGCGCGCTACACCACATTCAGGGCTATCAGTGAAGAATCGCCCGGGCATTCAACAAAAAGGTGAAGTCAAGGGATCTACAAGAAGGGGACATGGTAGTCAAGGAAATCCGTGCGCCAATTTTCGACTTACGAGGGAAGTTCCGACCTAAATGGGCAGGGCCCTACATCATCAAGACCATCCTCTCTGGAGGAGCAGCTTCAATCGTTGACCTCGAGGGCAACGAATTTGCGAATCTTGTCAATTTGGATAAACTCAAACGTTATTATCCCTGAGAGAGCTCGCTGGGCTGAAAACCGCAAGGGCGGGCGGTTCCAGGCAAAAGTTAGAGCAAGCCTGCTAGGTTGAAAACCCGAGAGGGCGGCCTAGGCAAAAGTTAAGGCAAATAATCAAAGAAAAGCTCGCTAGACCGAAAACCCGAAAGGGCGGTACTAGGCAAAATTTAGAGCGCAAAGGGAGAGTGTCAATACCCGAGTGAACCCGTAGCCTGAACTACGTGCAGGCCTGATTCTCTTTTATGAGGGATACGTAGGTAATCTCATCCCGAGATTCGGTCCTAATTCCTAAATATCAAAATCCGATCCCAAATCAAGTCCAAATTGACAAATCCAAAACGCTTTTCAGAGCCGCATGTGATCAAATGAACCGAAAGGGGGAAACCCTTAATCAGTCGATTTTATTCAGATTACTTCTTTATTACAAGCTGAGCATGAAAATGAAAAAGCACAAAATCAAAGCACACTTTTTATTTCAAAGTCTGGCAAAGTAAGCAGTCAACCCATCCTTGCTTTCACATCTCTCCTTAGCCATTTGCGGTACCTTCCGGTCGAAGCAATAGAAAACAGTGGGTCACTTGGCTCGGTCCTACGAGTCCCCCACGACCGAGTATAACTCCGAAGGCCTGGAATGTTGAAGGGAGGGACACGAAGCACTTCAGAACTCGGCTGCGGCACCTCCTGGCTAAGTCCAAGCTGACAGAGAACACGGAAGGGTGAGTAGAAGGAGAAGCCTGTCAAGCCAGCCACAAACACATGCGTCGAGCCCATGTTGCCAACGATCATAGCAGGAAGCCTCAGCCAATGGCACCGCCAAGCAATGTCATCTTCCTCCGCAGAAGCAAGGAAATCAGCCCAATCATCTTCACTCCCATACATCACGTGAAAGAGACAGTTCCATCCACTTGCACGATACCACCAATCATTGGCTGGGGGTGTCAACAGACTTAATTTGTCACAAAGCCACATCTCTCAAAAAGAGAGAAAACAAGTAAGGAGCCAGATAAAGCCTGAACCGAGTGTCGAGGTAAAATGAATGAGAGAAATAGAAAAAGGAGAGCTGAGTGAGGTCCCTAACGTGCAGCAACAGCAGACTACCACCAAAAACCCTTGTGCGACCAGCATGAACAGCATCTAACCCAATCAAGGTTTCAGTAAGAACCAATGGCGCAACATCCTTGCGAGCCTCAATCTAAGCAGCAACCCCCACCAATGAGGAATTGGGCTGACCAACGGACGGAACCAACAAGAAGGCCGCCAAGAGGCAAATGCAACAAGCCATCATCCTACGACCTTGGTGCTCGAAATCCGTCAAGTCTCCAGGTGGGCTGAACCTCTCGTACAACTGCATGATGTTAATGGCATTACCCCGAGTAAGAAACTCAGCGACGTTACCACTTACACCTAGCTTTGCCTTCAGAATATTCTTCATGCTCTCCCTGATCATAGGAACAACCGGCTCAGCAGAGTCATGGCTTCCGAGATAAGCATGAAACTCCTCGACGGTGGGGCACAGTTCTTGAGAACCAAAGCGAAAGACGTGCACCTCTGGATCCCAGAAGCGCGCCGCCGCATGCAGCAAGTCGGGACGAATTGTAACCTCTCGGAGATGTCTTAGGGCGTAAAGCCGATGCCCTCGGAAGTTCAGCCAGTCGATGCCTTCAAGACTATCCAACCAAGGGCGAAGTAAGGCTTGGTTTAGCATGGTGATGGAAAGAATGGATTTTTGAAGGGAAATGATGAAATGAAGTGTGAATGGCTTACCAAAGGAGAGCCTGGTATTTATAGAAGCTTAAAGTGGGCAACACCACTTCCCCACTAGCCTTGAAACTCATCAAGTTTATCATTTTCAAAATCTTTTCAAAATTCAAACTTTGGAAACTTGGAAAATATTGGAAAAACCACAAGTCAAGCTTTGGGAAGCCATTCTGTTCTGGGGAAGCAGCTAATACGAAGCCATTCAGGCACATTGAAAACGTGCGAGCAGAAGAAAACAACAAAGGACAGCCAACAAGTGGCATTGGAAAACAGCAAGGGACAGTCCATGACAGCAGTCCCGAGCGCTCGGGAGTGAAGTCCCAAGCGCTCGAGACCACTCTCGAGCGCTCGAGAGTATTGCTGTTTTGCAGCAGATTCTAGTTTCCCCATTTTGGCTTCCATGCAACATTGAAACCCTGTTTCATCAAGTTTAACAGTTCCCAGCAGTTGTCTAAGGGGTACAGCAGTTCTGTCCATGTGTTTTGTCGAGTATTCAAGTGTGTTACGTGAAAAATCATAAGTTTTCCAAAGTTTTCACTCCTTGAGCATGTCGGAATCGGTATCAAGGGCATTTGGTCGAATCGAGCAACACGCTCGAGCCATGACGGGTCTCAATGACTGTTTGACGCACTCCAAAAACATGTCTGCACTCCTAATTCAAGCTTTCATCATTCAATTGTACCAAAATCATCATTTTAAATGCAAGTGTCGATTGTCAAAAACATTTTAGTAATTCACCCGGTCCCTTCGAGTCACAGCACTCATTGTCAACTGCGTAGCGCACTCGGTTACGATCAAAAGCCCTTAAATCTAAATTTCATGGTCGATCGCTCGAAAGTTTGTCGTTTGGTGTCGATGTCGAGTTTTATTCCTCACTTTGAGAGTATCGTACGAAATTCGCGTACTCTTTACGTTCTTTCAAAGCTAGACGAACATATTTCATAAAATATAATTCTGTAACAGCAGTGCGAACGAATAAAAGAATAAAGTGCGAATTCTCATAAATGAACACGGTGTTTACAATGAGTGAAGAAAGAAGTACAAAAATTGGGGTAAACACGCGCCCAAATCCTAACTACCGGAGCACGCAGGCCCGAACAGAACAGAGGCACGCAGGCCCAAAATCTACAACTACGCTGGCATGCAGGCCTATGTACAAGGTAAAGCTAGCAAAGCAAAACACGAGGCTCAGACCCGTCGAATTCTCTTCTGTCGTGGTCCCTCGGACTCAGAACTCTCGGGCTCGTCATCACCGTCGTCGTTAGGAGAACCAGAAGCAGTACTCGAGTCCGACGTCCCCAGGACACGTGACTCGGAGGACTCCTCTGTCCCCTCCTCTGACTCCTCCGGCTCGACGCGAGCTGGTCTCCGCTGAGACGCCTCCCGAGGCAAAACCTTGAACCATCCCGCACCCGCAGCAGGCCGTGGCGCACGTCCTGCACCCCGACCTCGCGTGCTGGCAGGAACGGGAGGGCTCGCGGTGCCCTGCGGACGCATCCTAGCTGAACGTCGTGGCTGCACCTGCATATCACAAACATTTTCTCATTTTGTGCATATTCGAATGTAACTTTGCTCAAATCGAAATATAGAATATATGTGCATGTTATACCTGAGTGGCAACAGGAGAAGCAGTCACAGGGGCAGGTCTCGTCTGAAGGGCTCTCCCTTTAGCGCAGTCCTTCAAGAGGTGGTGCATCCCCACCATCAGCATCACGGCTTGCTCAGCCCACTGTCGCAGCACCTGCAGAATGATCCAAGATCCAGAATATGCAAACAGGGAATGGTCAATATACAAAGCAAGCAGAAATGTTGTTTATACCTGAGCAGGAAACCGCATCGGCGGCTGTGGGAGACGTGGCACGTCGATCACCTCCCGTGCGCCCGACGAACTCGTCACGCCTATAGTCCACTTCAGAGTCGGCAATGCTGGTGGTGCTGAAGTCTCCGCAGTCTCTGGAACCCTCGTGCTCCCCTCTCCCCTACCTCCAGTACCTGCACCTCGCCCACCAGCAGGGGCTCTAGCACCTCATCCCCGACCCCGTGCAGAGCAACCACCGCGGCTCCGCGCTCGTCCCTCCGAGCTCCCACTCCAGCTACCCGTCTCTCGAACTCCTCCTCCACCTTCAGGCTCCTCGCTAAGTACCGATCTGCATAAGCTGCGTAGTCCAAGGAGCGTCGAAGGTGCCTCTCGAGATCCGTGTCTGGCGCGGTGAACAGCTCAAGCTCAGCGCGAGTGTAGGACTCAGTCCTTTGCACGCGTGGAGGAAGCAGACCAGGAACCACGAACGCTGAAAGACCAAGTGACTGTCAAGTCACTCGATCCCCCAGGTACCATTGCTAGCCTAGAGGGCACTCCAGTAGGACCCTGCTCCGTGTCACCTCCTGACTCCTCGGAAGGAAGTCAGCCTCCATCCCCGCCCACCTGTCCCAGCGAACCCGCAATTCAAATTTTGGATTCATTCATAAGTCTACTCGCCGAAAAATTTGATAAAAGAAAAGCAAGAAGTGTCGATCGTACCACAACCCCTGTCAGGTTATCCAGCCAGCGCCGGAAAGTCATCACCTCCCCTCGTCACTCCTTCATTCTCCGGTATGCCTTACCCCAGGCTAAGCCGCGTGGAAGTAAGTTCGGGTCCGTACAAGTATTCTCGGGTGGGAACATCCCGAGAACCTTGTAAGCCCAAAGCTGCAAGTTTCGTAATTCAAGTCGAATCAATCTCAAATGCATAATTCAAGTCGAAAAGCGGTCGAAAACAATTCAAAAGCAATAATTCAAAGTTATACCTCAAACAACCGCCAATACCCTCCAACTGTGTCTCCAACCCCGCGAGAAGCAGCTCCAAGGAGACAGTAGAGCGTGCACAGAGCAGCACCTCCCCAGTCGAAGCGTCCCGCCTGTCCCAAGTCAACCAAGCCCGCTAGATAGCACAGGTGCACCCGACTACGCCTGTTCTTGAACAGAGAAGCCCCGAACAAGTATAGCAAGTATGCCCGGGCCATCTGGGCCGCCTCCTCGTCGGTCGCAGACTCGTGGTCCAAGTACTCCACGAACTGCCCGTAAGCTGCCATCCCCCCGCTGTGGCGTGGCACTCGCCCAAGGAACCACCTCAAAGCCGCGTCGTCCAGCACCAGACTCGAGTCGTAAGGGATCGGGTATCCTCCAACCCTGAGCCCTGTGATCGCTGCGAAGTCGAGTGGCGTCACCGTCATCTCCCCAAGCCAGAAGTGGAAGGTATTGGTGGTGTCCCACCACCTCTCCGCTAGCGCTGTAAGCACAGCCCGGTCCACCCTCACCACTGTCAGCAGCTGTACGAAGGGTCCGAACCCTGCCGCCTCCACCATGCTTGCACCCTCTCAGGCAAAACCCTGAAGTGCGCCAGTGAGCTGGCTGAGCCCCCATGGCCGTACACATCCGTCGTGCGCTGTTTCAACAAAGCAAGAAATAGCATCAAATCTCAAGCAGAAAATAAAATTTGAAGTAATTTGCGAAATTCAAGAAAAGATAGTGATCGGAAACTCACCGTGGCCCACCCCGAAGAGACGTGTGAAGCTCGGTCCCGGAGAAGCATCTCCTCAGGGTAGTCAGTGTAGCCGGGGACGTAAGCCGTCATCCCCACAGGCTCAAAAAAGTGTAGTCAAAGAGCATACGTAGCCGGAGTGAACTCAGGCCGCTCCCCCGCCAGGTAGGCTCGTCGCTCCTTCAAGTAGGCTTTCGCCTCATCTACCGCGGTAACCCGTACCTCAACCGTCGCCTCAGCATCCACCCTATCCCCTCCCAACTCCTCCACCTCCGGTACAACCACCTCCGGAGTGCCCGAGCCCGCTCCGCTCAGCAAAGCCCCTAAAAGCAACGCCGAAGCCCGGTCCTCAGGCGTACTAGCGTCCCTCAGCACCGCCGTAACCCCAGAGTCGAGACCAAACGCGTCCAAGATATCCCGAGGCTCCGCATCCTCCAGGAAGTCCCCATCCGCGAAGGGAACAGGGCATGAGGCCCCGATCCCGCTGTCCCCACTCCTCGGCTCTAACACCATCGCCGTCCTCAGCATCGGCGTCTCGCTGAACTGTCCACCAACTACCTCCTCACCACCGCGGTCGGCTATCCCCCTGTCACTCGCCTGCTCGGCAGACGCAAACAACTCCTCCACGGTAGGAGTGAGAGGCCTGCCCGTACCCCCGCCTCCACTGCCCGAATCTCTGTCCCCGCTGCCGGAGCCCCCTACGACCGCCACTAAACTCCCTCCGGCGACCCCCTGGTCTCCAGCAGCCGCCACCACCGTGGCACTAGCCGTGGCGTCCCCGCCGCTGGGCTCCGCCCCTGCGCCACCGCCATTCCCCCCAGCTGCCACCACCATGGCACCAGCCGTGACCTCCTGACCGCTGGGCTCCGCCCCTTCGCCGCCACCGACCACCCGGTCTTCATCCCCTCTCGCCATGCCAAGATCGAGAGAGAGAGAGAGGATCGCAAGATCGTGAGAGAGAGGATTGAGAGAGTCGAGAGAGTGAGAGCAGTCGAGAGAGAGGGAGAGCAGTCGATCTGGTTCTCGAGCGCTCGAGAACCAGGGTTTTAACCCCCAAATCAAAAAAGGAAGATGAAAGGGCGGTGGACCCCAGCGATGGTCCCAAGCACTCGACACCACTCCCGAGCGCTCGGGAGTGGGTCCAGAGCGCTTGACTCTTTTCGTCGCCATGCCATTTTTTGTGCTTTTCATAAGCTTATGCATTTCACCTTGATTAATGATTATTGTCTATCAAGAATTTTTACAAAATCAATCTCAGTCCTGTTTAAGTCCGAGTCGAGACAAAGCAATCGACGGTGGATTTTGTTTCGTGATCTATTCTGGATCATCCTCATTTGCGCAAAAAGTTCTGCTTAGAGGTCGATAAAAGTTTCCTAAATTCTACAATCGTCGATGTATTCGCAAGAAGTTTTACCCAGCGCGTAATATTTCTTTCATCATTTTGTCCACCGAACAGAGTAGCGGATGGGCCCCATTTCTTGTTTCTATCATTATCAGAGCATTTGTCGATCTCTTTCTAGTGCATGCATTACACGTGTTTGCATTTGCCCCAAAGAACTACGCTGGTCTGATCCCTACAAACGGGGTACGTAGGCAGTCTGAAAAAGACACGACCTCATGCATTGAGTGCTTGTATGCTTTTTATTTGCATTTAATTCGTAAATTGAGGATTCGATTTGGCTCGAATTGGGTTGTCTCGATCTTTGGGCGACACTCGCATCCAAACATGATGCCAAGCGCCGTCCAAAGAGGGGCAACTGTAGACACCCCAATTTGGACTTGTCGAATTTCCTTAATTTGTGGCCCTGAGGCTCCCCGATGATGAATATGGATCAAAACAAGCCATGTACCAATTGAGACGTTGCTCCTTAAAGGATTTGAAAAGGAAATGGTCAAAATCAGTCCCAAGCGCTTGGAAGCAGTTCCAAGAGCTCCAAACTATTTTCCAAAAACCACTGGCCTGGCTCACTCTCGAGCGCTCGAGAGTGAAGTCCCAAGTGCTCGAGACCACTCCAGAGCGCTCGAGACCTCTCCCAGTGCCCAATGGGTGAAAAAGATTCCCACTATCCATGCAAGGCATCATTGCATTCCCCTTGAGCCGCCTTAGGTGAGTCAACACTCAACCTCAATCAGAGAAGATATCAGCTGAAGATTTCTTTCTTTAAAAAAGGGTTTATTTCAACATTTCATTTTTCAAAACCATGGGTTATATGCTCTATATATATACCTGGTTTTTCAGCTGAAGAGGGGGGCTACGAAAGTTCTCTCTCTCTAAACCCCTCCTCTTTTCTTTCTCTTGTTCAAGGGAAAAAGCTTTCAAACTCAAACTTCTTTCCCAGCTTCAAAAGTTTTTTTTTTTAAATCATCAAGGAAAAGGGCAAGAAATCCAGAACACTCTTAGCTTCTGATCTCTTATCTTTTTCACTCTACATTCACCTTTCACAACCATCCACGGAGCAAAGTGTCAAGCAAAGGTAGAAATATTTCTATCCTTGGTTCAAATCAAGAGGCTGTTCTCCCTTCTGAGGGGGGTCTCTCAGCCTGTCCCAGTCCTTAATGCTGGGTGCATGGTTGGGAGACCTTAGTGAAAAAGCAAGAGCAAAGAGTCCACGAATAATATTTTCCCAAAACCCCTACTGGAAACACTCTTGAGCGCTCAAGAGTGCTCCCGAGCGCTCGAGACTGTTTCCAGTCCCATGCATGGCATTTTGGTAAGCAGTAGGCTGGGGGTGAGGTGCACTTTTAAATAAAATGGTTTTATTTTGGCGTGCAGACACAGAAGATCATTTTTCCTAAAACAGAAATGTTTCTTACAAATCTCAAGTAAGAACAAAGTTTTCCTAAGTTAAAAATAAGATCTTCTCTTGTTAAAAACTTAGATAAGGGTGTTTGCATGATGAAGTGGTGCCATTTTCTATTTGAGAGTAAGCTGGCATGCAGCTCACTCCCAAGCACTCAAAGCCATTCCCGAGCGCTTGGGAGTGCATGCATGCCATTGCTGTCCATTTTTCCAGTTTTCTGTGTTTTCTGAGCTTCTGCATGCATAGATGTGTACATTTGCTCTTTAAAATTGTAGATCTGTTCGTGCAATGGCAAGGATACATGATTTGAAAACTTGAGGTCCTATCTCAGTCTTTCAAGTCCTCTGCTGAGCCAGTGGTCTGCTTAATAGTATTTCATTTTGCAGTCTTTACATTATGTCTTGTCAGTACTAACAGAATGTGCAGGTGGGGTTCAGACACTCCCAAGCGCTCGAGAGTGCTCTCGAGCGCTCGAGAGTGAAGCCAGTGAGCAGTGTTTCATTTCATGTTATCTTGCTGTCTTTCATCACATAATCACCCCCCCTATACACGTGCACCAGCATACACTGTTATTTGGCATCCTATTTGTGACTAACAAACTCTACAGGATTTGGTCAGTAACACTCCCAAGCGCTCGAGAGTTGATCCAGTGGCAGTTTACACTGCTTTGCCATCATGCATGTGTCCATCATCATTTCATCACTCCTTGTACACAAGCACCAGCATACACCTTCTATTTGCTATACTTGTGGATACCTGCTACATGCTTAATGAAACAAAATCTCTTTGAAAAATCCCACAAATGTTTAGTAGAGACCGACATCGCATCGGGCGAGGGGGGTGCCGTAAAACCCTTCCCCCCTCGTAACATGGCTTCCGAACCCTCGAATGATCTCTGGTTTTCAATTCAAATCAATCAATTTTCAAATCAAAAACGATTTCTCGGGTGGCGAACCATAAATCCGGGTGGCGACTCCTCAAATTTTTCAAATCGATTCGATGGAGTGGTATGTTTTTCGGGCCGCCCCGATCTCACCCGGGGCTATGGTAGCCCACACTCTTTCTATGTTATTTTAATGCATTTCAATTGTATATCCTATTGCTTGTAAGTTATGGGTTCGGGTGGGTTTTGGCTACTGAGCGTCATCGCTCATGGTACTATGTTGCCCTGGTAACTCGAACGCCAGGTACTGAAGACGGAACAAAAGTGTCGTACGATGCGATCAAGTTCAACCCTAATGAGGAAGAAGCTGAAAACTTGGTTTCCATGTGCATAGTCGCTCTGATTAATTTAAGTCGACTTTATTTTGGAAGCTTCTAAGTTTATTTGGAAATTGTAATGTTTTGATTTATTCGAAATGGTTTTAAAATAATGACATTTGCTTTTAAAATGGTGACGCAGTAAATTTATGAATTTCTTTTGTGGAAATGATCTTTTCATTATTTTTTTTAATGTCTTCGAATTTTCGGGGCGTTACAAGATGATGGTACCACTTCTCAATATATCATTGAATCCTACGTATATTGCTTTTCCAACAAGTAGGGAATCACAGTCTTTGGCAAGGGAGAAAAGTAGTACCTGTGTCTTTCGCATGAAGAAAGCGGTGGATTTTAATTTTTGTTAATGTTTTTTATTTTTTATTTATTTCCTCTTATCAAGCATTTTTTTCCCTGTCATTTTTGTTCTTTTCCGTACTAAATTTGCCATCTAGAATTTTGTTTTTGGGTGCAGAAGCATGTGACAAAGTGTCAAAGTTGGATTGCACGCAGCACACATGGTCTGGACCAAAAAAATAGGTGGTCTGGGCGAATATTTCAGAATGTCCAGTTTGTCGTGTAGTAAAGGTTGGTCTGGACTAGACAATCCGTGGTCTGGACGAGAATATCAGGAGGTTCAACTTTTGTGCATCCATAACGGTGGCTCGGACAAGCCCGCACATGATCCGGACCAGGAGAAATTTATTTGTGAAAAAAAAAAAACAGAACAACAAGGGGATGCACCATGGTCCGGACCATGACATTTGGTAGGCCGGACATCAATAACAAAAGTTTGACTTTTTGGTTCACCTACGGATGGTCCGGACCGGAAAATCGGTGGTCCGGACTGAAATATCAGATTATCCCGGAGTGCGGCTCAGTTTGGGTTGCTCAGGACCAGTCCGCCCGTGGTCCAGCCGAGCGGGATTTCCGAAAAAAAAAAAAAAAAACCCATCAGTCGTATAAACCCACCTTCCCCACTTCACCCTACCCATCTCGTCTCATCCCCCTCTCACCGTCTGGCCCCTTTGGTCCACGATCTACTTCAACCGGCTCACGTCCTTATCAAACCAAGTCCATATTCGGACTCCCCAGCGCGTGGGCTGTCTCCAACCGGTCTCTGTTTTGATTCTTCGGTGAACTTTTTCGGTGAACTTTCCTACGCCCTCCATCTTGCTCCAGTACCCTTATTTTACTTATTTTCTTTCCTTTCTTCACTATTTTTGCCTTGTTTTTAGTCCTTTTTGAGTCATGTCCATGGTCTTATTTTATTTTCTTTTTGCTTAGTTTTGCATTCTCTTTTAATTTCATTTGTTATTTTCAACGTCTTGTTCTATGGAGACTGACACTTTGCAGGTTTTCGTGTTCAAGTTGGGAGGAGTTCCACTTTCTCCCACATCTTTTTAGTTTGCATGTCTCTGTGCCTGAGGTGATATCTTTCCTCTCTTGTCTTACCTTTTAGTGTGCTTGTTTTCAATGAGGACATTCAACGGTTTTAAGGTGGGGGGAGTGACCCTTTGGTGCTTGTTCATGTTTAGAGTCTTTAAAATTTTGAAAATTTCAAAAATAGTGGGATCTTTCTTGCACGGGACTTGGAATTTTTCGAGATACTTGTTGGTTGCTCGAGCTGAGACATGTTGCAAATTGGGTTGGTATTCTACAGATTTCCAGTTCTTTATGCTATCTTGTTAATGCGCTTCTCAATGGCACATGCATTTTGCATCTTTCTGCACTTCAAGTCTATTTGGGCTTAGTTTGCTTGTGGGTGTCATTTGAACTTTCTCGATGGCTAGATTAGTGGAGACTTACGCCCTAGTGAGCTTTTGAGCCTTATATTTTATTGGAGTGGTGTCACGTAACTTCTTAGTTTATCAATGGAAAGAATATAAACAATGTACCCAAAAAATTTAACTTTACATTCTTGCCTTTCTCCAAACACAACAAAAGAAAGGAAACACAACAAAAGGAAAAAAAAAAAAAGAAAACAAAGAAGAAAGGGGCACCAATATGTTTGAAAAGGAGGAATCATTGTTTTATGGTTGAAAGATGTTGAAAGGTTGGAAAAGAGATAAGGCGGAATTGATTTAATGTTAAGGGGCAGACACTTCATATTCGCCCCAATAAGTTGTCTTGAAATACTTGCCTCTTCTCGGATATTTGAATTTGATTTATCCTAGCCTTGAAACATGACCATTCACCCAACGCTACAACTATAAATGAAATCCTATTCGATCCTAGGGGTTATTGAAAGTGGATTGATGGATGTGAGAGTGAGTTCAAACGCTTGGTGTTCTGTTCATGAGACCGTGTGTCCACTATATAAAGTGTTCTTTTCGTGTCGTAGTGTGCGAAGTGTTTTGCTTTCAATTACATAACTTCCAAACCGCATACTTGAGAGTTCATAATACACTTTGTTTCAAGCGATTTTATATGTGAGTGCATGACACTGTGAGAATTGAAGTCGAAGCTCGGTCCTGAGAGACCTTTGAGTGGCATTTCATCCGTGACTAAGTCCAAGTGTTCGCACGCGCTAAATTAGGTGCCACGGTTTATATGCATGTCTTGATAGCATTTTGAACTGGTGTTGCTTAATATACTTGTGCAATGACTTTGTGCCTTGGCTTGAGAGATTGATGAGTTACTTGTAGGTTGTGGGTTCTGTGTAAGAGGATTCATGGTGCTTTGTGGGTTATCACTGTTAAAAACCCTCACGAGACTTCACTTGTCCTACCGGGGCCACCCGGGGGTTTAAAAGAACTATCCATTTTATTTGTTTTCTTTAGTTGCATTTTATTTTCTTTGCTCGAGTACTAGCAAAGTGTAAGTTGGGGGGTGTGATAGGTGCTTGAAAAACACCCATTTAATCCTTCTAATTTATGTCTTGTCGGTCCCTATACATTGTTACTTGATATGTTTTAGCAGTTTGTGGTGTTTGTAGGCCTTGGAGTCCGATGAGCGTGAAAACGTACAAATTGAAAGGTCTTATAGAGTACTGTTGCGAAGATTGGTGACCATATATTTGGTGGAGAAAATAAATTAGCAATGGACTTGGGTTTATGAATTTTGCTCTTGTTAATACATGTGGACTTGGTGGGACCAGAAGTTACAATTATGATTTATTACAATTCAAGCCTTGGCTGATGGAGAAAGAGTTAAAGGAATTGTTTTCTAGGGTGAACTCTCGGACGTACGAATAAAAATGGAAAAATAGGTTTTGCCTTGGTAGCTTATATAAGAGGAATACATAGCACATAAAGAGGATGCTGGAGAGACCATTCGACTGAGAGCAAAATAGAAGAAAAAGCTGCGCACGTTCCCATGGCCGGCTAAACCCCTTGTCTAGGGGGAAGATGAAGCACCGTTCCAAGTAACTATGTATATGTATAGGTTTAGGTTTTAATATTCAGATCGATTGTAAAACTCAGAACCGTTTTCATTGAAATTGAATGAATTGATTTTAATTCTTTCTATCAATTGAGTATTTGTATTCTAGATTTCAAATACCTAGTTTTGCACTGGTTTTCACTAATTGAGGTTGGAGTTTTGAGATAGATTATGTTCGTAAGACGGATCGTGCTGTTAGGTGGCCAAACCGTGCTACTGAGAGACGGTCCGTGCTATGGGATAGTCTATGCCTTTTAACAACCTGATTATTTTCTTGACGATTATCAAAAGTGTTTGCAAGCCCAAGTGATAGGCTATGCATATGTTACGTGGTCGGGGTGAATTCGAACCCTAGATTTTCTCTCCAATCATTACAAACTTTCCATTTAATTTATTCTCTTAGTTTAATAAATACTCCAAATTCAAGCAACCAAACTTCCTTTGCCCGGATTAACTTAAAAATTAATAGAATTTTGTCATAACTCAGCCATACTGTCTCCGACGGAATGATACTCGGTCTTAACCACTATTCTACGGAGTAGTAGTTAATTCTCAATTTTATAAATTTATTTTTGACACGGAACGACGCAGTCAGTAACACTAAGTGTTATGCCTTTAAAGGTGGTTAGAAGTAAAACCTAGTTGTCCCATGACTGTGGAGTCCAAGATACATTGAGTTTAGAAGAGACAAAGTCCCAAACATGAGTAGAGAATGGATAATTAAAAAATAAATGATCTTTAACTCTCACTGCCACTACAAAGGCTACAACAAGAAGAATGCTTAATTCCAAACAAAACAAGCCTATCCTCAGTTGTAAGTCTTATGAATTGCAAGCTAGGCAATAACACTATATTTGAGCCTCTTTTTTCAATTTCAAGCTGATTTACCCAATAATAATAATAATAATAACACTACATTTTGGAATTTGAGAAGGGAACGACATTATGTGACTCCATGGAATCTTAGGATATTGGGTCCTCAAGTGGTTCCAAAGGGATGAAATAAAGAACTGACCATCAAGGGTAAGAGCCCATCTGTATGTGTCAACAGATTCAACTACAGGAGGAAGAGATTGCCGTATCTCATTTAGTTCAAAGGTTTGAGTGACTGTAAATGTCCACAGACTATTTCTAAGGACAATTGAGACCAAGGTATCTTGAGGAAGGCCCAAATCATAAATGATTCTGGGGCCAAACTTGTCAACAAGTGGACCAAGTGGGTGCCAATTGTCAAACCAGAGAGAGGTGGACTGCCCATTTCAATAATGGACTTGATGTGTGAGTGGACAAGGTGTCTAATATTGAGTAGTTTCCTCCAAACCCAAGATGGATTTCCAGGCATTTTAATACTCCAAAAAGTTCTTACCTTTAAGAATGTAGGACTTGACCCATTAGCACCACATGGACTGTTCTCCACCTGAAATTAGAAACCAAATATGCTTAGCCACAGCAGCCGTGTTCCATGGTTGGATAGACTTGAAACCAAGACCACATTCGCTTTTAGGAGAGCAAAGATGTTCCCAAGACACTTTAGCTCCAAAATTCTTAAAGTCGAAGCCAGACCAAAAGAAGGATCTAAGTAGAGATTCCACTTCCTTTTTTTTTTTTGTGGGTAAATCAGCTTGAAATAGAAAAAAAAGGCTAACTGAATATACAGCCTACAAGGGGCATACCCCAGGAGGAAACAAAAGAAAAAAGAAAAAAAAAGAGAAAAGAAAAGTGTCTCTTAAGCCAAATGGCTACAAGATACTAAATAGGGGATACTAGTTGTTTCCATTCCATCTAAAGAAGAGGGTTCGGAAACAACGGATCAGATGAACCGAAAGATATGAGATTGAGTCTGGTACAAGACTAAAAATGAAGACAAAATGAAAACAAAATGGTTAGAACACCATTTGTTTCCTTAGCATTCTACGCATCCACAAAAAAGGAACATAGCACCATGCTATGGCTGAAATCTGGAATCCGAATCACAAATAGTAGCAGTCCGGGTAGTGATGAAGTATATGACGTACAAGGATGCCAAGGTAGCTTTGTCAAGGCTACCTTAAGGCACAATTACAGTAGATGAACCATCAGCTGGGCAGCAGCAAGCAGTTAGCAATCCAAATCAATTGCAGTACACTAACGACACTACTACAACCACTAGGTTAGAGCAGAAGTACAACAGCTCTAGCAGCTTCCAAACGGCACAACTACAGCAACAACTAATAGTACAGCAGCTTGTCTAAAAAACAAAGCATAGCAGTAGAAGCATTATAACTGCCTACTACACAGCAGCAATGATCTAAAGATAGCAAAAACAAACCGAAAAGAAAATAGAAGAAGGCTAGGGACAAGCCCCCTAGAAAGGCATAAACAGCCCAAGGGACAACCCCCCTAGGGTAGGTATGAAACAAACAAATGTAGAATCGTAGCCATTACAGGCAGTCCGGACTCAGCAACTGACAGCAGAACAGAGATGTAAAAGAAGTAAAATAGAGCTAAGGACAAGCCCCCTAGAAAAGCATAAACTTTCCAAGGGACAACCCCTCAAAGATAGGTCAAAGCCACCAAAATCAGAATCGTCATAACCATGGTCCAACAAATGAGACCAGTTACAAAACAACTGCTAGCATCTAATATTCAGAAGCAAGGTAGGAAGATATGCCAAAACAACTAACATTCAGCTGCCAGATGTCAAAAACAGATTAGATCAGAACCTTCATAACCATGGACCAACAAAAGCAGGGAATGAAGCTAAGCTAGAACAACTAACAATCAGCTGCCAGAACAACTAACAAATAACAAAAGCGAGGTATGCAATAGAGGATTGACTCCATCCAGCCAACTCCATAACATAAGCAGCAAAGAAAGCTAGCAAAGAGAAGAATTTAAGATCGTAGCAGCAACAAAAAAGAAAGGAAAATGCTTTATCTACTCCCCTTCGAACTCCCTCGAAACCTAACTCACCGATACTCTAAAAGCAAAAGGGAGGTCCTCAACTCCCTCGACTAACCCTCACAATATGACTCCCACTAACTTTTACCCCCACTCTCAAGGAAGTTGAGGCTCAAGCACACAGCTCACAGGTTCACACATATGCTGGCACACTCAAACCAAAGGACAGAGGCAGAGAATTAAGGTTTCCAGGGCTGGAAACACCTTCAGTAGCTGCAGTAAATAACCATGAGATAAGATTAAGGTAAATACCTTATAAATAGAAGTATTAGTAGCCAGTATCCCTATTGTTGACCTGTTGCACCTTGCCTAGCTAGCACAGTAGGTAAACAAGTGAGATGCAAGAGGTAATTGCAAAACCAGACACCAATCACCAGCAATTACATTATTGACCAATGTTCCACTCATGTATAACCCAGTCTGCTTGTAATGATTGTGTATTGGATAATGATAAAATTCTTGCTCTAATCATGGAATAGATTTTGTGAACATCTACCTCACAAGAACAAAATTTCCCTTGAAATTTTCTCATATTCCTCTCAATCCATACATGATAAACGGAGGCAGTAAATACCAATTTGGTAATGACAGCTTTAATAGACCTGCCTCGTATGTTAGAGAGAAAATTGACCCACTCAGTCCAAGTTCTAGAGGGCCAGGAAACATGCAGTTTGGAAAGGATAGTGTCCCACACTTGTTGAGAGAAGGAACAATTGAAGAAAAGGTGGTCATGGCTTTCACTCCCATAGCAGAAGCTGCACTGTAAAGAGTGATTAAGGCCAAAAAGTGCTAGCCTATGTGCATTGGATAACCTATTCTGAATGACTAGCCAAGTGATAAAGCTACATTTTGGGATGTGGGCTGAAAACCACACCAATTTATGCCACACAACTTTTGGAAATGGAGCTCTCAATTTGTTCCAAAGGGAGGCAATTGTGAACTGGCCGTTAGGATTGAGGGTCCATATGATGCGGTCAGGCTCACTCAATCTGGATGGAATTAATGGTGCAAGGTTCTTCTGATCTCATTGAGCACCCCATTTTGGGTAATGGGAAAAGCCCAATTTGTATTGAGAATTATGTGGGACACTAAAGCATCTTTAGCCAGAGTCAATTGTAAGTCTGAGGCCAACCTTATCTATCAAAGGGCCAAGTGGATGCCAGTTATCATACCATAGAGAAGTGGAATGGCCATTCCTTAGCACACTAAGAATAAAGGGCTACATTAAAGGTCTTATACTAAAGAGTTTCCTCCAAACCTAGGAGCAATCACCTGGAATTTTTAGATTCCAAAAATTCCTCCTTTTTATTAAATATGATTTAACCCATTGACACCACATGGACTGTTCTCCCCTCGAGATGAGGAACCAAATGTGTTTGGCAATGGCAACTTTATTCCAAACTTGCATTGACTTGAAACCAAGCCCTCCTTCCTATTTAGGGGAGCATAGATGTTCCCAAGAGACCTTAGCACCAGATTTTCTAAGGTCAGAGCTAGACCAGAGAAAAGCCCTAAGGATTGACTCAACTTCCTTTATGACCTTTTTAGGGATGATGAAAAGAGAGGACCAATAGGTTTGCATGGAGAATAGAACGTTCTTAATCAACTGCATCCTACCAGCATAAGTGAGGTCCCTATTTGTCCAAGACTTAGTTTTAGCGATAATGCTATCCACTAAGCGCTGACAGTCAGAGGCCTTGAGTTTAGTGGAGAGAAGAGGCACTCCAAGATATCGGACAAGCAGAGTACCATCCGTAAACCCTAAGACACCCAGAATAGTTAACCTAGTGCTTATGTTGACCCCAGAGAAATAAATGCTACTCTTTCCAGGACTAGGAGAGAGACCTAACAAACCCTGAAACTCAGTGAGAGCATCTTTAATGTGATTGACTGAGCTCAAATCTCCCTTGCAAAAGATCATAAGATCATCAGCAAAACAGAGGTTCAAAATCTTAGTAGCTCCATATCTCCAGTGATAGTGGAAATCAGGAAGGAGGGATTTCTCCTTAAGGAGACAAGTGAGAACCTCCATAACAATGACAAATAGGTAGGAGGACAAAGGGTCTCCTTGTCGGAGCCCTCTTTTCCCATGGATGTAACATGTAACTTCCCCATTGATGCTAAGAGAGCAGTTGGCAGTGGTAACACAGGCTTGGAGCCATTTGATCATTGTGGGGATGAAAATTCATGGAAGATAGAATATCCCACAGAAAATCCCATCTCACATTGTCATAAGCCTTCGTAATATCCACTTTCATAGCACACCTATGAGAGGATGAGGATTTGTGATGCCCTCTCATAAGTTCCTGGGTAAGAAAAATATTGTCGGAATCCTCCTACCTTTAACAAAACCTAATTGAACAGGATCAATTAAGGTAGGGAGAGCAGCCTGCAGTCTTCTAGCAAGAATTCTAGAGATGCACTTGTAGATAGTATTACAACATGAGATAGGTCTAAAGTCCCCAACCTTAGAAGGGTTAGGAACTTTCGGGACAAGAGCTACAATAGTAGAATTTGCTCTTCTAAGCATTTGACCAGACCTAAAGAAAGCTTTAACAGCAACAGTGACTTCATGACCTATGATAGGCCAAGCTTTCCTAAAGAACCCAGCATTATAGCCATCAGGATCAGGGGCATTGGAAGGATTGAGAGACCAGAATGTATTCTTGATTTCAAGGTCAGTTACTTCCCCTATCATAGCCAACATTTGACTTTCAGTAAGTCTCTTGTTGACTAACTGTTGAATCCAAGGAAGACCCTGATAAGGAGATGAATGAGTTGTTCCCAATAGATTGGTGTAGAAGTTGACAAAACTAGACTTAATAGTCTTTAAGTCATGAGTGAGAGACCCATCATCCAAAACTAGACTAGTAAGCTTACTTCTATTTCTGGAATTGCTCATAGATTTAAAGAAATAAGAGGTACACTGATCCCCCAGTTTCAGCCATTGGATTTTGGATTTATGCTTAGCTAGGCTCTCCTTAGCCTTAAGCAATGTGAGAAATTGCTTATGAACAACCTTCTCCTGACTTACAATTGATAGATTGGTAGGATGAGCAACTAGGTCTTGCTGCAGGGATTCAAGAAGTTGCCTAGAGTTAGCAACCCTTTTAGAAATATCACTAAAGTCAAAAGTATTAATCTGCTTAAGCTCAATTTGTAACAACTTATGCTTCTCACAGACACAGAACATAGGATTCCCAATGATCACCCTCCTCCAAACTCTTTGTATCACAGGTAAAAATTGGGGGTGATCAGCTAAGAAATCAAAAAACTTGAAAGGTTTGTTAGATTTCTTAGGATTAGGAATCATGTAGGCAATAGCTGGAGAATGATCACAAATTCCAGGGGTGAGAAAATGTGCAGAATAAGAGTTATAAGCCTTCATCCAATGTTCATTGACTAGTACTCTATCCAGCTTAGTACTAACAAAATGTGCAGAGTCCTGCCGATTGGTCCAAGTGAGAAAATAACCAAAAAATCTAAGATCATCCAGTTCCAAAGCATAAAGGCACTGATTGAACTCATTCATATGGGGGCCCGATTAGTAATGCCCCATACTTTTTCATTAGGGAACCTAATGGCATTAAAGTCCCCAAGCACAATCCATGGGGATGAGGAATTAAGCTGTTGGAGGCTAGACCAAAGTGCCTGCCTGGACAGATAACTGTTAGCTCCATACACAAAAGTTGCTAAAAAAGCCAGCCCCACCCCTCCCCCCCCCCACCCAACACACGCACACATGCACACACACTTAGGATGCGCCTCACAATGCAAAAACTGGTCTGATCGATCTAACACTTGAACTTGTATTACATTAGGATCCCAACATATTAGAATTCTGCCCAAGAGAGCTTGAAGGTAATTATTCACAAAATTCCAATGGGGACAGATGTAACTTATTATTCTTGAAGCTGAGGCTTCCTTTATTTTATGCTCTAGCAAACCCAACAGTGATAACTTGTTGTTACTCAAAAAACATTTAACTTCCTTTTGTTTGATTGGATCGTTAAGACCCCAAATGTTCCAAAAACCAATGTTCAAAGGTTGCATAGACATAAAACATATTACAAGCAGAACAAGGTAATTAAATGGTAGAAAATGGAAGTATTAGAGTACTGCCCTGACAAAAAGGATACCATTGAGTGAATTCCCTTATCTGATCAAGGGACAAGAGGTTGCTCCTAGCTTGCTTCCTTAGTCTTTTCATGGCAGACCTAGAAAGTGCCTTATTTGCATCCAATGCAGCAATTGCCTTCTTAGTTCCTTCAGGAGGATCAGGGGTTGGAGGAACTTTTATCTCAAAATTCTTTGGTACAACAGAATTCTGGCCATGTAAACTAGTGAATTTATGTGTGCTAGTGGACTCCACTTCCAGTGAGGCTGCTGCCTCTGCCCCTTGATTACTACTCACCACTCCTTCTAAAACTTCCAGTAACTCCTCCTCAGAATCACTAGAGTCCTCCCCATGTAATCGAGTAACAGAGGTATTAATTGGAGTGCCTGATTGCTGAAGTTCTGATGTAGTAGGATTGAGTACAAGGTAAATCAGCTGCCCTTGATTGGTGTATTCACGGCCAACCTTTTGTTTTCCATTACCCACTGTAGTCCAAACTTGTGATTCAGGTTGATGTGGAAGAGAAGATGTGGAGGCTTCCTTAGCACATTTACTTGTGTGATGACCAAATACATGACGTATATTACACAGGGGGGGGGGCTTGGTACTCAACAGGAATAACAACAGACTCTCCTTCAACAATGACTGTAACCTCATCAGGTAGAATTTGCTCAGCACTTACCTCAATGCAAATTCTAGCTTTTGTTGATTTGGTTTGTAGTAGCCCTGGCTGTCTAGTTGTCTTAGCAGTGGCTTGATCTACATGCAGAGGTCTCCCAATTGTGCTAGCCACCCTACTCAAGCACTCCTGGTTCCAAAGCTCTAATGGAAGATCATATGATTTCACCCAAGCTGGGATTTCGATAGGCTGATCTTGAGCAGGCTTCATCATCCTGTGCGAATCCTTGAGGACAAGGTATTTTTGGGAGAAAAAGTAGGGGGCCCCAATCAAGGACTTGCATTTTAGCTTGTTCATCCTTGAATTCAAACAGATTGAAACCTGCCACATCAGGTTTGACAACAACAAAAAGATCTTTCCATTGATTCCTCGTAGTGGAAACTATGAAGGGGTAGGCCTTTTGCCCATCAAGAAAGTGCCCTCCCAAGTACTTGTTCCATTTGCTACCATGTACTTGTTCCATTTGCCCACATCAATCAATTCGATGTCTATTTCCACTATAGCTTATTTTCCTTTTTGTAGGTTTGGAAAATACTCCAATTTCATGTCCATAGAAGGGCTCTGTGATTGAAGGAGTGAAGCTCAATTTTTGGGTTTAGGTTTAGGTTGATTTTGACCTAACCTGGGTTTATAGTTAGGTTGATTAGGTTGATGTGTATGGGTGTAGGTTTTATTCAGTTGGGGTGGTGGGACGGTTTTAGAGTGGGCTCCTAAATTTACAACGGCATCTGAAGGAAGATGGGATGATGTTGGATTGTGAGTAGGAGAACTGGGTGCAGTCTTCGACTCAGGTTTGTGAGCAGAGGAACCAGAAGCACGACTGCTATATCGAGGTCTGGTGTCTTATAAGCTATAACCCACATTAGGATATCCCCTTCCACATAGGGATTTCCTTTGGCATTAATTAGGATCGAAGGTTTAGGGTTAGAAATTGTACCTTTTCTTGATCACGAATGTCATGTAGACGAGCCGCTCGCTCCTCCGCTTCCCTCTGTAGTGCTTCTTTAAAAACCTGTTGAAGTTTTTGAGAAAGGCTAGGATTCTTTGAAGATTTAGGACTGAATGCCCCAAAATCAGTTGCAGATGATGTAAGAGAAGCATTTCTGAGGTTGGGTCTGAGATTGGAATCGTTGGAGATGCTCAATCGTGAAGATCCCAGCTCCGTCTGAATTAGTTGATAAACTTGATTGCTTGACCTCCAATGACTTATTGATTGTTCTCATTCCCTAGACACACGTTAAACAAAACCTTAGTATCGTCGTAAATGGAAATGTACCAAAAGGTTGTTTAGGAGTACCGTAGGCTATACGAGGTGTTGTGATGAGTATAATGTGTAGATGTGAGAGTGGCTAATGATCCGAAAAGGTAGCATAGAAATTCTTGTCCTCGTGATTTGTCTCGTCGATCATTCTAAATTCCTTTGGCACTCATTCCATGAGATCTAAGTATCGATATTAGTGGGTAGTATGTCGTAGAGACACTATGGGTTGATACGTTATGTCGGGCATGGTGTTATACTCGGGGAAAAGGTGTGAACTTATGTATTTGTTGGTTTATGACATGGTTGATTGTTTGTAATAAAATGGGATACAAATGACTGTTTGAGATTGTGGATACAACGAGAACATGACACATCAGGTATCACCATTCGGCTAAGACCGGAGTGGTGAGATGACCGGAATGGACACTGTTGGTATCGCCATGGACATTCGGCGAAGTGATAAGATCTGCAGATAAAAATGAATGGGTATCACCATGGACATTCAGTGAGATGACCAAACCATGCAAATGAATGGGTATCACCAATCGGTAAGATGACCGAAAACGAGCGATACATGTGAAAATCTTGTTTGTGATGAAATGGGACTATTAGAAAAAGGAAGAAAGATTGGTTTTACCAGATTGACTTGTTTTAAACGGAAAAGGATTTTTATTAAAAGTCCTTCGGCTATTCTTGAGCGAATCAACGATTTCGGTATTCGTGCATAGAATCAACAGACTCCAACTAGAATCAATGGAGTTTGACCATTAAAGGTCATGTATTTCTCTACATTACATCTATTTGAAAACAAAGGAATTTTGGAATAAGGATTATGATGCTGGATGAAATGTATTTTGATGACGAGTGATAAAGAAGTGAGAAATGGTTGTGGAATCATGTGTGATGTGGTAAAACGGTTGTGAACTTGTTATTTGGTTTATTATGATTGATGTGGGAATGCGATTGGTTCTAGTTAGATATATGGGATGATAGGTACTGCAGGTTAGATGTCTAGAATCTATGGGCCCTAGTGTGCTACTAGTTGATGGTCATGTGTACCTTGGGCATTTCTGTCTATATTCACTCACTCTAGGTGCATAACTTATTGTATTTTCGTATAACTTGTGTATAGATTTCTCTACTGGGTGCGTGTTTGCTCAACCCTATCATTTTCAGGTACAACATAGGTCACTATCATAGAGTGCTTGGAGTGCGTGCTGATGTATGGTTTCAAGCTATTTTTGGAGAGTACTTTATTATCCTTGTAAACTAAACCGCATTGTTATGTATTTTATATTTTGGATCGTTGTATTTGTGGAATTGGGTACCATATTGTATTTCAGAACCCTCTCTAGCTACGAAATTCTGCAGAAACACTCTCTCATTCTCTCTCTACAAAAGCCCTAACACCCCGAAGGCAGCCACAATTCGACGATCAAGCCCCCGAAGTACAAACCCTAACTCTAGGGTTTCGAGAAGCAAATCAGTAAATCACCTCCAATTTGAAGCAGTCAAGCAACCGAGGTATCAAGGTGGTGAGGCCCAGGAGCCTATGGCTTGATCTTTTTATGTTTTTATACTGTAATCATAGCTTTTTGATTTTTTGTTAATTATTTGTTTTGGTGTGAGGAAGAACATCGGCTGAGACATCAATCCTTCGGTCGATACATCGATCCAGTGGGATTCCTCGGCCGTGACATCCGTTCACCGGCCGAGTGATCTATTTGCTGGGATAGTTTGTCTGTTCTGCTTATTTTTTTTATGCATGCTTCGCTTAAATGTATTGGCTCACCATATCAACTGTTAAAGGTTAATAGTCAGATTATGTGTTTAGGATTAAATAAAGCAAGTATACATCATGTGTTGAACGATTATGTGCCACTCTCACTACTGGGCAAAGAGGGGTGCCTAACACCTTCCTCTTGTTGCACTCTTGGCTCCCGTACCTGGAATCTCTATTTGTTTTTTTAGTTTTTATAAACTAGATGGTTACTCCATTTTGATGATAACTGCTGTTGTGTGGCGATGTTCCTAGCCATGGGAATATCCCCGATCTTGGTTTGTGAAGTGGAACCAAATAAACATTGATCAATCTGTATGGCGATGCTCCATTTGAGAGGTGTCTACAATTTTTGGTGACTCTACTGAGGACTTGAGAGCCATAACCAGTGTAACGCCACGAATTTTGGGTACGTTAAGAAGACAATTTATTGATAAAATCTGTAACGCCCTGAATTTTGGGTACGTTAAGAAGACATTTTTATTGAAATAAACTGAGGCTGGCTCTTTATTACAACAAAACTTAAAAGAAGTACTTTTATTACACAAGGGAAGGGAACTAAGTTTCCTAACTACATCTTCGCCTGCTCTTCCATCTGAGCCAGCTCTTCAGCTCCAAAGGCCTCCAAGGTGTACAGCTTACCTTGTTTATCTACAAAGTCTGACACATTATACCAGCGTCGCCATCGATATAATATGTCAGGGTTACCAAAAGGCAACACCGTGAGCTACGAAAGCTCAGTAGAAAAATCCTTACCCACTAACCCATAACTTAAAACAACAGGAAATAATAACACATCGATTTCCACATGATACATATATACGCAGTTAATCATTGACACATCCACATTTAATCATCTATCGTTGGTGTCCAAGATTTTCGGGATTCTCCTACGCGACTCATCGTAGACCGTGTCAACATTTTCACATACCAATTCATCTTTCAAAAATCATTTGTTTAACTCACACAATTTTGCATTGGCTCCGTACCGCGGATAACCAAGCTACACACCCAACCTCACAATGGTTCCATTTTTCCTGGATCCCATTGGAACACACACAAAACACACTCCACACAATGGGCTACCACGTCCGGCCACATTGCGGTTTCCAAAACATTTCCTTTCAAACCAAAATTTGTTTTTAACACACCCAACCTCGGTTCCGCAGCGCCGGTCTTCCGAGTATCCTCACAATGGTTCCGCCGCGCCGGGTTCCCATTGGCACACAATTGCATTGGCTCCTCTCCGCGGATAACCAAGCCATACCTCACCATGGTTCCGCCGGTCCGGGTTCCCATGGGAAGACACACAACCTCACAATGGTTCCGTTATTCCGGATCTCCATTGGAACACACACAACCTCACAATGGTTCCGCTTTTCCCGGATTCCCATTGGAACACACACAACCTCACAATGGTTCCGCTATTCCGGATCTCCATTGGAACACACACAACCTCACAATGGTTTCGCTTTTTTCGGATTCCCATTGGAACACACACAACAATACACATCACACAATGGGCTACCATGTCCGGCCACATTGCGGTTTTCCAAAACATTTCAACCTTTTCAAATGTTTCTTTAACGTACACACACAACTCACATAATGCCACCCAAAACCGGTCATTATGTTGTTTCAAAATATTTCCTTCCTCGGAAAACATATCTTTTAATTAACCACACCCTAGGTGTCATGTTTCTACTTTCTCAATTCTCGTGTCTCGTTTACATGTAAAGACTCCGCGGTAGGACAAACCTAAGCAAGAATCATCCTAACAAGATCATCCAATTCTATATTACTCATCACGCTCAAATACTACTTATAGCATAACGCCACATGTACGGACGCCCTTGGAGTGTATCACTTATGCTTATTCAAAGCACAACGCCACATGTACGGACGTCTTTGGAGTGAAATCACTTATGCTTAATCACACCACAAGTAATACAAGCAACTTATATATACATACTCATAATCATCTTAAAGATCAAAATACAAATACTTCTAAACAAACGATAAGTACGTAAGGATGAACTACATATAATTAGGAGTAGTAGATAGGGATAATCTACCGTTCTTCTTGGCGGTAGGTCGGCTACGGAAAGTACGTCGGTGGTCGGGCGGAGTAACTTCCTACGGTGGTCTCCGGTAGCTTCGAAAGAGAAAGGTTTCTCTCGAAACTTCTACTTGACTAAACTACTACTACTTTATGGATCGAAGGGTGGTCGAGTGGCGGTTTAGTGGCGGCCTAGGTTGAGTTTCTTGAAGAACTCAAGAACTACTCAAGAACAAGAAGAACAAAAGCAAGAACAAAGAAGAACACTAATTTTTCTAGAGAGAGAAGTTGCTAGGTGAAGGTGTGAGTTGAATGAGAAGCATGGGGTGCTATTTATAGGCAAAATTCTTGGCTCTTCCCCTCTCTCTATGGCCGGCCCTCTCTCTCTCTAAATCCTCCATGGATTTGTTCCATTAAATCATCAAATCACCTCACATGTCAAGCCATGCCTTGTCCAATCCAAATCTTAGGTGTAAGGCTATGTAATCAACTAAGATCTTAGGCTTTTTAGGTGAATCTAGGTAATTATAATCTAGGTTTAGCTTGTAGTCAAGGTCTAAGGCTAATAAAGGCTAGGATTGTGTCATAAAGGTCCATCATAGGTTGTCATTAGGCTTAAATAGACTAAGGCCTAATAAGGTAGCTTGCAAGGCTAGGTTTAGTCCTTGGATTTGATCTTTGGGAGATTTGTTGGAAGAAAGGGGACAATGGTACAAGATTTGGTTATAAAACAAATATGGAAGTACAAATGGGGAGTTAAGTTTGGTTAGGGGAAAGATTCTCCCATGGGCTTGAAAGATGTAAGAAAGTCAAGTCAAGGTACAACCCATCTTCCTTTCTCCTTCCTCCTCTCTCTCTCTCTCTCTCTCTCTCTCTCTCTCTCTCTCTCGGGTCTCTCTCTCCTCTCTCTCTCTCGGCAATCTCTCTCCCCCTCTCCCTCTCCCTCTCTCTCTCTCTCTCTCTCTCTCTCTCTCTCTCCCTAGTACACTTACACACACACACACACACACACACACACACACACATATATATATATATAAATGCAAGAATAAGTAAGGTACAAGTACAAGATTTTCTCAAATCTAATAACCAAATAAGAATCTTAATTAAACACATGTCTCCAATAAACTAATGGGTATTGTACTCTAGGAAGATCAACTCCCCAATAAATTAATCCAATTGGGTACAAAACCCCAATACAAAATAATAAAAGGGTACTTAGGAAAACTTAGGCCTTAAAGGCTACAAGTACTTTTAATAATAAAATAATGTGTACTTTCATCACATGGGGATAAAATAAAAGACTAATTTAATGAACCCATGTACTTGGTGAAAGAATAAGGCTATTACCCAATGGATAATAAAATCCCTAACGGTTAATAACAAAGGATAATAAGGTAAGAGTACTTTAAATATTAAACTAAGTCTTTGAAAAAGACTTCATGTCCTTTTTATTATTACACATGCTTATATATAAATGTACTTACCAAATAAAATAAAGGAAAGGCTTTTGTCCAATGGGTAAAGATTACCCTAACGGTTATTGTCCAATGGTCCAAGGTTACTTGGGTACTTTTATTAGAAAAAATAATCAAAAGTACTTTTCAAAATAATTATAAAAGCCTATTCAAGTACTTTGCTCAAAACCCCTTTAATATAAAGAATTGGGTTTCTATTATCCAATGGATAATAGTTTCCCTAACTTTTATTGTCCAAAGGACAAAGAATAACACCAAATTAACAAAAAGAAATAAATAAGTAATTTTCTAGGGTTGAAAAGGTTGACTAGTCACATCAACTTTATTGGAAGGTTCCCTAGTCACATCGGTACTTTTATTTGGTCAAAAGACTCTATTATCCAATGGTTACTAACTTCCCTAGCGGTTATTACCCAATGGATAATAATTTCTCTTGCGGTTAATAACCAAAGGATAAAAGGAGTACAAGTACCTTTTATTTTAAAATATGATTTTTGAAAGACTCCATGTACTTTTATAATAAAAAATTTATTATGCAATGGACAAAAATTACCCTTGTGGTTATTATCCAATGGATAATGGAGGGGTGGGAGAATCCCCAATAAACAATGCATACAAGTACTTGCACATGTTTTTATAAAACATTAAAATACTATATCTTGTACTTTACCGAAATATTTAAATGGGGGGCCTATTGTCCAATGGACAAAGATTACCCTAACCATTATGGACCAATGGGCAAAGGCAAAAGGTTCAAAAGGTCCAAAAGGTTCATCTAGTAACTAGGTAAGTTGGTTGCTTGGTTCCTCCAAGTAGTTGGTTGGAAATTAACTAAATTGGTCACGTAGGGTTTTTAGTCGAAAGTTTAATCAACTACCGAAATCTAACTACGACGGAATTTAATAAGCAATCATATAGTCACACAAGAGAATAAATAAGTAATTCAAATAAAATTCAACTATTGAACGAAATTTTTATTGACCAAAATTCAGGGTCGTTACAACCAGAAAGTTTGACATGGGATTTATACTTGCTTTATCTAATTCTTTTATCAAATGCATCGAGCAGGCAACCTCGTTGAGTTCACCTAATATCCCGACATGTTAAGGATTTCAGCAAACTCCACAGTCACTTATACCTAGTTGCAAACTAAACAATTAACAGACAATAAGAATGCTACGATCAACAACACATTCAGCTGGTAAGGGGTTGAGAGCTTCTCTCTCTAGGACTAGAGAGAGAATGCACTCCCCTTTACCAAAATCAAATTTTTTTATGAAACCCATTGATTCACTCTAAAACTTGTACAAAAGGGGGCTGTCCTTGGGGGATTCTGACTTAGATCAATCCAAAACTATGTTCTAGTCTTCATTTTAACTGATTATCTCATCTACCTACAACCCACATCTGATGGAGTACAGCTCTGATCGAAACTCTTCAACCACTGGTTTTGTTCTTTAACAACTGGGTTTTGATACCCATCAACTAATTACCCAATCGGACGACCGATTTCCACACCAGGTGATAAGAAATCAACGGAACTAACATTCGATTTTTTCAACCTAGAGTAATCACTCTATTCAAGCTGGAGTATGGGTTTTTAGCCCTAATCATGGTGGGAACCACCTCGTAAAGATCTAGTAGCTCCATCAGCAACGGAGATTTGTCTTCCAGCGTTGCATCTTCAACACCTGGGTTTCGTTACCCACCAACAAACAACCCAATCTGGGTTAGACCAACATCCGAGTTGAGCCGGAGCTGCTCGGTTGTGGGCATGGCGGACGACCATGGCTTGCTGGTGCGATACATCACCAAAAATCCACTAGAGCAGGCGGGTTCGGCCACACACTAGCAGGTTCAGTCCAGATCTGCTGTGTATAGAAATCATCAAAAAGCTTCAGCTCGTGGGGCTACGTACAAGGCGGAGGGATTCCTCAGCGCTGCTATTTCGCCGGAATAGTCAATTTCTGTTCTGACGCGGTCTAAGGTAATGGGATATGGATCTAGTAGTTTATACTTGATTAGTGTCCTTACTTGTATTAGGAATTGACTAAGAGCTGAAGTTGTGCCATATGGGTTTCAATGGAGTTCTGTGTTCATTGGTATTAATTACAACTGGGTTTACATAACCTAGTTTTGGGTTTACAAAACCGTGAGCTTTGAATTGAGAAACAGTGCAGTGACTGTTTATGGGCACATGTGCCCATGTTTCAAACCCAGTTTAGATAGTGGGCACCTTGCCCAATTTGGGGCTGATTGAAATTCCGTTTGACCAAAAAAAAAAAAAAATTGGGGCTGATCGCTTATGCTTTTGCTGAGCTTCTCATATTCCAAGTTTATTTGCTTCTCTGGCCTAGTTCTTTAGTGTAGTGTGGTGTGTCTGAGGTTATCTTCAACTAGATTGGTAGTTTTGCGCTAATTGAAAAGGGTAACTTTGCGAGTTGTCATTGATTAGATTGGGGTTTTGCTCTGATTGAAAGGGGCAGCTTGGTCTCACCTGCTGTTTGAGAGGCCTTTTCGATGGTTATGCGATGTTATTGGTTCTTGACCTGTCTCGCTTCTTGTTTTATCGAGCCTAGGGGATTAGGTTGAGGGTGTAGTAGTCTGGATGGAATGGGCATGGTGTGCAAGCTGCTTGGGAGGGTAACCTTTTCAGATGCTGTCATCTCCAGTTTGAGCCTCTTCTCGGTGCCTGTCCCTCTGTAGTAGCTGTTCTTTAGAAATGGGTATTATGCTTGTTTTCTGGGTTTGATTGGAGTATTAGTGTCTCGGATTGCTTATCCCATTTCTTGAGTCTGTGGTCATTGGTAGTTGGCTGAGAGTGGTTGTTTTGGCGAGCCTTAGGCTTGGTCGAGGGAGTATTAGCCCGGATGGATTGGGCATGGTGTGTAGGGTGGGGCCCCTTGTCGGATGTCGTCATCTCCATCTCTGGTTTGAGCTTCTTCTTGGTGTCTTGTTCCTCTGTAGTAGTTGCTCATCCTCTCTTGTTGTCGATTTGCTTTGTTGCTGCTAGTCCTCAGTGATGGTTATCATTTGGTCATTTCTGACCGCGACTATTGATTTTATTTCCTAGCCTGGCTGGATGTGCCATGCAGTAGTTCGCTTTGATGTTTTTACTACTTATATCTCTACATATCATACCCCATGGTACTATCCTTCCGCTTAGATGGATAGTGCAACGGGGATATGATCTCTACACACATGGCACTTTTGTTATTTTATTTACTCTACTCTTCTCTCCATGTGAATTGTGCATGGGTTATCACACTTTTTTCAATCTCTTTTTTTTTCATTTTTTTTCCTCCTGGGGTATGCCTTTTGTAGATTATACATTCGGTTAACCTTTTTTAATTTCAAGCTAATTTACCCAAAAAAAAAATACTACGATTAATGTACAAAAGCATAAAAGAACCAAACCATAGGCCCCTGAACTTCACCACCTTGATCCCTCAGTTGCTTGATTGCTTCGGATTGAGAGTAATTGACTGATTTGCTTCTCGAAAACCATAGGGTTAGGGTTTGTACTTCGGGGGTTTGATCATCGGATTACGGCTGCCTTCGGAAGGTTAGGGCTTTTGTAGGGGAGATATGAGAGAGTGTATCTTCAAAATTTTGTGGCTAAAGAGGGTTGATTGTGATGTGTATTTCGGAACCTTAAATGCCTCTTTATATAGGCAATTGGTGACTCATTTTGGCCAATCAATCGACTTGAATCAATAAGGTAGTATAGGGTAATAGGATCTCTAGACGAAATCTGCTTCGTAGACCGAATGCATCGAAAAAAGGCTGCTAGGGTTTTGAGAACGATTCAAACGTTGATAGAACATTCCAGAATCTGGAAAAGAAACGATTTGGCGGCCGAGAAAAGGATGTGGTGACCGAATAATGGATGTGGCGGCCGAAGAATCGATCTAGCTACCAAAGAATCAATCTCTCAGGAAGATTTTCAAACAACATGTTTCATGGGTGAAAGAATGAAGTTGAGGCCGTAAGATAGATCTTACGACCGACAGATGGATTCTCCTAGGATTCTGTATTTCTATCTGAAAGGCTATATGGTTCTGAATTGGATCCTTTAAGTGGTTAAAAGTACTCACCAAAAGTCCACGGGTTTATGAGAAGTCAATCAGCAATCACTGTATCCATTCATTATTGGGATGGTCCCCAAGGTGGCACTTGAAATAATCGTTAGGTCAAATTGGGGTGTCTCCAGATGCCCCTCTGTGACTGAACTTAGACGGATCGCGAGACATGTTTAAGTAAGAGTCAATGCCGTAAAACTACTTCAATTTGGTCAAACCACTATTCTAAGGGTTTTTCTTGAAAAAGGTTTTAGTTATGGTTGGATCGGGAGGCTGCCTTGAGCCCGTACCATTCGATCACTAGTAGGGGAAACGAGTGAATTCCCAATCATTGTAGGATTGCATCAAGGGTCAGCCTTGAGCCCGCACCTTTTTGCCTTAGTTATGGATGAATTGACTAGACAATTTCAAGAGGATATCCCATGGTGTATGATGTTTGCAGATGACATTGTCCTCGTAGATGAAACCGCTAGAGGTGTTAATACGAAATTAGAAATTTGGAGGGATGCATTAGAGTCAAAGGGTTTTCGAATAAGTAGGAGTAAAACTGAGTATATGGTGTGCAAGTTTAGTGGTACCAGCAGTGCGCACGAAGAAAGAGTGATGATCCAAGACCAGGAGATACCTAAGAGTGATCATTTTAGATACTTAGGCTCAATCATTAATAGAGATGGAGAGATTGCCGATGATGTGACCCATAGGATCCAAGTGGGGTGGCTTAAGTGGAGGAGCGCTACTGGTGTACTGTGTGACAAAAGGGTATCCATAAAATTGAAGGAAAAATTCTATGGAACTGCTATCAGACCAACGATGCTTTACGGGACAGAATGTTGGCTTATTAAGAAACAACCAGTGAACAAAATGAGTGTAGTAGAAATGAGAATGTTGAGGTGGATGTGTGGTAAGACTAGAAGAGACAGGATTAGAAATGGAATGGTTCGTGAGATGGTAGGTGTAGCACTCGTAGAAGAGAAGTTAAGGGAAAATAGGCTAAGATGGTTTGGGCATGTCTACCGTAGACCAGGAGATACAGTAGTTAAGAGAGCAGATAGGATAGTTTTGGGTAACAATGCTACGGGGAGGGGTAAACCTAAATTGACATTAGATGTTGTGGTGCACAACGATATGAGTATAGTAGGTATGTGTGAACAAGTGGCCCTCGACAGAGTTTAATGGAGGAAAATGATTCATGTAGCCGATCCCAAGTGATTGGGACTTAAGGCTCGGTTTGGGTCGGGAGGCTGCCTACGTAATCCACAAGGGAAATTCAAACCAATTGTAGTTCGAGGAGGCAATAAAGAAAAATAAAAGTTCAGAGGGTTGAGAACAAAAGACATACCTTCGGGCTTTAAAAGTTGTAGTGCAATGTACCTAGGCAATGCCAAGATTTTGGTGGAGAGTAGTTGAAGGAGCGTGGGGCTGCCGGGAAAATTTTTGCGGAGAGCATCTTCAAAATTTTTGGGTAGATCAATACACAGCGGGTGAGTCGTTTGCTTTTCTTGATCATCCTTACTTTGACTGAGGGGAGCTCGGTAGGGTAGCCTATTCTTGCGAATGAGCTGGATGGAATTGATGGAATTGGGGTGGAATCCAAACCATCTTCTGGAGACAATCGGACGCCGGTTTTGAGATATGGGGCACAAGGCCTGTAACTGGAGTATGGAGCTTGAGATGAGAGAACCGAGGCGCAGAGTTGGTTGCAGTCATGATGCAAGAGCCTGAGGGGTCAGAGCTTTGAGCTTGAGGTGATAGAATCGAGGCGCGGAGCCGATTACAATCATAAGGCGAGAGCCTAATGAGTCGGAGCTTAGAGCTTGATAGAACCGAAGCGCGGAGCTGGTATAAAGTTGAAGGTCTAAGCACGGAGCTTTTCCATCTTCCATAATTGGAGTAGAGCCAGAGGATCGAGGCACTGGACCGATCAATAAAACCGAGGCGCGGAGCCAGTTGATTGCAGGTTTGACCTGTTTCATGAGTGAGAAGAGAGATGCAAAACGTAGTATGTGATGATAATGGTTAGATATGATAATGGATATGGTGATGTAATTGATGTAGACTCGATGTTATAATAGTGATGCTATTGCGCATGGGCTCGTGCATGTGTGTTGTTTTAAGCGTAGAGCTTCTTTCAAGTTCTGGACTTGAGCATTCAGAGCGTAGAGCTCGAGCATTCGGAGGGTAGAATCCGAGCATTCAAAGTATAGGCTTTGAGCATCCAGTACGCAGTGGTTGGGCATTCAAGCATAGAGCTTGAGTATTCAAGTGTAGAACTTGAGCATCCAGTACACAGTGGTTAGGCATTCGAAGAGCTTCAAGCATTCAAAGTGTTAGACTTTGAGCATTAAGTGTAGAGCTTGAGAACAGATATATATTGGTGGTTGTTACGACATGGAGCCAATTTGAGATAATGGACGTGGAGCTGCTGAGCAGTGAGCGTGAAGCCGCTGAGTAGTGGGCGTAGAGTCACTGAGTAGTGGACTGCTTGAGTAGTGGGCATAGAGCCACTGAATGAGCATAGAGCTGCTAAGATCATAAGTGTAGATCTGCGGAGTGACTTGAATAATGAGTGTGGAGCTGCTGAATAGCATGATGGTTCTGAGGTTATGGGCGCAGAGCTGCTGAGAAGGTTAGCTGGGGAGCTTAGAATAGTAAGTTGACAAGCACAGGGCTACTGAGTAGCTTGATGGTGATAATATACTTGGAGTTGCTGAGATAGCGAGCGTAGAGCTGCTGAGGAAGTTACGGGCGTAAAGCCGCTAAGATAGTGAGCGTAGAGCTGCTGAGATGGTTATGGGTGTAGAGCCATTGAGTGCTGCTGAGATGGTGGAGTCGTTGAGTAACTTGATGGCAGTGGGCATGAGATAATGGAGCTGTTGCGCTAGTGAGCACGAAGCCTGCTGAGATGGTGAATATGGAGATGTTGGGTTGATGAGCTTAGAGCAGCCGAGTGATACAGAGCTAACGAGGTAATGAGCACGTGGTCCTGCTGAGCTGTCAAAAGCATAGAGCTACTGAGACAGTTTGTCTGAGATAAGCACAGAACTGTTGAATGTGAGCATAGTGAGTACGGGGCTGAGCTTTTGAGTAGTGAACATAAAGCGTCTGGAGCGTAGGGCTGTTGAATGCGTAGCGCCCCGATTTTTGGACACGTTAATTAAATCATTTCTAATTGATTTAATAATTCATAAAACTGATTTAAGAAATAAAATTTTATTAAACAGAGTTTAGCAGCGAAAATCCCAAATACCAAATTCAAAACTGCTTAATTGTCTTACAACCCAATGAAATAAAAACAGAGTTTGACAAATGTGATAACACTTTGAAAATTCAAATAACAATACTTTAAATTAACAGAGCTTCTAAGGGTAAGGCATCCAAGGCTCGACAAACTCCCCTTCCTCAGTTGGGAGGTCCTCACCCTGATACTGATCTTCTTGAAGAGGATTCTGCTCTTCGGTCTCTTAATTACCTAGCATAAAATGCCAGCCCAATGGCACCATAATGAGTTTTGAAACTCAGTAGATAATCCCAATCCTATTAACCCCTTCCTCTACAGTTAGCAGATCAACGATATAACAAATGATAGTAGGTACAACATAAAAGCACATCATCTTTTTCTTTACTATCCATCATCTTACATGAAATCTAAGGATCCTTTCCACGAGATCCTTTCCTCCCACATCCACTAACTACAACCGTCTCATGGGTCCACCCTTCCTCTTGCTTATCCTGTACCAGGGTTCTAGGTGAGCGCACCTAAATTATGTATCAGCATGTTCTCACTTAAGACCATAACAGGAGGATCGAGTCCTCTCATAACGTATCATACATAATGGTCGAATATCACTTACCACTAACTATAACCGTTTCATGGGACCTATTCCCTCTTGAACAAAAGTAGCAGATTTTCCCATGACGCATTATACATTAGCGTCACAACATCTCTCAACACAGGGCCCCATTGGTTACCCTTTTCAACACAAGGCCCCATTGGTTACCCTTGCCATTGCCATGGCTCAAATCACAATCCACAACCTCAGACCTCAACACTTTATCAGTTTCCATTTACTTAACATCGTTTACATGAATCACTATTCGAAACCATCCCGTGAACCTAAGTCCGATCTAACAAGTACAACATGGTAATTCTTATAATAACTCAATTAATAGAATGATACAATTTGACAGGAAGGCAACATGGCAATTGATACTGTGCAGAAAAATAAACACATAAGGGTTTGAGATTGGGCCAACGCTTTTTGATATTCTTACAATTTTTTTTATTGGATGGTATGTTCGATAGTAATTTTATTAACTCGAGAGTGTACTTATAACCGTTCAGGTAATTTGGTATGCTCGTAGGGTTTAATGAAGTGAACGTAAAATTTTAATTTGATACGTTAATTTTTTAGGGCTAGTATACATACTACTACTGTAACTTTTAGCCATTTGTAATTCCAACACTTTATAGTATTATTTAACTTACTGTTACTTAAAAAAAATTATTCATTACTTAACAAATTTTGTTCATCAGAATTACTTTGCAGCATTTTTCTTTTTCTTAGATCTTCTAGTTTTCTAAAATTGTTAATATTATATAACGAGTTGTTTATATTTATTGACTGCAATACTTTACTACATTAACTTATCATGTTCAATGTTTTACTTAGTAAATAATCTTTTTACTCTACATGTTCGTTATAACCACCCACTGATTTTATTAAAGTATTATGGACTTCTACTAAGCTAAGTTAATAATTGTATTATCATTAAGGATTTTTTTTATTAAGCATATAAATATGATTCTTCTATTTGTGAGCCTTATTAATCTTATGATTAACTTTAACTACCTCTAATATTTGGGTAACAGCTATGAACATTCAAAGTAAAAAGAGTCATGACATGTATTTCACATAAAAGTTAATATAGAAATAGCAAAACTGGAAGTATAGCAAAATTTTAGGCCAGTCTCGTAAATTACAGCAAGTACAGGGGGTGGCGTGTAATTTTTTTTTTGGGTAAATCAGCTTGAAAATAAAAAGAGGCTAACCGAATATATAGCCTACAAAGGGCATACCCCAGAAGGAAAAAGAAAGAAAATGAAACATAAAATAGAGAGAGCCTCCGCCAAACGGCTACATAGGACTACAATGAAAAGGAACATCTGTTTCTCATCCATCTAATAGAGGGATACGAAACAGATGGCAAAAGGATACACATAGTGTAACCTTACTAATAGGAAAGAACCAACATGACAATATAAGTAGAAGACCTGAAATACAACCAAATATAAGGCTAAAACATTTCTTCAAACTGAACTTCCGAATGTCTAAGAGCAAGCTGCTTGAGCTTCAACTCCACTTGAGAGTGATGGAATGATCTTGGGATGAGTTGCTAACCTTTCGAATGAGTTGTGTAATGCTCCCAATTTTGGGTATGTTAAAAAGACAATTTCATTGAAACCTCAAAATAGAGTCTGGCTCTTATTACATCATAATTCTCATATGAGTACTTTTAATATACAAGGGAGGGTATCTAAGGTTCTTAACTACAGTTCCGCCTGCTCCTCCATCCTTGCCAGCTCTTCGGCTCCAAAAGCCTCCAAGGTGTACAGCTTACCCTGCTCATCTATAAAGTCTGACACATTATACCAGCGTCGCCACCAGTATAATATGTCAGGGTCACCAAAGGTAACACCATGAGCTACGAAAGCTCAGCAGAACAATCCCATACCCGCTAACCCATGACTTACAAACAATAGGTCATATATAACAGACAGTAACAATAACACATTCACATTCGCTATTCAAATTATCGTTAGTGTTCATGACTTTCTGAGTTTCTCCTATGCGACTCATCGTAGACCGTGTCACCATTTTTTATATACCGATCAACATTTTCAAAATCGTTTTTACACACACCCAACCTCGGTTTCGCCGTTCCGGGTTTTCATGTATCCTCACAATGGTTCCGCCGCACCGGGTTTCCATTGGCACACAAAACTTGCATTGGCTCCTCTCCGCGGATAACCAAGCCATATTACCAATGAGGCTATCACGTCCGGCCGCATTGGCAATCTTCACAATGGGCTACCAAGTCCGGCCACATTGTGGTTTTCACAATCCACGCAATAGGCTACCAAGTCCGGCCACATTACGAGTTTTCATTCACACAACAGGCTATCAAGTCCGGCCACGTTGCGGTTTTCACAATCCACACGATGGGCTACCAAGTCTGGCCACATCGCGGGTTTCCATACACACAATGGGCTACCAAGTCTGGCCACATTGCGATTTCAAAATACATCTCTTCATTAAACACACCCTATGTGTCATATTTCTACTTTCTCGATTTCCGTGTCTTGTTTTCATGGATCGACTCCGCGGTAGGACTTTTCACATACGACATCATTCATTGAAATCTTTAAACTAATAAGATCATCCAACTCAACATTATACCACAAGTAATGCAAGCAATTCATGTAAGCATGCACATAACGTTTTTAAAGATCAAATTCCGAATACTTCCATTCAAGCGATAACATTCAAATCTTTTAAAAAAAAATCGTACTTTCTTCTTTTGTGAAAAATTCTAAACAACATATGTTTATTAATGTAACTATCGATTATTCAACATGCTCATACTTCCATTCGCCAAAGCTAAGTTCATCATGCATTCCAATCATTATAAACGATAGTAAACCTTATCTACTTTAAAGAAAATAATTAGGAAAGTTATGCTAGGGAGAATGAGTAGAGATTAATCTACCTTGATCCGAAACTAGTCGGGGCCGAATAAGCTAGTTGGAAAATCCTACGAGGGGTGAAACTCGCAAATCTGGACCGAACTTTGGATGGCAGTAGCTCGGTCAATCTCTGGCCGAATACGATTGTTCTTGGGTCGAAATCGAAGCTCTAGAAGCGCTCTACAACTTTTGTGAAGGAAGTTGGTTCTAAAAACTACTTTAAGCAGGAGAAAAATGAGGATTTGCGAAGGGACAGTAGCTGTCTGGAAAACGAAATGGTTTCTAGAGAGAAGTGAGAGCAAAGGAGTGAATGTGTGAGTTTAAGCTTGGAATGGCTTGCTATTTATAGGCCAAGGCTCCTCATCTCCCTCTCTCAACCGAATCTCTCTCTCTCTACATCTTTGATTTCTTTCACTTGTCAAGCTTGATTGAAAGCTTGATGTGTTAGGCCATGGGGCTATCTGGGCTTGCATGGCTAGATTTTTGTACCTTGGGTTGGATTATGGAAGATTTTGTGGAGGGAAGAAGGGTTTGTACAAGATTTGGTGTTTAAACAAACATAAAAGGACAATTGAGAGGTAGATTTTTGGCTAGGAAGAATATACACCCATGGATTTGAAAAGATGCAAGAAGATCATGGAAGATCATGGCAAGGACGACCAAATCTTTCTTTCTTCTCTCTTTCTTCCTCCCTCTCTCTCTCTCTCGGCTACTCTCTCTCCCTCTCTCTCGGCAATCTCTCTCTCTCCCTCCCTCTTTCTCTCTCCTAGTACACTATATATATATATATATATGCATATATAATATTGTAGAAGTACAAAGGTACTAGATTTTCAAAATCAAATATCCCATTAAAGAATTCTAATTAGGCACATGTTTCTATTAAACTAATAGATATTGTACTTTTAGAAATCTATATCTATATATAATATTGTATATATGTACACATGCCTATATATACATAGGTACCAAGAATATATGGCTTAAGATTTTCCCATTAAAATATAATATAGATACTAGTACTAATTCCTAAAAAAAATACTAAAAATCTAGGGTTTAGATTTACCCAGTATTTTAATGCACAAAATCAAATTGGAAATCCAAAACTTGATTATTTAATAAAAACCTTGTACCTTGTTGGAAGATTGGTGCTATTATCCAATGGATAATAATTATCCTAGCGGTTAATAACCAATGGATAATGGGGGAAAATGATATCTAATAAACAATGCATATTTGTCCTTTGCACATGTGAATATATACCAATATATTACTATATCTTTGTACTAATCAAATTATTCTAATGAAAGGCCTATTGTCCAATGGACAAAGATTACCCTAGCATTTATCGCCCAATGGATAATGGTCCAAAGGTAACTAAATGGGTTTGAAAGGTTCAAAAGGTTCAAGGAGGTGCAAAAGGCTCATCTAGGGTTAGAAGAAAGTAACTAGATGAATTAGTAGTTAGGTCCCTCTAACTAATTGGTTAGGATCTAGCTATATTTGCCAAGTAGAATCTCTAGCCAAGAAATATTTTTTTTAAAAGGCTAAAATTCTAATTATTACAGATTTTTAGAAATACAAAAGGAAATTTTTGGAAGTGAATCCAAGTATTAAAATAAAATTCAAATTTTTAACGAAATTTTTACTTACTAAAAATCAGGGTCGTTACAATCTATTCCCCTTAAAACAATTTCGTCCCCGAAATTGGCGCGTGACTACGGATTAGACTTGGTCGCCATACTGGTCTTTGAATCATCGTCTATTCCCTCAAAAAATAGGAGTAGGTCGCCATAAATCCTTTTGTTAATCGAATTAGGACTCATTACTAGCTTAACGAGATGGGGTTGACGTCGCTTCAGCCGTCGAACAACTTGCCTCGTTGTCGACCTTTGTTAGAGTTTCCCCATTGTAAATACCAACGCCAAATGCAAAACCTTTATCAAATCATCATGCGGACCCGTATCCTACAAACGTCCCATATCACGTCCCTATCGAATCAGTATGCTTCCACACCTAACGATATTAAACCCATTTCCAGAAGTTCCTTCAATTGGGTCTTGAGCTCTATTAGTTCGGCAGGGGCCATTCGGTACGGTGCCATAGAGATTGGTGCCATTTCCCAGTTGGAATTCTATAGAGAAGTCTATCTCTCTTTTTGAGTTGGTATGCCAGGAAGTTCTTCAGGGAAAAACATCGGCGTACTCGCACGCGATGTGTGGCAATCCCACTTCCATTCTATCGGCTTCTTCCAATTGGAGGTTAGCTAGCCATCCAAACCGTTGGTTCTGCTACCTAGATCTTTTCGTCGTTGGACTCACCGTCTGTCTATCCCCCTTAAATAGGAAATGAGTCCCTTCGGAGGTACATGCGGTCACCATTTCTAATGGCAGTCTATGATTGCTCAGTATCCAGTCCATCCCCAGGATAATGTCGAGATTCGCCATGTCGATCACTCTAAGATCGCAGGTCGGACGCAAGTTAACTTCTTCTAGTTCACACTCTCTACACACTAGACTAACAGCTATTCTCCCCCCAAACGGTGATGTTATTATCATACTCGTACTTAGGGGTTCTGTTTCTAGTGCTAGTGCAATTTTGCAGGCATCAGACATAAGAGAAAGAGATGCTCTAAAGTCGAACAAAGCTTGTACGCAGGTATTATAATAGCGTACCTTGGATCACAGAGGGATCCTGCTCTTGTTCCTCAGTCTGTAGCGCGAAGATACGTCCTCCAGTGCCTTGCTGGGTTCCCACGGGCTATTTTCCCTTGTTTTGCCCATTCTGCTGCTGTGATGAGCCTCCAGGGTTTTGCTTCACAAAACCTGTCTGTCCAAAGCTCCCATTACCCTCCTTCTGAGGTTGCGGGCATTGGCGACTGTAGTGGCCCATAGCCTGACAGTTGTAGCACTGAACTGTCGTTAAGTCCCGACCACTTCTTTATGGTTCGCCATGCCCTGGTGTAGTAGTCTTCCAGAGTTGGTCGTCTTGAAGCAAGTTAGAGGGTTTGGTGGGGTAAGGTCCACGGTTGTTGCTGAGGGTTTGGGTTCGGATTGGCCCACCGATGCTATTATTCGCCTTCCTCCACCGGGTTTTGAAGTTATTCTCCTCACTCTCTAGCCGGAGAGCACACTTCACGACTTCAGCATATGTGGTAAAGGCTTGAGCCACCACAGCCCTCCTAGCAGTTGTCAGCCCCCACTCAAACCTTCTTGCCTTCTTGTCCTCGGTTGGAATGGAGGTTAAGGCATAACGGGACAGTTCCTCGTACTTGGCCGCGTATTGGGTGACGGTCATTGTTCCTTGCTTAAGGTTCAGGAACTCTTGTTCCTTGGCCAGGCGAAAGGGCGTGGGGAAGTACTTGTCGAGAAATAGGGTCTCGAACTCGGCAAAGGTCATGGTGGCTATGGCATGGGTTGCCTCCATCAGATCCCACCAATAGCAGGCTTCTCCCTTCAATTGGTATGTGGCCAAGGCCACCCGATCTCCGTCTTGGGTGATCCCTAAAGTTCTGAGGATCATTTTGACCTCATTTAGCCATGTCTCGGCTACGATGGGGTTTGTGTCTCCGTGAAAAGTCGGGGGTCGGCATTTGTAGAACTCGTTCATTGCTCGGGTTCGGGTCATAGGTCCATCGTCGTGGTTTTGGTTTTGACGGTTAGCGTTCAAAGCAGCTATGAACGCTTGCATGATTTGGGTTAGGTCGGGGTTAGTGTTCGAGGGTTCTCCGTTATCGTATCCTAATCCGCTGCGTCGGTTCACCATCTACGAGGGGAAATTGAAAGGGGGTGTTTTAGTCTACTTAAAACAAATTTTCTTTTTGCAAATGACGTTCCTTTCAAAAGTCGAAAGTAGTTTATCGAATAGTATGCAACAATAATCTTTATATAGGCAAAATTTTCATAGATAAGCAGGAAGATACAATCATAGGCATAGAGTTCTACTATAATGGCAAGTAGGAACCTAAGATAAGATTTTTCCTAATACAAGTTAAAACGAGATGATCCTACATACCCTATTCTGTGGTTCTATAGGTTATCCGGTTTTAACCTACACCGCTGCTACTCCACTCTAGGGTAGAACAATTCCTATAATCTCTCTCAACTACCTCATGTAGTTCGAGCTAACAGGTTGGCGAGGTGGTTTATCTATAAGGACAAAGTTTAACCTCAATTAGCAATGTTTTACGAGAGAGTAACACTTAAGAAGACTAGAAATTCTAAGTTTCACTTCCGATCCTTGATTTAAGTCAACATCCAATTGTTCGGGAATTCCCAACTCGGTGGTACTGCCAATTTCCACACCTTGCTTCAATCCGAAGATTGTTTTGTCAGAATTCCACCCAATTTGGGACGGTAAACTTAAACTCAATTCTCATTTGTGCAACGGTCAAACTATCTTATGGTCTACCCATTCTACCCATGGCCGAAGGTTGAACCTAAAGCTCTGATACCGAGTTGTAACGCCCCCAATTTTCGGTATGTTAAAAAGACAATTTCATTGAAACCTCAAAATAGAGTCTGGCTCTTATTACATCATAATTCTCATATGAGTACTTTTAATATACAAGGGAGGGTATCTAAGGTTCCTAACTACAGTTTCGCTTGCTCCTTCATCCTTGCCAGCTCTTCGGCTCCAAAAGCCTCCAAGGTGTACAGCTTACCCTACTCATCTACAAAGTTTGACACATTATACCAGCGTCGCCACCAGTATAATATGTCAGGGTCACCAAAGGTAACACCATGAGCTATGAAAGCTCAGCAGAACAATCCCATACCCGCTAACCCATGACTTACAAAGAATAGGTCATATACAACAGACAGTAACAATAAAACATTCACATTCGCTATGCAATCTATCGTTGGTGTCCATGATTTTCTGAGTTTCTCCTATGCGATTCATCGTAGACCGTGTCACCATTTTTTATATACCGATCAACATTTCCAAAATCGTTTTTACACACACCCAACCTCGGTTCCGTCGTTCCGGGTTTCCATGTATCCTCACAATGGTTCCGCCGCACCGGGTTCCCATTGGCACACAAAACTTGCATTGGCTCCTCTCCGCAGATAACCAAGCCGTATTACCAATGAGGCTATCACGTCCGGCCGCATTGGCAATCTTCACAATGGGCTACCAAGTCCGGCCACATTACGAATTTTCATTCACACAACGGGCTACCAAGTCTGGCCACGTTGCGGTTTTCACAATCCATACGATGGGCTACCAAGTCCGGCCACATCGCGGGTTTCCATACACACAATGGGCTACCAACTCTGGCCACATTGCGGTTTCGAAACACATATTTTCATTAACCACACCCTAGGTGTCATGTTTCTACTTTCTCCATTTCCGTGTCTTGTTTTCATGGATCAACTCTGCGGTAGGAATTTTCACATACGACATCATTCATTGAAATCTTTAAACTAACAAGATCATCCAACTCAACATTATACCACAAGTAATGCAAGCAATTCACGTAAGCATGCACATAACGCTTTTAAAGATCAAATTTCGAATACTTCCGTTCAAGCGATAACATTCCAATCTTTTAAAAAAAATTCCTACTTTCTTCCTTTGTGGAAAATTCTAAACAACATAAAAAATTCCTACTTTCTTCCTTTGTGGAAAATTCTAAACAACATATGTTTATTAATGTAAATATCGATTATTCAACATGCTCATACTTCCATTCGCCAAAGCTAAGTTCATCATAAACGATAGTAAACCTTATCTACTTTAAAGAAAATGATTAGGAAAGTTATGCTAGGGAGAATGAGTAGAGATTAATCTACCTTGATCCGAAACTAGTCGGGGCCGAATAAGCTAGTTGGAAAATCCTACGGGGGGTGAAACTCGCAAATCTGGACTGAACGTTGGATGGTAGTAGCTCGGTCAATCTCTGGCCGAATACGATTGTTCTTGGGTCGAAATCGAAGCTCTAGAAGCGCTCTACAACTTTTGTGAAGGAAGTTGGTTCTAAAAACTACTTTAAGCAGGAGAAAAATGAGGATTTGCGAAGGGACAGTAGCTGTCTGGAAAACGAAATGGTTTCTAGAGAGAAGTGAGAGCAAAGGAGTGAAGGTGTGAGTTTAAGCTTGGAATGGCTTGCTATTTATAAGCCAAGGCTCCTCATCTCCCTCTCTCAACCGAATCTCTCTCTACATCTATGATTTCTTTCACTTGTCAAGCTTGATTGAAAGCTTGATGTGTTAGGCCATAGGGCTATATAGGCTTGCATGGCTAGATTTTTGTACATTGGGTTGGATTATGGAAGATTTGGTGGGGGAAAGAAGGGTTTGTACAAGATTTGGTGTTTAAACAAACATAAAAGGACAATTGAGAGGTAGATTTTTGGCTAGGAAGAATATACACCCATGGATTTGAAAAGATGCAAGAAGATCATGGAAGATCATGGCAAGGACGACCAAATCTTTCTTTCTTCTCTCTTTCTTCCTCCCTCCCTCTTTATCTCTCTCTCTCTCTCTCGGCTACTCTCTCTCCCTCTCTCTTGGCAATCTTTCTCTCTCCCTCTCCCTCCCTCCTCCTCTCTCCTAGTACACTATATATATATATATATATATATATATATATATATATATATATATAATATTGTAGAAGTACAAAGATACTAGATTTTCAAAATCAAATATCCCATTAAAGAATTCTAATTAGGCACATGTTTCTATTAAACTAATAGATATTGTACTTTTGAAAATCTATATCTATATATAATATTGTATATATGTACACATGCCTATATATACATAGGTACCAAGAATATATGGCTTAAGATTTTCCTATTAAAATATAATATAGGTACTAGTACTAATTCCTAAAAAAAATACCAAAAATCTAGGGTTTAGATTTACCCAGTATTTTAATGTACAAAATCACATGGGAAATCTAAAACTTGATTATTTAATAAAAACCTTGTACCTTGTTGGAAGATTGGTGCTATTATCCAATGGATAACAATTTCCCTAACGGTTAATAACCAATGGATAATGGGGGAAAATGATATCTAATAAATAATGCATATTTATCCTTTGCACATGTGAATATACACCAATATATTACTATATCTTTGTACTAATCAAATTATTCTAATGAAAGGCCTATTGTTCAATGGACAAAGATTACTCTAGCATTTATCGCCCAATGGATAATGGTCCAAAGGTAACTAAATGGGTTTGAAAGGTTCAAAAGGTTCGAGGAGGTTCAAAAGGCTCATCTAGGGTTAGGAGAAAGTAACTAGATGAATTGTTAGTTAGGTCCCTCTAACTAATTTGTTAGGATCTAGCTATACTTGCCAAGTAGAATCTCTAGCAAAGAAATATTTTTTTTAAAAAGCTAAAATTCTAATTATGACAGATTTTTAGAAATACAAAAGGAAATTTTTGGAAGCGAATCCTAGTATTAAAATAAAATTCAAATTTTTTACGAAATTTTTACTTACTAAAAATCTGGGTCGTTACCGGTTGCACCTCACAGAACAATGTTTAAACCACAGCTTGAACATTTCAACCGTAAGATACGATAGAAAAAACACCATACAAAACAGCATCAAACATAGGAAACAGGCAGCCGGACAATTTCAACCTGGCATCCACCTCACGGACAAATGAAAACCATCTTTGGATGAACTGACCATAACATAGCAGCAGCAAAACAATAACTAAAACCAGCAGTATCAAAATAGCCACCACACAAGCAGCAGCAGCAGTAGCCACGAGAAGGTCCAATATAGCAGAAATTAGGCAGCCTTAGAACTGGACAGAACCCAAATGGTTCAGCCCAATCTGGAGGCTCCCAAAGTAGGATCAGAAAATGCATTTAAGAGGCTTGCTACTTCACCTACATAATGCACTTAACAGGTAGCAAAAGTAAAAGAGAAAAAAGAAAAAAAAAGAAAAAAGAGAAAAAGCTAGGGGCAAGCCCCCTAGAAATGCTTAAACATCCCAAAAGACAACCCCCAAAGGGTAGGTAGCTAATCATAATAATAGAACAGAGGCTAGCCAGAATAGATCTGAAATAGAGCAGCTAAACAGCAGATATCACTACAACAAAGAGATCACACTTGAAGCCACAAACTGATCATGGACAGCAACTTGCAATAAGCTGCTTGACAGTAGCTACTTGAGAGTAGAACAGGCCAAGAACAATTCAGAACAGAAGCTGGTCATTTGATCAGATAGCAGCTTGACAGTAGACAGTAGCGGCAAACAACAAGCAATCAAAAACAATTCAGAACAGCAGCTGAACCTGGATCAATATACCATTCTGGCTCAAGTAATATCCATTACAAGTTCAGCAGAATAATAGAACTTATCTAAACCGAAAGCACCAACTGCAGCCATGAGATAACAGCCAGCTGCAGCAACAGCAAGACAGAAGCACAGCCATAACCTTTCATAACCTTCCAGAAACACTGTAATAATTAGAGAGCCTAGAGACCAAGGCCACACACCAATTACATTCAGACTGCAAGAACAAGGAAAAAGGAGCTTAAAAGCCTAATATCTGCTCACACTACTACTCCTTCAAAACCTAGATCACCTGCAATCTAAAGCAACAAGGGGTCCTAACTCGCTCGACTCTCCCTCACAAAATGTCTCCCACTAAATATTACCTCCACTCACAAGAAAGTTAGGGGCTCAAGCACACCTCTCACAAGGTCACACATATGCTGGCACACACAAAACAGACTAAAGATGCAGGGCTACTAGGAAGCCAAAAGGAGACATAAGGTAACAAATTACCAATTATAGCAAGCAATGAGATTAAGATAACTACCTTGTATATAGAAGTAATAGAACCCTCCTCAAATCATGCTCTTAAAGAATCTGTCATGCACAACCTGTCAAGCTAACCACATGAGAAAAATAGGATGTGGAAAACAAATGCAAATCAAAATCATACATCTGCAATATTCCACTCGTTTACAATCCAAGTTGCTTTTGATTAAGGCAATCTAGGAAGTGATAGAAGTCTGTTCCTAATCATAGTGCAAATTTTGTGAATAACTATCTCCCAAGTACAGGAGAGATTTTGGAACTTTCTCACATTCCTTTCTATCCAAATGTGATAGATGGATACTGTAAAGACCAGTTTAGTTATCACAACCTTAAGAGATTTTCCTTTGACACTTGACATAAATGTGACCCAGTCAGCCCTTGATCTATTATGCCAAGAGACCTGGAGCTTGGTCTGAATGACACCCCAAATTAACTGAGAGTATGGGCAATTAAAGAAAAGGTGGTCATGGCTTTCCAACCCCTGACACAGACAACATTGGGGAGAAAAATTATGACTAAAATGCACAAGTCTATCAGCAGTGGATAGCCTATTCTAAATAGCCATCCAAGTGACAAAACTACATTTTGGAACGTGGCCAGAGAACCATACCAACTTATGCCACAGGACTCTGGGAAAGGGAGTTCTCAATTTGTTCCATAAAGAGGCAATTGAGAACTGTCCATTGGATGTGAGGGACCATCTAAATTGGTCAGCCCTGTTCAACCTGGACTGATCAAGACAAGGTAAAGAACTTCTTATCTCATTAAGCTCCAAGGTTTGGGTAATGGGGAAAGCCCAATCTGAGTGATGGATTATGTGAGACACAGTTGCCTCTTTAGGAATACCAGAATCATAAGAAATCCTAGGACCAAATTTGTTTATTAAAGGACCAAGAGGATGCCATTTGTCATACCACAGGGAGGTGGAAAGACCATTGCCTAGAATACTAAGAATGAATGGCTGCACCACAGGTCTGAGAGATAAGATCTTCCTCCAAACCCAGGTGCAATCACAAGAAATTTTCAAATTCCGAAAATTCCTCCCTTTTATTAAGTAAGATTTGACCCACTGACACCACATTGACTGCTACCCCCCAGAAATTAGAAACCAAATGTGCTTGGCAATGGCCGATTTATTCCAAACTTGCATAGATTTGAAGCCAAGGCCACCCTCCTGCTTAGGAGAACACAAATGATCCCAAGAGACCTTAGCACCTGTTTTCTTCAAATCAGGACCAGACCAAAGAAATGCCCTAAGGATTGACTCAACTTCCTTAATCACTTTTTTAGGAATGATAAACAAAGAGGACCAAAAGGTTTGAATGGAAAAGAGAACATTACTAATCAATTGAACCCTACCAGCATAGGTGAGGTCTCTGTTAGTCCATGTCTTAGTTCTGACAATTATGCTCTCCACTAACCTTTGGCAATCAGTAGCCCTGAGTTTAGTGGAGAGAAGGGGAACACCTAAATATCTGACTGGAAGGGTACCCTCTTGGAACCCTAAAATAGCCAAAATGTCCAATCTAGTGCTTGTGTTGACCCCAGAGAAGAAAATGCTACTCTTCCCAGGGCTAGGAGAAAGATCGGACATAGATTGGAATTCATTGAGAGCATCTTGAATATGATTGGCAGAGGTCAGGTTTCCCATGCAAAATAGCATAAGATCATCCGCAGAACAAAGATTGATTAACTTGGTACGACCACATCTCTAGTGAAAATGGAAATCAGGGAGAATGGATTTGGCCCTAAGAAGACATGTGAGAATCTCCATAACAATTACAAACAGATATGAAGATAAGGGATCTCCTTGTCTAAGCCCTTTTTGACCTAAAATGTACCCAGTGACTTCACCATTAATGCTAAGAGAGTAATTAGCAGTAGTAACACAAGCCCGAAGCCACTTGATCATTAAGGGATGGAAATTCATGGAAGTCAGGACATCCCATAGAAAATCCCATCTAACATTATCGTAAGCTTTCATGATGTCTACCTTCATTGCACATCTGGGAGATGGTGAAGATTTATGGTAACCTCTCAAGTAACGCCCCTAATTTTATGTACGTTAAAGGGATAATTTATTACAAAACTTAAAGAGAGTCACTGCTCGTTATTACAACATAACTCTCGTAAGAGTATTTTAAACACAAAATAGGAAACTAGGGTTCCTAACTACTGCTCCGCTTGATCCTCCATCCTAGCGAGTTCTTCGGCTCCGAACGCCTCCAAAGTGAAGAGTTTGCCCTGTTCATCTATCAGATCTGACATATTATACCGGCGTCGCCACCTATATAATATGTCAGGGTCACTAAAAGGTAACACCATGAGCTACAAAGGCTCAAAAGTATAATCCTACTTACTAACTCTTAACTTAAGAACAAGAGATCATAATATCAACGATTCAACACAAATCAATCATATTGACAAACAGTTAATCAAATCCACATTTCTTATTCAAGCTAACGTTAGTGTTGACCTTTCTGACTCATCGTAGACCGTGTCGTTATTTCCACTTTTCTTTTTCCAAAACACCTTTCTAACTCTCCCAACCTCGGTTCCGCCGTTTCGGGTTCCCGAGTATCCTCACAATGGTTCCGCCGCACCGGGTTCCCATTGGCACACGATTGCATTGGCTCCTCTCCACGGATAACCAAGCCACACACCCAACCTCGGTTCCGCCACGCTAGTCTCCCGAGTATCCTCACAATGGTTCCGCCGCGTCAGTCTCCCATTGGCACACACACACACACACAACTCACATAATGCCACCAAAATCGGTCATTATGTAGTTTCAAAATATTTCCTTCCTCGGAAAACACATTTCCTTTCATTAACCACACCCTAAGCGTCATGTCTCTAACTTTCTTGGTTTAGGTGTCTCGTTTTCATGCATAGACTTCCGCGGTAGAACTTTCCATATGAACAAGCATTCATTTTAAAACTATTCTAACAAGATCATCCAACTCCAAACTACTTAGTATGCTTGTACCTCCATTAGCGAAATAAGTTTACAAATCATCATGCATCTCAAACATTCCAAACATAGATAACTTTATTTATTATGGAAATAAAAGTTACTCCTACTTGAACTAATGACGTCCTATTCTCCATCATACGATTCTATACTATACATAGAGTGAATGGGCTAGGATTCCTACCTTACTTCTTGGCGGTGATCGGCTACGGTGAATTGGTCGTCGGTTTTGTAATTCGGCGGCGTAACGGCTCCGGATTGCTTCGAAAGGAAGAGAGATGAACTTTTCTCTTCTTAGAAACAACTTGCTAACTAAAACTAAGCTACTTTTAGAGATCTAGTGGTGGTTTTGGAAATGGTTTGGTGGTTTCTCTCAAGAACTCTCAAGAAACTCAAGAAATCAAGAACTTTAGAACTAAGAACACTTGGAATTTCTAGAGAGAAGGAAGAGCAAAGCTTGAAGGTGTGAGTTTGAAGCTTGGAATGGCTTTTATTTATAGGCCAAGACTCCCCTCTCTCTCTCTCTTTAGCCGATTCTCTCTCTCTCTCTCTTTATATCTCACTTTTCTTTCACTTGTCATGGTTGATTGATAGGTTGATGGGTGAAGTTAAGGTTTGCTTGCACACTAACCACCTAGTTTTAGGCTTGCATGGCTAGGTTTAGTACTTTGGATGGGACTATGGAAGATATGGAGGTAGAGTTGTACAAGATTTGGTGTTTAAATAACAATTCAAGGACAAAAGATGATGAATTTGGAAGATATTCATCCCAAAAGTTGAAAGGATGAAAGAATAACAAGGTACAAGTCCCATCCTCCTTCTTCTTTCTTCCCCCTTCCCTCTCTCTCTCTCGGCCTCTCTCTCCTCTCCCTCTCTCTCTCACCCACATATATATGTATATATATGTACTAAGAAGGACTACTAATAATAATATATAAGTAAGTACATAAGTACTAAGATCTAAGAGGTTTGAAAGTCAAGATTCTCCTTATACTAATACAAAAGGTACTAGTACTTAATTTATATAATAGTGTACTTTGTACTCTAGAGAATCTTAATAAAAGATTAGTTTAATAGGTCTAGTACTTAATTGGCAAGACTAACCTATTGACCAATGGGTAATAAATCCCCTAATGGTTAATAACCAAGGGATAATAAAGGACAAGGTACTTATATAATAAACTAAGTTTTTAGAAAAGACTACATGTCCTTTGCATGTGGCAAAATACACATATGTATATATACATGTACTTATCAAGATATAATAATGGAGAAGCTATTGTCCAATGGGTAAAGATTACCCTAACAATTACTGTCCAATGGTTAATGGTTAAAAAGGTAACTAAATGGTTACCTAGTTTGGTTATACCAACTAGTTGGTTGAAAATTGACTAGGCATGACGATTAGGGTTTCTAGTCGAGAAATAAGGTGATAAGGCGTTCAATTGCTTGAATACAAATTGCTAGAAATCAATAAGAAAACCATCGAGCAATCAAGAGAAATTAAGAAATTTCGAATAACAACGAGATTTTTATTGAATGAAAAATCGGAGTTGTTACATCTCATAAGCTCCTGGGTAAGGAAAATGTTGTCAACTATCCTCCTTCCTTTAACAAAACCTGATTGCACAGGATCAATTAAAGTAGGGAGGACTGTTTGCAACCTTCTAGCAAGAATTCTAGATATGCATTTATAGATAGTGTTACAACAAGAAATAGGTCTGTAATCCCCCACTTTAGATGGATTAGAGACCTTAGGAACAAGAGCATCAATTGTTGAGTTTCCCTTTCTAAGCAACTGACCAGACCTAAAAAAACCTTTTACAGCTACAGTGACTTCATAGCCAATGATAGGCTAGGCGTGCTTAAAAAAGCCAGCATTATAGCCATCAGGACCAGGGGCTTTGTTGGGATGAAGTGACCAGAAAGTGTCCTTGATTTCAATGTCAGTAACATTAGCAATCATGGACATCTTTTGGCTATCCGATAATCTTCTACGGAGAACCTGTTGGATCCTAATAGGCCCTTAATAAGGAGTAGGATGAGCTGTGCCTAGCAAATTGGGGTAGTAATTAACAAAGCTTGATTTGATAACTCCAATGTCATGAGTAAGGGACCCATCCTCCAACACCAGACTTGCAATTTTACTTCTATTTCTGGTATTACTCACAAATTTAAAGAAATAAGAAGTGCACTGATCTCCAAGCTTCCACCATTGAATTCTTGATTTTTGTCTAGCCAAACTCTCATCGGCCCTAAAAAGTGTGAGGAGCTGCTTATGAACCACCCTTTTCTGATTAATAACAGAGAGATTAGTAGGGTGACTACTCAAATCTTTTTGTAAAGACTCAAGAAATTGCCTAGTATGCGTAACCCTCTTAGAGACATCACTAAAGTCTCTATTATTAATAAGCTTAAACTCACTTTGCAACTATTTGAGCTTTTCACACACACAAAACATTGAATTACCAATAATCACTTTCCTCCAGACTTGTTGCACCACATTTAAAAACTGAGGGTGATCGGACGAGAAGTTAAAAAACTTGAAAGGTTTAATGGGTCTCCTAGCAGGAGAAGTGATGCACACAATACCTGGGGAATGATCAGAAATCCCAGGGGTGGGAAAATGGGCTGAAGAACAGCAAAAGATTTTCATCCACTGCTCATTAACAAGAGCCCTATCCAATTTGGTGGTGACAAATTGAGCAGTCCTGTTTATTAGCCCATGTGAAGAAACAACCAGTATATCTAAGATCATCAAGCTCTAAAGCATACAAACAATGATTAAACTCCTCCATATGAGGGGGCCAACAAGTAGTGCCTCCAGATTTGTCATTGGGGAACCTTATGGCATTAAAATCTCCAAGCACTATCCAAGGGAGTGAGGTGCTAATACGAAGTAGACTAGATCAAAGTGCCTGCCTACTTATATAACTATTAGCCCCATATACGAAAGTTGCAAAAAAAAGAGCCCCTCCACACCTAGAATTCACCTCACAATGAATAAATTGATCAGATTGATCCAAAACCTGGACAAGCATGAGACTAGGATCCCAACACACAAAAATTCAACCACCAGGTGCATGAGAGTAGTTGTTCACAAAATCCCATTGAGGACAGACAATTTTTATTATTCTAGAAGCAACATCTTCCTTGATTTTATGTTCTAACAACCCCAAAAGAGAAAGATTATTACTATTTATAAAAGATTTAACCTAATTTTGCTTAATAGAATCATTGAGACCCCAAGTGTTCCAAAAACCAAGTTTAGTGGGTTGTATAGCCATAAAATCAGAACAAGCAATAAGATAAGTAGGCGGCAAAAATTGGAAGTATAAGGATACTGCCTTAACAAAAGGATACAAGTGTTTTAATTCCCTCCACTGCTGAAGGAAGAAATTGAATCCTCCTTAGCTTGCTTCCTCAAACGTCTTTTAGCAGATTTGGAGAGATACGTGTTGTTCACATTACCTCCATTGGAATTCAGATTAGCAGCTTCTCCCTTAACCCCTGGACCTAAGAGATCAGGTGGTTCAGGGGTTGGGGAATTCCTAAGCTTAGATTGATCTTTAACCAGAGAGACTACTGCACATGGATGTTGATTAAGTGCCTCTATCTCCAGTTTGCTACTGACCACTCCTTCTAAGACTTCTAGCAATTCACCTTCAAAATCACTGAGCTGTTCTCTAGTTGAGGGAGCAATAGGGTTTGAAGTGCCCACTTTCATAGGTTGAACACAGTCAACCTTTTGTTTCCCATTCCCAACTTGAGTTATAATCCGAACTGCAGGTCGTGATGGAAGTGAGGATGTGGAGGTTTTGTTAGCACACTTAATTGTGTGATGACCAAAGACATGGCATATAGCACACATGGGGGGAAGAACTTGGTATTCCTTTGGAACCACTACTGATTCCCCTGCAACAACAACTGTAACTTCATCAGGAAGAACTTGCTCAGCATTCACCTCAATACAGATCCTAGCCTTTGTGGACTTAGTGTGTAGAAGGCCTGGTTGCTTCGCAGTCTTAGCTGTAGCTTGGTCTACATGCAAAGGTTTTCCAATTGTACTTGCTACCCTACTTAAACACTCCTGATTCCAGAGCTCAAAAGGTAGATCATGTAGTTTGACCTAAGCCGGGATTTTAGAAGGTTGGTCCTGAGCTGGCTTCATCATCCTATGCCAATCTTTCAGGACAAGATACTTTTGAGAGAAGAAATAGGGCCCTCCCTCTAGAACTAGCATTTTAGCTTGTTCATCCTTGAACTCAAACAAATAGAACCCAGCTACATTAGGTTTAAGAGCTACATATATGGTTTTCCATTGATTACGAGCAGTGGATACCAACAGAGGATAAGGCATCTGTCCATCAAGGAAATGACCAATCAAATATCTATTCCAAATCCCCACCTCAGTTAGCTCTATGTCTATTTCAACCAGAGCTTCTTTACCTTTCTATAAATCAGGAAAATAGTCTAATTTCAGATCCATAGAAGGGCTCTGTGATTGAAGGAGAGCAGCCCAATTTTTAGGTTTAGGCTTAGGCTAATTCTGGTCCAGCCTGGATTTGAGATTGAACTGGAGTGGATTAGTGGAATTCTTGTTAACATCCTGATTTTGCTGAGAAGGTAGATGGTTCAGTTGAATTTGAGTAGGATGAGAGTGGTTACTGAGTGAAGTTAGATTTACAGATGAAGTCTTTAACTCAGGTTTGGGAGGAGAAGAACCAAAAGCCCGACTGTTATACTGAGGTCTGATGTCCTCTAGGTTATAACCCATATTAGGATCCCCTTCCACATATGGATTACCTCTTGCATTAAACAGGATAGAAGGTTTAGGTTTAGGACTAAGTACCTGTTCTTGTTTACGAGTGTCAAGAAGACAAGCTACATGCTCCTCCGCTTACCTCTGAAGAGCTTCTTCAAAAACTTGTTGAAGTTTCCGAGAAGGGCTCAGTTTGTTAAACGATTTTGGACTGAAATCCCCAAATTTTGCTGCAGATGGAGTAGGAGCAGTACACATGGGAACGAGTCCGAGGTCGGAATCAATGGAGATGTTGAACGTACGGGCTTCCAAATTTGACTGGAACAGTTGAGACTAAGAAGATTTCGAAAGATCTGAGATCTGTTGTTTCTGCCAAAGCTCATTAGAGTCTAGGGTTTTGGAGCCCAAGCCATCAACAAATGGAATCGTACCGTCGGCCATGTGAACACCTTTTGGTTAGCAGACGAGAGAGTAGACAACAGATCGCCCCAAATCGCCCCAAGTGGCCATTTCTGCTGCTACAGAATGAACCCAACTCTTTGGGACAATATAGGGTGGCGTGTAATTTCAGCATGCAAAATCTAGAAATCAACGTAAAAGCTATAGTAGCCTTTCAACAGAAAACAGAGGATTTTCAACTTAGGTGGGTTTGATGCATAGGGTTGTTTCCATCCGTTCCAAGCCATCAAAAACATTAATTAGGAACAACATATACTTAGGGAAAAGTAGGAGAGTGATTATCCTACCTCGAATCTGGTCAAAAAAGCGATTATTGGGTTCGGTCAATTTTTAGCGATTGGAGAAGACGACAGAATCGGAGAACTCTGGGGCTGCCTCGGAACGAATGGAAGGTGAGCTGTGGATGCTTGGTGATGTAGTGGTTGATTGAAAACCCGAATTTGATGTATGGAGTAGTGCTATGTAGGAACCCGCTTTCTCTCGCTTTCTTAAAACTCCATGAATGAGAACTCACGTTCTCTCTCTTTCTCTCTTTTTCTTTCTCTGGACTGAGTAGTAAAATGGAAAGGAGTAACTATAGTTTTGATTTTCAGAGGGCTGAAGTATAGCGGGAGAATGAGTGGTTAAGTGGAGAGGTGGGTTATGGACATGGTTTAAGATGTAGGGGGAAGTGGGAGGTTACAAAATTTGCAAAGGAAGTGAGGAAATGAATCCTGATTTTCGGCAGGAATGGCAGAATGGGTGGTTGGGTGTGGAAGGGAATTAGAAGGTTTGTTTGGACATAATTTTAGTTAGGATTTTTCTTTTTAGGATTTAGTTAGAAAGGATAAAGATAATCATGGATGTATGTATAGTAAAGTGTATTATAACCCGTACTAACATAATCACGTGTTTTAACAATTTAATTTAATTGATCATTGAATTTGAATTTAACATTTTGATTATATATATATATATATATAGATATATATATATTTAAAAAAATTAGGAATGTTACAATCTATCCCCCTTAACGAAAATTTCGTCCTTGAAATTAAATTATACCTTCCGGTGAGAACAGATGCGGGTAGTTGGTGCACATAGTATCGGCTCGTTCCCAAGTTGTCCTTTATACCCTAATGTCGCCATAAGATCCTGACAAGTTTGATCGTCTTACCACGGATATTCTTCTCACTATAATCTTGGATCTCGACCGGTTGTTCATCGAAAGTCGTGTCTTCATTACGTGTGATCTCCTCTCAGTTAACTATGTGGGAGGGGTGTGACATGTATTTGCGAAGCATAGACACATGAAAAATGTTGTGAACTCTGTCAATCTGTGGTGGCAGGGCTAGGCGGTAAGCGACTTCTCCAATCTTCTCCAAAATCTCAAATGGTCCAATATATCGGGGTGATAACTTCCCCTTCTTTCCAAATCGGATAACTCCTCATTGTGGCTTGATTTTAACAAATACATGCTCTCCAGCTTGAAAGGATAGTGGTCTGGTCCTCTTGTCGGCATAGCTTTTCTGTCGGCTTTGAGCGGTCAAAAGTCGTTGGCGTATAATTTTGACTTTTTCTATTGTCTCTCTAACAAGTTCTGGTCCTAATAGACTTGACTCTCCCAGTTCGGTCCAACAGTTAGGGGATCGGCATGGTCGTCCATATAGGGCTTCATACGGAGCCATCGATGCTGGCTTGGTAGCTGTTGTTGTAAGCGAATTCGACTAACGACAAGTGACGTTCCCAATTTACACCTCAGTCCAAGGTACAGGCACGGAGCATATCCTCTAAGGTTTGAATCGTCCTTTCGGTTTGTCCATCCGTTTGTGGGTGAAAGGCTATACTTAAATGAAGGTCTACTCGCAATGCTTTATGCAGACTCTGTCAAAATTTTGACGTGAAGCGCAAGTCGCGGTCGGATACAATTGATACTGGTACCCCATGTAGTCGTACAATCTCCTGAATGTAGAGTCTGCTGAACGATTCCATGGTATCTCTCATGCATACAGGGAGGAAGTGCCTTGATTTGGTCAATCGGTCAACAATTACCCAGATGGCAGTGTTGGATTTAGGTGATCGAGGTAATCCTGTGATGAAGTCCATAGTGATGTGCTCCCACTTCCAATCAGGTATAGGTAAGGGCTGAAGTGTTCCTCCAGGTTTCTGGTGTTTAGCTTTAACTTGCTGACAAGTGAGACACGTGGACACATAAGCTGCTACATCCTTCTTAATTCCGCTCCACCAATATTGACGACGGAGATCTTGGTACATCTTCGTACTTCCTGGATGTACGGCGAAGTTAGAATGGTGAAACTCCTTCAGTACGGCTTCTCGAAGTGTATCAATGTCAAGTACAAAAATTCGTTCTTGGAAACGGAGACTCTTGTTGGAGTGAATTGCCCATCCGGCTGATGCTTTTCCAGTTGACAGTTGGTATCTGATGAAATTGCACTCCTGGTCAAAGGTTTAGGCCAACAGAATTTCTTGATGTAAAGCGGGTGTGGCAAACAAAGCAAAAAGGTAGGCTCCTTCTGCTCTTACGGTTGGTTGAAGTCTGAACTCATTAACAGCTTCCATCATTTTCCATTCCCTAATGGCCATACTTGCCACATGTCCTCGAGTTTTGCGACTAAGAGCGTCAGCGACTACATTGGCCTTCCCAGGGTGAAAAGACAATGTGAAACTGTAGTCCTCCATATATTCCATCCACCTCCTTTGCCTCATGTTCAGCTCCTTCTGAGTAAATAGATACTTCAAACTTTTGTGATCAGTGAACACCTCGAACTATTCTCCGTACAAATAGTAACGCCAGGACTTAAGGAAAAAATACTACTGCCGCCAATTCAAAATCGTGAGACAGATAATTCTTCACATGCGGCCTTAGTTGTCGGGATCTGTCATGCCCTCGATTTTTAACATAGATAAATAAACCATTTCAATAAAAGATCCTCGCATATCATATGTATAATACCCAAAAGAGTTTTCCACCTGCTTTACAAATTCAATCCCCAAATTTAGAGAATTACATCTTTGGCACTTCAGGCCAAATTAGTTTAGATACAAGTACGAACATGTTTTGACTATTACAAACTTTAGTCAAAAGATAATTCAAGAGCAATTAGTTACAAGATCATCTTTAACAAAATAAGATCTTTACGAAGATGATGAAATAACTAATGATGTCAGCTTCCAAAAGTCTTTCACTGCCTAGCACACGATGCATGCAATCTATTGCCCGACATTTGAACCTGAAAAGAAAGATTAGGTTGAGCTACACTAGCCCTGTAGGAAAATCTTTACCAATCTTATATGCAAATATGATGATAAAGGCAAGAGAAGGAAAGCAAGAAGATATAACTCAATGATGAAATACAATCGACTCAACGACGTGCCAAACATTCAAGACTATCATTCTAAGATATGCTATAATCACATCATGCCATAAGATTCACAATACTCAAGCAAGTAACAACTTTGACACGACTCTCTATCCCATACCTCCACCTTCGGCATTTCTACCCTTGCGTTGTTGTATAATACCATGAGAGTCACCGTATTAATGGACTTACATTTCGGGTTTTGAGAACCCCGTACGTCTCCCAGAGATCTCCAACATGAATCCAAGTAGCTCATTCTCCATTGACTCATCAAAAAGTAAACTTAAGAAACTTTCCGGGTCTTAGGGCCCCATATACCCATAATACATTCCGGGTACTTGTGACCCTGTATATCCATTTTACATTCCGGGTCTTAGGGCCCCATATACCCATAATACATTCCGGGTACTCATGACCCCGTATATCCAAGACTCTAATTTCAAGAATGTAGATAGGAGAGAGATATTGGTATTAAGTAGGTAGTTCACATAATAACTCGAATTTCCGTTTTATTCTCAAATTCATTATCTTGATTCACTCCTCGAACTACACGGCACCAATAGTCAAGTTGTCACATCGTACATTTATAAGTACCTTAAGATCACGTTATTCCTCTAAATCTATCACGACGCCTTTTGTCACGTACCGTACCCACAAATGACTCCACGACACACCACCCGCTAGATTCTAAACGAGAATCTTGCCGAAAGAGTGCCAAAGGAATCTAGGAAGATCAACCAAACGATGCACAAGGATACGAATCACAATCCTATCCATTGGATCACTAATATTATACTCTAATGAGTGCCAAGAGATAAGATCCAACGAGTCATTAGGACACAAGTAATCATACTCAAGAGTGACTTAAACATGTTATAATTATATAGGGTGTCATAACACAGAACGAGAACAACTTTAGGAATAGCCATCGACACTGGCAAACTGACACACCTCTACTCAAATGATCATAACTTTCTGTGTACTCAGAGTCTTAAGGTGATTCTGGTGGCAATGGAAAGCTGACTTCAAGACCTTCAAATCAATATAAAGTTTGCATGAATCGGACATAGGACGAAGAAGTTATGGCCGTTTGAAGTTGGGCTGAAACCTAAAAGACGGGCATAATTTCCAGAGAGGGGAGGGATTGATCCCTCCTCTCATGGGGATCGATCCCCATAGGGAAAAATCCAGTTTTGAAGTGAGGGATCGATGTTGGGGATCGATCCCTAGGCGATTTCGGCAGATTTTGACAGCTTTTCAAATGAACAAAGGGCGACGATCAAGGCTCAATTCTTACACCAAATCAACATATAAACACATAAAAGAGGTAAAAAAGTCTCTACCTCGCAACAAAAACCAAGATCTACGAGATTTGAGCAAGCCCTAGCCTCGTTGAACTGCAAAGCTTCGCTCCAAGCTCGACCCAAGAATTTTGAACCCAAGAACACGATTGGAAGGCCGGAGAGAGGTTAATCTTTGAGGGTTTTGTGAGATTGAGTGAAGGAGCAAGAGAGAGAGGGAAAAGGGGAGATACCATTATCCCCTACACACACACATCCCCCTATTTATACCCTATATCATTATATCACTCTTACACTCCCTCTAGTTTCGATTCTTTCACTTCAATCCTCAATTCAAACAATCACTTAATAAACTATATTCTCCCAATAGGGCATTTAATACACATTTCAAAAATTAAAAATTAAAAATTTTTCGGGTCTCTACAGGATCCATAAGCGATGACCTTTCCATTTTGCATGAGCATAGCTCCCTATCCATCTTTGGATGCGTCACAGTACACTGCATATTCCACGTTCCGCTCAGGAATGATTAATATAGGGGCGCTGGTTAATCTCTTCTTGAGCTCTTGGAAAGATTTCTCACATGCTTCGTTCCATTCAAACTTGACCCCCTTCTGGGTCAGTCGTGTCATTGGTTTCCCCAAAATTGAGAAATCTTGAATGAACCTTCTGTAGTAGCCGGCTAATCCTAAGAAACTCCTAATCTCAAACACTGTTGATGGTCGTTTCCAGTTGATCGTGTCGTTTCCGTATCAAAAATAATTAATAAAACAGAATAATTACTACTATCTAAAAGATAGCGGTAAGTACTCCGAGTATCAACCTCAGGGATTACGAAGGCTGAATTGCAATTGTTCTAACTAATTTCTAACTTAATTTGGAAAAAGGATTTGATTGTTGATTTCTAAAATATTTAAAGCTGAATAAAAATAAGCAATAAAAAGTGAGAGTTTATGAGAGAAAAGATCTAGGGTTTCGAATCCACTCGACCCGTTGTAACAATCTCTATACGATGATAAAGGTCTATTATTCGAATCAATCCAGATATCGTTAGGGTTCGCGGGCCCTTACGATATCGCCTAAAGATATTTATGAATTACCAAATAGCATGGAGTATCGCCGCCTAGCACGAACTGTCTTACTAGTACAATCCGTCTCTATGGCACGGATTGTCTAATAGCACGGCGCGTCTTACGGAGTATAACCCATCTTACTCAGCTATCACAAAACAATAAAGAACTGTTGTATGAACGTGCATGAAAATCTAGAAAATCATACACAAGATTTGATAGAGAAAATTAATACCGCAAATAAATCCTCAAGTCATACAACCACGATTCGAATAATAAAATACTAAATCAAAATATAAACATTATTACTCAGAGATCGAGTACCCTAGAAACGAGTTTAGCCGGACATCGGAAGAGAAATCATCGCGCTATTGCTTCTATTCTCCATTGTCATGTGCGGCAAATATAGGCGCAGCTCTCTGTTCTGTTCTGTATGTCCCCAGAAAAAGACCGCTCTCCGTTGTGCTGCTTGTATTTTTTATATCTTTTTTTTTCGTAGCCGACCTTTTGGTAGCCGCTCCTTTCCTTGCAAGAGCCCTCGTAGTAATGTCGGTAACTTGGGCCCAGCCTTTGTCAGAATAACAATTAATCATTAAGCCCAACAAATTGTACGTTCAGTTAGTATACCTTCGGGGGCCCACCAATACATTTACAACTTGTGTTATTCTGCTAACCAATTCTGCTTCCAGTACCACGTACACGGCAGCACACTAGGAGGAGGAAAAATTATAGGACACAATCCATGCCTCTCAGCAACTAAACAAAGCCCATTTAAAATGTCAAAACCTCCAAATACCTACAACACAAAAGTCGAGCATTAATCTCCGGAGTAACAATATAAACGGACTTAACAGGGATAAATTAGGGGGCGCGTATGTGAACATTTACGCGCCTATCACCAGTCCATGATAGCTTCTAGTTTGCTGTTATCCATAGAGATTCCTTTCTCTAACACCATGTGTCATAGGAATTTGACTTCTTTCATCCAAAATTCGCATTTGATGGCCTTGCGTATAATTGATTATCCCGAAGTACTTACAGTACGGTTCTCAAATGCTCCTCGTGTTCCTTCTCAGTTGGCGAGTACACCAAAATATCATCAATGAATACTACCACAAATTTGTCCAAGCATGGCATGAAAATTTTGTTCATCAAACACATGAAAAACGGCAGGAGCGTTGGTTAGCCCAAATGGCATCACCACAAATTCATAATGGCCATAACGGGTTCGAAAAGCCGTATTGGGTATGTCAAGTGTCTCTAACTCGCAGCTAATGGTATCCAGACCGTAGATCGATCTTTGAGAAGCAAGTTGATCCTCTCAGTTGATCAAACAAGTCATCGATTCTAGGTAAGGGATAACGGTTCTTGCTTGTGACTCTATTGAGTTGGCGATAGTCGATGCAGAGTCTAAGTGTTCTTTCTTTGTTTTTGAGGAATAAAGCAGGGGCTCCCCATGGTGATGTACTGGGTCGGATAAAACCTTTGTCCATCAATTCTTGTAGCTGAGTCTTCAACTCTCGTAGTTCTGCTGGTGCCAATCTGTATGGTGCCATGGATATTGGTGTCGTGCCTGGTTGCAACTCGATCGTGAAATCCAAGTCCCGACGTGGTGGCAGTCCAGGTAACTCATCGGGAAACACGTCCTCGTACTCACGCACACTATGAGGAAGACCGAGTTCCATACGATCTGTCTCCTCTAGCTTGAGGCTTGCTAGCCAGCCAGAAAGCTTATTATGCCACCTCGATCGGTGTGTGGTTATACCGGAGGGGTCTTGTCTATCGCCCTTAAATTTGAAGCACGTACCGTCTGGTGAATACGCTATCACCATCTTTTGATGGCAATCTAGCGATGCGCGGATAGCCAATCCATTCCAAGTAGGACATCAAAGTCTGTCATGTCGATTACTCGTAGGTCGACAGTTAATCTTAGATTAGATACTTCTAATTCGTACCCTGTAGGGGGCCGAAATATCCGAAGGTTCATTGGGTTCTCAAGGTCCAATGGGGGGGGGGGGGGGGAACAGGTTCAAACGCTATTTAACCTGTTGTCCAGTTGTCTCAGTTCATCTGTAAATAAAGATGAGCTTAGGCGTGATGTACTGTTAATCGTCCGAGGAATAGATGGATCCCCGGGTGCTTTCACCGAACGCTGTACGTCCATCCGAACGCACATAAACTCGAACTCGTTCGGCAATCTTATCTTCTACCCAAGGATATCTTTTTGTTCGGCGAGGTTGTTCTTCGGAGAGCACACCAAATGCTCGGAGCAGCTCCATCCATCAGGAGGGAGTTCCGCCGAGTACAACCGTTTATGGAACCTTCCAGAAATATCTATTGATAAGTAAGCTGTCTTTTCTAATATTCGAAGTGACATCTCTGAGTGATGTGACCTTTCTGACATCGGCCCATGTGACTCTATAAGATCTGGGGAAGCGGCGCTCATTAAATAGCTCTGCTACATGACGTCATCCGAGCGTTACTCGACGCGTGGAAAGTAGAGCCAATCTTGCTTAACACTCGACCCCTTCGCCTATAAATAGGAGGGCGTTATCACTAAGAAAAAGATCTGAACTTCTTCACAACAGCACTCTCTCCTCTCTACTAGCATATTTCTTACCAAACTTCTTCTTGTCTTCTCCACTTACTAACAAGTTCGTCGGAGCTTCTTCCCGGAGGAACATCCCCCTCCGATTCTGTAGGTACCCCAAGCTCAACGCCGTATTCTACGGTCCAGCAAAGATCACGAAGAAAGCAACCCCCACAATTAGCGACTCTGCTGAGGAAATACGTTCTTCGTGTTCTTTGTGTTCTTCGTGTTCATTATATCGGATAGAGGGCCTGATTCGATTTCAGTTCCAACTTTGTCCGTTCCTCTCGTTTGAACGGAACAAATGACGCAGCGCCTCTCACCTCCGGGACCAGAGAACTTCACCCTCGGGTTGGAGGGTTATGGGTCTATCATTCTTGAGCCCCATCAGGCGGCTAGGACGGTTCCCCTCGTGGCTCGCCAACTTTCTTTTCCACCCATAGAATTAGACGTCGCTTTGGCGGAGCAGAAACGTCAAGCGGCGGTTATTGCCTTGCTTCAACAGCGGCTAGAGGAGCGGGACGGAGGGATGACTGTAACACCTACTCACGGACATCCCGCCGAACCTAGCCGACCGAAGGAGTCTCGCAAATGAAGCAGAAAATCTCGTCCAGCCCAAGCGACCGACAAAAATTCTATCTCTCTAAAGTTGGGCCGTTTCCGAGCGTCGAACTATCTTCGAGCGTCTTGACCAAGGATATCAACCACCGACGGCTTCACATCCTCGGCTGACGAGCATTATTCGTGCAGAGAGTTCACGATCTTCAGCTACAGGCTCCACAGCCGGAACCAGTAAGGGAGGCGCGTCAGCTCGAGCAAGGCTTCGTTCTGAACGGCAAACGAGTCCAAGAGGTGAGAAGAGGCCCGTGGATCTAAACAATCCACCTCGGCGCACACACACCAGCAGCAACCGGGAATACTCGGTACGATCCCGACATATAACCGAATGCCATGAAGGACGACACTCGGCTAACTCAAGCAGCCGCCACCGAGCAGACGACAGAAGAAACCGTTCGGAGCATGATAACACGATTATCCTGTACGATCAATTTACGGGCTTGCCAACCATGTATCAACCCGTCGACCCAGGTTTTGAGCCTCGGCATGCTCATTTGGCAGGCTCGAGAAGTGAAGCGCGTGCGCCCTCAGCTATAGCCACTCGACTACCGAAGGAAAAAAAAGAACATCACCGGCACCATCGACGAGAACGCAGAAAGACTCCTGAACCGCATGTTGAAGTTCCTCTCCCTATCGTCCCGCAAACCCCAATTCAAGAAGACAACTCGAAGCTCGGGAAGGCAAAGGCTTCCCCCTTCGTGGATGCTATACAACAGGAGCAGCCGCCGGATCGGTTCGTCATGCCGAAGCTGAAGCGTTACGAGGCGAAGGAAGACGCAGTCGCGTTCGTTTGTCGCTTCAGACAAACTATGAGCCTCCATACCTTTTCCGACGCCCTCATGTGCAAGATCTTTCCACTCACGTTGAGCGAACCAATCATGTTATGGTACAATCAATTGAAACCCGAGTCTATCACTTGCTTCAACGAGCTAGAGTAGGAGTTTAGTAAACGCTTTGTAACTAGCAACATTCAACCGAAGACATTATCTATGCTGGTGAACATGCGAAGAACGGCTGGAGAAACCTTACGGCTTTATACTGAGCGCTATTGGGAGGTTTATAATCTTATCCCAGATTGTGATCAAGGTGTTGCGGCTGAGTCATTTATGAACGGACTAGATCCAGCCTCGGCGATGTTTCGTGACCTTTCTCGTAACCCACCTAAAACAATGGGAGAGCTCATGACCATAATAGAGAAGGATTGTGTTCACGAAGAGGCCATGGCCGAAGGCTCCTGAACCTACCAAAACAGCTGGGCCAAAGAAGCAAGTTCTGAATGTTCGACAGGGGCAAGGAGGCAGTTCAAGCCAAATGACCAACAAGCCGACCAACAAGGGTTGACCTCCGCAGCACCCTCAGCCACAGTCGTGGCAACAAACGAAGAGAGAACCACGGCTAGACGAGTACGTGGCCTAACATACGGCGTTCCTATCTACAAACTCCTCAACATCATCGGTAAACTACCATTCTTTGTTTGGCCAATAGTATTCTTAGGCACCGTCGGGAGCGGACCAGGGATGTGTACATATCACAAGGAGCGCGGCCACTACACTACAATGCCAACCTTTCAAACGGTATCTAGAAGAGCTTGCAGCAGCTGGGCATTTAAATCAGTAGATTGACGTTCAGCGTAGTTCACTTCCTTCGCCTCCATCGATCATCGACAATCTCGTTAGCGTTATTCAAGGATTGGTTTCCGAAGACAGGGCAGCCGAGCTTCGTTCATAAATTGACAGAGCCATCACCTCTTTACCCGTTTGCAACGTCGGCATTTTGGGAAAGCGACAATGGGAAGATCCGAGTCTCAGCAACCCTATCACTTTTACATCTGACGACTTGAAATGTGTGCAACTCCCTCATACGGACGCCCTCGTTGTTACTATTACTATTGATAGATCAACCGTTCAGCGGGTGTTGATAGATCAAGAAAGCTCGGCGGACGTAATGTTTTATTCAACATTTCAGAGCCTCGGATTATCTCCCGCTCAACTTCGGACAACATCTACTCCTCTCGTCAGTTTTATTGGAGCCCCGGTCTGGCCACTCGGCTTAATCTCTCTTCCAGTACGGGCTGGATCACGGGTTCTTGAGATCGAGTTTGTGGTGGTCGCTTCTCCCAGCCCATACAACGTCATACTCGGCCGAACCTGGTTGCACGAGATGAAGGCAGTCGCTTCTACCTTTCACTAGGTGGTGAAATTTGTTGGATGGAATGGTCGTCAGGAAAGCCTCTGAGGAGATCAGATCCAGTCAAAGAAGTGCTACATCATCATTGTAACAAACAAACAGAGCTCTATGGAAGAACAATGCGTGGCAACCACTGTTGTCCCATTAGTTGAAGAGGTCGGTGTACCAGCCGAGCAAAGATCTACCGAGGAGTTAATACGATTTCTAATCCCCGATGGCGACGGAAGATATTTTTTAGTTGGGAGTTCTTTGGGCATGGCCGAACGAAAGGAGATGTGTGACTTCCTGATGCGAAATATAAAAGTATTTGCTTGGACTCTGCAAGAAATGCCGGGTGTGGATCCCACATTCGCCGTGCACGCATTGAATGTCGATCCCAGTAAGCGACCGATGGTGCAGAAAGTTCGACGCTCGTCCGCCGCACACGTCGAAGCCGTAATGACAGAGGTGGATCAACTGTTAAAGGCTGGTGCCATTCGGGAAGTTTTATATCCCACCTGGCTTGCCAATCCAGTGGTTGTGCCGAAGAAGAATGGAAAGCTACGGGTTTGTGTTGATTACACAAACCTCAATGACGCCTGTCCTATGGATCGATTTCCCCTCCCTCGGATTGAGCAGATGGTGGATGCAACAGCAGGATGCGAACACCTTAGCTTTATGGACACATACCGGGGCTATCATCAGATAGCTTTGGCTCCGAAAGATCAAGAGAACACGGCCTTTATCTCTCCTCGGGGAACTTACTGCTACAAGGTCGTGCCGTTCGGCCTGAAGAATGCTGGTGCAACCTCCAACGCTCCATCACAAATATGTTTCCTGGTATGCTCGACCGAATATTAGACCTTCGGGATCTGGGAGAGGTCTTTGATGTCTTGAAACGACGGCAGTTGCGCCTCAATGCAGAGAAGTGTGCGTTTGGTGTAAGCTTAGGGAAGTTCCTTGGTTACATAGTAAGCCGCCGAGGAATCGAAGCTAATCCCACACAGATCTTGGCCGTGCAGAATCTCCGAGCTCTGACCATTATAAAAGAGGTACAACGACTTACAGGAATGGTGGCTGCTCTGAACCGTTTCATCCAACGTTTGGGCGATCTTTGCCATCCATTTTTTCGAGTAATTACGATTAGCCGACGCAAATTTGTATGGACCGGAGAGTGCGAGCAGGCTTTGCAATCTTTAAAGCAATACCTGTCCCATGCTCCTTTGCTCGTCAAGCCCCTTCCCGACGAAGATTTATATCTTTACCTTGCTGTTTCGGATCATGCTAACAGCGCGGTTCTTGTTCAAAAAGAAGGGATGGAGCATCAACCAATCTTCTACTCAAGCAAAACGATGATGGATTCTCAGACGAGGTATCTGCCCATGGAGAAATTGGCATTGGCCCTCGTTTCAGCTAAAACGAGCCTCTTGCCTTACTTTCAATCCCATAGGATTGTGGTCCTCACTGAGTTTCCTTTCAAAGTTGTCCTTCGGAAGACGGACACGTCAAGCCGGATCCTGAAATTTTCTCAAGACTTGGCCAGTTTTGACATCCAGTTTGAGCCTCGGACCGCCATCAAGGGTCAGGCCTTGGCCAACTTCTTTGCCGAACTCACTCCTGGATTGCAAGACGAGGCCAATGCTTGGCCACCGCTGCGGAAGAAGCTCGGATTCAGGACAAAGAAGTTTTGGAAGAACCATGTAGCCGTCCCACGGAACCCCTCCGCGCTCGGGACACCCTGGGACACAAGAAACTGAAGCGGCAATGGAGGCTCTTCTCTGGCGATGCCTGGCGAATGACCGTCGATGGAGCCTCTAATGTTCACGGGGCTGGAGCGGGCATCGTCCTTGTATCTCCGAGCGGGACTGTGCATGAAAGCGTGGTTTCGATTGGGTACCCAGCGACGAACAACGAAGCAGAAAATGAATCTCTGATTGCAGGCCTCCAACTTGCTCTTCTGCTTGATGCAGATTCGGTTCACATCTTTTGTGACTCTCAGCTTATTGTGGGTCACTTGAACGACGATTATCAAGCAAAAGACCAGCGTATGAATGCTTACGTCAGCCACGTATTGGTCTTGTTCCAAAGATTTGGCCGAGTGGAAGTGGAATGGATCGCTTGGGAGCACAATGCGCATGCTGACGCCCTGGCAGGTCTTGCTTCGGTATATCGGACCTCGGGCAGTCGCACTATTGTCTTCGATGAAGTCGCAAAGCCGAGCTTCGAGCAGCCATGCCAACTAGTAATGGCGATTTCCCTCGGTCCAAGTCAACTAGATCCAGTAATTGATTATCTGAAGAACCAGGTGTTACCACCGAACAAACGCGACGCATACAAAATCCGTTGCCGAGCAACAAATTTTTTCCTGGATCCAAACGACAACCTCTACCGACGGACTTTCACTGGCCCTGATTTGCGTGTCGTCCATGAAGACCACGTGAAGACTGTTCTGGAGGAACTCCACTCGGGTAGCTGTGGGGCGCATTTCGGAGGACGGTCCCTTGCACAGCGTGCGCTGACACAGGGCTATTGGTGGTCGAAGATGGTTAAACAGTCGGAGGAGTACGTGAAGCGGTGTGTTCGGTGCCAGCTGCATGTGTCTCTCATCCACCAGCCTGCCTTTCCCCTTAAAATGATCATTAGTCCATGGCCATTCGCGGTTTGGGGTTTTGACATAGTGGGCAAGATGCCAAAGGCACCTGGAGGATTTGAGTATATGCTCACAGTCACAGATTTATTCACTAAGTGGGTTGAAGCTTCCCCCTTGGTCAAGACCACCGCAGGCGACGTGGAACGTTTTATTTGGAAGCATATCATCTCACGGTTCGGCGTACCTTACGCCATCCTTTCTGACAATGGCTCCTAGTTCGTCTCATCCGCCATCAAAGCTTTTTATGCTAAGCATCACATCACGATCCATAATTCCTCCGTGGCTTATCCTCAAGGCAATGGACAGGCCGAAGCTTCAAACAAGACAATCACTCGGGGGTTTAAGCGCCGTTTGGATCGAAAACTCGATAAATGGGTGGAAGAGCTTCCACACGTTTTATGGGCCTACCGTACTACCCCTCGGCGGTCTACCGGCCATACCCCATTTGCTATGGCCTACGGTATGGAAGCTGTCCTCCCCTTGTCTACTATGATTCCAACAGCCCGAACAGAAAATTTTAAACCTGTGGATAATAATGCTCTTGTGGGGTCCGAGTTAGACTTTGCCGAAGAACTTCGTGATAATACTAACCTTCGGCATGCGGCGTATCAGCAAGAAGTAGCCAGGGGCTACAACTGAAATGTTCGCGCTCGTCCGTTTAATGTTGGGGACTTAGTCCTTCAGATGGTCACCGAAGCATCAAAGCTAACCAAGCTGAAGGATCCCTATGAAGGACCCTACCGAGTGGTGGAAAAGATTGGACATGGTGTCTACAAATTCGCTGAGATGGATGGAACGCCAATTGCTAATCCATGGAATGCTCAAAAACTTCAGAAATTCCATGGCTAGTACCGACATCCTCATCTTTTCATTTCTTCTCTTGTACTTATATTTTTGTTCGGAATGTACGCCCTTGAGCGTCGTTTACTTAATGCAAATCTCTTTATCTATTCAGTTGCTTCCATATTATTCTTTTAACTGGGGTATCTTATCTAACCCTGGGCTCATGCTCTCGGGGCGCGGGTACTTCCTCCCCGTGACCGATACGCACGGTATGCACTTCATTTGTTCGGGCGAAATTCTCGTAGCCCACGATGATTTGTTTGTTCGGGCGAAATTCTCGTAGCCCTGGGTAATTTCGTTCGGGCGAAATTCTCGCAGCCCACTATGGTTTGTATGTTCGGGCAAAATTCTCGTAGCCCACGATGGTTTATTTGTTCGGAGGAAATTCTCAAAGCCATTGATACAAAGTATGCTCGGGTGAGCTCGCAGCCAAGTCTTTTCCCTCGGATGGACCACTCGCACTTTCAATATTGATGACTGATGATTTTGTTGTGTACCCATTTGTTTGCCTTACTAGATTCTCATTTTTACACTATGACCATCCACTAAGACAGGGGGCTTATACTGTAGGGAGGTATTCCCGAACAGATACTTTTAGTTGCCGAACACGTGATATTTGGGAGCACGTGGTAAGTATGGTAAAACTTATCGCCGGGCAGTATGGTGAACGACGATATGGACAAATGATATGGGAAGTCATTGATCCATGCAGTCTGATCGGCTAATAAAGATACCCAATGGCATGTGAGGTCGTTAGTCCAAATAATTGATAAAGGACCAGATACATGTGACGTGACTGGTCCAAGCCGTCTGTTCGGCCATGAGATGGCCGAACAAAGAAAGAGCTCCAATCAAGAGTAGGAGCAGAGAGAATACACTGGAAGATTCCAGAATAGTCATGTCCCGAAAAGGAATAAGATCCCGAGAATATAAGATCTGGTAAAGATGCCCAATGAGAGTGGAATGTTCGGCCACTAATGGAAAAGAATCCTAAAAGGACTCTTTTCTAATAAACTGATAAAGGAAACGAGAATCCTTGATGTCCTGGTTTTCCTATACGAGTTGGGAATCCTAGGGCGACAGGGATGCTTGGGCAGCAAGCGTCTATGAATCTATAAATACGAGGTAGACCTAGAGGTAAAAGGTACACAATACATTGCACTCTTACGTGACTTCCTATTGATATTTAGGATTTATTACCAGTACGAGATACTAACAAAGGCATCGGAGGGCCTTTGCCACGAGAGGCAAAGGTGCACTCACACCTTGTCTGTTTTACAGATCAGGGGTTCCGACGACGAATTAGGATTCCGGTCAAGAGGCACGAGAAGCCATAACAATCTAGTGCTGTTCAAAGCACTAATTGAATTTGTCCACCTACAATTGGCGCCGTCTGTGGAAAACGAAAGAGTTCCCTTAGAAATACGACCATGGTGGAAGTAGATCCAGCAACACCGCACGACCCAAAGGATATGTTAGATGGAGGAAGGGATAAATCTCCACCTGGGGCTCCGAGAAAGCCCGAGGGTGGACACAGGAGGACCACGAGTAAGGGCCGCCCCCTTACCGTCCACGATAACTCCAAAAATAGAAAGGGAGAGACGGCTTCGAGATCCACGAGAAGGAGTAAATCCCATCGAAGGGATGAATCGGTCGCACGCTCCAGGATTGCGCACTGTAGCGAAGACGTTCTTGATAAAAAGAGGCAAGAAATCGAGGAGTATGCTCATCTGATTAAAAAATGAGAGCATGAGATCAGAGAACTAGAAAGAATCAGGGAACATCCGGAGGATTCCGGACTGTCTCGAAGAAATTCTAGAGGTAGTGGGTATGCTATGATACAATACAGAAAAGCTCCTTCACGAGGAAGAAGGAGCAGAAACAGAAGTCCAACCCCAAGGCAACATAGAGCTTCTCCACGAAGAGAGAGGAGCAAGACCCGAACACCGGAGCGAAGGAGGGTTTCTCAAAGAAAAAGGAGAAGCAGAGGTCGAAGTTCTACCCCTGAGGAGGAAGGGAGTAGGAAACATCATATGGACAGGTACGAAAGACCTGATTTCGACTGGGAAAGAACTAGACCCAACGAAAAGAAAGGACCAGAGGATGAAACCATGACTGCACGAGAAGCAGCACGGAAAGCACTTAAGAATATAGCATCCTCCCCTTGTGCAAGAAAGTTACAGGAGGCTAAGTTGCCGACCAGAGTGAAACACGGAACGTTCATCCTCTACGAGACAGATGCTGATCCAGTGGCACATATACAGCATTACCAGCAGGCAATGTTTATGCATGAAGGAGATGATGCAATCATGTGCAAGATGTTCCCGTCAAGTTTAGGGAAGGTAGCTTTGTCCTGGTTTCATAAGTTGGGTTCACGTTCCATCCGAACATGGGTGCAGTTGGCCGAAAAATTCACTGCACGGTTTTTGACGAGCAGGAAAGCTCCAAAAACTTTTGAGAGCCTTTCCTTTATGAAGCAAGGCGAGGACGAGCCGATCAGGAAATATGCAAAAAAGTACTGGGAAACCTTCAACAAGATTGAAGGTTGCAGCGAGGAATACGCGATAGCCACGTTCAAGACAGGTTTGCCTGTTCGGGGGGAGCTGCGTAAGTCCCTAAACATGAGTCCAGTGCAGACACTGGCAAAACTGATGGAGCGAATTGTGCAGCATGCTAGAAACAAGGATGACATTCTTCGGGAGGATGGTAAGCTAGCCGCCGAGCAAGTAAAGGGGCCTATAAAGAAAGCAGACAAGCCAGAGCCCAAAACTTATCAAGAAAGGAAAGATTATGGGCAGAAAAAGAAAGAGCCGTACAAGGACAAACAAGCTCCGGATCCCAAGTCATTCTTCTCAATAAACACGATCTGGAAAGAGCCCATCTACAGGATTCTTTATCGAATAAAGAATCAACCTTATTTCAAATGGCCTCCAACTCTAGGTGGGAATAAAGATGCAAAACGTGCTACGAATCAGCACTGCAGCTACCGTAAGGATTGGGGCCATATGACTGAGGATTGTGAGATGTTTAAACGGCACCTTGATGATTTGGTCTCACGAGGTTATCTCAAAGAATTTATCCAAGAAGATCCCAAGGATAAAGAAAAAGCAATGGAATTGGATTACGAACAGAATCCAAAGGGGGTAATCCATATGATACATGGATTAGCCGAACCTTATACAAGAAATGAGGTGAGATTGCTTCAGAGACAGGTAAAACATGACCAACATGTGATGCAGTTGGGAAAGAAAAGAGGGCGTAACGAAGAAGCATGCAACGAGGGCATAGTTTTTACAGATGAAGATCTGGGAGGAGTCCAGGTACCTCACAACGATGCTTTAGTCATAACCCTACGAGTTAAGGAATATGACATCGAAAGAATCTTGGTGGACTCAGGGAGTTGCACCGAAGTACTATACTACGATGCATTCAAGAAGCCGGGACTAACTAAAAATGATTTGGTGCAATCAATAACCCCTTTGGTTGGATTTGGAGCAGGAACAGTTTGGCCATTAGGAAAGGTAACTCTGCCTGTTCGGGCTGGGACAGTGGTACTACGAACTGACTTCCTGGTGGTGGATGTATCGTCCTCCTATAACGTGATTATAGGAAGAACATGGTTACACAAGATGAGGGCAGTCTCTTCTACTTTCCATCAAATGGTAAAGTTCCCAGGATCCAATCGGATTGAACAGATCAAGGGTAACCAAAAGGTAGCTCAACAATGTTTGGTGTCCATCATAAAAAGAATCCATAACGCCCGCCATGTCAATACAGTGGAAATTCCAGATCAGCCGACCATTGAGGATATCGGAAAGGACCCAACCGAGAGGGTAGTCGAAGGTTTGAAGAAAACACAGATCAACGAGATTGATCCAGATAGGTATTTTTTAATTGGGAAATCACTGCCAGCAGAGGAAGAGACTGAATTGATAAGTTTCTTGAAGACTTGCGTCGACGTATTTGCTTGGACACCAGAGGAAATGTCTGGTGTGAATGCAGACATTATTTGCCATCATCTGAATGTAGATCCACAGCATAAGCCAGTCATTCAAAAGAAACGAAGGGCAGCCATACAGCACGTTAACGCAGTAATTGAAGAAGTAGACCGTTTGTTGGAAGCCAAGGCAATAAAGGAAGTTTACTATCCAGAATGGCTATCCAATACTGTTGTTGTCAAAAAGAAGAATGGAAAATGGCGTGTTTGTGTGGACTTCACAGATTTAAACAAGTCATGCCCCAAAGGACAGTTTCCCTCTTCCAAGGATTGATCAGTTAGCTGATGTAACAGCAGGATACGAACGAATGAATTTTCTTGATGCATATCGAAGATATCATCAAATTGCCATGTTCGGGCCAGATCAAGAAAAGACTTCTTTTATTACACTACGAGGGTTGTATTGTTACAATGTCATGCCCTTTGGATTGAAGAATGCAGGGGCAACATATCAGAGATTGACAACCATCATGTTCAGAAAATTGCTCGGCAAAACTATGGAGGTTTACATAGACGACATGGTGGTGAAAAGTAAAACTGGGCAAGGCCATATAGCAGATTTGAAAGAGGCTTTTGAAATCTTGAGAAAATACAAACTGAAACTCAACGCCTCGAAGTGTGCGTTTGGAGTCGGTTCTGAAAAATTTTTGGACCATCTTGTGACCATAAGAGGGATTGAGGCGAACCCCGACCAGATAAAGGCCCTACAGAATCTGCAGAGTCCTCGGACAACAAAAGACGTCCAACGGTTGACTGGGATGGCAGCGGCTCTTAATCGATTTATTAGCCGGTCAAGTGACAAGTGCAGACCTTTCTTTCAGCTGTTAAAGAAAAGGGAAGGATTCAAATGGGGAGCAAAGTGTGAACAAGCCTTCCAGGATCTGAAGGGATATTTGGCTTCTCCTCCCCTTCTTTCGACTCCAGAACCAGGTGAGTCCCTAGTTTTGTACTTAGCCGTTTCTGAGCATGCTGTGAGTGCAGTCCTCTTGAGAAATAAAGGATCCGAGCAAATCCCAGTCTATTATGTGAGCAAAACGTTATTAGATGCAGAAACAAGATATTTGCCCCTCGAGAAATTAGTCTTGGCATTAAGAACGACAACCAAAAAATTGCCACATTATTTTCAGAGCCATAAAGTTGTTGTGTATACTGAGTTCCCATTAAAATCACTGCTACGAAAAGCAGACTTCTCGGGAAGGATCTTAACTTGGTCCGTTGAGTTGAGCCAATATGACATCGATTATCAGCCGCGCACAGCAATTAAAGGCCAAGTGTTGGCTGATTTTGTGGCGAAATTTACACCCACAGTGGCACCTTTGCCTCCTACAAGAAAGGAGCAGAAAACAGAACTACCCCAAAAGGAGAAACAGGCCCCAGTCGAACAAGATCCCCAGAAATGAAAGCTATTCGTTGACGGGTCAGTTTGTAACACTGGATCAGGAATCGGGGTTGTGCTTTTACCCCTGAAGGGTCAATGTCAGAACTATCTGTTCGGCTAGGATTCAATGCATCAAATAACGTGGCAGAGTACGAGGCACTCTTAGCTGGCTTGAGAAGTGCAAAAACCCTAAAAGCAGAACGGGTTAGGGTATATTGTGATTCACAACTTGTAGTCCATCAACTGTCCGGGCAATATGAAACCCGGAGCGAGAAGATGGTGGCCTATGTACAGGCAACCAGAGATCTGCTTGATACCTTCGAAAGGGTGTATATTGAGCAGATAAGTTCTAGAAAGAATGCTAACGCGGATTCTTTAGCATGGTTAGCTGCAGCTGTACCAACTGAGTCGAGCATTGGGAGAAGCGTGGAGATGGTCTTAAACGTGAACCAGGGACCAAGTTGGATGGACCCAATTGTGGAGTTTTTACGAGATGAAACACTCCCTTCAGACAAAAAGGAGGCTCATAAAATAAGGACCAAATCTGCTCGGTTTTGGTTATCCCCAGAGGGAAAATTATATAGGAAGTCTTTTACAGGACCCTATTTGCTTTGTGTGCATCCTGAAATGGTGCAAAAGTTCCTCCACGAGATTCACGAGGGAACATGTGGAAGCCATGCTGGGGGCAGGTCCATAGCCCATCGAGCAATCACCCAAGGTTATTGGTGGCCGTACATGTAAGAAGATGCTAAGGTATACGTAAAAATTTGTGAAAAGTGTCAGAAGTTTTCACCAATGATTCGAACACCAGCTGAAGATCTGGTGCCTTTGACAAGTCCCTGGCCGTTTGCTCAATGGGGAATGGACATCGTGAGTCCACTACACAAAGCAACTGGGAATCGAAAATTCCTGCTAGTTGCAACAGACTATTTCACTAAGTGGATTGAGGCAGAACCATTGGCCAAAATCACCGAACCTATGATAGAAAGGTTCGTGTGGAAGAGCATCATTACTCATTTTGGGATCCCATACTCATTGATTATAGACAATGGATCACAATTTCAGAAGAAATTCAAAGCATTCTGTGCTCAGTATGGAATAAGGAATTATTACTCGACTCTAGCCTACCCTCAAAGTAATGGACAGGCAGAGACTTCCAACAAAACAATTCTTGATGGAATCAAGAAAAGGTTGGATAAAGCAAAAGGGAAGTGGCCTGACGAATTACCATTGGTTCTATGGGCACACCGAACAACGCCTAGGAGGTCTACGGGAGAGCCCCTATTCATTGGCCTATGGAACAGAGGCTGTTATACCTCTTGAAGTTGGTCTTCCAACCAATAGGACTGCACTAGTCGAATGTGGGGGCAATGATAGGGCCCTTGAAATTGAGCTTGATCTCGCCGAGAAGAGTAGAGAAAGGACCTTAATCCATCTGGCTTCCTACCAGGAATAGTTGATGAAGAGCTATAATAAGCATGTTCATCCTCGAGAATTTGGTGTGGGGGACCTAGTGCTACGAAAGGTGCTCGGCAATACCAGGGTGGCCAACGAAGGCAAGCTGTGGGCCAATTGGGAAGGCCCGTATCGAGTAACCGAGATTGTAGGCATAGGGGCCTATAAATTGGCAGATTTGAATGGTAATCCAGTTATGAGGCCTTGGAATGTCCATAATCTACGAAAATTCTTTGTTTAGAAGCATTGAGTTCTGTTTTAGATTGTACTACGTACTTGTGTGGGAATTACGAATATAATTCTCTTGTTCTAGTTTTGATATTCTAGTTGCAAGGGGTACAAATAACGCCCGCTTGAGTTTTACAGATTATGAATAAAGTCATTTTTTTAGCATAAATGTTGGGTTCTTGGTATTTGTTTTAAAAATACGAACTATGAGATTAGTTTCCCTCATTCGTATTGGGGAGCAGGGGACAGACACTTATACATTTAAGTACGTGAAACTTAAACACAAGTATGAAACACTTGTGAGATTTTCTAAGTACGTGAAACTTAACGAATACAAGTATGAAAACACTTGTATGGAATTTAAAGTACGAGACACTTGGCTTGGCTTAAAACATAACGAGTATATGTTAGCCACAACTATTCAAGTACGAGAAACTTAAAACAGTTGAGTACTTAGCAAGTACAAGTATGAAACACTTGTATGGTTTGCAATTCAAATACGAGAAAATTAGAAGCATTCAAGTACGAGAAACTTAGAAACATTCAAGTACGATAACATGCTTGAACACTTGCAGTACAAATACGAGTATTAGAAGGTTTGTTCTAAGTACGTGAAAAGGTACAAGAAAAGATGTTCGCAGGATTTGCTAGAGTACAAAACAAGCAAACCATATGATCAAAGTACGAAATACTTAGATAACATCTGTTAGCATCCAAAGCAAAAAACAAGAGGCGCCGAGCAAATTATAAAGTTATGCCACAAAGTGCCGAATACCTGTATCAAACAAAAGTATTGAAAGTACTAGTGCCACGCAGGGCCAATGCTTAAGGTCATGCAGGACCAGTCAAAACTTTTTACTTACCTGTTAGTCCAGATTCTGAACCTCAGGAGCAGTTTCATCTGGGATCTCTGCACGAGCTTCAGCGGTAGCAACATTGCCAGGTGGATTCTCTTCGAGGTTGATAGGTTCGTTAACTAACTCACGAACAGGAGATTGGACGGGTTGAGATCCAGATGGAATATCTTCCTCTGTACCAGCAAAATCTTCAATTTGCTGCTCAACATCATCTTCTTGGGGCACCTCATGCTTTTGGGGAGCTGCAGCCCGGCTGCTCGGCAATTCATTCTCAATCCAGAAAGGGGAGTCATCTGCAACGCCAACTTTTGTTAAACATGTCTCCCAGCAAGCAGCCCAAATCTGGTCTTGAATAGCAGGCATCTGTTCGATAGCTAGCAGTTGTAGCATCAAAACCCTTCTGGTACCCTTCTTCATAAGCGGCTTTTTTGGTGCTATCAATCTCCGACAAAGCTTGATTTAGGCTCTCCTCGGCAATCTCGAGTTTGCCCTTAGCTCCATCAAAATCAGATTTGGCTTTATCTCTCTCTCTCTCTTTCTAAACGTGAAACTGTCCGAAGTAGCCGCGTGTTGTCGTTCAGCAGTCTGATCCTTTCGGTTTCAGCTTCTTGGTACTTCTGGCCCAAAGTAACCATCTTTTGAATGAACTTGCAAAACACCGAACAGTAAGCAACGGGTGTAGCAATACATGATATATAGTATACAAAATATACATAAGAACTTATATGTAACTAGAAGGAAAGATCAAGTCACACTACCTTGATACCACTGACAAGTCCAGTGGAAACAAGCCGGTCAGGTGCAGATCCGGATTCTTTTTGCATATCAACTGGGAGCAGCAACCCTTGAGCTAGGGCAAGTGCTGTTTCGGATGAACTAGCACTGTCCCCAACGTGAACGGGACGGTCTCCCCTAGTAAATGGAGGAGTCCACATCTGTGGAAGGATTTGGGCAGTTGGTGAAGTAGGGTGATGAGTTTCAGTATCTGCTTGAGAAGCAGTGCCAGTTTGGTCATCTACCCTAGGACGTTTGTCTCTATGAACGTCACTAGCCTTTACAGTAGTGTCCACTTCTCGAGGAGAAGATGATGACCGTGCAGATCCCCCATATTGCAACGTGATCGTGGGGGAGGGGCGCCAGTTGAAGCCACCCGGCCAGCACCACGCCCTCTGGTTGAGACGGTAAGCAGAGAACTTAAATTCAAGGGTTGACAAGACATACTTGTTGAGTTTGGAGAAGGAGAATATCCAGAAGAAGATGATTGGCTGGTGTCACGATTCAATACTGGTTGTTTGGGTTGATGACGAGAAATGACCTGTCTTTGGGAGGGTCTTCGAAGTGTCAAGCGGGGTAATGGGACACCTTCTAAGATAGGAACTTCACCTGGTTAACTAGCAACAGTAACACAAGATGAGAGTCTCGAGTTCCTCGACTGGGGAGCAGTAGAAGTAGAGGCAGCACTGGTACTAGGATGGGCAAGTCTCCTGTCGATAACTCCTCTGTACGAAGGGTCGTATCCCAGCAGTACGTCAGCGTCACGACCCCGACCTGCTGTTCGGGTACCAGGCTCGCCTGTGTACTTTAAGATCTTGTTAATGTCCTCTGTTCGAACGTTTCTTGGTACACGTCTAGGACGCCTGTTAGCGTTTTCAGTTGCAAGATCGAAATTGAAAAACCAAAATTAGACACATAGAAAAGCTACGAGAAAGCAGTAAACGAAAAAATTGCAAAGATCATAAAATGAGGAGCATACGTGGGTATCCCTATATGTGGGGGCAGTGGAGGCCCACCACTTGACCATCCTCTCCTAGTGGCTCAAAGGCTCCAGTGACGTAAAGGAAATCGATCTCGTAATCCTGAGTAGAGTCTGGCAGGTTTAGCACGAGACGCTTTGCTGCCCGTCTAACTTTGAAATAGTAGGTGTTGTATTCGGGGTTTAGCACGATGCTATACCACCATTGGATGTCCCAAATCCCCAGTTGGGTCCCCAAGATCCTATTCAAGGCCACTACACCCATCACTAACCTAAAGAAATTGGTCGAAACCTGCATTGGTGTGAGTCGATACCAGTTCAGGATTTGACGGAGTAATGGGTGAAGGAAAAATCGAACTCCTCCCTCTACAATGGCCACTATGGGAATACACATTCTATCCCATGAACCTTCGTCTCTATCTGCACCCAGGGGGGGCGAGTTCAAGACCAACATTGTCTGGAGTATTGTATTCCGTCCTAAATGTCGCCATGGCAGTAGGGGTTTCACATAACTTCCTAAACTTACTGGGTTTAGGAGGGTTATCATTATCATCCGCCATAGAGATAACCAAAAGAAAACTATGAAGTCAGAAAGGGGTATGAACTAGCCCTAAAAACCAACGGTTCTAAGATCTCAGAATCGACTAAAAATGGAGTAAGAACGAGAATCTTACAAAGATACTATGACGATTTCCTGGAACGCAATCGAATTCGCAGATGACGGCGATGGCGGATGGCGGGATATTTTCGCCTGGTTTTAGAGAGAGAAGGAGGGAGTTTAAGTTTTGGTGAAAAGATCCAAAAGTATCCTCTTTGGGGTTTCAGTGCCAGGGACGGAGACGAAACGTCTCGTCTCACACCGTTACTTAGAAAGTAATGGAAACCAAGCGCCGTTCTGACGCCATTTGATAGAACGTCAGTTCGAAATTAATGATAGGCATACGAAACGTGCCACATAGAGTTTATATCTCGAAATAGGTATAATGACAAAGGCGCCAAACAGCATCAAAAAGTATTAAATACTATGACTGCTCGGTATGAGAGGAAATTCAGGTCTAAATGTTTGTCTCTAGAAGCTTCTCCCATTACCCCCGAATAGTGAAAAATAGGAAAAGCTGGGGAGCAATTGTAGGGAGGAAAATTCAGGTGCGAAAGACCTGATTTTGTGTGGGGCCCACTACGGGTCCTATGCAAATAATCCGAGCCGTTCATTAAATTAAAATATTTTTTCAAGGGCCCCCGCAAAAAATCAGCTCAATCCGATACTCATAGATGCTTGATTCAATCATTTAACTTTTCATTCGAATCTCAGGATAATGAAAAGTTAAATGATTGAATCAAACACTTATAGATATCGGATTGAGCTGATTTTTTGTGGGGGCCCTTGAAAAAATGTTTTACATTTAATGAACGGCTCGAATTATTTATGTGGGACCCGTAGTGGGCCCCACAAAAAATCTATGCACATTTGCTGTGCGTGTAGCATTACTGCCGATAGATGATGTTGGTGCGGATGAACTTGGCTACATGAGTAGCTTTAAGGGCAGCATAAAAAGCTATTTCTACACACTTGGTGAAGTAGTCAATGGCCACTAGGATAAACTGATGCTTGTACTTCCCTTTTGGATTTATACTCCCAATGACATCTACTCCCCAGGTGGAAAATGGCCAAGGGAATGTCATGCTATATAATTCCGTAGGAGGAATGCACAAGCGATTAGCGTGAGTTTGGCACTTGTAGCATCGGCAAACATAGTTAGCACAGTCGGCCTCCATCGTAGTCCAGTAATATCCTTGACGTAGGATCTTATTTGCCATTGTTGCCCCACTCATGTGCGGCCCACAAATTTCTTCTTGTATTTCCTTCATCACCTTTTGGCTTTCTTCTGTTGCGACAAAAAGTTGATTGGGGCCTAGGTTTGCTTTTCGATACAGTGCTCCTCCACAAACTAAGAATTAGGCGGCGAACTTTTGTAAAGCCATTTTATCCTTTGAGGTAGCTTCGGAGGAATACTCTCCTTCTTCCAAGAATTTCTTCACGTCCTCATACCATGGTTTTCCATCATCCTCACCTTCCTCTGTGAAAGTGCATTCACATGCTGGCTTGACCTTCTGCTCGATCATTAGCAGCCACAATGTGAACCCCAGGGGTATCTCGACCATAGAGGCCAATGTTGCTAGTGTATCTGCGAACTTATTGCTCACTCGTGGAGTGTGTGTGAAAATAACAGAGTCGAATTGTGGAATTAGAGCTTCTAGCACAGAGTGGTACAGTTTTAGCATGTCTTCTTCAACCTTCCAGTCTCCTTTTGCTTGGGACACCACTAGGTTCGAATCTCCAATGACTTCTTTTCCCAAGCAAGAGGAGACTGGAAGGTTGAAGAAGACACGCTAGGTTTTCAAGGTTTGTCTGGGTTTCACGGCTGGGTTTTCTCGGACGGCTCCAGCAACCCAAAATCAAGCAATGGAGAGGGCAGCTCCAGAAGACCCAGAGCAGCTAGCTCGTGGGTCTTTTTACAGCAATAGAACTACCGATCTCAGCTTCGACGTAGATAGCAGCCATTTTACCGCTCGCTGCACACGGGGGAGGGCAACTGCTCATCAGAAATGGTGGTGTCCGGTTCGGGTCAGCCTTCTTTTCGGCGATGGCGGCATCGGCGCTGGGCATCACCGACAGAGAATTTGGGTTTGCAGGCCGTGGTGGTTTTTGGGCCGGGTCAAAATACTCAAAATATATCAATGGAGCAATTAGAATCCTGCTCAGTTAGGGTCAATCCCAAATGGATTCTGGATTTTCAGAGTTCATGCAGAGCCCCATAGCAGTGCTAAGTTCCAATTTGGTACGTACAAGACGGAGGGTTCCTTACGTGCTTTGAACTGGCCGAAGGTAATGGGATATTGATCTAGTAGATCTACTTGATTAATGTTCCTTACTTGTTCAGACTTTAAGATTAATTTTGAGAACCTCGATGGGCAGTCATCTGTTGAATTGAGATCGGGTTATTCGTTTGGATAGTAGCTATTTGTTGAGCGTCTTTAAATTCCTAGTTTCTTTGCTTCATTAGCTCGGAGGTTGTGCGTAATATGGTTGTAACCGTGGCTATCATTGATTAGATTGGGGGTTGCAATGGTTGAAAAGGGCAGCCTTCGTGGCTGTCAATAACTAGTTCGGTGCTTGTTCTCTGATTGAAAGGGGTAGCCTTTGGAGCTGTCTTTGTCTTATTAGTGGTGTGTTGATTGAAAGGGGCAGCTGCTGTGGCTGTCAGTGATTAGATTGACCTGAGCTCTGATTGATAAGGGCAGCTTTGGTTCTACTGTAGTATATTGTGTCCTCTTTTTGTGTCAGATGATTCGGTGGTTATGCACTGTTAATGGTTGAGCCAAATGATTCGGTGGTCTTGCGCTATTAATGGCGGTCAGATTTGAGGCTTTTGTGTTGACTCACTTTTAGTTTTTAGCGAGCCTAGGGAATTAGGTTGAGGGAGTAGTAGTCTGGAAGGATTAGGTGTGGTGTGTAGGGTGCTTTAGGGGCTAGCCTTATCGGATGCAGACATCTCCAGTTCGAGCCTCTTCTCGGAGCCTAGTTTCTCTGTAGTAGCTATTCTCTCAGAGGTGGGTATTGCGTTCGACTCACTAGGTTAGATTGGAGTATTAGAATCTTGGTCTTTATATCCCATCTTTGGCGATTGTGGTGACTGGTATTTGGCTGAGGGCGGGTTGTTTTCTGGCGAGCCTTGGAATTTGGTCGAGGGAGCAGTAGATTGGTTGGATTGGGCGTGGTGTGTAGGGTTGGGCCCCCTGTCGGATGCCATCATCCCCAGATCGAGCCTCTTATCTGTACCTAGTTTCTCTGTAGTAGCTGTTCTGCCTCCCTTCAATGCCGAGTTGCTATGTTGCTGCAATTCCTCAATGATGGTTCATCAGAGGGTCGTTATTCGACTGCGACTACTTTATTTTATAGTCTAGCCTGGAGGGCTGCATTGAGCAGTAGTCAGCTTTCATGTCATTAGTACATTAGTACTTCTTGTATCACTTTTGTATCATACCCCATTGTGCTTTCTTCCTAATGAATAGTACAACGGCGTATGATAACAAATCATAGTAAACTTTGTTATTTACTTCAATCTACCTTACTCTCCATGCTGGTTGTGCATGGTTTATCGCACCTTTTTTACTTTTCTTTTTCTCCTTTTATTTTCCTCCTAAGGTATGCTCCTTGTAGGCTGTACATCGGTTAACCTTTTTTTTAAATTCAAGCTAAATTATCCAAAAAAAAAAAATTCCTAGCATCTTTCCAGCGGTTACCCCAAAAGTGCATTTTTGAGAATTAAGACGTAGCTTGTATTGCCTAATCCTCTTGAAGAACTTTTGAAGTGCTTCATAGTGTCCTTCCCTTTCCTTTGATTTAACTATCATATCAACATATACCTCCACTTTTTTGTGCATCATGTCATGCAGCAGTGTTGTCGCCATCCATTGGTAAGTGGCTCCAGTGTTCTTCAACCCGAATGGCATCACTCGGTAGCAGTAAGTTCCTCATGGCGTGGTGAAGGTGATCTTCTCTCTATCTTCAGGAGACATCAAAATCTGATTATACCCAGAAAATCCATCCATGAAAGATAGCATTGCATGTCCTGTGGTGTTGTCCACTAGTTCGTCTATGTGCGGTAATGGAAAGTCATCCTTTGGATTGGCCTTGTTGAGATCTCGAAAATCTACACAGACCCTGATTCCCCCAGTCTTCTTTGGTACTGGAACGATGTTAGAAACCCACTGAAGATATTCGGTGACTATGAGAAAACCAGCGTTGATTTGCTTAATGATTTCTTCTTTTATCTTTGAGACCCAATCAGGGCGCATACGTCTTAGCTTTTGTTTAACTGGTTTTGCATTAGGATGGAGGGGAATTTTGTGCTGAACAATTTCGGGGTCTATTCCAGGCATGTCCTCGTAAGACCAGGCAAAAACATCTTTGTATTTTTTTAGCAAAAGGATTAGTTTTTCACTCTCTTGAGAAGATAGTGTTGCACCAATTTTAACCAATTTGGGCTCATTTTCGAAGCCTACGTTTGCTGTGACTATTTCCTCAGAAAAAGGTTTGGTGTGCCTATTTTCTTCTCTTTTGATGAATTCTAGAATTTCTTTTGGAATTTCTTCCTCAAAAATTAGATTGTCAAAATCCACACAATTAATCATAGGCAAAGTGAAATACTCTAAATTTTCCTTCTCATTGCTGAAATTGTTAAGAGACATTTCAGAGTCGAATTCAAAATAAATATCATGCCTTGCTACTTTGACTAGGTTTTCCTTGCTAGACTCGGTTGTTTGAAAAGAAGAAAAGCTAGACTCCGACTGTGTTGACTCAGAGGCAGAATCAGAATCGAAACTAAGATCGGAGTCGGCGTTTTTTACTTTGTATTTTAGAGTATGTTCCGCGGTCCAATTTGGGTAAGCCCCTTTTGCAGCATCCACAATCAGCTTAGAGCAATCTTTTTTTCTCACCAAGGTTGATCATCAGCACTTCACTGTCATCTTGATTCACACTTTCATTATTGTCACCTTGCAAGTCTTGGAGGGCTATTTGGTTTGCCACTGTTGTTGCTTCTTCTAGTTGAGCTTTGATTTCTGCTTCATCGCTGCCAACAATCCCCACCAGTTGCCAAATCTATCTGTGATGGGGTGGATCACCCTTATTTCATTATTGGTAACCCCTTCATCAAAGAGTAGGTTTAGCGATATTTCGTCTAGTGGATCATTATCAACAGACTCTTCTTCTTTTGCTTCTTCAACTTTGAGGTTGTTGACCTCAACTATTGGCCAGTAGTCGTCAGTAGGTGTATAGGGGTCATAGAAATAGATTGAGACCTTGCGAAACCCTTCTTCTTCAATTATGTCCTCTATCTCTTCATCGTCGATTGTTCTTGTGAACATGATTTGGTTATCCTTAGAGATAATCATTGTAGGCTTTGGTTGATCCACAGAAGTGATGTACTTGGAAGGGTCAAGAATGTGGGCAGCAAGATGGAATGGGCCAGACAGCATGGTGACAATTTGAAAGTGCGAATCGAACATGAATAGTGATGCAGCCATTTTCACCTGAAAATTTTTCCTTTAGTTAGGTTGGTTTAGCTTACCCCTTTTTTCTTGATTTCAAAAGTCCCTAAGGTTTAACCTGCAAAAGAGAAGTTTACAACATACATACGTACAACGGGTGTGAAAAAGAACTCTTACAAACAAATGCAAGTAGGTTCCTAGCCTGCAGGTTCCTGTCTTATTTTGATATATTCTATGGCTTCCTAACACATGAAAGGTTTGGGTGGTCTCAAAGGTGCTCCGTTGTCAAATGGCACCAGTCCTATCACCAGCCCATCATAGGCGGCAATTGGGTAATTCCCTTTTTAATATACCACTAGGTACAAGTGACCATGAAGTTTTCTGGAACCCCTAACATAGCCTGTGACATGCTGGAATATTAGGTGAACTCAATGAGATTGCCGACTCGATGCATATGATAAATGAATTAAATAAAGCATGTATTAGTCTTATGTAGAAACTTTCTGGTTATAGCTCTCAAGTTCCCCACCAGAGTCGCCAAAAACTGTAGACACCTCCTAAATGGGGCATCGCCATACAGATTAATTGTCGTTGGTTGCTTGTTTGGTTTTTTGCTTCATAAACCAAGATCGTCGATATTCCCATTGCTAGGAACATTGCCACACGATAGCAGTAGCGGTTATCATCAAAATAGAGTCGCCACCTAGTTTATGAAAACTAGGAAAAACAGATAGAGAGTCCGGGTACGGGAGCCAAAAGTACAATGAGGGGAAGGTGTTAGACTTACCCAGCTATGAGACAGGCCCATAATTGTTCGACATATGATTAATGCTTACTTTATTTGATTCTAACACATAGTCTATTTTTAGCCTTTAACAGTTGATAAGGTGAGCCAGTACGATGATTGAAAGCATGCATCAAAATAAGCAGAAAACAAATATGTCCCAGTAAATAGATCCCTCGGCCGGTGAATTGATGTCACGGCCGAGGAATCTTACTGGATTGATGTATCAGCCGAAGGATTGATGTTCTGACTGATGTTCTTCCTCACACCAGAACAGACACTTAACAAAGAATCAAAATACTATGATTAATGCACAAAAACGTAAAAGAGATCAAACCATAGGCCCCTGGGCCTCACCACCTTAATCACCCAGTTGCTTTATTGCTTCGGATTAGAGGGGATTGACTGATTTGCATCTCGAAAATCCTAGGGTTAAGGTTTGTACTTTGGGATTTGATCGTCGGATCGCGGCTACCTTCAGAAGGTTAGGGCTTTTGTAGAGGGGATATGAGAGAGTATATTTGTAGAGTTTTGCGGCTAAAGAGAGTGTATGAACATGTTAATTTCGGAACCCTAAGGGCCCTTTATATAGGCAATTGGTGACTCACTCCGGCCAATCAAAATGCATGATTAAATCATAAGTATATATGCAAATGATCTCTTTTTGCAATCTCCTTACGTAGCCCGAACGCATCGGGATTTAGCTGCTAGGGTTTTGTGAACGGATCAAACGTATGACAGAACATTCCAGAACCTAGAAAATAGACGATCTGGTAGCCGAGCAAATGATTTGGCGGCCGAAGGATTGATGTTGCTGCTGAGGGATTGGCCTGGCGGTCGAGTGATCAATCTCTCAAGGAGATTTTCAAGCTACATGTTTCACTGGTTAAAGAATGATACTGAGACCGTGAGATCAATGTTACGGTCGACAGATGGATTCTCCTAAGATATTGTACTTCTGTCTGAAAGGTTATTTGGCTCTGGATTGAGTCCTTTAAGTGGCTAAAAGTACGCACCATAAGTCCATAGGTTTATGAGAAGTCAATCAGTAATTACTGTATCCATTCATCATGGGGATAGTCCCCAAAGTGGGACTTAAAATAATCGTTAGGCCAAATTGGAGTGTCTACACCAATTGAGTAACATGAATACAGATGCAAGGGTATCGATACCATGCCAAAATGGTATCAATACTAGATGGTTTCGAGTAGCGATTTTCAGATTTTTGACAAAGCTCACTAAGGCCCGAACGGGGCGTTCAAACACAGATTCAAGCACCAAATCAACACATAAACATATAATAGGAGTGAGAAATCCCTACCTCTAAGATCAAAGACCGAATCAAAGAATTCCAACCGAGCCCTAGCTCCAAAAGCTTGAATCAACCCAAATACACCACTCCAAGCTTAACCCACCGAGATACGAGCTCAAGATCACGAATAGAAGTTGGATTGGAGGTTGATCATCGTGGGTTTCGAGTTTTTGGGTGAGATTTTGTGTGATGGGTGAGAGGTTGAGGGAGAGCCGATATATATATATATATATATATATATATATATATATATATATATATATACTAGCGAATGCCCGTGCCTGAAGGCACGGTTTGAACATTCAACACACGCAAATTAAAACTAAACAACAAATTTAACCAACTAAAACGCATAGAACAAATTCAAACGCATAAATCTTGATCAAATCAATAAACACCATCCAAAATACCGATGAAAATAAAAAATGATATACATTAATGAAAATGCATGCCTCGAGGAGACATCGTAAAAGAGAACATAAAACATTTCAAAACTAAAAATCTTCAAGCATATTGATCCTTTTGAGCTTCGAGGCTTCTCTATCACAATCTTAAAAAAATAGGTAAATGACCTCATAAATCATGGGATTCGGCCAGGGAAAAAATAGGGGTCATAATTAATTTTGATAGTTGATTTGGATGAAGTCTAGTGTAAGATGATTTTGGTAGAGGCAGAGCTTATCCTATTTGGCTTATTTCAATCTCTTGTAAAACGTTTTTCTTCTTCTTTTCCTTTTATAGGATTCAAGGTTCTATTGTATCTAGAGTTTGGTTACCTCGAAATACCCTTTGTCGAGTTCTAATAAAATTTTGTTGCTTATAAAAAAAAAGAAGCAAACCCTCCAATACAAAAAAAAAAATAGTAGTACCTCGAATTTATTTGTATTTCCATTACAGCACTCACCCAATCAATGGCAAATTCAGAAATCACCCATTTGTATTTCGGAAATACTCACCCAATCAACGGCAAGTTTTTACAATCAAGTCTTTAAGTCCACCCAAATCAACTACAATTGGTAATTTCGAAAATTTCGAAAATCATTACAATCTGCAAATATGGATTTTTAAGTCCATAATTGAATAATGTCCAACCAATCAACTACAATTGGCAATTTCGAAAATTTTGCGGATTTCAGAAAAGCCAGAGGAAAAAATGTCAAAGTGGCGCACATATTTATAGTCCATTTTTAAAGAGAGGTTAGCACTTGCCACAAATCTAGACCATGACCAAATGAACTGTATAACAGGGAACATAGAGCAGGAAATGCCTTTCTTTTGTTATTATATAGATGGTTTCGTGACTTAGCGGGTGTTTGGAAAGATGTATCTTCTATTGAAGGACCATATTCACCAGGGAAATAGAAAACAAAACAAACCACCCACGTCCAAATATTAATAGAAAATGCATACAGACAGAGGCTTAAACAGAAAAGTAAATAAGAAGGTAAGCTCGAAGCTGGTCGAAAACACTCTTGATAAATTGATGTGGTACTGAAAACATGAGTTAATACCAACCAATCTTGCGAAGAAAGCTGACATACCAAAACAAAGATTAAAGAGAACACCCTACAATCCAAAAAAAAAAAAAACCTTAGTAGTACCTCAAATTTAAGCTCGGCGCAGATTTAGAATACGATTGCGAAGAGAACCGACACACCAAAACAAAGATTAAAAAGAAAACCCTCCAATCCAAAAAAAAAAATTAGTAATACCTCGAATTTAAGCTCGACACAGAATTTCTCTAAATATATTTTTGCTGATCTTTCCTGCAGTAAATATTAGAAAGTAAGAAGAAGGTAGAAGAAAACAACAAAGTTCGGATTAACGTAAAAGACCTAAGGTTGTCAAAAAAAAAATCTATTATCTCACACTCATATTTTTTCTCCCAATTCGGCAAAAGAAACCCTATATGAGTAAAAACCGTTCAAGAAAAAAATCGAACTTGCATGAGAACTGCAAAAAAAATCGTTCAAGAAACTCCCAATTATCAGTAAAAGAAACCCAATATGAGTAAAAATCGTTCAAGAAAACAACAAAATTAGGATTAACGTAAAAGACCCAAGGTTGTAAAAAAAAAAAAAAAACTATTCTCTCACACTCATATTTTTTCTCCCAATATTCAGCAAAAGAAACCCAATATGAGTAAAAATCGTCCAAGAAAAAAATTGAACTTGCATGAGAACTGAAAAAAGATCCTTCAATGTTTGAATCCCTTGCATGGTAATTGAAAAAAAAATCGTTCAAGAAACTCCCAATTTTTTACAAAAAAAATCCAATATGAGTAAAAATCGTTCAAGAAAAAAATCAATCTTGAATAAGAACTAAAAAAAATCGATCTTGAATGAGAACTGAAAAAAATCCTTCGATGTTTTGAATCCCTTGCATGAGAACTGAAAAAAATCGTTCAAGAAATCGAACTCACCTCAATATCAGTAATGGTCGTTCAGAAGTTGGAAAATGTGGAAAACGTATGCCTGTGACAAACAAACCATAAAAAACGTGGACTGGCTATGTTAATAGAAAATTTGGTAAATGTGGCAACATTATTCCCGAAATCACAGGGAATCAATTATCCAAAATCTCATTATCCTTTAGAAAGTATATTCCTTATAGGTTTCCACACGCGTATAGCTTTCCACGTATGATTCCTAATTTTCAGCTAGATTAATAGAAGTTTAAATCATATGTGATAATCAAATTGGAGGTTTCCTTTAGTTCCGAAAATTTGGTAAATGTGGTAACATTATTTCCCGGAATTATAGGGAACCAATCTCAGCAGAAAATGTGGCATTATAGTAGTAAGCATCATTTCTCAATTTATCGCTAGGTTTCTTACGCTGTAATCTCAGCCGTAGAAAAAATATGTACTGATCCTATGGTCCAAAATATAGGAGAAAAAATAGGGAATTTGAAAACCACCCTATCATATTATATAGATATATATATATAGAGAGAGAGAGAGAGAGTAGAGAGATAGAGGGGTTGGGTCTTTCTATCCCCTTCACTCACACACACCTATTTATACTCACACACACGCACAATTACACTAACACCCCTAACTTCCAAAGCCTTACACATTAACCCCAAAAACACATTTACATCACCTTTCACATAATTTGCAACTCAAGCATTTATTAAACATCAAAATTATTAAAAATTAAAACGGGTTTCTACAGGAAGGAGTTCAGAGATACCTGTTCATTTAGCGGAGGTGTCATTAGAGGTGTCCTCAACGGTCATATCCACGATGCTGGGAGCAGGCACGGAGGTTGGAATGGTGGGTTGAACATTCTCAACAGGTGTACTGGCCCAGCCTCCATTTGGCTAGGGTGAACATCTTCAGTAATGAGGGCGTCGAAGGATGTCCCACCATTCCTAATGTTGACTTCAGTAGGGGTCATGAGGAAGCCCAAACCCTCGGGAACTTGGGTTTGGCCCTGAAGGGGGGAATCCTCATGAACCCCAGCCTGCTCCAGGTAGCTTCTTCATCTGGCAGCTCAAATCTTCTGAGTGACGCCGGGAATCTGCTCTTTGAAATCTCTAGTACACATATCGTACCCGTTGTCGTAAACCTCACCGTAGTCTTCCAAAATCTTCAGGTCTACGCTTTTCTTTTCCAACTCCTCGACAGCCTGTCTGAAACTCAACTCTACCTCTTGCTTTTTCTTCTCCTCTGCCTTTAAGCGTCGCCCGAGCTGTAGAGCTGTGTCCTTGAGCTTGAAGTTCTCCTCACCCAACTTCTTGTTGGAACGCAACAGACCGGTATTCTAAGTGGTAAGCCTTAATACCTTGGCCTTACTGCACCAAGCTCAATCAGTTACTTCCAACATTTTCTGAATAGCCTGGCAAGGACAAAGGCATGAGAAACATACGACCTATTAAGGGTATAGTAAAATGAAAATATAAGTACAGGAAACTACCCTAATGCTATGTGAAACAGAATTCCTCTCAAGTCGCTTCAGGCTGGACTCCTTTTCCTTGGCCACGTCAACTAGCAGTTAAAGGGCTTGGGCTAGTGCGATACCAATATCCAAAGAGCCAGTAGAGTCCCCACGTTGACTGGGTGGTCACCCCTTAGAAATGGTGGAGCCCAAATGGGAGGGAGCTCGGAGCTGCTTGGCCGAGGAATGACAGGAGTAGGAGTATGAGTATGGGCGTGGATAGGGTTAATTATGCTCTTGAAGCTCCTAGACGGAGAGTTGGTCCTCCTCATCATCTTGGCCAATGGCCTCGCTATGTGTGCTCTTATTTTGGCAATCCTGGTCCAGAGTGCGCTGGGTCGGGAGCCGGAGGCCGGAGTTCGGAGAGGAGGAGTGGAGCCAAGAGAGTCAGCGGGGGTCCTCGAGCCAGTACGGCTGACCATGGCAACAAGTTTGAGTCTTTGAGACATGTCCTGCTTGGCAAAAAATAGTCAGATGGAGATAAGAAAGTTGTGTTGCCCAATGTCGAAGCACTGGAGTCTCTGATTTGAACTTGAGGAATACTTGCAGAAGGGTCCACCTCACCTTGTTGAGCAGCAACGGTAACAGCAGGAGCACGGCGTTGCGTCTTCGGTTGTTGGGATAAGGAGGATCGCGGCCTTGCTAGGTATAAAGCTCGAGAGCTGGGAAGGGGCGATGAGTTTGGGCCTCGGGGAGCAGATTGATGCCGCCCGTGTAAGTAGGGTTGTACCCGAGCAAGATGTGCGCGGCCCGGCCAAGCCCTGTGCCAATCACACCAAGGATGCCGTCGTAGTAGAGTGCACGGTGGATGTCTACTTGGTGAACTAGAGAATTGATAGCGCGATGGTTGTCATTTATGTTAGAAGCCACGGAACAGAAAAGAAACATCAAAGAAATACACAAGTATATAGCAAGAAAGTAAAGCGGCATAGCTTGGGAGAAGGAAAGCACTCACGTGGACAGCCAAAGGCATGGGGTTCGTGCAACCCGGAGGGCCTGCCTTCCTCATCCCTCATTTCCTGGTTGCCAATAACGATGAGGAAATCATCGCTATCTCCCCGCGCAAAATCAAGTGTGTGGGTAACAAGCTTCCTTTTTTTATTTCTGGCCTTGAGATAGTATGAGCCCTCATCTCTGGTTGTGACAACACCGTACATGTTGTATGTCCAAGAACCCTAAGTTGGTGCCCATAACTTCGTTTAGGGCAACAATGCCCATAACTAAGCGAAAAAAGTTGATTGTACATTAGAGAGGGGCGAGGCGGTACGTGTTTAAGGTTTGGGAAAGAAGAGGGTGAAGGGGGAGCCAAACACCCCCTTCAACAATAGACATAATAGAGATATAGAGGACTTGGTCATCGTGACCATCCCTGTCGGCTTCGACGGGGGCAAGTTCCAGGTGGATATCGTCGGCAACGCCGTAGCGTTCCCTCTGAAAAAGTAACATTTTCTCAGGGGTATCACACGGTTTTCTGAAACGACCCATCCTGATCACCATTGTAATGGAGGATTTGGGTGGGCGTAAACTAGGGCAAAAAACTTGAGAATGAAATGAGGGGCTACGAAAGACGGGGAGAGAATAAAATAGAAGGACTTACTTGAAAGAAGTGAAGTCTGAAGAAATTTTTCCAATGAAGAACGGAACAATTATTAGACTTGAGAATGGCTAGTTGCGGTCGCTCTACAAAGAAGATGAACAGCGAAAATGGTGAGAAAGGGAGAGCTTTTTCGTCTAAGGAAGAATAGAGAAGGTGAGAAATGAAAAAAGTGGTTTTTCAAGTGATGATAAACCCCAAAAAAGGTGGGGTGAATACGTCTCCCAAAGGACGTCGTTTAGGCTGATCCCAAAAGGCAAGCATCATTTCGTATTAAATGCAAATCACGCGTGAACCGCCACGTGGTGGAAAAGGAATCTTTTCTGACTTTGCGCGTGCGATTGAGTCTTGAAATTAGACAGCGTGCACGACATGGTTACCTGGGTTCGTACCCAACCAAAACTATGACCATAAGGGAGCTTTACCCATTACTCATTGTCGAGCAGCAGTGATGAGCAAAGTTGGGGAGCAATTGTAGTGGAGTTTTCTTCGAGTAAGGTAAATAATACCAAAGCATGTGCTAAGTGGGCACCACGAAAGAGTGTATCACAGAGGATAAAAGCCAACCACGTGCGAAGCACGGGAGCACCGCAAAGGGTGCAGACGTAATGACATACGTGGCAACACGGCAGCACCATGAGAGGGTGCGTAAGGCCAAGCAAGGTAATTGATCGAAAGTGACGTGCAGCAATGTATGACATGAATGCCAAGCAAGGAGACAACCATAAGGGTGTTGACCCGAGCATAGCAAACCAATGAGATGGGCAACTGTATTGATCCGGAATGTTCTGGAATAAGTTACTTACGTGATAAGGACGGGTCCGTGAATAAAGGAGTAATATATTCTGCCATGAGTGGCAGAGATAGAGTTACCATATGGAACAAATTCCATATTAGAGGAGTTTCCTAATGAGAATTGGACTTCGACTTATCGGGAGAGAGAGTCCAAGAAAGGTTGGGTTTCCTATACGGGATAGAAGACTTAGGGCAACGAGGATACTTGGGGAATAAATTGTGCAGAATCTATAAATACGCGGTAAACCTAATGAGAGAGGTACGCTTTTGAGCAATAATAATATTTTATGTCTTCTTACGAAATTAGAGTTTTAGTACGAATACTTAACTTAGGCATTGGAAGGCTTTTGCTAACGAGAGGCAAAGGTGGGCTCATTGTGTTTATGGTTGCAGGTCTTAGGGTTCCGGCAAAGCTGTCACGTGCAGTTTGATCTCAAAGAGTGTGATTCTACATAAAGAGGATTTATCCCTTTACAACTACTATGGCTGTTATGATTTGCTGCAATATCCGTTACTTTTTCATCTAGGCAAACTTGGATGGTATCAAAGCATACGGAAAAATAAATTAAAATATCCCAAGACCTTCGACATGTCAAAAAATGGTAACTACCAAATCACGCTGCAACGGCTGAAGATTTAATTACCAAAGAAGCAACAGGTAAAAATTTCATATCCATTTTTTTCTTTATATTTGAAGTTCAAAACAAATTCCGCTTGTTTACAACATCAATTTAACTTATTTCTCTTCAACATCAGGAGGATCAATATGTGCACACGCATTCTATGTATATCAATTACAAATTAGGCCATGAACAATTTGTGGTTATTACAGCAATTTGTGGTTGATATGTATGTCAAAATTGAAACTTCAAGGCTTAACTATTTTCAAAAATAACAGGAAGAAATTCAAGCAGACTTGTACCAAGGAATTGTTGAGAGTGTTAACAAGGTGAATCCCATGGTTCAAGAGTGGGAAAAAGAATTATTTTACGAGAATCTTCTGTAAGGGGTCCATGTGACACGTGAAAAAGATCTACATGTAATGACGTTGGTCAAGAAATACGGGAAATAAGATTTATTTCTGACGATGACGAGCAATCCAAACTAGCTAGAAATAAAAAACGAAATGAAGTCTCATGAGGAAGCTCAGAATAGACCAGACTTGGTAACAATAGTTTCAAGAAGTAAATTTGAGCAGCTACGTAAGGAGGTGATTAAAAACAACTATTTGAACCAGTTGCATCATACATTTATGTTATCGAATTTTAGAAAAGAGGGCTACTGCATGTGCATATATGCTCATAATTCTCAAAAGGTCATATAAATTAAATCCTATTGAGAAATTTGACGCTTTCATTTCCACAGAAATACCAAATAAGGAAGAACAACCACATCTATATGCTATGGTTCTTAAGCATATGATGCATGATCCATGTGGTGCTTTAAATATGAAAAAATAATGTATGAAGAATGGATCATGCAAAGATCACTATCCGAGAAGCTACTATTCAGAAATAATAGTCACTGAAGATGGACATCCAACTTACAGAAGAAGCTAGAACAATAACGAAGTGCTTGTAAAAGGACACATGCTGAGTAACAGATGGGTTGTTCAATATAACCCATATCTTTTGGCTCGATTCAGTTGCCACATAAACATTGAAGTTTGTTCAACAATCAAAGCAGTTAAGTACTTATACAAGCACATTTACAAGGGCTGTGACAAGATCATTTATAGGTTAATCACATCGAAAGCAAATGAAGACATTGATAAAATTGAACAATTTCAGTCTGCAAGATGGATATCACCACTTGAGGCTATGTGGAGAATTTATTGATTCCCATTATTTGAAATGCACCTTGCCATCATGACTTTGCAGTAGCACTTAGAAGGTTGCCAAATGGTTAATTTCAAGATGACACTAATCTGCAAACTATCGTTAACAATGATTACATTTCGAGGACCATGCTCACACAATTTTTTTGAATGAATGCTCACGCAAAATCTTCTAAGATGCTTTACAAGGATTTTCGCAAAAAAATTTAGGGTTTGCTCAATCAAAAATGTGGAGACTCAGACAACGTGATGAGGTTATTGGTAGAATTGTGACAGCAAATATATCCTAATGAAGGAGAGAAATACTACTTGAGATTGCTGCTGACTCATGTACCTGCAACAGCATCATATGACATTACAAGAAAACATGTAATTGGTGATGAAAAATTTTCGTCTTCAAAGGATCAGATTTCGTTGCCAAATAAATTGGCGACGAAAAAAATCGTCGCCCAAATTCATCGGCGAAGGTTGGTCGCGAAAGAGGCCGGTGATGAAAAAAATAAATTCGTTGCCAAAAGTTGACAATTAGCAACGAAATTAAACAATTGGCGACACCCAATTGGTTTTCGTTGCTAATTGTTACCAATTGGAGATACCAATTGGCGATTTCGTCGCCAGAAAGAAAATTTCATCGCTAATTCCATTTCCGTATGGGAAAAATTCCCTCTTTTTGCACCTCCTGGGTTTCAAACCTGGGCCTTTCAACTAACGAAACCCATGCCCGCACACATTCGACCAACTACACTAGACATACTTTTCAAAATATATTGGGAATATCTAATATATAACATATATGTTCAATAAATGTTCAATATTTGCTTTTAGTATTTTTTGATTTCATTACTATCAAATGTGATAACTAAGAGGAGATCTATAATTCTTTTATTTGTTATGTTTTTTATTAACTTTAAAACATAAAATTTATTTATTTAACCTCATTATCTTTCTGTACAAAATTAGTATTGGTGCAATACATGTTAGAAAAAAAATTAACTTACAATAAACTGTTTTGACGAAATAATCAAAATCCATCCATATTCGGACTTGGGTTTGGAAAAATGAGAAGAAATTGACTCATTAAAAACTAATTACTATGTTTCTTTTGTTCTTTCCTATACGTTTCATTGGTATAGGTCTATGGTGATCACTATGTCTCTTAACTTGCTTTAATTTTTTTTATTCAACCTTTCAATTTCGTTGCCAAAGGCGACATAAAAAGACGACAAAATTATTTTCATCGGCAATTGTGGTGACGAAATTACTTTTTCATTGCTAATGTGTACTATTTGCGACGAAAATCAATTCCGTCACCTATTACCTGATTTCTTGTAGTGACCACTTGAAAACTGTTAATAGCATCCTATTTGATTCTAACAGAGAAGCTGCAATCGCAATTGATCTATTAGATAATAGTAATGAAAAATGCATGGAAGAAATGTGCATGTATCAAATGCCAACGTCACTCAGACAAGTGTTCTGCACGATAATCCTTGACTGCTCACCAACAAATCGAAGAGAACTTTTCTTCGAACTTGAAGAAGACATGGCAGAAGATTATGTGGCTTTCCAGCATCTCACAAAAGATGCAGCACGTCAAAAATTGCTTGAGGCAATTAAATTGGAACTTGAATCAATAGGAAAATCCTTGGTACATTTTCAATTATCTAACCTAGTCATATGCCAAGAAAAGAAAGAAAAAGTATGTAGAGAGATAAAAGATGAGATCAACATAACAGTGTCGGAAGTAGACATAGCAGAGAGATAAAAGATGAGATCAACATATCAATGTCGGAAGTAGACATAGCAGCTGTGGCATTACTAAACGAGGAACAAATGTTTGCATGAAATCAAATTCTCCAAGTTGATTTCAGTAATGATTCACACAGTTTTTTCATTGATGGACCTGGTGGTACAGTTTTTTCACATGGTCAGCTTTACGTTGCGCTGTCACGCGCAACCATAGTGAACAAAATCAAGGTTCTGCTCAACCAGTCAGAAACTGATCCATTATCCTCATTTTGCACAGAAAATATTGTTTATCCAAACCTTTTAGTTGAGGCTGGTTGTACATAGCTAGCTTAGGAGTTTTAAACTAGAATAGTTAGTATAGTTTATATAAATAAAGCCATCACACATTAGGGATTCAAACTACTCTAACACATCTAGTAGGATCAAAATCAAAAAACACCCAATATTTTGCAGGTAACAATGGCCCCCAATATTTTGCCGCTTGACCAAGTCAATCCTCAATCAAGAAATACATAGTGCAGTGCATGATCACAATAAAAGGACTGCCAAGCCCAATGGCCAATTCAACATCACAGTATCAGAGGCTACTTTTCCAAGATACACAGGCAATACACATTTCATTACCAAAATAATCAGTGTCAATCTTACTTATACATAAATAAAAAAAATAGTTAAAGATTAACTCTCAGGGTAACAAGATGCAAGGAATTATCTATGGAAATAATATTGAAATTCTTACAAAAACCTTGAAAATCTACCACACATATGCCGTAACAAATGCCCATATCTCAAGAATCAAAGAACAATTTGTTTCTTACCAAACATATACCAGCTGGTCAAGAATCTATGAAAGAAGGTTATCGAACCGGGTTCCGACCAAATAGAGCGCAGATGGTCCATCACCAATGCAAGAACACCTATCTAAGAAATCAAGATAGATGGCCTTACAATCAGGACGCTGCAGTTTAATTTCACTCCAATTGCTGCCCTCAATACAATTTAATAATATGATCCAAAAATAGGTAATAGCTTTAATTATGATACAAATAACTTTACATATCCATCTGATACAATACAAACTCTCCAAATTTAGTGCAGACATTTTATTTTCCATTCTCGACGTTGGTGAACGCAGAAAAGCAAAAGGATCGTATGTAGCTGATCTGCAAATTATAGATCAAGGGTAAAACATAAACTAAAATCGATTATACATGATTTATTCTCGATTTAACTCTAATATCAATTACAAACAACTTTTTGCAGCATGGTGCCAAGCACAATTTCTTTTTGGGATTAATTTAGTGAGTATGAAGCTGCTACAATGGCAAGATTGCCTGGCAATTTTTCAGTGGCTATTGGTTTGAGGTTGAAGCTATCAACGTACTATGGAAATATTGATTACTCAATTCCATAACTAATAATCTTTTTTCATAACCATAAATTCACACACGAAAAAGTATAGACCTTGGTCGCGACACGTGGTTCATATGCTTTCGTTCTCAACCCATCCACACAAGAAGCAGTTGCACTATAGTCCTGGTAGCAGTCATATATGGGAACTTGTACTTTATGGGATCTTATATAGGTGCTTGGCAAATACCGGCAAAATTAGAGAACTACCATAACCAACAGCAGCAACCATGAACCATGCAGCCAGCCAACCCAAAAATGCCAGACCAAACCGACGTAGTCAAGAATTGTCAATTTACCAACTTCGGTTCCTAAGGTTAGATACTAGCAACAACCACACAATGAAAACTTACTAAAACATATATAATTATATATGCTTTCTTCAATAAGGTTTTAATAGCATACTAACATTTAATACTTGAATTATTTCAAGCTGAGTGTCAAAATGTGTGAGGCATGCTGAAAGGAACTGACTTCAACCAAAATTTCATATACTTTGGCCTATTCAATCTACAATAGAGGCTGTGTGGCCCGTGGTCCTTTGATCTGGGATCCTCCTCCGTTGACTCGTGGATTCTCTAGCTTTCTCTCCCAATCCTGCTCAGTGAACGCACGACTAAGACCTGACCGGGGTCGCCCGGCAAGGCCCTCCGGCGAGAGGATGAGAATATGTCGAGAATCAAACAAGAGACTAGAATTTTGAGATAGCGTAGTGTGTACCTCCAATCTAGGGTTCCTCCTTCAATATTTATAGAGCTTTCTTGACTTGCTCTGCAAGTACGAGCATGTGCCTTGCACGGATCAGGTGACGTCGCCCTGACATCACTAAATAGATCTGGCAACCGTTTTTGGGTGTGAGCTGGCAGCCCCCATGTGCTCCCATCGTTAGCTCTTGGCGTAACCGCTTCATCACGTGAGAAAGCACCTGACTTAGTAGGTGGCCGAACCGCGCATATGGTCGAGCCCGGCATATGGCCGAACCCAACAGGCGACCTATTTGAAGGACATGCTGACGGGTCTTCTCTGACGACGACGGCCGAGCTTGGGCTATCCACGTCATCTGAGCTCAGAATAAAAGATCTTGATGATGGATGGGGCTCGGCCGGTAACCGAGCCCAAGTTCAAGTATGGTTCGGCGGCCGCTCACCGAGTGTTACATTCGGCCCACTACAATAGCCCCTCAATCTCCGCCATCGCCGAGCGCGTGGTGGAGGTTGATGTAGAGCTTTGGCCGAACCTGCTTTTGCCGAGCGTAGTTTTTTGGTCGATTGGAATTTTAGCCGAGCTTCATCTGTTCTCATCAATCGTCACAGATGAGCCTCAATGGAGGGGCGCCAGGTGTCCTCCTATGGTTGGGTACGGCCGATGGGAGGATGGTTGGCACGCGTGAAGTTCTGCTTAAGATGTCCTATCATCGCCATGTGTCAAGCTCTTACTAGCCATTGGTTCGGTGGTGCAGAGATGGGCGGGAACTTCGAATTCCCAAACCCTATACCTATATAAAGGACGAAGAAAGGAGAGAGAAGGGTTACGAACTCTCTCTCTCTCTAGAACTCCATAGCCAGAGCTCCCGTTTCCTTGCCCTGGCCTTCCAGCCTCGATCCTTCGTTGATCCATTGCTGAATCTGCAAAAAATCCCCAGGTATGCATTCGATCCTTGGTTCTCTTCATTTTTTGTAATTTTATGCGTTTTTTCTCTTTGGTCTTTGGCTTTCTTTGAGGCTTTTTGTTCTGTGTGAATAATACAATGCTGGGGATGAACCGTTTGTTCATCTTCAGCTTCAACCTGTTCTTCCGAGCCCCAGTTTCAATGCTGGGGGGCTTGGCCGACGATGGTGTCCGCCGAGCCCGATGGCTTTGTTTACTTGTGTTTTCCCGAGCTTGAGTCTTGGTGGGATATAGGGTGGGCCTAGTAGGTTAGCCGAGAGAAGTGAGATCCTTGCCATCTGGCCAACGACGAGGTTCTTCATCATACTTTCCTTTGTTTTGTTAGGTCTGGCTCACCCAATCATTGTCATCTCTTCCGACTTTGAAAGCTCGGGAAACGGCTCCGGACACTTAGTCATCCGAGAGTATTTGGATAGGCGCAGGAGCCGACGCCAGATCTCTTCAATTGCCTCTAACATGTCATCACTGGTGACTCAAACGCCGAACGCGTCTATGAGTACGATGGGGATGGGTTCAACACCCACCCAGAAATTTCGTTTACATCGTCAACACATTCTGAAGCCGAGCCCCGGCCAGGGGCTGAGGCCGAGTCAAGATTTAATTCCCAAGCCGAAGCCACTTCCTTAATAAGATCTGGTGAAGGTGAAGTGCCTTCAAAGGATAGAGAGGTCGCCGACCTGTACGAGAGGGGTCAGGTTTGTCCTCATGCCCATTTCTTCAGCGGAGAACCCGGTGAGTATGAGAGATTCTGCCGAGACTATAATATCCCTGATGACGTTGTCATCAACCAGGTTGCCAGCAACCGTATTCGGGATAAGAGGGAACACCATCCCGAGCATATTACGGTCCCTCTAATGGCAATCTGCGAGGCTGGACTTCGGTTTCCACTCCATCCATTTATGAGGGAGCTTTTGGCTCGGTTCAGCCTAGTCCCCCACTACTTTGCGATCAATAGCTATAGGATCATAATGACGGTGATTGCACTGAAAGAGCTCCATAACCTTGAGTTTACCGTGGCCGACCTCTTTCATACGTACATAATGTCCAGGCATGGCCAAACCAAGCGTCGATACTTATCTACTCGTCGGGGCAAGACGCCCCTTGTGGATGGTCTGCCCGATACTGATAAGTGGGCGAATTTTTATGTTGAAGTAAACGGCAATTATGAGTTTGGCGACCAATCTAACCGTCGACACGCTGTGCCAAAGATAAAAGATTTCTGAGGTAGAGCTCCTTCTATTCGATTCTCTGCCGAACCTTTTTGCTCTTGTATCCTCCCCTTTTTAAATAACGTTAGTTACCTTTGTTTTATTGTAGATCGCCGGTCTATAACAAAAACTCAGCAGTCATTGGTCGTTGAAAAGCACATAGAGGTTTTGCTTTCTCAAGCTGTCAGAGACGCGCCGACGCTGCTTGGTTACGACCCGTCTTACAGAGGTAAACTCAAAAGGAGGAAGGAGGTTGGTGGGCCGAGCAAAAGGGGAGGAATTTCCAAGAAGGGTGGATCTTCAACGACAGAGGGACATCAGAGGAAGGGAGCGGACAAGAAGCAGAAGGAACCGAGAGTGAAATTTCCTACGTTTAGGAAGCCAGCAGAATTTTGGTTCCAGGAAAGTCAGCAGTCCGAGCATTCAGGCGTTAACATTCCCCTTCAAACACTCATACCCGAGTTTGCTGGTCAAATGGAAAGAAGGAACGTCGTTCATGTCAACATCAGAGACGGCGCTGCGGTTCTGCAGAAAGAGTCAGATGTGGCCGAGCCCGCTGAGAAAAGACAAAAAATCACTCATGATTTTTTCCCAACTAAGCCATCGACTTCGCATCCAAGTGATAAAGATAAGACTGAATCTTCAGCCGCAGGCGGTTCGAGGGCGGTCGAGAAGTCAGTGGGTTCGGTTGTGCCGGTTGCTATTCCGGAGTTTGCTCCTTCTTACGCTCTGGCCGAAGGCAGGGTCGTTACCATAGAAGACTCGGTGAAGATGGAGCCGGGATTGGCCGTGGCAATGCTCCAAGGACTGGCTCTTCCACGTGACATGCAGAAGGTTCCTAAGGATCTTCAGCCGAGCTTGGTACATGCAAGCGCTTACCTCGTTCAAGTTTATTCGAGCATGATTATTTCCCTTTTTTACCTTACTTGTTTAAGCTCACTCTCGAATCTGTTTGTTGGTTTCGACCTTCTTATGTATATCACGTTTTGATTCTCAGGCTGGGCAAGCTTTACTCAGGGCTTCGAATAAGGTCGAGCTGGTTTCTGCAGAGAGGTCTCGTTATCGTGACGACCTCAAGACCGAGCGTGATAAAGTGAAGTCTTTGAAGTCAAGCTTGAAGGTAGCTAAAGCTCGTGCGGTCGAGCTTGAAAAGGAAAAGGCAGAGTTTGAGGAGAGAGTAAAGAAGGCCGAGCGTGAGCTTGGGAAGGTCCTGAGGAGGGAGAAGAGGAAGATGAAAGAAGTCGATGAGAAGGCTTATCAGGCCGGTTTTGACCGAGCCGGTGCCAAATATATTAGGGATGCTCGTAAGATGGTGAATGAGGAGGTTGAGAAGCGGGTGCCCGTTGCATATAGGAAAGGGTATAAGGATGGCGTAGCTGCGACTGCCAGTGTTCTACAGCTGGAGTCTAGCTCGAATTTGTACAAGACTATTTCTCCAGCTGTTGTTCCCGAGCTTGTCTTGCCGTACACTGATGAGGAGTGCGCACCCCTCCCTCCTGAAGAATTTCCCGAGAGTGATGATGATATTGAGGACGTTTCTGGTGATGAAGGTGAGGATGGGGCCACCAGGCAGGCTGCTGGTGAGGTTGGGGACGAAATGGATGATGAAGGTGCTGAGAAGGTGACTGGAGGTGCTGATCAGGAGCCCTCGAATGTTGACAAAAATGCCGAGGTTGGAGCTGATGCTACTTGGGCCGAAGCTGCTGAGGATGCTGCTCAAGTTTAAGGGGCTGATTTACACTCTGCTTTTGTTTTTGTTTTTGAACTTTGGACTTGTAATTTTTGCTTGGCTGGTTGACGCCGAATGATATATTTGGCAGTATCTTTCAGTTCTCAGGAATGTTTTTCTTTTGAATGAATGACTTTGACTTCTTATGTTTGCAATGTGTTAGTTTTGCCGAACTTCGATTGATTTTCCGCATGCCTTTTAATTTTTAAATAGGCTTGCTTTGTTTGGATGGTAGATCGAATAGCCCCCACTTTAGTCTAGGTTCGGCCAAATATTTGAAATATAGGCCAATGTTGGAATTGATTTGTTTATAGTGGAAAAATTGTTGAGCCTGGACCAAAGTATGGAGTTAAAAATAGACTTGATGGAAAGCCGATTGATCACCTTTAAGTTAGATAGGAGCCCTTTACGTGAGATAAGGGCTCGGCCAATGTTGCCAGCCCCTTGTCAATGTATAAGGGTCTTGAAATGTTGCATTTTTGTGGGTGGTTGCTCACCGAGCCGTGAGTGTAACCGTGCATTGGCCGACCTTGTTGTCTTGCCAAGCCGAACCGAAGCCCAATTTACATAGGTGATGTGACTCTTAGGCTTGGTGGACCGTATGTCCTGATTTTTGCTTCTTTGGGCGGTTATGGTGGCCGAAGCAGGGGCGTAATAGCCGTTTGTGGGTGTGACCGAAGTCAACGTTTGGGGTTGGCGGAGTGATGCCGAGTATAGTTTTATAGTAAGGAAGACAAGTAAAAATTTGTAGAAGACATCGATTGTCAAACAAGATACTTCTTTTACTTGGGAAACGTGAAATACTAGTTGAATGTAAAGATGTTGGCCGAAGCCAATAATAAAGAAATTGACATTGTTGTGGCCGAAGCCAATTCTGTCATAAAAAAGCTTAAGAAGATAAAAAGCAGGATAGTTAGTGGCCGAACATGAGGCGCACTGTTGGGATTTTTCGTTACATGTATGCCTTCTTTAAATTCTGTGCATTCTAGGGGTTGGTAAGGACTTTCCCAGTCATGTCCTCTAGTATATAAGTACCTTCACCAGCGATTTTGACAACACGAAAGGGGCCCTCCCAGTTGGGTTTGAATTTCTGCTTCTTGCTAGCTTGCACCACCTTTCGCCAAACCAAGTCGTCTGGTTTGAAGGTCTTAGTTCGAACACTTCGGTTGTAACCTCTTGCCACTTGTTGTTGGTACTCGGCGAGCTTTAGCTGAGCGTCGTCACGCTTTTCTTCTGCTAAGAGCAGTTCCTGTTCTACGGCTTCTTCATTAGTCTTTGGATCGAAGTTCTCTGTTCTCAGAGTGGGGAACTTGGATTCTAGTGGGATTACTGCCTCCATGCCGAATGCCATTGAAAAGGGCGTTTGGCTTGTTGAGCGCCAGGGGGTAGAACGGTATGCCCAAAGAACATGTGGTAGTTCTTGAGCCCATTTTCCTCTCTTGGAGTTTAACCGATGCTTGATCCCGGCGCAGATGGTCTTGTTTGTAGCCTCGGCTTGTCCATTCCCTTGGGGATATGCTGGAGTAGAGTTGAAGAAGCGTATCCCAAATTCGGCACAGAGGCTGGTGAGGTCTTTACCGACGAATTGGCTTCCGTTGTCTGATACGATGGCGTAAGGGACTCCAAATCTTGTAACAATGTTTTGCTAGACAAATCTGTGAACGTCAGCCTCTGTGATTGTCACAAGAGGCTCGGCCTCTACCCATTTTGAAAAGTAGTCTGTTGCGGTGATCAGGAACTTGAATCCTCCTAGAGCTGTTGGCAATTTTCAGACAATATCGAGTCCCCCATTGTGCAAAGGGCCAAGGACTGGTTATAGGGGAGAGGTTCTGGGCGGGTTGCTTTGGTATGGGAGAAAAAAGTTGGCATGGTCGGCATTTGCGAACTGTGTCTTCACAGTCTTTCTTCATGTTCTTCCAAAAGTATCCCTGACTCAATGCTCGTTGGCAAAGTGAACGGTCGCCGGAGTGGCAGCCACAGCTCCCTGAGTGAAGTTCGGCGAGAATCTCGGGAACCTAGGTTGGGTGGACCACGAGGAGATATGGGCCGGAGATAGATTTTCTGTAGAGTTGGCCGCTTTCAGAGAGCCAGTAGTAAGCGGCTTTGTTCCTGATGCGATAAGCTTCCTTCTTGTCTGCCGGTAGAGTATCATGTTTGAGAAATACAATGTTCTCATCCATCCAGCTTGGGCCGAGTTCAACGTTGAGAACCTTTGGAGTGGCATCAAAGCTTGGGTTGTCGATGTTGCCGAAGCTGATTGTCCGGAATTCGGAGGCTTTAGAAGCTGAGGCAAGGCCAACGAGTGCGTCGGCGTGCGCATTGTGTTCGCGGTTGATCTGTTCAATTTTGAAATTGTGGAAGTGGTTGATTAGTTCGGCTACGGTTGCCTGGTATTTTGACATCCGCGGATCCCGAGCCTCATAGTCCCCCAGTACTTGGTTAACTATGAGTTGGGAGTCACAGTAAACGACGAGGTTGGAGATTTCCATCGCAACTGCAAAGCGTAAGCTAGCTAGGAGGGCTTCATATTCAGCTTCGTTTATTGGTGGCGGGGAAGTCGATGCTGATAGCACTTTCGTGTAGTGTTCCACAGGGGGAGACTAGGACGACCCCGGCCCCTGCTCCGTTGCTGTTAGATGCTCCGTCAACATGTAGACGCTAGATGTCACCTTGAAAAGGTGCAAAGGTTTTGGCGACAATTGATGCTCAGTGATGGTTTGTGTTGGGATTTGTGTGTTAAGAAGTTCAGTATCTTTCGGAGTAAGCTCAGCAATAAAGTCAGCAAGAACCTGCCCTTTGATTGCCGTTCGTGGTTCGAAATGGATATCAAAGTTTGCTAGCTCTACTGTCCACTTGGAGACCCTGTTAGATAGATCAGCTTTTCGAAAGAGGCTTTTGAGGGGGTGTTCTGTTAAGACGACGATGGGGTGCGATTGGAAGTAGGGCAGGAGTTTCCTAGCCGTTGAAACGAGAGCAAGGGCTAACTTTTCAAGTGGTAGGTAACGAGTTTGAGCTGGAAGGAGTGTCTTGCTTGTGAAGTAGATTTGCATGTCATCGGTGCCATCCCGCCGTACAAGTGCAGTACTGGTTGCGTGGGCGGACACGGCGAGATAGAGATATAAAGTTTCGAACTCCTTGGGTTTCACCAACAGCGGGGCCGAGTTTAAGTATTCTTTGAGTTCGGCCAAAGCGGAGTCACAATCCGGGGTCCACTCAAAGCTGCGTCGACTTTTTCCCTTCAAGGCATGGAAGAATGCGTGGCACTTGTCTGAGGATTTGCTAATGAATCGGTTTAGAGCCGTTGCCATCCCAGTGAGCCTCTGTACTTCCTTGATTGTCCTTGGTGGGCGCAAATCTTTAACAGCCTTTATTTGGTTAGGGTCGGCCTCAATACCTCTTTGACCAGCGCTCACCCTGAATGCGCATTTTTCAGGATTCAGCCGTAGCTTGTGTAGTTTGAGGATTTCGAAGACTTTCGCCAAGTCTCGTAGGTGGTTGGATGCCTTCTTGCTTTTTACGATAAGGTCATCAATGTAAGCTTCCACGGTGTGGTTGATTTGTTCTTGCAACATCTTGAATATTGCTCTGTTGAACGTTGCACCTGAATTCTTGAGCCCAAAGGGCATGACGCGGTAGCAGAAGATGCCATATGGTGTGATGAAAGCAGTTTTCTCCATGTCGTCGGGGTCCATGGCAATTTGGTGGTAGCCACGGTAGGCGTCTAGAAAGCTTAGCCAAGCATGGCTTGCCGTTGCGTCCACAAGTTAATCAATCTTCGGGAGTTGAAACCAATCCTTTGGACAAGCGTCGTTGAGATTGGTATAATCCACGCAGACTCGCCATTTTCCGTTTTTCTTTTTAGCGACCACTGTGTTGGACAACCATGTTGGGTATTGTACTTCCTGGATGGCGTTGGCTTCCAGCAGACGTTTGACTTCTTCGATGACAGCGTCGGCGTGTTCGGCTGCAGAACGCCGTGCCTTCTGGATGAAAGGTTTAGCTTCTTTCTTGATGTTGAGAGAGTGACTGATGAAATTGGGATTGACCTCCAGTATTTCGTTGGGGGTCCAGGCAAAAACTTCTATATTTTTCTTGAGGTATTGGTACATTTCTTCGCGGTCGGCCTCGCTGATGGAAGAGCTGATTAAGAAGAATCGGGAGCCATCCTCGTTGATTGGCATTTGGACGAGGTCTTCTTCTGTTTTGTCTTCAGCTTGCTGGCCGACGTCATCGATCATGGTGATGTTTGGAATTTCGACCCATTGCACTTGTTTGGCTTTGGTGGAATTGTGGACGGCTGAGACGTAGCATTTTTTGGATGCTATTTGGTCGCCTCGAAGATCTTCTTGTCTCCCATTGATGTCGATGAAGCGAACGACCTGGTGGTAGGTTGAGGCGATTGCTTGCATGCCGTGTAGCCATGTTCGGCCAAGAATTGTGTTGTATGGGCTAGGTACGTTGACGACGATGAACTCAATGCTTAACATTTTCGAGCCAACGATGACTGGCAGGAAGATTCGACCAAGTGGCCAAACGGGTGCTCCGTTGAATCCGATGAGGGGTACTTCGGCGGGTTGCAAGGCTGATTCTGGGAGATCAAGTTTTTTGAATAGGTCATAGTACATGACCTCCGCCGAGCTTCCCTGATCGATTAGAACGCGCTTGACATCATGTATTCCAATTTGAACGGTTACGACGAGGGCGTCGAAGTGTGGTGTTTGCACACGTTCGAGATCGCGGTCGGTGAAAGTAATTGTCCATTTGGGTGACTCTTCTGGTCGTGGTCGTTTGGATCCAGGTCCTACTGCGAGTACCTGCTTGGAAGTGGATGCGCGATTGAGGTCAGCCTGAAGATTGGATTCAAATTCCGTTGTTACGGGGCCGTGGATAACGTGTATCGTCGATCGCGGTTCATTTGGGTTGGGATTCCCAGCAGGCGGACGGGTGGGTGTTTTGGCTTGATCGATGTACTGATCGAGATGGCCTTGTGCTGCCAGACGCTCTAATAGTGCTTTGTATGGTGCGCATGCGGTTGTGTAATGACCGAGTTCGTTATGGTATGAGCACTTCTTTCGTGGGTTCTGATCTGCTTGGCCAGTGTCTGTGCCCAGCTTTCCTGTTGGCCATTCGAACCATGGTTGCCTCATGATTTCCTTCAAGAAAGACCAGATGGGTTCTTTGAAGTATGTGGTTTCGGCCACATAGTCATGTACCTTCGGCTGGCGCTTCTTTCCTTCCTTGATGTTGTGGACAAGTTTCTTTGGCTGAGGCTGCTGCGTTGCGACTGGTGCTGTCAGCTGAGGTGTGATCGTTGTAGTAGAATTTGTTAGCCCTTGAGCCGCACGATCCGCGTAGAATTCTTCAAGAGCGCAGAATCTTTCCACGATGCACATCAACTCGCCCATGCCATGGGGTGGGCGAATAGCAAGTTCGTCCAAAATCTTGCTGTTAATTTCCAAGCCATTTTTGAAGGTTCTTGCGGCCCAGTACTCATCGATTCCAGGAATTTCGTTGAACAGTTGCCAGTATCGTTCGGCGTACTGACGGAGAGTTTTGGATGGGAGTTTCCGCATTTGGGATAATGACTCAGGCTCCTTGGCCGTCCTGTTGCTTGTGATGAAACGGGTGTTGAAAGCGCGTTCAAGGTCGGCTAGGTTCTGTATGGATCCGGCGGGCAATTTGTTGAACCACTGGAGACCAAGGGAGCCGAGGCTGGACGGGAATGCTTTGCATTTGATTTCGTCCTTTGTGGTGCATAACTCAATGGTTTGACGGAAGTGAATCAGCTGGGTGTAGGCTTCGCATGTGGTAGGATCAAACTTTGTAAACTTTGGTAGGTGTAAGTTGGGTTCGGCCATCGTGTTGATTATGTGGGGCGTGAAGGGAGAAATGCCGAGGTCCTTCAGCTGCCGCTCGAAACCAGGGCGCGGTGGCTTGCCGTGCTCATCAATCTTCGTTTTCTTGGAGTCTTTGTCCGGGGACTTTTTGTGGTTTCGATGCTGGAGTTTGTTTCGTAAATCTGCTGTCACCCGGTGATGTCCGTCTACAGTCTTTCCTCTGTCCCTATGGCATTTTGGTTTCGTTGTTCGGCTCTTCAATACGCACGCCTTTTCCGTTCCGTCGAGCCTAGTTGCTATTGTCAAAATTTTCTGTCGGGATTTCCCCGAGACGTTCAGATACATGGCGTCTAGTCTCCGCGGAATCTCGGCTACGGTGGGAAGCCGTTGTACGAGAGAACTCTACACGACCAGTCGAGTATGTGCTTGTAAACGACTCGGTATCCCTAGTGTTGGTTTGATCGTGGTGGCTCTTTGAGCGGTGTGTTTCAGATGTCGTGTGCCGCTTGTAAAGTATGATCTCCCTCGCATCACCTGGGTCTGGTGGGATGCCAAGGCGGTCCTTGACGGAGCCACGGTGGCCGGTTTTGTGAGGACGTTCTTGTGGTGGTGGCGGGGGTGGTGTTTGCTTTTATCGCCTCCCGCTTCTGCCTCCCGCCGATCTAGATGTAGCAGGAGTGGCGTCTCGCTGCATCTGCTGTTTCATTTGGGCAACTTCCGCTCTCAGAGTTGCCAGCTCGTTGTCCCTATCTTCGTCGCAACGTTGTAACAAGCGGATGTAGGCCGTTGTTACGTCGTCCGCCACTGGGGAGAGGCCTGAACTGGGGGGAAGTGAAATGGACATGTGTCTCTCTGAAAACGGTGGAAGGATTGTGTTTCCATTGGCGTCTTTGGCCCCTGAGACGGTGATGTCTGCCAGATCTCCACCCATGGTAATCGAAGCTATAGTGGTTGTTGAAAGGAGGAGGGTGGGCTGAAGGAGGTTTGAGCCGTTTAGATCAAAAGTTTAGATTTCACGTCTGGTTCACCAATTGTGTGGCCCGTGGTCCTTTGATCTGGGATCCTCCTCCGTTGGCTCGTGGATTCCCTAGCTTTCTCTCCTAATCCTGCACAGTGAACGCACAACTAAGACCTAGCCGAGGTCGCCCGGCAAGGCCCTTCAGCGAGAGGATGAGAATATGTCGAGAATCAAACAAGAGACTAGAATTTTGAGATAGCGTAATGTGTACCTCCAATCTAGGGTTCCTCCTTCAATATTTATAGAGCTTTCTTGACTTGCTCTGCAAGTACGAGCATGTGCCTTGCACGGATCAGGTGACGTCGCCTTGACGTCACTGAATAGATCTGGCAACCGTTTTTGGGTGTGAGCTGGCAGCCCCCATGTGCTCCCATCGTTATCTCTTGGCGTAACCGTTTTATCTGTGAGAAAGCACATGACTCAGCAGGTGGCCGAACCGCGCATATGGTCGAGCCCGGCATATGGCCGAACCCGACAGGTGACCTATTTGAGGGACATGCTGACGGGTCTTCTCCGACGACGACGGCCGAGCTTGGGCTATCCACGTCGTCTGAGCTCAGAATAAAAGATCTTGATGATGGTTGGGGCTCGGCCGGTAACCGAGACCAAGTTCAAGTATGGTTCGGCGGCCGCTCGCCGAGAGTTACGTTCGGCCCACTACAGAGGCACAAATGCATATGGAGATGTCGATTTCTGGTTCAACTACAACAGAAAAAAAGTACCGCCACTCTCAGGTTTGAACCATTTAAAGCAACTTCATTAATTTTAATACAAAAACATCGTTCAAAATATAGGACCAAATTCAATGTACAGGTCACAGATGACACTGGATCAATAGGTGTAGCCATATTTGCGGATAAGGCAGAGGCGCTCTATGACATTAGTACAACAAAACTTACTGAAAATGCAATTGATGTAAGCTAAAAACATTTCTCTATTACTTAATTATATTCAAACCAAATACATCGAGTACAGCTCATACAAAGTAAAATACAGGGAAATCTTAATTTAGAAGTTATTCAAGTCCAAAAATTGCACCATCAACTTGAAGGCCATAGACACCCCAATTTGGGTTTCCAGATTAATTTACTTTCGGTTTTTGATTCTCCAATGATGAAACGGATCAATAACACCCCGGGATTGTCGAGTAGTTGAGCTTTGAGATACCCTTTTAAACCTAGACAATTTAAACAAGAACCCTACTTGCACGCATTGGTTCACAACCAGCGCGCGTTGGTCTCTATGCCACCTGTTGGTCAACGGTTAGCTTTGACCATTGACCAGAGCAAGGGCAGATTGGACCAGCGTGCGCTAGTCAAGGCCTTGTCCCATCACCTCTCTCCAGCCTACAGAAACCATGACTAGGGGTCTATTACACCTGTAGAGCCTTCTAATTCGTCTGAACAATGGTTCTGGGCAGGGGATGTTCCCTTCCCCTCACAAACCTCTCATCACCTTTCCTCTCCTCTCATTTATGATAGGAGAATTTGTTGCTAAGGCAAAACCAGCCATTGCATGGCTGGTGTAAGCCCCTCCCTTCACTTTATTGCCCTATATATACCCCTCACTCTCCGACTATCAAAGGGTTACCAACTTTTGTACACCTCTTTGTTGCAAGCAATCAAAGAGATACAAAGGCATTCAAACAAGCAACACACTACTCATCTTTGATCTACCAGTACATAATCATCCATCAAACACCACCATCAATCCACCAACTCAAGCTCAACCACCTTTCAAACCCAAAATCAAAAGGTATAACACCTACTGCATTCTGTTCTAATCCCTGAAGGGGGCTGGCAGGGTCAAAACTGGTAATCAATACTAATCCTGGCCCTAAAGCTAGCATGGTTTCAAAAACCGTTGTGTCTGGGACCAGCGCGCGCCGATCCACATCTTGCGCGGAGACCGGGGCCTTATTCTTTTGTGCTTTTATTTATATATACACCACGCAAGCATGTTAAAAACTAGTCTACTACTTTCCATGTTAGAACTGCTAGCTGTCTTTTAATATTCATTTATGCTTCAATGGAATACCTTGGGGGTTTTCTGGACATGTTCCAGAACCCAGGACATGCAAAACCAAACACTGGTAAGATGGCTCAAACCTGCGTGTGACAGTGGAAAACCCTCGCGCACTAGTTCATCCTCGTCCAACGAGTGGCCTTTGCATGGGTAACTTGGCCTTAAGCCTTGTTTTATCCCCCATACTGTTTATGTGGTGTTTATTTTTTGGGTAGCTTCCATGCCCATTCAGACTCTCTATAACTATATATTATTCTGCTATTTGAACTACTTCGTTTGTCCTGAGTGTGCACTGGTCCATCCAGATCCCAGAAGCATGAAAGTAAGAGCTATGGGTTTAGACTTATTGGCACGTGCGGGTTGTGGAGTCACGCGTGCAGGTTTGGTCAGCATGCAGTGACTTGATCAGTGCATGCTGGTTTCTTCCTGTGCACGTCACTCCAAAACAGTGACCTTCAATTTGTTTGAGTCCCGCAAGAGTCTAGTTTCATCCTATTCTGACTGTTTCAATAAAGCGAGCATGCCATCTATCATATCTTGCAAATTTGTTACAGTTTTAATCCCCTTAAACTGTTCCCCCGTCCTAACTCGCTAAAAAATGATTAATGAAATAAAATCGCAAACATTTTACAAAGGCCCGAGTAGGACCGATCTCTGGATTGGGCAAGAGGGGTGCCTTAAAAACCTTCCCCTTTCATAACTTGGCTCCCGAACCTAAGATATTCTGGTGACAACGAACCAGAAACAAGCCTTTTCAAATCAAACATGTAGCGTTACGTTTCAAGTTCGATTCTTGGGTGGCGGACCTCTGAATTAAGCATTTTGTCACGCTCTTTCAAAAGGGGTACACCCATTGATTTTTTAGGGTGTGTGCCATAAAGGCCTACATGTATGATTATGAAGGAATAAGCCAATGTGTTTTCAACGTGAACTCAATCTTTGAACATATCACCAATGAAGCAGCACCATAGTTGGAAGCACCACAATCAGCACCACTTCAGCTCCTCGCTCCAAAAACTCCAAACCAACGCACCCAGCAAGAAAGCAGCAAAACCAAATCTTCAGCATACAATAGCAATATGAAAGAAGATGAAGACATTCAACCTCAAAAACACAAGCACAAAAAAAAAAAGGTGTCATCTTATCGTTTTGAACAAACAAAGCAAAATAGACATTGCAGCAAATCTTTTGGTGTGCATGATTTGCAACCATGTCTATTTTTACGATACTAGCATTACCTAAGTTTGAAAGCTAATAAGCCCTAAATAGTGTAAATAATGGGGCTTATCTCTCTCTATTTTGTCACACTCACGTGCATAACTCGCTTATTTTGAATGATTTTGCACGGAAGTTGTGTTTTTGTGGGTTTCAGGTAAAACATGGAAATAAGGCATTTTTGAATGCCAAGGATGACTCCCAGAAGTATCCAAGTGTCCAAGGCCACGTGGCATCCAACCACCATGTTCCAAAGAGCATGTAAAGAAGTGTCGAGGAGTTCAAAAACACGAAATTGGTTCTTCATGGTGAACGAAAGGTTAGAAACCTTACAGCTTATTCAGCATTTTGGTGTGACTGAAGCTTATCGCCAAATTCCTCAACAGAAATCATGCTTCCATGCCTTGTGCGTTTGCCTTCTCCACTACTACCTGCTAAGCCCTTCCTCCAGCCATGTCGATTCCATAGTGCTCAACTTTGCCCAACAGATTGGTAAACGCGTGGGTTTTGCTGGTTTGGTGTTGGCAGAGACTTTGATGGGCCTTAATGCAGTGAGGGTTAATCCAACAGCCTAGTTCTCGGGCAGCCTTTGTTATTACAGGTTCACTCTTTGTTTGTTTATTTATTTATCTTTCTATTCATCGCTCTTTTGTTTTGACTCACATGTTCTCACAACTCACAATTTTCCTTTATTTTCTATAGGTGTGGCTTTTCAAAAAGCTAAGGGTATGGGATGTGCCCGAGCAACTTCCTTATAGTCCGGATCACTGTATGGAGCGACACATAGTCAGACAATTCACAACCGAGGCTGCTTGGAAAGCATGGATGGAGACTTGCAAGGGCGACCGGATTCAATGGGTTTGTCCTTAGTGTGGCATCAAGAACATGACCATAAGTACCATGAACCACTTTGATGTTGCAGTAATTGGTATTACTCAAGTCACCAACCACTTTCCTGTTCGCTTTCAAAAACAATTTGGGGCCGATCAATCTAAGGTGATAGGCAATCCCGAGTATGCTACTTCTAAGACCCATGATGCCAACCTCCGCCGCAATGTTCTCCGACTATGGCCAAACCGAGTAACGCAAGATATCGCTGAGGATTTTGATGACAAGTTATCCAGTTCGTACAAACGTTGGTTGGAGAAAGACCTTCTAGAAAATAAAAGTACAAAGAGGAGGAAGACCTAAAGATTGACTTTTTGCTTATGTTTAAAAGATGTTATTTTTTTTCCATATTAAATTCCTGCTTTTATAGATCAAGAATTGTTTAAGCATGCCTTTCCTTTTTCATAAGAGATAATAAAACGTTGGTTGCTTTATTAAAATGCGTTTGCCATAGATTGATAATGAACATGCTTAGGATAGGCAGGGAATTTGATTTTGAAAGTGGCCAAATTTTAATCTAGAGACTACCTATGTATCTCATGGAGGGAATCAGGCCATAAACGTAGTTCCAAAAGATTTGTTTGTTTGTTTTTGGTTAGGGTTCAACTCAAGTATTTTCCTCTCCTTTTAGACTCTTGATTTTGCCCAAACTGCCCTTACAGGTCCTCAGTCTAGCGAGCTCTTTATTTGATGCCTTAGTTTTTGCCTAAGCAGCCCTTGTGGGTTTTTGACCTAGCAGGCTGCTCTAATTTTTGCTTGAGTCCGCCCACCCTTGTGGTTTTCAGCCCAACGAGCATCTCTTAGGGGTAATATTTCTTCAACTTGTCAATATTGACTGGCATTGCAAATTCCATCCCCTCCAAATCTGTGATGTAAGCCGCTCCCCCAAACAGTATGCGCTTGACAAAGTAGGGTCCTCCCTAGTTTGGCCGAAACTTGCCCCTAGGGTCCGAAATGTGACAACGGATTGCTTTGAGCACCATATCTCCCACCTTATTGTCCCTTAGCTTACCTTTTTGTTGAATGCACACGTGATGCGACGTTGGTACCCTTGCACATGGTATAATACTCTCAGCCTCCTTTCATCGAGCAATGCCAACTCATTGTAGCAGTTCTGGACCCAATCCTCCATGATCATCTCGGTCTCAACTAATACCCTTAATGACGGCAATTCTAGCTCGATAGGCAAGACAACTTCCATTCCGTAGACCAAAGAATATGGAGTGGCTCTAGTTGAAGTTCTCTCAGTCATGCGGTATCCCCACAGTGCTAAAGGTAACATCTCCGGCCAATCCATATAGATATCAGTAGTCTTTCGGCAGAATCCTTTTGACGTTCCTATTTGCAACTTCAACTGCTCCATTAGTTTGGGGCTGATAAGTAGATGATTGATGGTTCTATATTCTAAACCCAGCAAAAATCTTCTTCGTTGCCCCTTTAAAATGTGATCCGTTATCGCAGATAAGCTTATGAGGTACACCATATCGATAGATCATGTTGGTGCGGATAAACCTGGCCACATGAGTGGCTTTAAGAGTAGCATAAGAAGTCGCCTCTACCCACTTAGTGAAGTAGTCAATGACCACAAGGATAAATTGATTGTATTTCCCTTTTGGATTTAAACTACCAATGACATCTATCCCCCAAGTGGAGAATGGCCAAGGATACATCATACAGTATAATTTTGTAGGGGCAATACACAAGCGATTAGCGTTGGTTTGGCACTTGTAGCATTGGCGAACATAACTAGCACAATCGGCCTCCATCGTAGTTCAGTAATACCCTTTGTCATAGGATTTTCTTTGCCATTGTTGTTCCACTCATATGTGGTCACCAAATCCCCTCATGTATTTCCTCCATAACCTCCAGGCTTTCCTCCTTCGTTACACATTGTGGTGGCCTCAGTTACCATCTCGGTAACTTGGCCCGGTATTCCAAGCCAAGTGCCACGTGAGGGTCTGGTCAGCAAGTTGGTGGAAGCTAATGGTCCTAACATGCTACTCGGCGTAATGCTCGGTAGAAAGACCCTGTTTGGATTCGGTGAATGACAACAGCACGTGTTCCTGCTTCGGTGTCCCGAAGCCGCCTAATGGAGGTAGTTGTGCCAAATGGGGTCCATAAGGATTATGTGGCAATTGTAATCATTGGGATCAAGTCTGGCCATGTGCTCCGTAACCTCTTTGCCCCTCTCGTCACGTATGACGTCACCCAAGGCGATTACCCGAGCGTACTCTCCACGCGTTGGCTTGGAGGCCAAGTAAACCTAGGTCTATAAATACAAAGGGATAATCATCTAGAGAGGCATGCCATTCTTCCCTAACCCTAGATCTATATTCTCCCCCTAAGATCTAACTTGATCGTCGAAGGGTCACTGGGCTATCCTTGCCCTGGTGACTTGTTGCAGGTCCAGCAGCGAGAGAACGGAGCAGCGGAGGGAGAATCCTAACCTTTATCACGGTCAAGGTCCCGTCAAATCGAACCCTTACAATTGGCGCCTCTGCTGGGGACCTAACCATCCTCTCAACGTTCATTTTCCTTCTTCCCAAAAAGCGCTGTTGAGCGTTCCTAAACCAGACTTGGTTGAGGTCGAAGAAACGCACCGCAGTGATACCACCCTAGGGCTCGGCCCCCTCAGAGACCACAACTTAGCCTCTAGCAGAGCTAATGCCCTAGGGAAGGCCCACGTGTCCATCAAAGTTGGTGCCGAAACCTCAACGCCAAACATAGACCCATCCTCCGAACTCCACACCTACATCCGCCACCTGGAGCAGAAGATCGATGACCTAACAACCATCGTGGAACGAGACAAGCATGTCTGGGACGAGTTGGCGGAGATCAAACAACTCCTCCAGATCTCCCCATCTCATTCCTTCGAGAGCCGTGGCGGAAGGAGAAGCCACGATACCCCTCCGCGCAGTCACGAAGGAGGCGACCTGCCGAAGCACAGACCCCGTCCCTCAGTCAAAGACCGTCTCGAGCCACCAGGAACGGAGGGTGATCGAACTGAAAAGGGCACATCGCATAGGGAACGTTCCCGTTCTCCTAAGCAACTTCGAGGGAAACCATCCGCCTTCGAGAGGCTCGGAGCAGGAAACATCTCCGCCTCCTCCACCCACTCGATTTGAGTTCGCAAGGGGGAACCAAGAATCCACCCCTACCTTCACAAGGGCTGCCAAGGGAGACGACGGCCTCTTGGAGTTCCAGACCAAGGAATATCGCGATCATCAGAAGAACACCTGAGCCAAAAGCCCTATCGTTTCACACCCTGAAGATGCCTGTAGCAGAGCCCAATCACTAAGCACCTCGAGCCTTTCCCTCGAGATAGCTACCGAAAGCACCATCACAAACGCTCCCCCTAGAAGTCGGCTAGTGTCGTCCCGAAGAGAAAAGAGTATGAAAGGTTGGATCAACTTGTCCCAAAGAAGCCTACAGCGACCGAGCCTCAAGACAATTCCTACCGTTCGATCCGACCTCATCGCGACTCTAGACTCACACGACTCATGACCTCTCCTTTCACAAGAGAGATCGACTCGGTCACCCCCCCGAAGGGATTCACACAACCCAAATTTGCCAAGTACGACGGCAAGACCGAGGCATACACTCATCTGGTACAATACAAACTTGTCATGTCTTTGTTCCCTCGAAACGAGCCTTCAGACAATGCCTTCTTATGCAAGGTTTTTCCTGCCAGCCTCGGCAACCTGGGTCTCACATGGTTCAACCAGCTCCTTGCCCAGTCAATCTCTTCGTTTGACCCCCTCTGCGATGCCTTCATGGCCCGCTTCGTCACAAGCAACAAACACGAGAAGGAGATCGATTCCCTCCTCACCCTTCGCAAAAGAAACAATGAAGCACTCCGGTAGTATGCTGGTTGCTACTGGGAGTTGTTCAATGAAATAGAAGGTTCTGACGTCGTCATCTCGGCTCGAGGATTCAAGCTCGGTCTCACTTCCCAGGACGAGTAGGTCTATGACAACCTCGCCCGCCATAAGCCCAACTCTATGAAAGACCTCATGACTCGCATCAAGGGTTGGTGCCAACTCATTGAATCCAAGGCTAAGAGGGGCATCAGGAAGCCCTCGAGCTCAAAGGTAGTGGCCACCTCGGTGGCCGCTCCGATTCGCGTACCTGTTTCAACCCCTAAAAAGTAGGTCAACAACATCAAGCTATCACCAAGGAAAGGACCGAAGCCCAGTGACTTCAACGCCTAGAAAACAGTCTTTACCTCTCCAATCTACTGAATCATCGACCAAGTGAAAGATCAGCCTTTCTTCTCCTTCCCGAACCAAAAGCTAGGAACCGAGAACGGGAAGATTAAGAACCCTATCGTCCGATGCAGTTACCACAACAAGCAAGGTCACTTTACCACCTCTTGCAAGCCCTTCAAGGCTTACTTCGAGCAGCTTGTCGCGGAAGGCCACCTCGGTAACCTCATTGACCATGAGAAGACCAAAGCTCGAGCACAGCGTGCCGAGAACCATACCGAAGAAGAGGTTCAAATGATCCATGTTATCCATGGCCCTCTCAACTCCGAGGCCGCCCATATCATCCGTCCCGAACTGAATGACACCACTTCTTCCAAGCACGTCATGTTGCTCGGTCCCGAGCCAAAGCGCCCCAAGACCGATGACGGTTCCAAATGGACCATCACCTTTACCAAGAAAGACCTTGACCGTGTCCAACTCTTGCACAACGACGCCCTCGTGGTCACGTTACGCATTAGAACCTTTAACATCCGACACGTCCTCGTTGATCAGGGCAGCTCGGTCGAGGTCATGTACTATTCTCTATTCAATGACCTGAAGCTCTCAGATACCGACCTTTGTCCCTTCGAAGTTCCCCTCATCGGGTTCAACGGAGCTCCAGTATGCCCCTTGGCATGATCAGTCTCCCTGTTCATGCCTATTCGATGGTCCTTGACATGGAGTTTGTGGTGGTCGACATTCCTAGCCCTTACAACGCAATCATTGGGTGCACCTGGCTCCATAGGCTGAAGGCCATCTCCTCCACATATCACCAGGTGGTCCACTTCATTGGTGCCAATGGAAGCCAGGAAGACGTGTACGGAGATCAAACCGCGGCCAAAAGATGTTATGTCAGCACGGTCCGAAGCAGTAAACAGACTTCCCGGGTCAACCTTATTGAGGTCCCCGAGGCCCTAGTTTTGGAAGACGTCCCTATACCCACCGACGAGAAAGCAGTAGAAGACCTGTCACTATCCCAATCACCGAAGATGGTTCCCGTTTCTTCCTCATCGGCTCCTCACTTAGTGATGCCGACCAAAATGAGATGGTTGATTTCCTCAACAAGAACATAGAAGTATTCGCATGGACGCCATATGAAATGCTCAGGGTCGATCCCTCGTTTATTTGCCACAAGCTCAACATTGACCGAGTGTTTCAGCTCCGAAATGGCTCAAAGGACTGAGCGGGCGTGCCAGGACATGTCGCGTCAAACATGAAGGACTGAGTGCCCTTTTTTTGACTTCTGAACCGTGAGGGCGATAGTGCTGCAACCTAAGGGCTGGATTGCAGTGAAGGTCCGTGGTTTTGCCTCTACGAGCGAGGACTTAATAATTTCCTAACTGTGTAAGACAAAAAAGTAACAACGTAAGAATAACTTTATTATATCGTAATAACAAAGTTGGTTGTGTAAGAGAGATAGGAATAACTTTATTATGTCGTAATAATAAAGTTGGGGTACAAGAGAGATAGAAATGAGGGAGAAATGAGATAATTTCTTCGTTGGAAAGGCTTTGGTTTAAGCGTTGAGCTTGATTGGTGTGTGAACCCTTTTTTCTCCTTGAGAACTAGTATTTTTAGGCCAAGGGTCTTCAGTTTTTTGCATGCAAGAGGCTTTGTTGGCTTCATCTCATGGCGCCATGTGTCCCATGTAATTTCCCCTCTTTGAGATCATGGGCAGTTGAGAGGAGTTGTAAGTATATTGCCCATGTGTTTTTTCCATCGTGGGAGGTTACTGGGAGTGAAAAAATAATTACCCACAAATTACTCCTGATCATGGGCAGTTAAACACTTAGTGGGTCATCTCCATTTCTTATTTTCGTGGAACTGAAAGAACATGGGCTATTTGACTGGGTCAAATAGCCATGTGGCAGAATCCCCTACTAACAGCTTCCTATTTTTGCTCATATAATCCCATCATGGGCCTCCACTTTTTAAGGCCAATCTTTAATACTTGTTGGGCTCCCATTTAAATAACGCAACCCGAAGCCCGAAACTTTAGAATTTCAATTGGTACAAAATAAAATTAACCGGGCCCAATCAAAACTGTCTTGGCCCATTAATTTTAATCCAATACATCTCTACTTTTTGGCCCAATTTAATTAAAAGACAATTAAATGGCCCTCCAACGCTTCCCCAAGACTGGGTGCAAAAAACGGGTGTAAACAATGCCCCCCCATGCCTTGATCTTGTTCAAGATCTAGGCTTGTAAATTAGGACAGAGTACAGTTTTTGGCAAAACCAAACGAGTCCTTATCACCGGGTTTGAAAAGTATAAAGATCATTAGACCTAACTTAGCCTAAAAATCCTTTCGAACGTTCAAATTTTGAATGATGATCAGGCTTTAATGAAGCCTAACAACTTTTCAAATCTCAAAAAATGCCCCCTAATTAGATTTGAACGCCCCCACGTTTGAACAAATCTCAACAGTTTCCAAGATAAAAACCCCACTAAAGAGTCCTATCAGCAATAATAATTATCCCCTCCCTAGGCCTAGGGGACACGTGTCAACACCCCAGGCCCTGCATTGGCTTGCATGCTGTCTTTTCAGTCGTCAGGACATCTTTTGGGTCAATCAAAAATCCAACTTCTAGGTTAACTCTTCGATTCTGATTAAGGAGAGATAAGGAAACAACGGCACCTTTTGAATCTTGTACCGTCCTTCATAAAAATCCCATTTCATTCTCTCTCTACATCCTCTCCGCTTCTTCTTTTCTTGCAAGAAACAAACCCAGCCGAAACCCTAACTCACCATTGTCTCAGTCCGAGCCTTTGGTCTGCAGCAAAGATAGCTACCCATAAAGCCAATGCTCCTCCCCCAAACCCTAACAGTCGTGCAGTACAGATTCGAAAGATTCTAGTTGAGGAGAAAATAGCGATTACAAGCGACGTCTTGGTGGTAGCCAACGCTGACAGGGTTGAGCTCGGCCCTACCTTCCAATTGGGCATAATAAGGAGTAGAATTGGACATAATGATGTTTTGCTGGGCAGCAAAATTAACCGCTTGTTCTCCCATGAATATTGTACCCTATCTACAACCAAGTGTTCAGGCAGCCCAAACCTATGGATGATTCTTTCCTTGATCACTTTGATTACTTCTTGTTGATCCACAAACTTTAATGGCACCGCATTTGCCCATTTAGTAAAATAGATCGTGGCTACTAAGATGTAAGTATGATTTTCAGAAGAAGGAGCATAAATTTTTCCAATTACGTCAAGGGCCCAACCTCTAAATGGCCAAGGTTTGACCACAGCATGATAATCAGCTGCAGGAACTCGCTGAATTGGGCCATGGGCTTGACACGGCTGACATCCTTTAGAAAAATGAATGCAATCCTCTAAAATGGTTGGCCAATAGTGTCCATATCTTCTGATTAACCATCTCATCTTTGTCCTTAATTGATGGGCTCCACAGACTCCTTCATGGACTTCGCTCATGACCCTCATGGCCTCAGGGTGCCCTAAACACCTTAACAGCAAGTCATATTCAGGGCTTTTCTTGTATAGTTCATCACCCATGAGGATATAGCTTATAGCTCTTCTCCTCACCTTCCTAGAGGCCCTATGATGAGGCCTCTTTAGGAAAGAGATGATAGGTGTACGCCAATCGTTCTCGGGCTCATCGTCTGATTCTTCTCCTGTGAAGTCAAAAGTGAACACCTCCAGTCCTAGACCTCTTCTCCTTACGGAAGGCATCAATCTCTTTTGGACTGTGATAATCTTATGAATAGTTTCTGGAGCTAACTTTAGGCCTGTTAAGGCCTGAGCCAAGCTGTTGGCTTTAGTGTTCATACTCTTTGAGACGTGTTTGACAGTGACATTATCAAAATCTTGAATTAATTGCATGGCTGCCATATAATAAGGGGCTAAGTCCTCACTATAGCATTTGAATGTCCCTGCCAAATGATTGATAACAAGGTTTGAATCCCCAATAACTGGCACTTCTTTGGCCTCTAGATCCTTAAGAATCTCAAGGCCTATAACAACTGCTTTGTATTCGGCTTGATTATTCGTACATGGGAAATCAAATTGAAAAGACAATTCAGTTTTCAGGCCTTGAGGAGAGATGATAGTTACTCCACAGCCTGAGACCTCCTCAGTCCTTGATACATCAAAAACAGCGTCCAAGGAGAGAGTGATAATTCAAGAGCGTTCAATCCTTGTTCAGATTCAACATCGATATCCACGCATGGATGATCAGCAAGAAACTCTGCTAAGGCTTGGCCCTTCACATCTTTTTGAGGGATATATTGAAAACTGAATTCCATTAAAGCTAAAGACCATTTGCCAATTCGGCCTCTCATGATTGGCCGAGAAAGCAAGTACTTGACTAGGTCTGTTTTACTCATAATGTAAACTAAAACAGGGAGCATATAGTGCCTCAACTTTATTGCTAAAAAGTACAAGGCAAGACAGATCTTTTCAATAGGAGTGTATCTCCTTTCACAAGGAGTCAACAACCTACTTAAATAATAAACTGCCTATTCCTTTCTTTGAGCGTTGTCTTAAGCTAAAAGGCCTCCAATAGAGCCTTCAGCTGTTGAGATGTAGAGTTTCAACGGCTTGTTCTTGATGGGGGGCATAAGGACTGGAGCCGTTGCTAATTAGCTTTTGATCTCATCAAAAGCCTTCTGATGGCTTGCCTCCCAAACAAAAGTGTCATGGTCCTTCAGCTTCAAGAGTTTAGAAAAAATCTGGACCCTTCCAGCTAGGTTTAAGGTGAACCTTCTCAAGAAGTTGAATGAACCCAAGAGCTTCTGCAACTCTTTCTTGGTGGTAGGAGGCTTCGCTTCCATGATTGCCTTGGCCTTGTTCTTATCAACCTCAATCCCTCTGTTGTGGACCAAAAATCCAAGAAACTTGCCTGCAGAAACTCTGAAGGCACACTTCAAGGGGTTTACTTTCAAATCAAACTGTTGCATTCTCAAGAATGACTTCCTCAAGTGTTCAAATGTTCATCATAGGACTGAGACTTGACCACAATATCATCGATGTAGATCTCCATAAAACGACCAATGAAATCATGAAATATGGCATTCATTGCTCGTTGAAACGAAGCACTTGCATTTTTCAAGCCGAAGGACATCACGACCCACTCAAAGTTCCCTAGGGCTCCAGGACACCTAAAAGTAGTCTTAGCCGTATCGGCCTCGTCGATGAAAATCTGATTGTAGCCAGAATGTCCATCCATGAAGGAAAAACCTTGTGACTAGAAGCTCCATCCACTAAGTGATCTACAACTAGCATTGGGTACTCGTCCTTTGGAGATGCCAAATTCAAATTTTTGAAGTCCACACATACTCTGACCTTGCCGTTCTTCTTAAGGACTTGCACAATATTAGAGAGCGAAGTAACATACCTGGCTGTGCGTATGAACCCAGCGTTGAAGAGTCGTTTGATCTCATCTTTGACCTACAAATAGACCACGTTGGACATCCTCCTTGGCGGTTGCTTGAAAGGTCTGAATTCTAGTTGAATAGGCAGTTTGTGCTCCATTAGGTCTCTGGACAGACCTGGAAGCTCCTTGTTAGTCCAGGCAAAACAGGACTTGAACTCCTTTAAGAGCTGGATGAACCTTTTCTTGACATCTTCTGGGAGAAGTTGGCTAATATATACAGGTCTAGGATTCTCTAAATCTCCTAGATTAACTTCTTCCAAGGGATTTTGCACGTCAGCCTTTAGATCATCCAACTTGGCTGGGGCTGCTTCAAGGTCTTCCAACCGGATTTTGTCCAGATCTTCAATCAGGTTTTCATCCTCATTGATTACTTCGGCCGCACAAGCTGAATGATCTTCCTCTGATTCTTGAATACCCATCAACCTCCTTTCAAGCAAGTAGGCTTCAAACTTTGACAGTGTAGCATGAAGGGCCACACTCTTCTCCTCTTTTGAAGGGTTTACTGACATTGAGAAGGGCATTTGAATGAAGCTATAATTGGCCTACTTGATTTTGTAATCATTGGACTGATTAACTTTTGAAAAAGTGCCTTCACTTCTTCTGCTGACTTGTTATTATGAATAGGGGCTATTTTGTGGCGGCCATACTTATCAAGACCTGCCACCTTCATTGGACCAACCCCTTCATAATATAAATGGGCCTCAGCATGATTTGTAGAGGCCTGGAAAGGTCTGCGGTCAGCCCATATCACCTCTATGTCGTTTCATTTCCAGAAGATAAGACATTGGTGAAGGGTTAAGGGAACTGCTAAACAGGAGTGAATCCAATCTCTCCCCAAAAGAACGTTGAAAGAAGAGTGTGAATTAACGAAAAAGAAAGGGGTTCTTAAGGTCTTGGATCCTACTGTTAGATTCATGATCAGAAGACCTTGACAAGCTGTCTCATTTCCAATGAAATCAGTCAAGGTTGAAGTGCATGAGACTAGGTCTTGATCAATCTTCCCAAGCTCTTGCATCATAAACCTAGGAATGAGATTGGTTACTGACCCATTGTCAACCAGAAGATGATTGACCGGCATTCTATCAAGACAACCCGTGATGTACAAGGGCTTGATGTGTTTGTTCATTGCGGGACTTGGCCTCTCAAAGATCACGTTGGTTGCCTGATCCTCAGTCTTTCCCTCAGTCTCATCCTTTAGCACAATCACTGAAGGCGCGTTCAGTCCTACCAAGAAGGACTCGTTTAGAATTTTAGCTGTTTGCCCCATCTCTACAACATCCCCCTCCATGGCTGTTGAAGTGTTGTCTTTGGCTTACAAATCTGCTGGTAGGATCACAACCTTGTTGCACTGCATATTGGGACCCCGTCTAGGCTTAAACTCCTTGGCCTGAGGATTGAGACTTGACTTGCCCCCCGAGTTTGGCTTCCTTGGTTCAAGGGCTGTTCTCTGGAGCAAAGTGACTTGCCTTGGTGGAGGCTGAATTCTAGCCTCCTTAAGAGTTCTTTCCAAGAGAGGTTGTTTCTTGGGCACAGCAGCTTGCTTTGGAAGTGGTTGGGTAACAACCTCCTTGTATGTCTTCCTCGAAGGGATTTGCTTCTTAGGTAAAGTCCTTGGAGGAGGCTCAACGACAGCCTCTTCCATAGTCCTTTCCAAGGGGTTATATAATCTTTTAGCTTTAGGTTCTTCGGCCATAGGCTCTTCAACTGGGACTTCAATCTTCATCTTCCCCTTGGGATCATCTTCATTCATGGCGTCTTCCAGTAGATCTACCTCTTTTTCAGCCCTTCTAGCTGCTTGCCTGAATCGTTGGCGGCGCCTCTTCTGAGATATGGACAAAGGCAGAGGTTCAGAGGGAAACTTTGGATGTTCAACCCTATGCCACTCATCTGGAGGAGTGACTGGACGTCTCACAACCCTTGGCTTGCCCTTGGAAGGAGTAGAAATCCAGCACTTTTTCAACTTCAACCAACCTGGCTGAATTCGGTTGAACATAGATTCACATACAACCCTTCTTCCTTTAGACTTGTGTGACTCCTTAGACCTTGGTTTAGTCCTTCCCACGATAATGCTCTTCAGGGCTGGTTTGCTAGGCCTGCTAGGACTGGCATGATGACCGCACTCCGTGCATATCATGGAACAGGTTGGCTTTTCTAGTTTCTTCACCCCTGTAGGTCTGGACCACCATGAATTCTGCTTTTCAAACCTTCTGACCGTTTCAGTGCTGAAATCCCTCTCATCATAATAAGGATCCCAGTAACTGCCTGGGTTGGACTTGTAAGCTGCCCTAGAAGGAGCTCCCAAACTTATCTTCTGCCTAGGAACATTCCTAGGCATGCCTTTCATGTCGACAGAGACCATATTTGTACTCAGCCCTAAAGGGAAAGGATTGCTGTCTACACCCATGAGCTGCTTGTCCTTCTCAGGAAATTTGAACTCCCTCTGGTCAATTTGTCCTGGATATCATTTCTAAATACTATGCAGTTATTAGTTGTATGACTCCAAGAGTTGTGGTACTTACAATACTCTTTGCCCTTTAGTTCTTTCAGAGTTGGAATCTTATGGCCAAAGGGCAGTTTGAGCAGCTTATCGGCTAGGAGTTGATCAAAAATAGCTTCAGCCCTTCCAACGTCAAAAGTATAGGCCCTAGTTGGCCTATTGAAAGTGTTCTGGACTGGCTATTTTTTGGGCTCCATCTTGACAAAGGCCTTGCAAACGTATGGCATTTTGTTGATGATTTCAGCCACTGCCACGTCTGGGTCTGCCTTTGTTTCCACTGCAGCAACCTCGTAATTAGGGTCACGGTAATACGTTCCCTTGGATGCTGTCTTCCTGTCCTACTCTTCTGCTAAGAACTTTTCATAATGAGAAGTCTTAGAGGATAATTCAAACAAGTCTCTGAACTCTATCCCATAGAACTTCTTCTTCATTTCAAAGCCTAAGTCGTTTAACGCTATACACACGTATTCGGCCTCTAGAAGGACTATTTTGCACTTGAACCGAGCAGTCTTGAAACGTAAGAGGTAGGACGCCACGGATTCTAGATGGGTTTGACGATAGCATGATAGGTCTGCCAATGTCACTTCAAGTTCTACCTTGTAAAATTGCTGGTGGAACATCTACTCCAACTGTGCCCAGGTCTGCACGAAGTTAGGCGGCAAGTTGATGTACCAAGTAAAGGCTGTCCCAGTAAGAGAATTGGGAAAGAGCCTCAACTTTAGAGCATCAATGGTTCCAGCCTCTCCATAGTGAACTTGAAACCTGGCAATGTGTTCCACTGTTGACTGCGCGCTTTCACCATTGAAGGTCTGGAATTCTAGAACCCTATAGCCCTTTGGGAAAGGTGTATTGTCCACCTCCTCAGTATGATGCTTCCTATACATTGGCCTTCCTAAAGGTTTGAAACCAGGCCCTAACTACTCCTGGAGCAAGTTCAGGACTTGATCCCTTCCCATAGCTAGGTCTGGCACAGAAGGCGACTGCGGGTGTGCCTCTTATGCTTATTGGTTCTGGGCTGGACTTGCCCCCCGAGTATCAGAGCTTTGAGGAGTATGGGCAACTCCTTTGTCAACCTTGGCCTCCTTGCAAAGGCCTTCTGTCCGACTTGTCAAATTTGTTAGGCTTGCTCAGGTCTTCAACCAAAACAAATCTTTGATTGTTATTTGCTCGAGGCGTCTAGGCTCCTCCAATCACAACTCCCTTCTCCTTTTGCCCCCGAGTGCAGGGCTGCTAGATGAGGTAGCATGATAAAATGTTTGAGGAGGGGGAGGTACCCCCAATAAGCCAGCTTGGTCTTGACTGTTGCCATAAACACCAAACTGTGGAAAGCCCTGTTGCTAAGGAGTGAGCGGTAGCCTCTCTGTAAGCGTAGCGACTATTTTATGGACTGCTATGGTCAGAGGTTCCAAGGACTAAGAGAATGATTGTGAAATTGAGTGTGTCATGTCGCGGGAGATCTCACGTCCTGCCAAAAACATATAATTTTTTACGCTATCGGTAGCGTCGCTAAGATCTTAAGCGTTGATCGGAGGACCAGCTTCCTCGAGTAATGGCACGTCGATTGCCACTCCCTCAGGACTCTGTGGTGGATCCAGGATGGGTGGATCCGATTGCTGCTGCTGCTGTTGCTTCCTTGCCATAATAAAACCCTTGGACGATTACGGTCCCACTGGGCGTGCCAAAAACTATTTCGGCTCCGAAATGGCTCAAAGGACTGAGCAGGCGTGCCAGGGCTTGTCGCGTCCAACGTGAAGGACTGAGTGCCCTTTTTCTAACTTCTGAACCGTGAAGGCGATAGTGCTGCAACCTAAGGGCTGGATTGCAGTGAAAGTCCGTAGTTTTGCCTCTACGAGCAAGGACTTAATAATTTCCTAACCGTGTAAGACAAAGAAGTAACAACGTAAGAATAACTTTATTATATCGTAATAACAAAGTTGGTGGTGTAAGAGAGATAGGAATAACTTTATTATGTTGTAATAATAAAGTTCGTACAAAAGAGATAGAAATGAGGGAGAAATGAGATAATTGCTTCGATAGAAAGGCTTTGGTTTAAGCATTGAGCTTGATTGATGTGTGAACCATTTTTTCTCCTTGAGAACTAGTATTTTTAGGCCAAGGGTCTTCAGTTTTTTGCATGCAAGAGGCTTTGTTGGCTTCATCTCATGGCGCCCTGTGTCCCATGTAATTTCCCCTCTTTGAGATCATGGGCAGTTGAGAGGAGTTGTAAGTATATTGCCCATGTGTTTTTTTCATTGTGGGAGGTTACTGGGAGTGAAAAAATAATTATCCACAAATTACTCTTGATCATGGGCAGTTGAACACTTAGTGGGTCATCTCCATTTCTTATTTTCGTGGAACTGAAAGAACATGGGCTATTTGACTGGGTCAAATAGCCATGTGGCAGAATCCCCTACTAACAGCTTCGTATTTTTGCTCATATAATCCCATCATGGGCCTCCACTTTTTAAGGCCAATCTTTAATACTTGTTGGGCTTCCATTTAAATAACGCAACCCGAAGCCCAAAACTTTAGAATTTCAATTGGTACAAAATAAAATTAACCGGGCCCAATCAAAACTGTCTTGGCCCATTAATTTTAATCCAACACATCTCTACTTTTTGGCCCAATTTAATTAAAAGACAATTAAATGGCCCTCCAACACTTCCCCAGGACTGGGTGCCAAAAACAGGTGTAAACACCGAGCCAAGCGCCCTGTTGTGCAAAGAGCAAGGCGATCTTCCCTGGTCCATTCAGAAGCTGTCATAGACGAGGTCAACCAGGTCCTAAATGCGAAGGCCATCCGAGAAGTGCAATACCCTAGGTGGTTAGCCAACACCGTGGTGGTCAAGAAGAAGAACGGCAAATGGCGGGTCTGTGTCGATTATTCCAATCTCAATGACGCATGCTCGAAAGATTTCTTACCCCTTCCACGGATTGACCAACTCGTCAACGCCACAGTCGGCCATGCCCGACTCAGTTTTATGGACGCCTACCAGGGTCATCATCAGATCGCCATGAGCGAAGGAGACGTTGAAAACACAGCCTTCATCCCCCTCACGGAATCTTTGGATATCTAGTTATGCCCTTTGGCCTGAAAAATGCTAGAGCCACTTTTCAATGAATGATAACCAAGATGTTTGAGCGCTTACTTAGTGACACCATGATGGCTTACATTGATGACATGGTAGTCAAAACCATGGTCACGAGTGATCACCTAACCCACCTTGCCGAAGCCTTCGAAATTCTCAAAAAGCACAAGCTCCGCCTCAATGCCGAAAAGTGCGCCTTTGGTGTAAGCTCCGGTAAATTTCTTGGCCACCTCGTCTCCCGAAGTGGTATCGAAACCAACCTCGCTCAACTACTTGCCATTGAAAAACTCTCGGCTCCCCACAACAAGAGAGACGTTCAACATTTAACAGGCATGGCTGCCGATTCATTAGTCACTCCTCCGACAAATGCCAGTCATTTTTCGCCCTCTTGAAGGGTAGCCGATGGAGCTTAAATTGGACAAAAGATTATGACCGAGCCCTCCAGCAGTTGACATCCTAACTTGCGGAGGCCCCACTCCTCGTCACACCTCGGGGCCCGGAAGACCTGTTCCTATATCTAGCCATCTCTTCGCACACTCTAAGCTCGGTGCTCGTTCAATAGGAAGGAAGGGAACATCAACCCATCTACTATTCCAGCAAGACATTGACCCCTGCTGAGACATGCTATCTACCACTGGAAAAACTTGTTCTTGCTCTCGTCTCAGCCTCCAGGAAGCTCGCTCCCTACTTCCAATCACACCGCATCATCGTCCTCACCGAGTTCCCTCTTAAGTCTCTCCTCCGGAAGGCGGACCTTTCTAACCGAATCTCTCAGTGGGCTGTCGAGCTCGCGAACTATGAGATCCACTTCCAGCCTCGGACAGCAATTAAAGCTCAGGTCCTCGCCGACTTTATCGCCGAGCTCACTCTGGCCAACACTCCCGCTTCGACTCCTACCCCAAGCACCGAAGCAGTGCTCCAGGCTAACCCTAGCTTAGCCTGGTAACTTTTTCTTGGAGATGTATGGAAGATGTATGTCGATGGCACCTCCAATAGCCGAGGCGCAGGTGCAGGCATTGTCCTCCTCTCCCCTTCCGACATCTTACACGAAAGCTCCCTCTCTATCAATTTCCCAACCTCTAACAACGAGGCCGAGTATGAAGCACTGATTTCCAGGCTCAAAACTGCCAAAGCTCTGGGCATTGACGAACTTGTGGTCTACAGTGATTCCAACTAGTTGTCAACCAGCTTTCAGAGGAATATGAAGCCCGGGACGACTGAATGCGTACTTACCTCAACTCTGCCATGCGGCTCATCAAGAATTTCAAAGCTATTAGAGTCGAACATATCTCTAGGGAATAGAATGCCCATGCCAACGCCCTTGCAGGGCTCGCTTCGGCTTGCTCCTCCTCGGGATATCGTTCTATTTCCTTCAATTCCATTAACAAGCCCAGTTTCAAGCTTGAAGTATTGAACCAAGAGGTACTTAACATAGAGCTCGGCCCGAGCTGGATGGATGAGATCATTGGTTACCTGTAAGATGACATCCTTCCTCTCGACAAGAAGGACGCTCACCGACTCCATAATAAAGCTGCTCTCTTTTGGCTCAATCAGAACGGTAAGCTCTACCGAAGGTTGTTCACCGGCCCGTATTTACAGGTTGCACACCCCCACCAAGTACCAGGCACCATCGAAGAGCTCCACGCTGGTGATAACGATTGCCACTCCAATGGACGGTCCCTTGCTCACCGAGCCATCTCCCAGGGCTATTGGTGGCCAACACTGAAGAAGGATTCTGAAGAATTTGTCAAGCGTTGTAAGAAATGCCAGATGTTCGCCCCTATCATCCACCAGCAGGCTTGGGACCTTAGCCCTCTCACCAGCCCTTGGCCTTTCTCTCAATGGGGCATGGATATCATCGGTAAGCTCCCCGTTGCTCCAAGAGGATTCAAGTTCCTCTTAACCGCCACCGACTATTTCTCGAAATGGGTCGAAGCCGAGCCCTTGGTAACTAGATTTAAATAGACATCATTCGTTTTGTTTGGCGAAATATCATTTCACGCTTCGGTGTCCCTTTCGCCATCATCATGGACAACGGGCAATAGTTTATCGGTCAGAAGTACCAATCCCTATTAGACGGATACGGCATTAAATGGGACACATCCACTCTGGCTTACCCCCAGGGTAACAGGCAAGCCGAGGCTGCAAACAAGGCAATTTCATCCAGACTTCAGCGCCGACTCAAGTCACGCCGAGGCAAATGGGCCAAAGAGTTACCTAGGGTACTCTAGGGCTACCGCACTACACCTCGGCGGTCCACCAGTCATACTCCCTTCTCCTTGGCGTTTGGAAAGGAGGCTGTCATTCCTATTCAAGTCAAGTTTCCAACGATTCGAACTAAAAACTTCGACGAGTTGGTTAATAACGATAACATCACTTTAGACCTCGACTTGGCCGAGGAAGAGCGTGATAATGCAAGGATCAGGCTCGCGTCGTACCAGCAGAAGGTTGCCAAGGTTTACAACCATAGCGTCCATCTTCGGTCGTTCAAGCCTAACGACCTCGTCTAGAAGAAAGTGGTGGAGAAGTCCAAGAAAAGGAAGCTAATGCCCAATTGGGAGGGCCCTTACCGAGTCCTTAAGCACCTCGACTATGAAAATTACAAGTTGGAGAAGCTGGATGGTTCTTCTATCGCCAAATCCTAGATTGCCAACAACCTGAAGAAGTTCTACGGCTAGCAGCACCTCTGTCGCCGAGGCCTAGTTAACTTCTTTGTCCTATGTTTCTTTATTTCCTTGGTTTCTCGTTTTGAAGGCAACTTACTTGTGTAATGACAGTACCTGACCAAGTATTAATGAGAATTTTCCTTTCTTGAGATTACTTGTACTCTCTGTTTATGTTGTTTATCTTTTCCCACTTGATTTGTCATCCCTCGAACCGTTTTATATCGACTTCAGGGATTATGTTCTCTCATGGGTGCTACCCTTAGACAAAATTCCCACCAAGTCACCCCGGCCTCCTCGGTCGTCTTTACTTTTGGTCACTCGCCTTAAGGATACTCGGCCTCTTCCCGAGCCCCTTATCCTGACCCACCAAAGTCACCCACTGCTCAGATTCACTGCGTCCCAAACTCATGGCCGAGGCCATCCCCCTTTTGAGACTCTAGCCCAAATCCCCTAGCAGTCTGACCTAATCATGAGTTTATCCTTCACTCAATTACTTTGCTAACGAGTAGCCGAGACACCCTAACCCGAACCAGGGGCATAGGAAATCCAAAATCGCTCCTTACTTACTTTGGTTTAGGTCGCTCGGCACCTCTTGACCTTGCCAAAGGCAAGGACTTTGGCAATCTGCTCCTGTGCTTCGGACACTTGATTGTTTCCGCTGCAAGCCCGCCCAAAGCAGGGGCTACCAGTAAATCATTTTTCTTTTGTCAAGCATTTTTTTGAGAAATTAGGAGTGCTTCGGTTAAAACTTTCTACTATTCTACAAGCCTAACCGAAGTAGGGGAATAGACACTCCTTTGCTACAACTGTAAATTTATACAAGCACAGTACTCAGGAAAAGAGAACATTCATTTACATAAACAGCAAGGTGAATATACGACTTAAAGTCAAAATCCTATCGAGGGTTCGGCTTGGGCCAATTGTTCGACGCTAGTCCTACTCAACTATTACATTGCTCTGGAACAGTAAACTCCAAATGTCTGGAGCCGTCCAGTCAACCAACAAACCTAAGAAAAATTCTAAAGTGTTTTTGCCAAAACATGAGAGAACTGGGTCCATCCTACGAGTCTTCGGTCGGAGCAAGGTTGTTAGGATCAGCTTGGTTCTCAGGGGCCAGCACCACCTCGGGATTCGCCACGGTCTCATCCTCTTCCTTGGGTAGCACGAGCTCTTCAGGAGGGGGCTCAGGAACGGATCAGAGCTCAGAGCCTTCAGGAAGATCAAGCTTGCTTACCAAAGCTTCATGGCCGTACCGAAGTCCATCCAAGAATAGATCTCTGTAGAGTTCAGTCTCGATCTCCCAGACCCGCTTCTTATACTCCACTCCGGCTGCGTCCCAGCCGTCATCGTAGCCCTTGTTCCTCGTGTCCTCAACCTCCCAAGCTCACTTGACCCTCAGAGTTGTTGCATCCTCTTCAGCCTTCGTAGCTCGGCCTTCGGTAAGCACCCTCTCTCGATCACATCTCTGGAAGTCCGCGAGGTAGAGGTCGCAAGTCTCCCGAGCTATTTCAAGTCATCCTTCCTCTGGGCAAGGGCCCGCTTCAGCTCCTCGATCTCCCCTTCTTGCGCCTTGCATCGGTCATTGACCACCAATGCCCGAGCGCCAGCTTGCCAACAGAAAATTGAAGGATTCATAAAGTGCAAACACCCAAATCAAGGGGAACAAAGCGCAAAACAATGCCAACTTACAGTGAAAAGGGCCTGTGCTATCTCCGTTGTAATATCCTCGGCCAAGCCCGTGACAACCCGGGCGTCCCTTGAAAGAATGCTTCCCCGGAGCATCCCGAACGCTGTATCGAGGTTTTTGACGCTATCCGCATGGTGGATCTGGCGCCCGGCATAGTGACGAAATTCCAGCGCCTAGGGAAGTTCCCTTGGGTGCACCAAGCGTCCATCTTCCCCCACTACGGTCTCCTGTCCCTGGTCCTCTTGCCGCCTTTCTTCTTCGGAGATGTGGATGGTCTCTTTATCCTTCTCCTGGGCTTCTCTTTCTTCTTCATACCGAGCTCTCTTCTCCGGGGGCTCTTGGGGAGAAGCGGGGGACACCCCTGAGGTCCCGACATCGGGTGTACCGGAGACAGAGCCTCGGCCTCGGCCTCGGCCCCTCGGCCTCTGGCGCCTCAGATTCAGGACCTCCCGAGTCCTTGTACCTACCATCTCACAGCTTAGCCCAGTTCTTTCAGGTGTCTCTCGGTCTATCTCCTCTCGTATGACGCCCCGAGGCCCGGAGGTGCTGTTTTCTGCTTCGGTTGTTCCGCCTCCTCTCCCTTCTCCTATTATGCCTCCCCTTCCTCTGCCTCATCCTCGGCCTGCCCTTAGGACCCCCTGCTGCCTTAGTTTCTTTTTTAAGAAGTCGGTGTAAGTGGCGACATACCCGACCAAGTCAAGGGCATACCGGCTCATGATAGGGATGGCGTAGGCAGCTGTTATCCAAGCCCGGACGGCTCTCTCCTGGAGGTCCTGCACAACACCCTCGGCTGTAAGAAAACACCAAATGAAAGAAGTCAGTACATGCGAAATATAGCAAGTTATGCAAAGAATGTACCGAGGAGGCATTTCTACCGACCAGGAGTTTCGGCCTCAAACTGGACCGTGGTAGCAATGTCCACGCTCTCCCCGGGCCCGAACATAAAATTCCTAATAACCGAGACGTAGATACTCACCCACTCTTCGGAGTCGGGCAGATGGTCAATCAAAAATGTGTCGTACCTAGTCCGACAGGAGAGGTAATACCGTTCATTTTCTCGGTTGATCCCTACCAGGTATACCCCGAAGAGTTCTTCCAGCCCGAAGGTCAAATTGTATTGTCGCCTCAGCTCTATAATGTTGGTGATGATTCGATAGGAATTTACTATGAGTTGTGAGGAGGTGAGGGTAAAGGTTCGAAGAACCCGTCGGACAAACTGGTGGAGGGGGAATCTAACTTCCCCCTCGGTGATCGCCATCAAGGGAAAAATCAATTCCCTCTGCCGGTGCAAAAGATCTTTAGGATTGGTGTTTGGGAGTAGTCGGACCTCGACATCCGAAGGGATGCTGTAGACCCTCCTGAACTCGACATAAGCCTCTGTTGTGCCGTTGAAGTACTGATTTCGATAGACCCATATTAAAAACCAATTTTTAACACACCCAACCTCGATTCCGTCGTTCAGGGTTCCCGAGTATCCTCATAATGATTCCGCCGCACCGGGTTCCCATTGGCACACTTGGCATTGACTCCTCTCCGCGGATAACCAAGCCACACACCCAACCTCGGTTCTGCCGTTCCGGTCTCCAGAGTATCCTCACAATTCCGCCGTCCCGGGTTCCCATTGGCACACAAAACACACACCACACAATGGGCTACCATGTCCGGCCACATTGCAGTTTCCAAAACATTTCACTTTTCAAAAACACGCCTTTTCATACACCACACCCTAGGTGCCATGTTTCTAACTTTCTCGATTTCCGTGTCTCGTTCTCATGCATTGACTCCGCGGTAAGACTCCACATTTAATCATAAATCATTCATTGAAAACTTGAAACTAAACTAAGAAGATCATCCAACTCAATATTATACCACAAGTAATGCAAGCAATTTACGTAAGCATACTCATAACCCTTTTTAAAGATCAAATTCCAAATACTTCCGTTCAAGCTATAATATTCCAATCTTTCGAAAATCGTTCTATCTTACTTTATGGAAAATTCTAAACAACATATGTTTATTCGAAGTTAAAAGTTAATTATTCCAACATACTCAAACTTCCATTTACCGAAAATAAGTTTGTTAACTATCATGCATTTCAAATGTCATAACCTTATCTACTTTAACAAAAATGATTAAGAAAATTATACTTCGAACTTATGGACATTCTACTTTTCGACATACGATTCTATACTATATGTAGAGTAAGTGGACTAGGGTTTCTATCTTTCTTCTTGGCGGTAGTGGCGACTACGGAAAGTAAGTTGACGATCGGGTGGAGTAACTTCCTACGGTATGCTAGGTGAAGGTGTGAGTTGAGTTGTTAGACAAGGGTGCTATTTATAGCAAAAGTCTTGGCTATTACCCAAGGGATAAAATTTTTCCTAGCAAATATTGTCCAATGGGTAAAAGGCCTTGAATGACTAGATTTTGTACTTGGGTAGATCTTAGGAAGATTTCAAGATTTGGTTGTCATGCAGTACTAGGATTGTGTGTGAGGTTGGCTAAAAGATGAGCGACACAAGCACACACATCACACTCTCTCGACCTCTCCCTCACACACACACACACACACTCTCTCTCTCTCTCTCTCTCTCTCTCTCTCTCCCAGTACTAGTACATATATATACACACACAATAATGTACTTAGAGTACTATGGGATTTTAAAACTAAAATTTTCCTAATAAACAATTCAATTAAACACATGTGTACATATATATATAAATAAGACCAAGTACAAAAATATATATATTAGCATGTACCATGCAATCTATGTAGATCCCAAGTATCCAATAAAAAATTATAATGTCAAAATCCCCTATTAAAATAATCCAATTTAGCACATGTCTCTTATTAAAATAATGAACTAGTGTACCTAGGAAATCTAGGGTATTAATATATAAAGTACACACACACACACACACACATATATATATATTAGTATATCAACACATTGGAAATCTTGAAAATGATTGTTTAATAACCCTTTTACTTATTGGAAAGATTAACCCTATTATCCAAGGGGTAATAATTTCCCTAACGGTTATTGACCAATGGATAAAAAGAATACTTAAATAAGACCTTGAAAGACTACATGTCCTTTTAGTCATGTGGATATATATATCTATATATAATTGTATATATGTACCTAACAAATCTAACTTAGATATTTTAATGAAAATCCTATTGTCCAATGGATAAAAGTTTTCCTAAGTTTTATCATCCAATTGGTAATGGTTAAAAGGTGACTAAACGGTTTGGTAGTTAGGTTTCTCTAACTAATTGGTTAGAAGCTAACTATACTAGCCAAGAGATATAATCTAAGTATGACGGATTAACAGAGCTAACAAGAAAATCAATAAGCCATCCAAGAGAAATTTAAGAATTTGAATAAACAACGAAATTTTTATTTACTAAAAATCGGAGTTGTTACAACCTATCCCCCTTAAACAATTTCGTCCTCGAAATTAGGTGTACGCTCGGATTCGAACAAGTGAGGGTAGTTTGCTTTCATGGTTTCTTCTCTCTCTCACGTGGTTTCTCCAGATCCACGGTGCTTCCACAGAACTCGCACCAATTTGATGGTCTTGTTTCGAATTATCTTCTCACTTCAGTCTTGAATCTCTATTGGTTCCTCTTCGTATGTCACGTCATCTTCGATGGTGATGTATTCCCAATTAAGAACATGGGTGGGTAAGGCGAGATATTTGCGGAGCATTGAAACGTGAAACACGTTATGCACTCTATCTAACTATGGCGGCAGGGCTAGACGATACGCAACCTTCCCAATCTTCTTTACTATGTCGAAGGGTCCGATATAGCATGGGGATAGTTTTCCCTTCTTCCTTAATCTGATGACTCCCTTCTTCGGTCTGATCTTTAGGAACACATGATCTCCTACAAAGGATAAAGGTCGGCTCCTTTTATCTGCATAACTCTTCTGTCGGCTCTGAGCGGTCTGGATTCTTTGCCGGATGGTCTTGACCTTCTCTGTGGTATCCCGCACTATGTCAGGTCCAATCAATCCCGTTTCTCCAGCATCTGTCCAGTAGACTGGGGATCAACAAGGTCCGCCGTAGAGAGCTTCGTATGGTGCCATCCCAATACTTGCTTGGTAGCTGTTGTTGTAGGCAAACTCCACCAATGGTAGGTGCTGCACCCAGTTCCCAAAGAAATCCAAGGCACAGGCTCTCAGCATGTCTTCCAATGTCTGTATTGTCCTCTTCGTTTGTCCATCTATCTAAGGATGGAAGGCTGTACTAAGCCTTACGTCTGTTCCTAACGCTTTCTTTAATCCCTTCCAAAAGTGTGATACAAAACGTGGGTCTCTGTCAGATACTATCGAGAAAGGTACTCCATGTAGTCGTACGATTTCTCGAATGTATAACAGGCTCAGTTGCTCCACGTTCACCCAAATGGCTGTGTTGGACTTGGGGGATCTTGGCAATCCAGTGACGAAATCCATCCAGATGTGCTCCCACTTCCAGGTCGGAATTGGTAAAGGTTGAAGGTCTCCTCCCGGTTTCTGATGTTCGGCCTTGACTTGTTGACACACCAAGCAGGTAGATACAAATCGGGCTATGTCCTTTTTCATTCCTTCCCACCAGTACGTTCTTTGCAGGTCATGATACATCTTCGTACCGCCAGGGTGAACTGCGAAGTTCGAATGGTGAGCTTCTTAGAGTACAGCTTCTCGAAGGGTCTCAATATTAGGTACGAATACCTTTCCCTTGACTCTCAGGCTGTTATCCTCCTCGATTGTCCATCCTGGTAGCGCCTTTCCTTCTCAGATTCGATACCGGATGAACTCGCAATCCTGCTCGAATGTTTGGGCTAGTAAGATTTCCCAGTGAAGGGATTTCGCAACTAGAGCGTACAATCAAGTGTTTCTGTTCTCTGACGACGGTCGTAGGTTGAACTCGTTGAGGGTGTCTACCATCTCCCATTCCTTAATAGCTATCTTGACCTTCTGTGCCCTATCCTTTCGGCTTAGAGCGCCAGCTACCACATTGGCCTTGCCGGGGTGATACTGAAGCGTAAACTTTTAGTCTTCCAAGTATTCCATCCATCGACTCTGCCTCAGGTTCAACTTCTTCTGAGTGAAAAGATATTTGAGGCTCTTGTGGTCGATAAAGACTTCGAATTGTTCTCCCCACAGATAGTAACGCCAGGTTTTGAGAGCGAATACTACTACAGCCAATTCTAGGTGGTGGGTAGGGTAATTATTCTTGTGCGGTCGAAGTTGTCAAGATCCGTAGGTCATAACTTTTCCATTCTGCATTAGCACGCATCCCAAGCCATCTCTTGACGCGTCGCAATAAACCGTATAATCTGCACCTCGTTCGAGAATGATGAGTATTGGTGCGCTGGTTAGTCTCTTCTTCAACTCTTGAAAGGATTTCTCATAGGCTTCATTCCAATCCAGCTTCACTCCTTTCTGAGTTAGCCTGGTCATTGGTTTGGCGAGGATTGAGAAGTCTGGTATAAATCTTCGATAGTACCCAGCCAATCCTAGGAAACTTCTGATTTTGAATACCGAGGTCGGCTGTTTCCAATTTAGCACTGCTTCGACTTTGCTTTCGTCCACCGCGATTCCTTCAATTGATACTACGTGTCCCAAGAACTTAACCACCTCTAGCCAAAACTTGCATTTACTCGCCTTGGCATAGAGTCAGTTATCTCGGAGTACGTGTAGCACTATCCGAAGGTGTTCCTCGTGCTCCTCCTTATTGGCGGAGTATATCAAGATGTCATCAATGAACACCACTACAAATTTGTCTAAGTACGGTTGGAAAATCTTGTTCATGAGACACATGAATACTGCCGGAGCATTGGTCAATCCGAACGGCATCACTATAAACTCGTAGTGTCCGTACCGGGTGCGGAAGGCCGTCTTGGCGATATCCACATCTCGAATCCTTAACTGGTGGTAGCCTGATCGGAGATCAATTTTTGAGAAACAGGTTGCTCCTCTTAATTGATCATGGATCCTAGGCATTGGATATCGGTTCTTGACTGTGACTTGGTTTAACTTCCTATAGTCAATACACAGTCGAAGTGTTCCCTCTTTCTTCTTCACGAACAATGCAGGTGCACCCCACGGTGATGTGCTTGGTCGGATGAATCCTTTGTCCAATAGCTCCTGCAATTGGGTCTTGAGCTCCTTTAGTTCTGCAGGGGTCATTCGGTACGGTGCCAAGGAGATTAGTGTTGTTCCCGGTTGGAGTTCTATAGAGAAGTCTATCTCTCTTTGAGGTGGTAAACCCGAAAGTTCTTCAGGGAAAACATCGGCGTACTCACACACGATGTGCGGTAATCCCAATTCTATTCGGTTGGTTTCTTCCATATGGAGACTAGCTAGCCATCCAAACAGGTGATTCTGCCACCTTGATCTTTTCGTCATCGAACTTGCCGTTTGTCTATCCCCCTTAAATCGGAAACAAGTTCCTTCAGAATTATGAGCCGTCACCGTCTTCTGATGGCAGTCTATGACCACTCGGTGAGCTGATAGCCAATCCATTCCAAGGATTACGTCGAAATCCTCTATGTCGATCACTCTGAGGTCGCAGGTTGGCTATTTTTATCTCGCACCCTCTACACACTAAATTAACAGCTATACTCCCCCCTAATGGCGATTTGACTTTTGTACTCATACTGAGGGATTCTGTTTTTAGTGTGAGAGCAGTAAAACAGGCAAAAGATATAAACGAATGCGATGCTCCAGAGTCAAATAATGGTTGCACGCAGGTACTATACAATAGTAGCGTACCTTGGATCACAGAGAGATCCTGCTCCTGCTCCTGCTCTTAGTCTGTAGTGCAAAGATGCGTCCTTCAGTGCTTTGCTGGGTTCCCACGAGCTGCTTCCCCTTGTTCTGCCCATTCAACTGCTGTGATGGGCCTCCGGGGTTCTGTTTTCCAAATCTGGTCTGTCCCAGCTGTTGAGCTTTCTGGCTTCCAAAACCTCCAGTTCTCTCCCTCTGGGGTTGGGGGCATTCACGTTTGTAGTGACCCATAGCCTGACAGTTGAAGCACTGAACTGTAGCTATGTTTCTGCCGCCCCTCTATTGTTTGCCACATCCTGGTGTAGCAGTCTTCCAAGGTTGGTTGTTTTGCGACGGGGTGAAGGGTTTGGTAGGGTAGGGTCCGCGGTTGTTGTTGGAAGGTTGAGTTCGGATAGGTCCACCAGTGTTGCCTGTCGCCTTCTTCCATCGGGCTTTGAAGTCATTTTCCTCACTCTCCAGTCGAAGAGCACACTTCACGGCACCGGCATAAGTGGGAAAGACTTGAGACACCACAGCCCTTCTAGCAGTTGTCAGCCCCCATTCAAACCTTCTCGCTTTCTTGTCCTCCGTTGCTATGGCGGCTAGGGCGTAGCAGAACAGTTCCTCGAACTTGGCCGCGTATTGGGTAACGGTCATCGTTCCTTGTTTCAGATTTAGAAACTCTTGTTCCTTGACCAAACAAAGAGGGGTGGGGAGGTACTTGTCAAGAAACAGGGTCTCGAACTCGTCGAAGGTCATTGTGGCTATGGTATGGGTTGCCTCTATCAAATCCCACCAATAACGGGCTTCTCCTTTTAGCTAGTATGTGGCTAAGGCTACACGATCTCCATTTTGGGTAATCTCCAAGCTGTCCAGGATCACCTTGACTTCCTTCAGCCATGTTTCAGCTACGACGGGGTTGGTATCTCCATTGAAGGTCGGGGGTCGGCGTTTGCAAAATTCGTTCATCGCTCGAGTTCGGGTCATAGGTTCATCATCACGGTTTGGCTTTCGGCGGTTGGCGTTTAAGGCTGTTACGAGTGCTTGCATGATTTGAGCTAGGTCGGGGTTAGTGTTAGAGGATTCACCATTCTCATATCCTAATACACTGCGTTGGTTCACCATCTACGAGTAAAAATTGAAAGGGGGAGTTTTAGTCTACTTAACAGTTTTCCTTTTGTAAAAGGTATGTCTTTCTAGAAGTCAAACGCAATAGATTATATAGTATGCAACAGTACTCTTAAAAATAAGGCAAGCTTTTCATAGATAAGCAGGGCATCACAATTACAAACATAGAGTTCTACTATAAAACAAGTAGACTTAAACCAAGATTTCCTAATACAAGTTGAAAATGATCCTAATCCTTAACATCCTACATCCCGAAGGATTACAACGGTTACTAGATTTATTCTAGGTGCGCCTAGGTAGTATCCTTGGCCTTCACGGATCTTTTGGGGCCTCGTCCTCTTCGAGATCCCCTTCCTCCGTATGGTTTTCTCCCGTAGTCACTTCATTGGCGTCCTTATCGCCATCGTCTTCTTCTTCCTTAACTCCAACCTCAAAGTTCTCCATCGGGGGTAAGGCACCAAAGAACTCATAGAAGGCATATAGGATTGGGAACATTTTAGGAAACCAAGGGTCTTTCTCCACGGGAATAGGGGTATTCTGCTGCACCCTCATGAAATCTCGTTCTTCGGCGAATATAGCAGCAATGAAGTCAGGATTCTCCACTAGTTGAGTTGTCTTAGCTTCTACGCGTCCTTGAGTTGGCGAGCTCCAACCAATAGGTTAATTAGGTGGTTCATCTACAAGGAAAAGTTTAACCTCAATTAGTAACGTTTTTAGACAAATGTTTACTAGCATGAAGAAAACTTTCGAGTTTCTAAATTTCACATTCGATCCTTGATTTAAGTCATCATCCAATTGTTCAGGAATTCCCAGCTCGATGGTTCTGCCAATTTCAAACACCTTGCTTTAATCCGAAGATTGTTTTGTCAGAATTCCACCCAATTTGGGACGGTAAACTTAAACTCAATTCACGTTTATGCAACGGTCAAACTATCTTATGGTTCTACCCCTTCTACCCATGGCCGAGGTTTTGAACCTAAAGCTTTGATACCAAGTTGTAACGCCCCCAAATTCTAGGTACGTTAATAAGACTTTTTATTACAAAAAAAAAGTGAGTCTGGCTCATTATTACATCACAAAGTCTTACAAGTGTACTTTTAGACAAACAAGGAGGGAACTAGGGTTCCTAACTACTGCTCCGCTTCTTCCTCCATCAGAGCTAGCTCTTCAGCTCCAAAGGCCTCCAAGGTGTAGAGTTCACCCTGTTCATCTATGAGGTCTGACATATTATACCAGCGTCGCCACCAATATAATATGTCAGGGTCACCAAAAAGGCAACACCGTGAGCTACAACGCTCAATAGAGTAACCCAAACCCTCTAACCCTTAACTTACAAACAATACATCATAAAATCAACAATTTCCACATAATGCATGCTTATCTAACCAAATTAACTAACAACGACACATCCACATTCGAAAATCAATCAACGTTGGTGTCCAAGATTTGTGAGTTTCTCCTACGCGACATCTCGTAAATCGTGTCTCGTTTTCCTCATTTCATAACCCATATTAAAAACCCATTTTTATCACACCTAACCTCAGTTCCGCCGTTTCGGGTTCCCGAGTATCCTCACAATGGTTCCGCCGCACCGGGTTCCCATTGGCACACTTGTCATTGACTCCTCTCCGCGGATAACCAAGCCACACACCCAACCTCGGTTCCGCCGTTCCGGTCTCCCAAGTATCCTCACAATGGTTCCGCCGTCCCGGGTTCCCATTGGCACACAAAACACACACCACACAATGGGCTACCACGTCCGGCCACATTGCGGTTTCCAAAACATTTCACTTTTCAAAAACACGCCTTTTCATAAATCACACCCTAGGTGCCATGTTTCAAACTTTCTCGATTTCCATGTCTCGTTCTCATGCATTGACTCCGCGGTAAGACTCCACATTTAATCATAAATCATTCATTGAAAACTTGAAACTAAACTAACAAGATCATCCAACTCAATATTATACCACAAGTAATGCAAGCAATTTACGTAAGCATACTCATAACCCTTTTTAAAGAACAAATTCCAAATACTTCCGTTCAAGCGATAATATTCCAATCTTTCGAAAACCGTTCTATCTTACTTTATGGGAAATTCTAAACAACATATGTTTATTCGAAGTTAAAAGTTGATTATTCCAACATACTCAAACTTTCATTTAGCGAAAATAAGTTTGTTAACTATCATGCATTTCAAACGTCATAACCTTATCTACTTTAACAAAAACGATTAAGAAAATTATACTTCGAACTTATGGACATTCTACTTTTCAACATACGATTCTATACTATACGTAGAGTAAGTGGACTAGGGTTTCTACCTTTCTTCTTGGCGGTAGTGGCGACTACGGAAAGTAAGTTGACGATCGGGTGGAGTAACTTCCTACGGTATGCTTCCGAAAGTTTTGAAAGAGAAAGGTTTCTCACGAACTTGATCTTGACTAAACTACTTGAACTTTTTGGATCGAAAAGGGTTTTAGGATGAGTTTCTTGAAGAACTTTAGGAAGAACTTCAAGAATGCTCAAGAACAAGAAAAAGAAAGTAAGAACACAAATCTTTTTCTAGAGAGAGAAGTTGCTAGGTGAATGTGAGAGTTGAATGGTTGGACAAGGGTGCTATTTATAGCAAAAGTCTTGGCTATTACCCAAGGGATAAAATTTTTCCTAGCAATTATTGTCCAATGGGTAAAAGTCCTTGAATGACTGGATTTTGTACTTGGGTAGATCTTAAGAAGATTTCAAGATTTGGTTGTCATGTAGTACTAGGATTGTGTGTGAGGTTAGCTAAAAGATGAGCAACACAAGCACACACATCACTCTCGCTCTCCCTCACCCTCTCTCGGCCTCTCTCCCTCTCTCTCTCTCTCTCTTTCTCTCCTAGTACTAGTACATATATATATATATACACAATAATGTACTTAGAGTACTATGGGATTTTAAAACTAAGATTTTTCTAATAAACAATTCAATTAAACACATGTGTACATATATATATATATATATATATATAAATAAGACCAAGTACAAAAATATATATATTAGTATGTACCATGCAATCTATGTAGATCCCAAGTATCCAATAAAAAATTATAATGTCAAAATTCACTATTAAAATAATCCAATTTAGCACATGTCTCTTATTAAAATAATGAACTAGTGTACCTAGGAAATCTAGGGTATTAATATATAAAGTACACACACACACACACACACACACACACACACACATATATATATATATATATATATATATTAGTATATCAACACATTGGAAATCTTGAAAATGATTGTTTAATAACCCTTTTACTTATTGGAAAGATTAACCCTATTATCCAAGGGGTAATAATTTCCTTAACGGTTATTGACCAATGGATAAAAAGAATACTTAAATAAGACCTTGAAATACTACATGTCCTTTTAGTCATGTGGATATATATATCTATATATAATTGTATATATGTACCTAACAAATCTAACTTAGATATTTTAATGGAAATCCTATTGTCCAATGGATAAAAATTTTCCTAACTTTTATCATCCAATTGGTAATGGTTAAAAGGTGACTAAATGGTTTGGTAGTTAGGTTTCTCTAACTAATTGGTTAGAAGCTAACTATACTAGCCAAGAGATATAATCTAAGTATGACGGATTAACAGAGCTAACAAGAAAATCAATAAGCCATCCAAGAGAAATTTAAGAATTTGAATAAACAACGAAATTTTTATTTACTAAAAATCGGAGTTGTTACAACCTATCCCCCTTAAACAATTTCGTCCTCGAAATTAGGTGTACGCTCGGATTCGAACATGTGAGGGTAGTTTGCTTTCATGATTTCTTCTCTCTCCCTCGTGGTTTCTCCAGATCCACGGTGCTTCCACAGAACTCGTACCAATTTGATGGTCTTGTTTCGAATTATCATCTCGCTTCAGTCTTGAATCTCTATTGGTTCCTCTTCGTACGTCGCGTCGTCTTCGATGGTGATGACTTCCCAATTGAGAACATGGGTGGGTAAGGCGAGATATTTGCGGAGCATTGAAACATGAAACACGTTATGCACTCTATCTAACTATGGCGGCAGGGCTAGACGATACGCAACCTTTCCAATCTTCTCTACGATGTCGAAGGGTCCGATATAGCGCGGGGATAGTTTTCCCTTCTTCACAAATCTGATGACTCCCTTCTTCGTTCTAATCTTTAGGAACACATGATCTCCTACTGCAAAGGATAAAGGTCGGCTCCTTTTATCCGCATAACTCTTCTGTCGGCTCTAAGCGATATGGATTCTTTGCCGAATGGTCTTGACCTTCTCTGTGGTATCCCGCACTATGTCAGGTCCAATCAATCCCGTTTCTCCAGCATCTGTCCAGTAGACTAGGGATCGACAAGGTCGGCCGTAGAGAGCTTCGTATGGTGCCATCCCAATACTTGCTTTGTAGCTGTTGTTGTAGGCAAACTCCACCAATGGTAGGTACTGCTCCCACTTCCCAGAGAAATCCAAGGCACAGGCTCTCAGCATGTCTTCCAATGTCTGTATTGTCCTCTCCGTTTGTCCATCTGTCTGAGGATGGAAGGCTGTACTAAGCCTTACGTCTGTTCCTAACGCTTTCTTTAATCCCTTCCAAAAGTGTGATACAAAACGTGGGTCTTTGTCAGATACTATCGAGACAGGTACTCCATGTATAACAGGCTCAGTTGCTCCACGTTCACCCAAATGGCTGTGTTGGACTTGGGGGATCTTGGCAATCCAGTGACGAAATCCGTCGAGATGTCCTCCCACTTCCAGGTCGGAATTGGTAAAGGTTGAAGGTCTCCTCCCGGTTTCTGATGTTCGGCCTTGACTTGTTAACACACCAAGCAGGTAGATACAAATCGGGCTATGTCCTTTTTCATTCCTTCCCACCAGTACATTCTTCGCAGGTCATGATACATCTTCGTACCGCCAGGGTGAACTGCGACGTTCGAATGGTGAGCTTCTTGGAGTACAGCTTCTCGAAGGGTCTCAATATTAGGTACGAATACCTTTCCCTTGAATCTCAGGCTGTTATCCTCCTCGATTGTCCATCCTGGTAGCGCCTTTCCTTATCGGATTCGATACCGGATGAACTCGCAATCCTGTACGAATGTTTGGGCTAGTAAGATTTCCCGGTGAAGGGCCGGTTCTACAATTAGAGCGTAAAATTGAGCGTTTTTGTTCTCTGACGACGGTCGTAGGTTGAACTCGTTGAGGGTGTCTACCATCTCCCATTCCTTAATAGCTGTCTTGACCTTCTGTGCCCTATCCTTTCGGCTTAGAGCATCAGCTACCACATTGGGCTTGCCGCGGTGATACTGAAGCGTAAACTTGTAGTCTTCCAAGTATTCCATCCATTGACGCTGCCTCAGGTTCAACTCTTTCTGAGTGAAAAGATATTTGAGGCTCTTATGGGCGGTAAAGACTTTGAATTGTTCTCCCCACAGATAGTAACGCTAGGTTTTGAGAGCAAATACTACTGCAGCCAATTCTAAGTCGTGGGTAGGGTAATTCTTCTTGTGCGGTCGAAGATGTTGGGATCCGTAGGCCATAACTTTTCCATTCTGCAGTAGCACGCATCCCAAGCCATCTCTTGAAGCCTCGCAGTAAATCGTATAATCTACACCTCGTTCGAGAATGATGAGTATTGGTGCGCTGGTTAGTCTCTTCTTCAACTCTTGAAAGGATTTCTCACAGGCTTCATTCCAATCCAGCTTCACTCCTTTCTCAGTTAGCCTGGTCTTTGGTTTTGCAATGATTGAGAAGTCTGGTATAAATCTTCGATAGTACCCAGCCAATCCTAGGAAACTTCTGATTTCGAATACCGAGGTCGGCTATTTCCAATTTAGCACTGCTTCGACTTTGCTTTCGTCCACTGCGATTCCTTCCTTTGATATTACGTGTCCCAAGAACTTAACCACCTCTAGCCAAAACTCGCATTTACTCGCCTTGGCATAGAGTCGATTATCTCAGAGTACGTGTAGCACTATCCGAAGGTGTTCCTCGTGCTCCTCCTTATTGACGGAGTATATCAAGATGTCATCAATGAACACCACTACAAATTTGTCTAAGTAGGGTTGGAAAATCTTGTTCATGAGACACATGAATACTGCCGGAGCGTTGGTCAATCCGAACGGCATCACTACAAACTTGTAGTGTCCGTACCGGGTGCGGAAGGCCGTCTTGGCGATATCCACATCTCGAATCCTTAACTGGTGGTAGCTCGATCGGAGATCAAATTTTGAGAAACTAGTTGCTCCTTTTAATTGATCAAATAGATCATCAATCCTAGGCAACGGATATCGGTTCTTGACTGTGACTTTGTTTAACTTCCTATAGTCAATACACAGTCGAAGTGTTCCCTCTTTCTTCTTCACGAACAATGCAGGCGCTCCCCACGGTGATGTGTTTGGTAGGATGAATCCTTTATCCAATAGCTCCTGCAATTGGGTCTTGAGCTCCTTTAGTTCTACA